>NW_028274810.1:176443021-177134271 GCF_037043125.1 Eumetopias jubatus
GACAGGACAGTAACCTTGATTCTGTAAGTACCAAATGTTGCTAACTAGAGTAAGAACATAATTAATGTGGAGTCAGTTTTCAATATGAGATTTCATAGACATTTAAATAAATTGCCCAACAGTCAAATTTAACAACCAAATGATTTGCAGGGGGAAAAAAGACAATTTTTCTACTCTGTTCCATTAAACAAAAATATATTTTGCATTTACTCTGTGTCCCACACTGTGCTAGATAAAGAGGATGTAAAAGTAAGTAAGATTCATTTTCTAATTACAAAACAATTACAGCTCCAGGAACTCCTGGACTCAGTATAAGCCAT
The DNA here is from genome assembly GCF_037043125.1 of Eumetopias jubatus. Classification (NCBI taxonomy): domain Eukaryota; kingdom Metazoa; phylum Chordata; class Mammalia; order Carnivora; family Otariidae; genus Eumetopias; species Eumetopias jubatus. The sequence continues at coordinate 176,443,342 of NW_028274810.1, forward strand.
TTTTTAAAACATACTCACACATAAATTATTTTTCATTAATTTGGTTTACAAATTACAAACTGAAAATAAAATTATTAATATTTTTGTGAACGTGGTCCAATCTGATTTATACACTCCCCCCCAAAAAATCACACTCGTCCTAAATTATCTGGATTATTTTTTCATAGACATCCAAATTACTGTTTATATTTGTGCTTCACAAATAATCATGATTTTTCTGCTTAATGTGACTACAGCAAGATCACCCTGCACATAGTAGGATATACATAAATATTGTTAAACAAATGAAATAAACACAATATTGATATTATAAAATATTCCTCCTGAGCTCTTGGTAGAGTGATATAAAATGATTTCATTATGTAAATGGGAGGCACATTAAAATTATCTCAGATAAAAAGTAATTACTGAGAGCCCTGGCTGGTATGAATGAATGGTCTGATTGAATCTGACCACTTTACTTTTTGTGAAACATAATTTAGCAGATCTGCACATGAATAGAAGAGAAAAATTAAATCAATTTATTAAAAATGGAAAATTCTGGAAGGGTTCACAACTGAAGTGATTTCACTAGTCAAAAATCATGTCTTCCACAATTTGTGAAATGTTTAATATATTGCAGAAGAGTGTCGTTTGATTCAGGATTTGACTGGCACTGAGCCATTTTGTCATTCACTGGGTGAATTCAGTCCTGAATGTTGGATTATAAACATTAGCAGGAACCCTCCATTCATCACCAACTCTCTATTTACCCAAATTATGACCTCACTGCTTATGCAAATGTAGTTTAGTTGCAGCCTTGATTAATCCAGGTTCCATGCTTTGATCACTAGGTAATATGATAGCATTACCTACTGATTTAAAACCCTTCTATAGCCCTCCAGTCACTCATGATAAAGTCTACATTCTTAGTATCTATAGCTTCCTGGTGATGTGCCTTTCTACCATTCAGCCTCAATTCTGGTTTCTCCACGCCTGTATCCAGAACAACCATGCTGCTCCTACCATAGACTCAGCTACCTCTTAACCCTGAGCCTCAGTGTTTTATAGCCCATTTACACTGAAAACTCTTTTCCTTGTTCTCCACGTGGATAAGTCATTCCTGTTCTTTGAGTCTCATTTTATACTTTACTCCCTTGAATAGAAAGTGACCATGTTTGAAGACTGGAGGACAGATACAGTGTTTACCCTGTTGAATCCATAGCATCAAGATCCATAGCCTTTAGATTTTAGTCATTCTTTCAGTAATTCATTCATTATTCAACAAATATTTATTAATGGACTATTACATGTCAGACATTGTTCTAGACATGAGGAATGCAATAGACTTTGTAAGACTAAGTCCTTTCCTCCTGAGGCTTACACGTTTATAATTAACATGGAACACTGAGACATAAAGACAAGATCATTTCAGAAAATGATAAATATTAGGAGCTAAGTCAATCATGAGTCAGGGATAAGGCCTTTTAGAGAAACTTCCATTTGAGCTGGATGCTAAAAAATGAAGAAGAAAGACCATGTCAAACTCAAGAGAAAGAACATTCTAGTCAGAGGAAATCCAAGTATGGAGGCCTGAAATGAGGTTGAACTTGGCATATCCATGGGACAGTGAAAAGACCAGTGCCTGGAAAATGGTGAAAATTAAGCATCTTGGGTAATAAGAGCTGAACTTAGGTAGTAGCCAAATCCTGTGGCATATCGCAGGTCATATTTTGCAGTTTGGATTTGATTTTTTTTAAAGATTTTTTTATTTGAGAGAAAGACAGAGTGAGCACAAGCAGGGGTAAGGGCAGAGGGAGGGGGACAAGCAGACTCCCCACCTAGCAGGGAGCCTGATGCAGGGCTTGATCCCAGGACCCCAAGATCATGACCTGAGCCGAAGGCAGATGCTCAACCAACTGAGCCACCCAGGTGCCCCTGGGTTTGATTTTATACCATAAAGGAAATCACTGGTTGATACGGAGCCGAGGGTCGTTGTCTTATAGGCTTTAGAGAAGTTACACTGCAATGAAGTGTAGGAGGAACAAGAATGGAAGCAGAAATGATGGCTTGACCTATACGGTTTAGTGATAAATGTCAAGATTCAGGATATAATTTGGCAAATGGAGTCCTGAAGGCATGTGATAATCTAAATGTAGAAGGTGAAAGAAAGAGATATCAGTAAGTACTTACTGAAATTAATTCTCTTATTTTAAGAATAAGGCAAAGAGAACAGTTTTAGATTACATCATGATTTCTCAACCTCAGCACTATTGACATTTTGATATGGGTAATTCTTTTTTGTGGACACTGTCCAGTGCTTTGTAGAATGTTTAGCACTGTTCCTGGTCTCAACCCACTAGATGCTAGCAGCAACCCTTGATTTTGACAACCAAGAATGTCTCCAGACATTGACACATGTCCCCAGGGGATGAAATCTTTCCTGGTTGAGAAATATTTGGATTTGATATATAAAATGAAACTTCATTTATAATAATAGTGCAAATATTAGGCTATACTTATCATGGGAAGTAATAATATTTTCTATTTTTAAAACTTTCCAGTAAAAGATTAAGACATATACCATATGATCTTACTGATATGAGGAATTCTTAATCTCAGGAAACAAACTGAGGGTTGCTGGAGTGGTGGGGGGTGGGAGGCATGGGGTGGCTGGGTGATAGACATTGGGAAGGGTATGTGCTATGATGAATGCTGTGAATTGTGTAAGACTGTTGAATCACAGACCTGTACCTCTGAAACAAATAATACATTATATGTTAAAAAAAAAAAAAGATAGTAGGAAGGGAAAAATGAAGGGGGGGAATTGGAGGGGGAGATGAACCATGAGAGACTATGGACTCTGAGAAACAAACTGAGGGTTCTAGAGGGGAGGGGGTTGGGGGATGGGTTAGCCTAGTGATGGGTATTAAAGAGGGTACATATTGAATGGAGCACTGGGTGTTATACGCAAACAATGAATCATGGAACACTACATCAAAAACTAATGATGTAATGTATGGTGATTAACATAACATAATAAAAAAAAGATTATGACCATCTTTTCTGGATGGCTTATTTGCAGCTGTTCTGTGAGGAATCTTTTTAGATGTATCATTGACGAATTAAAACTTATTTCAATATTTAGAACAAGGAATCTGCAGTAGATGGCCTGATGGTAAATCCTACCTATACCATTCATTAGCTGGGATTAGTGATGAGAATCCTCTCATGAGGATTGGTTTACATGTAAAACCTGCAAGGCACTTAGAATAGCTCCTGTTACATAGTAAGCACTCAGTAAACATTGTTAGTATTGTTATTGTTATAATTATCTACTCAGAAAACTACTGGTAACTTGTGGATGGTTCCAAAAAAGAAAAATATTTTTCTCCTCTCAAAGAACCACAGATGCACTTCCTAAAAATAATAGTAATATAAGTCATGATTGAAGTTATGGTGATTATTTCAGGGTCCCTGTCAGGATGACATGACTCACAATAGGGGATTTATCTAAAGGCTATTCTAGGCTTGTTTCAAATGGTTCAAGGACATTTGTGCCTATCATCATTCCCTCTCCGTTCTCAGCATAGAGACAGTTCTAGGGCAGAGTGATTGGGAAAGCAGTGGGTGGCTCTTTGGAACTCATGGAGAATGTTGATCTCCTTCAGACATTAGAGGTATGAAAAAGCTGAAGAGTAACACTAATTAGTCTTTTAACTCATTATGTACTTAAAAGATCCATTTTTTATAGCAAATATAGTATATAAACTTGATGCTCTCTATAACTAAACTAATACCATGAGTCATGTGGTCCAATCTCAGAACAAAGAACTCACAGAGCACTTATAGTAAGTGTAATTAACTACGAAATAACTCAAGTATTCTTTGTATTTTTCACATGCAGTGAATAATATACATAGGACATGGCAATCTTAGTTTTCATTTTCATTTAAATCCCTATACCTTATGGCTTATATCCACCACCCCCAAAATTTCTTCCCTAGACCAATTCTACCCATGTCTTTTCTTCTATGACCCCCTTTTCATTTCAATCTGCAACATAAAATTCAGAAAGGTGAATATGGTAGGTAAGGGGGGGAAGAACTGAGCAAAGAAGGTCGGCCTACTCATTGATGGACAAATGACAAAAATGACAAAAATGTATGGGATGATAATACATTGATACATTTTGTGTGGTCTCAGTGGTATATGATTTTGCCACACTATTTTCTTCTTTCCTAAAGCTGGTCTCATGTTTTAGATTTACCTCTTATTGGTCAGATCAAGGATCAAATGGTATATTTCTCCACTATGACCCCAGTATTTTCTCTTGTCTTATTCCATTTTCCTGCCTAGACTTTATTGCCTTTCACCAGCGTCAGGCAAATTAGCATACATCCATTCATTTCAGGTCACATTTTCAAATCCTTCATGAGTTATGGGCTATACAGTGTTAAAAGAGGTTAAATTGCTAATATAAATATGTCTAGATTTATCAATATCTAATATAACTAAGCTCTCATTTAATTAAACTATTTCTTCAACTACTCTAAACACCCTTCTTGTTGCCTTGCACATTTGCTCATTTCCACCTTCTTGCTCTTATATGCTTATATTCTTATATGCTCTTTTGTAGGTAAATCCTCCATCCTATTCTTTCTAACAAAATTTGCTCTATTTAAGCCTCATTTCAAGTGTTTCCAATGAAGCCTTCCTACTCTTTTAACTCATAATTCCTCTAACAAATGAAGCATTCATGATTTATGCTATACAAGATGTCACTTGACTAGAAATTTTGTACTAATTACTAACTGTTTCTACTTTATAAGCCTCATTTCCTTAATAAGATTGTGAGATCTTTAATCAATGGAGCTTGCTAGAGTAAAACTAAAGAAGATTTATCTTAAATCACCACAAATGATAAATGGAATGTCATTTTGATGTCTTTTTCAGGGAAGATATATTTATTCTTATTCTGTCCCTTAGTGCTTAGCACTTGAGTGGGTACATACAAGGTATCCCATAAATACTTGTTGACTTGATATGGCAATATATAAATATATAAATTTCATTACATATATTTTTATAAAATAAAAGGGAGAATGATACCCTTCACTAAAAATTGCATTTGCCTATAATATATGAAATATGTATGTGAGATCTTAGAAGAGCTTGTATAACTTTTTAAAGACACAATTGATGCTAAAGTTTTTCTCCCCCAATCTAGGAAATAAAGTTGTAAATTGCTCAACATAGAATTTAAGCAGTGGTTTTGAAACTTTAGCATGAATCAGAATTTCCTGGAGAGCCTTTTAAACAAATTGCTGAGCCCATCCCCGGAGTTTCTGTAGGAGACTGATTCAGTAGGCCCAGGGTGGGACCCAGTAATTTGCATTTCTAATAAGTTTTCTGGTGACGCAGATGCTACTATTCCTAGAAACATGTTTTAAGAACCAGTGTATAAAGTGTTCTTTCTCCTAAGGAAAAAAATCGACTACTTCAGTCACAGCACCACCATGTTCCAAGAACCATGATGGAGGAAGACAAAAGGTCCAAGGTGGTAACATTCATGATTATTTTACGACAAGATATTCAAACAAGGGGAGACTGATTTTCTCAGAAACAGGAGGCAGCTTGTTCTTACTTGCAAGGAAGTATTAATGTGACCTGGGGGCCTCAGCTTCATCTAGCCTATACAGATATCCCCGTTTCAAGACTCAGGGTCCCACATTTCCCCAATGATAGTCCTCACGTTCACATAAAAATTTTGACAAAACTGTGAATCCAGCTTATGTTATAGTTCTGCAACTTCACAACAAAAGTCTGTTAGTTTTTCAGAAAAAAATGTCCCCGTGGCTTCATAAATAAGATTCTTTAAAGGTTGCTATAGAAGTTCTTCAGTTCTCTGATCCTAACTTTACCCAAGAATTTATAGACTTGAGTTTGTAATTGTTTTTTTAAGAATTCCAGTGCAGTTGGAAAAATCCATCCCATGCAGCCACAGATGGGAACTGGCTCATACCAACTAGCAGAAGATGATGTGTGCATCTCTTCCTAACTCCATGTTCAGTAACACCACATTTATAGCTTGATATTGACCATTGTGGGAATATTTTCACCAAAGAAATTGGCCATGACTACAGACAAGATTTTTTTTTTTTTTGAGAATCAGTTGTTAAAACATTTACCATCCTGATATTAATCCCCTGTCGCCTTTTTTTTTAGTCAACATTACTGTAATAAGATTCAGTGCAGAAATGTCATGGCCCTCAAGATACTTGCTTGAGAAGGCACTTCATTAACATCAACCACGTGTGATTATTCATATTTCTGCAGCATCCTATGACAGTAGCAAGGAACACGGGATTGTATTCAAGCTCTGAGACATGAGCAAGCCAGTTCTCAAATCCCATTTTTGAGGGACATTTCCTGGGGCCACTCCTGCTAAAAATTTCTATATTAGTCTGTCTACTCAGAAGACAGAAGTTGCAGCAGTTATTTTAACAGAGAATTTAATATAGAGAATTGTTAGCTTGGTACACAAACTATAAACTAGATAACAATATGAAAAAAATACATTATCATGGCAATACATTTCCTGTTAGGTAGATTATATACTTATACCTATATATAGGAGATATATATTATCACAGGGAAAGGTAATTTGAGGGGAAGTTGGGATTATTAAAATTTAGAAGCTTGGAAAATGAGCCCCACCAAGCTGAAACTCAGACCTCAGAGAAGGGAGTTGATTCTGTTTGGCTAGTTCTAGCTCTTGGAGGAGGGTACCTATGTTCTGGACCTGATGACCAATGAGACAGTCATACTGGGCTGGTGCTTGTATCTATATCAGCATGCCCAGGAGACAGGTACAAAGTCTAAATCAGGAAAAAAACAGATAATGCAACAGAAGCATTGCAAAAACGTAGAGAAAGATGTCTTGGAGTTTATGCCAGGGTGTTAGACAAAAGAGGATTTAACAGAGGATCAGACCAAAATGATTGATGTGAGTGCACTTACTAGGAATTAGTAAATTGGTGAGTATTTGAAAGTTTACATGATTTTATGACTAAAATCTGGACTCAGACATGGTCTACCTTTAAAAATGTTGAAATACAAAGACTTTGCTAGCACAATGGTGAGGAAGGAATGCAAAAGAATGGGCAATAGGAATAGTAGAAACAATAAGGCTGTTTCTCCAAGTGCTTGAAAAACTGAACACTGTAATCAAAGAACAGGCTTTGTATAAGAGTAGAGTTTAATCTTTTTCTTTGCAGATTCAATTCCCCGTGATTGATTCTAAAAGTGTCATCAACTCCCAGTATGGATATTAATGTAGAATTGGGCCCAAAGCTAGGACTTCTACTAACTAAATGAGTATTTTTCTATAAAAGTATAATGTTAGTAGTTAAGTTCCAGGGCTTTATTTACTTTTGTCAAAATTTATATTTTCTAATATTATATTCTACACAACAGAAAGTAGCCAGAAGTATAGAATGACACCCTACGAGTCTAATATTGTACTAAACAAAGGAGTCATGTACCAGAGTGGTGAAAAGGAATTCTCATGAAAATCTTACACATTATCTGCTAATTTTCCAAAAAGTAGTCTGCCTCTTTTGTATTCTGAGAGAAATTTTTGGATGACAAATAATGCCATCTTATTAGTATTCGTTTTAGTAATAATTGTGACGATGAATAGACCACAGTGAAATTACAACCAAAAACATATGATCTGATGCTATGTTTATTAATAAGCCTTGTTTATGGTTTTTGGAGTCTTTCTTTGATGCAAAATATATTTAAATAAATTTTTAGTCACATTTTAATGTTTTATCAATAACCAATATGATGAAACTTTGGACTGAAAAATGGTATCTGAATAAAACTTCATTGTCCGTGTAAAACTATTTGCCTTATATATCTTAATAATATAGGAGATATATCTGCCTGGGTATTGAAAATGGGCTCTAAACTTTAGGGTCTATTTAAATCTTTTAAAATACTTATTGTATTTTTGTGATTACCCTAAATGGACATTCAAAGATGGTTCTTTGTATTAATCCATTAAATATTAGTAAGCATTACAATTATCCCATTTTTCACATGACTAAAAGTCAAGAAAAGAAAAGCAAAACCCCATACATTAAAAAAAAAAAAAGTACTGAGCAGAAACCGAGTAAACAAACAGAATTAGAATTGAGGGAATCATTGTTCAGATCAAATCAAGCCAATTATTATAAAATAACTTCAGAAGGTGGATTTTGATGTCAGATAGATCTAGGTCCAAATTCTGGCTCTTAACATTTGCCCATTATGGGACTTAGGTGTTTACTTAAATCCCCAAGTTTCTCTGTTTTTCTCTGTAAAATGGAGATAATACCTGACTTTCAGTGTACCACATGCCACATTCTTTACCTAGAATGGCTCTCTGTCCCTCATCACCACTTCACCTGTTGTCTTGTAGCTCACAGTTTTAATATCACTTCTTCAGCGGTCTTCCCTTATCATTTGATTTATTCTTTATGGTTTTGACCACAATGGAAATTGACTAATGGTGATTATTGTTTAATGCCTCTCCCCTTCATTAGTCTGTTTATGAGAGCAGAAGTCATTTCTGTATTGTTAATGGCATCCCCTCAGTAGATGTTCAATATATACTGTAGGATGGATGAATGGATATCATATAAAACATCTGACACAAGTAGATAAGCAGTAAATGATAGTTAACACTATATTCATCATTTATATTTTATATAATTGTTATAATTTACTGTGTAGTCTTTAATAAAAATCTGCTATGGCATTATTTTGTACAGTGACCTTTTTTTGTTCAATGGAGATTAGACACTATAGCATAAAAATCAAAGGGCAAATTTTATCACTTCATCAGATGACTATGTTGGCTCTTACTTACCTGCAGAGTTTTATAGATGTAAGACTTTTTTGAGTAGAGAGTTATTATCCTTTTGTTCCTACTAGAAAAATGCTGATACTCTCTTTAATTTTTACTCAGAGTTAAATACTTTTTAAAATGATTCACTTTTGACTGTGGGCAAAAGCATTAAAACAAGCTAAAACATTTAGCTTGGTTAGGCATCCTCACTGTTTATAGGCTAGCAAACTTACCACAGAGTTAGAGGGCAAACCCCAAAGCAGCCAGGCAGCCAGCATCATCTTTCTTCCAAACTGGACCTTTTCTCCCAGCTCTCTGGTCCCAGGCAGGCCGTTATTAATTTGTTTGTGCCTATGGGAACTCACCTGGCATCCTCAGCTAGCCAGGTTAACATTTCCATGATGAGGGGTAACTATTCTTAGAAAATTAACTCTCTTAGAATCCTTACTCCTCTGGGATCGAGTCCCACATCGGGCTCCCGGCTCCGCGGGGAGCTTGCTTCTCCCTCTGCCTCTCTCTCTCTCTCTCTGTCTCTCATGAATAAATAAATAAAATCTTTAAAAAAAAAAAGAGTCGGTTAAGAATCCTTACTCCTGTTCCACAAAGGACTCATACAAAGGAAGCTCCACTGAAAGATTCAGTTCCCTCCCTGGCAATGCCAGGATCATACCCCTAATAAGGATTGAGGAATAAATGGTGAGAGCCTTTTAAAAAGTAGTAGGATCCTGACTTAAATAGCATTACCAAAGAGAAAGGAAGCGCAGATCATATTCCAAATGTTAATTGTTTTCTTCACAAAAATCATAGAAATTGATTGTAGAAAATTTAGAAAATATAGATAGACATAACAACACTACCTACTGATAATCATTGTCAGTAGTGGTTTTTGGTACAGATCTGTTCAGACCCCTTTGAGATGTATGTGCACACGCTGCACGTGTGTGTATAAATTTATGATCTAGATATATAAATAAATCTTTCATTTTTTTCTACCACATGTGTATAAAATAAATATAAAATATGACTGTAGCGTAATACTTTATAAACATCCTTTATGGCGTATATTCTACAATATACTTTTATTGATTACATAAGATTTTGTTTTATGGAAATAAATTAACCCTATTGTTGGAAAATTTAAATATTAACCTTATTGTTGGACATTGTGTAGTTTTATTTTTTCATACATATGAAGCTTTAGTATTCTTTCATATATATTTGCACACATGACTGATGATTTTATCAGGATATATTTCTGAAAGTGCAACTACTTGGTAAACTATATGCAAATCTTCAAGGATGTTGACACATAATGTCAAACAAACCATCATTTAAACTTTGTACCAATTTAAACTCATGCACCTATGTATGTATGAAGGGATCTGTTTCCTGGTGCCCTCCCAGATACCAGTTACTTAATTAAACGTAAATGTGTTGTGCTGCATTGGTGCCAGAGAAGAATCTGATGCTCCATGGCTTTGTTCTTTGGAAAAGTAGCCTATTTGGGTAACATTGCCCCATCTGCTCTTAGGCTGAGTTAATTTTCTGGAGCAACTGGGAGAGTTCTCAAAGGACACTCCATTGGTGTCTTTTCCTCTCACTGAATTTATCTGTGGACATGGATATGCAGAATTTCTTTACTGGATAGCCTAAGGCATATTAAATACTTACATTGCTTTATACATATTTAATTTAATGTTTACAGTTACCTTATAACATAGCTACTCGTATCCCCAACTTCTAAAGGGAAAACTGAGGCACAGCAAAGTTAAATTTATAACTTGTATGTTCTGCAACTAGTAAGTCATGAAGCTGAAATTTGAACAAAGCTGGTCCAACCCAGAACATTCTTCACTACTATGTAACGTGGCTACAGAAAAGAGTGCCGATGAATGGAAATTTAAATTTCTGGTGTGTGTATTTGTATAAATAGAAAATATATGAATTTATTTGACTAATCAAAGACATATGCCATGCCCTTACTATGCTGACCAAAAAACCCCCAAACAATAGAACTGCCAATTGGACTGAGATTAGGGAATGTTCAGTGAGGACTTAATAAATGAGGTGAGCTTGAACTCAATCTTGAACAATGAGTGTGCTAACCAGGCAGATATGATGTAATGCAGAGATTGACAAAGGCCTGCCAAGTGAAGGAGCAGTTGGGCAAAAGCATGAAGGTGTGAAGCAGCATGATGTACCCACCATAACAGCATATGCCAGGATATTGACTTTGTGAGGAGTAGTTCTCTAGCAGTTTGCAACACTTTTCTCCAGACACCTTCTGCTTCCTATGTCTAGATTTTAAAGTCTGGGGTAGAGGTTTCCTCTAACATGTGTTACTTGTTTTTAATCAAAAAGACAGTTTCTTCAATAAATGGTGCTGGGAAAATTGGATAGCCACATGTAGAAGAATGAAACTGGATCATTTTCTTACATCATACACAAAGACAAACTCAAAATGGATTTAAGACCTAAATGTGAGACAGGGATCCATCAAAATCCTAGAGGAGAACACAGGCAGAAACCTCTTTGACTTTGGCCAAAGCAACTTCTTACTAGACACATCACCAGAGGCAAGGGAAATAAAAGCAAAAATGAACTATTGTGACTTCATCAAAATAAAAAGCTTTTGCATGGCAAATGAAACAGTCATCAAAACTAAAAGGCAACCTATGGAATGGGAGAAGATATTTGCAAATGACATAACAGATAAAGAGCTGGTATCCAAGATCTGTAAAGAACTTATCAAACTCAACACCCAAAAAACAAATAATCCGGTCAAGAAATGGGCGGAAGACATGAACAGACACTTCTCCAAAGAAGACATCCAGATGGCCAACAGACACATGAAAATTGCTCCACATCACTTGTCTTCAGGGAAATACAAATCAAAACCACAATGAGATACCACCTTAGACCAGTTAGAATGGCTAACATTAACAAGACAGGGAACAACAAATGTTGGTGAGGATGTGGAGAAAGGGGAACCCTCTCACACTGTTGGTGGGAATGCAAGCTAGTGCAGCCACTGTGGAAAACACTATGGAGATTCCTCAAGAAGTTAAAAATAGAGCTACCCTACACCCCAGCAATGGTATGACTGCTGTATTTACCCCAAACATACAGATGTAGTGGAAAGAAGGGGCACCTGCACCCCAGTGTTTATAGCAGCAATGTCCACAATAGCCAAACTGTGGAAGGAGCCTGAGAGTCCTTCAACAAATGAATGGATAAAGAAGATGTGGTTCATACATACAAAATGGAATATTACTCAGCCATCAGAAAGGATGAATACCTACCATTTACCTCAACATGGATGGAACAGGAGGTTATTATGCTAAGTGAAATAAGTCAATCAGAGAAAGACAATTATCATATGGTTTCACTCATATGTGGAATGTAAGAAATAGCTCAGAGGATCACAGGGGAAGGGAGGGAAAACTGAATGGGAAGAAATCAGAGAGGGAGACAAACCATGAGAGACTCTTGACTCTGGGAAACAAACTGAGGGTTATGGAAAGGGACGTGGGTGGATGGGCATTAAGGAGGGCACGTGATGTGATAAGCACTGGGTGTTCTATGCAACTAACGAATCATTGAACACTACATCAAAAACTAATAATGTACTATATGTTGGCTAATTGAATTTAAATTAAATAAATAAAATAAAATAAAAATTTAAAAAGAAAAAAAAATTCCCAGGGAGAGGTAGACTACTCTAGTGTCTGTCAGAGTCTGTTAAATGAATGAGTGAGTGAATGGTTGCAATTAAGTATAGGGACTACCAGGTTAAATAAGAAAAAAGAAAAATGGGGAATTAAAAAGTCTTCTTAATTTGGTTTGGAAACAGCTCCAAGGGCATTTCAACTTTCTTTAAATGTTCTTGTGGTCCTTTATTATAAAAATTTCTTCTAAATGTGCTGACATTTTTATTCAGTTGTTTAGAATGCTCATTAGAGACAGGATCATGAATTAATATAAATGTATTGCAAAGTCCACTCTTGCAGTTAAATGCAACTTGTATGTAATTCAGAATAAAAATATTAGTAACAGTTCTTTTTCTGTGGCAGCTATATTCTTTTACATGCCTGGAGCTCAGGCTGAACTGATTTGTGCTGAATTTATTGAGACATAAAACTTATAGTAACCACTACTGAATTTGAATTTGTGAATTCTGAAATGTGGATGGTGGGGAAACACTCCTAATTTCACATATAAGCCTATTGACAGATCCAAATATAACAAAATGAAACAAATGACATCCTGTGTTTGTTCTAACTCCAGCTTGTGTCTGAAAAGCACAGTTGCTATAGTAATTGATTTTATCATACTCAAAAATAACAAAGACTTTTCAAAAATATTCTAATTACCTGAAAAAAAGTGAATTACATTCTACTGTCTTATTAACAATCAGTGGTAATAAAGACTGTGAAAGTGCCTTAGAGAATCCTTAGTTATCTTTTTGAGATCCTCTGAGAACAATTGATAGAGGTTTATAAAAAAGGAAAGTTAATTAATTTGTGCTAAGGACTATACGTATCCAATGAATATAAATAAAATATTGTTAACATAGTTGTTTGATATATGATAGATAATTTATGTGAGATGAAGAAATAAGCAATAAAAACATTTTATTTTTTATTTTTTTAATTTTAATTCCAGTATAGTTAACATACAGTGTTATATTAGTTTCAGGTGTACAATATAGTGATTCAGCACTTCCATACATTATCCATTGTTCATGACACATGCACTCCTTAATCCCCTCAACCTATTTCATCCATCCCCCCACCCACATCCCTTCTGGTAACCATCAGTTCCTTCTCTATAGTTAAAAGAGTCTCTTTCTTGGTTTCTCTCTCTCTCTCTCTCCCTTTTCTTTTTCCTTTGTTCATTATTTTTTGTTTCTTAAATTCCACATATGAGTAAAGTCATATGGTATTTATCTACCTCTGACTGACTTATTTTGCTTAGCATTATACTGTCTAGTTCCATCCATGTCATTGCAAATGGCAAGATTTCATTATTTTTTATGGCTGAGTAATATTCCATTGTGTATATAAATTATATGCCACATCTTTTTCCCATATCTCTGAATGGATACTTGGGCTGCTTGCATAGTTTAGCTTTTGTAAATAATGCTGCTATAAACAGGGTTGCATATATTGCTTTGTTTTTTTTTTAATTTGTTTTTAAAGATTATTTATTTGGGGGGGACAAAGACAGAGGGGGAGAAAGAGAATCTCCAGCAGGCTCCCTGCTAAGTGGGGAGCCTGACACAGGGTTCCATCTCATGAACCTGAGATCATGACCTGAGCCGAAGTCAAGAGTTGGACACTTAACTGACCGAGCCACCCAGGTGCCCCAGGGGTGCATATATCCCTTTGAATTAGTGTTGTGGTAATTTTTTTAGTGTTTTCGTATTTTTAGGTAAATACCAAGTAATGTGATTACTGGATTGCAGGGTAGTTCTATTTTTAATTTTTAGAGAAATCTCTGTACTGTTTTCCAAAATAGCTGTACCAGTTTGCATTTCCACCAACAGTGCAAGAGCGTTCCTTTTTCTCCACATTCTCACTAACACTTGTTGTTTCTTATGTTTTCGATCAGCCATTCTGACAGGTGTAAGGTGCTATCTCACTGTGGTTTTGATTTGCATTGCCGTGATGATGAGTGATGTTGAGCATCTTTTCATGTGTCTGTTGGCCATCTGGATGTCTTTTTGGAAAAATATTTGTACATGTCTTCTACCCACTTTTAATAGGATTATTTGTTTTGGAGGTTTTGAGTTGTATAAATTATTTATATATTTTGAATACTAACCCTTTATCAGATACGTCATTTGCAAATATCTTCTCCCATTCAGTAAGTTGTAACTTACTTTTAGTTTTGTTGATTATTTCCTTCTCTGTACAGAAGGTTCTTTTTGTTTTTTTGTTTTTTGTTTTTTTAATATAGTCCCCATAGTTTATTTTACTTTTGTTTATCTTGTCTCAGAAGACTTATTTAGGAAAATGTTGCTATGGCTGATGTCAGAAACATTTTTGTTCTCTCTCCAAGGATTTTTTTTTTTGAGAGAGAGAGAGCATATGGGAGCTGGGGGGTAGAGAGAGAGAATCTTAAGCAGGCTCCACACCCAGCACAGAGCCTGATGCAAGGCTTGATCTCACAACCCTGAGATCATGACCTAAATCAAAACTGAGTTGGACATTTAACCACTGAGCTGCCCAGGCTCCCCTCTCTAAGGATTTTTATGGTTTCAGGTCTCACATTTAGGTCTTTAATCCATTCTGAGTTTATTTTTGTGTATGGTGTAAGATAGTTGTCCAGTTTCATTCTTTTGTATGTAGCTGACCAAGGTTCCCAACACCATTTGTTGAAGAGACTGTCTTTTTCCTATTGGATATTCTTTCATGCTTTGTCAAAGATTAGTTGACCTTATAATTGTATATTTATTTCTAGGTTTTCTATTCTATTCCATTGATCTGTGCCTGTTTTTTGTTTGTTTGTTTTTGTTTTTTTTTGGTTTTTGGTTTCGTTTTTTGGGTTTTGGGTTTTGGGTTTTTTTGCCAGTGCCATAGTTTTGTTTACTGCAGCCTTGTAATATAACTTGAAGTCTGGAATTGTGACACCTCCAATTTTGCTTTTCCTTTCCACAATTGCTTTGCTATTCGAGGGCTTTCATAGTTCCATATAAATTTTAGGATTATTTGTTCTAGTTCTGTGAAAAATGCTGTTGGTATATTGATAGGGATTGCATTAAATCTGTAGATTGCTTTGAGTAGTATGGCCTTTTTAACAATATTTGTTCTTCTAACCCATGAGCATAGAATGTCTTTCTGTTTCTTTCTGTCATCTTCTTTCATCAATGTTTTATAGTTTTCATTTGGTATAGGTCTTTTACCTCTGGTTAGGTTTATTCCTAGGTATCTTACTATATTTGGTGTAATTGTAAATGGGATTGTTTTCCTGATTTCCTTTTTGCTGCTTCATTATTAGTATATAGAGATGCAATGGATTTCTGCACATTGATTTTGTAACCTGTGACTTACTGAATTCATTTATCAGTTCTAGTAGTTTTTGGTGGAGTCTTTTGGGTTTTCTGTATATAGTATTATGTCATCTTCAAATAGTGAACATTTTACTTCTTCCTTACCAATTTGGATATCTTTTTATCTTTTTGTTGTCTGATTGCTGTGGCTAGTCATTACAGTATTATATTGAATAACAGTGGTGAGAGTGGATATCCTTGTCTTGTTCCTGGCCTTAAGGGGAAAGCTCTCCATTTTTCCCCTTTGAGTATGAAGTTCACTGTGGGTTTTTCATATATGGCCTGCATTATGTTGAGGTATATTCCCTCTAAACCTATTTTGTTGAGGGCTTTTATCATGAATGGATGTTGTACTTTGTCAAATGCTTTACTACATCTATTGAAATGATCATATCATTTTTATTCTTTGTCTTATTGATGTGATATATCACACTGATTGATTTGTGAATATTGAACTACCCTTATGTCCTGGTAATAAATCCCACTTGATCGTGGTGAATGATTTTTTTAATGTATTGTTGTATTAGGTTTGCTAGTATTTTGTTGAGGATTTTTGCATCTATGTTCATTGGAGATATTGGACTATAGTTCTCTTTTTTGTGGTGTTTTATCTGTTTTTGGTATCAGGGTAATACTGGCCTCATACAATGAACTTGGAAGTTTTCTTTCTTCTTCTATTTTTTAGAAAACTTGAGGAGAAGAGGTGTTAACTTGTGTTTAAATGATTGGGAAAATTTACCTGTGAAGCTTTCTGGTCCTGGACTTTTGTTTTTTGGGAACTTTATGATTACTGATTCAATCTCCTTGCTGGTAATTGATCTGTTCAAACTTTCTATTTCTTTTTGGTTCACTTTTGGTAAGTTATATGTTTCTAGAAACTTATCCATTTCTTCTAGGTTGTCCAATTTCTTGGCATATAGATTTTCATAGTATTCTCTTATCATTGTTTTTATTTCTGTGGTACTGGTTGTTACTTCTCCTCTTTCACTTGTGATTTTATTTAAGTCTGTTCTCTTTCTTTCTTCCTTTTTTTTTGTTGAGTCTGGCTAGAGGTTTATCAATTTTGTTGATGTTTTGAAAGAATCAGATCCTGGTTTCATTGATCTATTCTTTTGCTTTTTTTAAGGTTCTATGTCATTCATTTTTGCTTTGCTTTCTCTATTATTTCCTTCTCTATTATTTCCTTCCTTCTGCTGGTTTTGGGTTTTGTTGGTTCTTCACTTTCTAGCTCCTTTATGTGTAAGATTAGGTGGTTTATTTGGAATTTTTCTTGCTCCTTGAGTAAGCCTATATAGCTGTTAACTTCCCTCTTAAAATCATTTTGCTGAATCCCAAAGGTTTTTGACCATTGTTTTCATTTTTGTTTCCATGTACCAAAACATTTTATAACCAGAGTGTTACTTTAGTTAACCTGGTTCCCTTAAGGGTATGTCCTCTAGTTTAATCATTTCTCCGTATTCTCCACTTAAATTATTTCTCCTTAGAAATGGCCAGATCATTAAAGTAATCCATGGGAATGTACACCACAGGTCTCTGACCTTTCAAAGATGCTCAGGGAAAACAGAATCATTATGAATTTTTTTGCCAGTCTGAAATCATCACAAATTCTAGAGGGATAACTGTCCCTCTAGACATATTATTGAATTTCTTACTCAGACTTCCCTTCCTAGTAGAGGAATAGCTCAGTCTAGCCCTCTTCAATCATTCTGAGATCCTTAAACAAGAAATTTGGGAGTATTTTTTTTAATTACTCATTGTTATAGAATTATTTTTGTGAACTACTGTGTAAGAAGAAAGGGTCTCTGTGACACTGATGTAAATCAAGGGCATATGCTTCAGTTACCTGAGAAAGACATGGTACATTAGCATGCTTTTCTATGCCTTGTGATATTATACATTATACTTTGTCATGTTGTCTCTGATCTTTTCACGGGGAATAGCCTAAGTGAAGGGTATTACACTTTAAAAATTACCACTTCTCCTAGACCATGTGATTTGAATATGGATTTTATATCACCAAAGAGTAGATTATATCTCAACATAAGCGTGTAACAATGAATCCCTTAATAATAATAATAATCCCTTAATATTGCTATCTAGAAAACTACACTGCATTTTAGACTTGCTCAGCACTTATCTCCACATTGTCTTTATACTTGATCAAGGCTCAGTACTAACCACTACTCTATGCCTTAAGTCTTGATGATGACTTGGTACATATTGAACTGGGAAATTAAATCTCCCTCACTCAGAGACATGCAAGAGACCACTCACAACTCTTATAGCAGAATGGTACAACTCCAAGTGGAATAACAATTTATAATTTCATGGAACCTTTTTATATTTGCAAAAGTTTAACATCTAGCCAGAAGGCAAAAATACTCGGGAGACAACTTTTCTGATTGTAACAAGGAGAATAAGCCAGTAAAGCTGCAATATCACAGTAAACCATGTTGGGGTAACCAGTCATCAAGTCTTGCCTCCTGGCATAAACAACTAGAAAAACAATTGCACACAATCTATGAAACAGGTGATTTTACACATTGGACAACAGCTACTACAGGATTGTGATTCCTGAGAAAATTAAAATAAACAAGAAGTTTGTAAGTCATCCTGAGGTTTTTCATGGAGGTACTTTCAGAATCAGAATATAAGAGCAGACCTTGTAGAGTTTGCTCAATTTAGGTGGTAGAAGTTGCATTTTGATGAGGCTGTAGTAGCCATAAAGACACAGTATCGAAGAGAAGAGATGTGTGCAGAAAAAGAGCACCAGAAGTCTGCAGAAAGTGGAACTTGAGTTTGTTGCTGAACATTAATTTGTGCATGTATAAGATAAATACCCTGAAGTCAGGCAAAGATATACTCTTAGTTATAAGAGAAACAATTCCCAGAGATCACCCAGTGCTGTAAGATGTTCAAGTTACAACCTGCCATAGTGGAGATGCCTCACTGAACAATCAGGGTATTCAGTAGAGAAATCTGGAGAATCACCTCTCAGCAATAAGGCTATAGTAAACTTAGTGTGGACCCACCCTAAAAAGTTTAAAAATAAGCCTCAAAAGGATCAAGCTGCTCCACAAATAACTTACCTATCAAGACAAACTTCAGCATTTTTTAAAGGAAGACAAAACACTCCAGACAAAAATGCAACAAACAAAATAGCCGGTACAAAAAATATTAGAATACGAAAAACCAGGACAATCTTAGCCACAACCAGAAGAAAAACTAGACTATAGAAACAACCAAATATGATGGACATGATGGAATCAGTAGAGAAGGACTCTAACGCAGCAATTACAAACATAATTAAGAATTTAAAGAAAATGTAGGGGTACCTGGGTGGCTCGGTTGAGGTTCTGACTGTTGGTTTTGACTCAGATCATGATTTCATGGGTCACAGGATCAAGCCGCATATTGAGCTTGTGCTCAGCAGGGAGTCAGCTTGAAGATTCTGTCCCTCTGCCCCTCCCCCCACTCATGCATGCACGCGTGCGATCTCTGTCTCTAAAATAAATAAATTAATTAAAAAGAATTTAAAGAAAATGTAAACTTAAAGTCAAGAGAGAGAGAATTCATAAAAATGAACCAAATATTTCTAGACAAGAAAAATACAATGTGGGAGCTGAAAAATCCTTGATAGGTTTAACATGTTATCAGATATTTATAAAAACTTTACTCAATAAACTTTAAGACATGGCAAAAATGATAGGTAGGTAAGCACAGGTAGCAGATGATAGGTAGGTAAGCACAGAGAGAAAAATAGCTATAAAAATTAAGTAATGCCTCTACAACTTGTGGGAAAATGCAAAACAGTCTAACATGTTTAATTTGAGTCCCCAAAATGGAGAAAGGCCAAAAATACTTGAAGGAATAATATTGCTATACCTGTTATTAGAGCCAGGAAATTTAATTTGTTGATTTGGGGGAGTTTTATACATGAAGAGTCCTGTCATCAGGGGGCAAAAAGTTTTATTCCTTCTTTCCCAATCCAAATACTTTTTCTTTTCCTATCTTGTCTTATTGCAGTAGTTTGGAATTCCAGTAAAACACTGACTAGAAGTGATGACAGAACATGCTTGTTTTGTCTATGAGCACAAGGGGAAGAAAATGTTCAGTTCCTCACCATTAAGTGTGATGTTAGCTGTAGCTTTTTGAGATACTGTTTATCAAACTGAGGAAGTTCCCCTCTAATGCTAGTTTTCTGAGACCTTTTATCATGAAAGGGTGTTCTATTTTGTCATATCTTTTTTTCTGTGTCAAATGATACAGTTGTATCATTGTTCATCTTGAGCCTGTTGATAGGGAGATCCCATTGATTAATTTTTAGATGTTGAATCAATCTCAGGTAACTGGAATTAAACCCAACTGGTTGTAATACATAGTTTTTTTCATACAATGTTAGATACAATTTGCTAATGTTTTGTTGAAGATTTTTACATCTGTATTTTTGAGAGATACTGGTCTGCAGTTTTTCTTTCCCATAATGTCTTTATTAACGTTAGACTAATGCTGGATAGAATGAATTAGGTTGTGTTCACTTTGTTTCTATTTTCTGGTTGAGATTGTGGAGAATTGGTATCAATTCTTCCTTAAATATTTAGTAGAATTCACTGCTAAAACTATCTGGGTTCGGTGCTTTCTTTTTTTGAAGATTTTAAATTAATGCTTCAGTTTCTTTAACAGATATAAATCTGTTCAGATGATCCATTTCTCCTTGTGTAAGTGTGGGTAGTGTGTGTTTTCCAAGCAATTGGTCCATTTCATCTAAGTTATCAAATTTGTGGACATAGAGTCCTTTATGGTATTTCTTTTTTTCTTTTAATGTCCATGGGATTCACAGGATAAACCCTTTTATACTTTAAGTATTGGTTATTTGTGTTTTCTTTTTTTTTCTTGGTAATCTAAATAGAAACTTAATAATTTTGTGTGTCTGCTTTCAGAGAACCAGCGTGGAGGCTTACTGATTTTTCTCTATTGTTTTCCTATTTTCATTTTCATTGATTTGTGCTCAAATTTTTAACATGCTTTTTCTTCTGCTTGCTTTAGACATAAATTAATCTTCTCTCTCCAGTTTCCTAAGGCAGAAATATAAATTATTGACTTTAGCACTTTCTTCTTTTCTAATAAATGCATTCAATACTATAAAATTCCCTCAAAGCACTGCTTTCAATATATTACACAAATTTTAACAAGTTGTATTTTCATTAGCTCAAAATATTTTTAAATTTCTCTTGAGACTTCTTTGACTCATATGTCTTAGATATGTTGCTTAATTTCTAAATATTTGGGGCTATTCTTGCTGTCTTTCTGTTATTGATTTCTGGTTTAATTCCATTGTGGTCTGAAACACATTTTGTATGACTTCTCTATTTTAATACATGTAAAGTATTTTTTATGGTCTAGAATGAGGTCTTCTTGATAAATGTTATAAAAGGATTTCTTAGGGGCACTTAGGTAGCTCATTTAAGCATCTGACTCTTGATACTGGCTCAGGTCATGATCTCATAGTTGTGAGATAAGCCTTGTCTTGGCTCCATGCTGGGCTTGGAGTTTGCTTAAGATTCTCCCTCTCCCTCTCCCTCTGTTGCCCCCACCTCTCTCTATAATAGATAAATAATTAAATAGGTTTTTTTAAAATTTTAAATAAAAAATAAAGGATTTCTTATATAGCTAATTTAATATTTACCATATTTATAACCTTTTCTGCTTAGTGTATATATATTTTTTCTTCCTCCTTGTTCTTTTCTACCTTCTCTGATTTTAACTGAACATTTTATGTGATTGATTTTATCTTCTCTCATAGCAAATGAGTTTTATTTCTGTTAAAATTTTTGTTCTTAACCAAATTTTCTAGTTTCTCTAGAATTTGCAGTATATATTTACACTAATCTAAATGTACCCCAAACAACACTAGGCCACTTTACATGTAGTTCAGGTAATTTATGAGAGTATTCCCCATTCCTCCTCCTGTCCTTTATTACTGTCATTTAGTTTTGTCGTTTATGTTACTTAGCCAGTTGCTATAATCATACTATTACTAGTATCACTGTAAACAAACATCTTTTAGATGAATTAAGGATTAGAAAAATAAAATATTTTATTTTACCTTCATTTATTCCTTCTCCGATGCTCTTCCTTTGTTATATGGTTGTCTGAGTTCTAACCCACATCATTTTTCTTCCTGAAGATCTTCTTTTATTCAATTCTTGCAAAACAGGTCTATTAGTAATAAATTTCCTTAAGTTTTTGTCTGAGAAGTCTTTCTCCTTCAGTATTAAAGGACAATTTTTTTTTTAATTTTATTTATTTGACAGAGACACAGAAAGAGAGGGAACACAAGCAGGAGGAGTGGGAGAGGGAGAAGTAGGCTTCCGGCCAGGCAGGGAGCCTGACGCATGCAGGGCTTGATCCCAGAACCCTGGGATCATGACCTGAGCCGAAGGCAGATGCTTAACAACTGAGCCACCCAGGAGCCCCTAAAGGACAGTTTCATTGGACATAGAATTCTAGGTTGTGGGTTGTTTCTCTTTCAATACTTTAAATATTTCTTAAATATTCATTATTTGTCTTATTACTTGCATGAATTTTGATGAGAAATCTGTATTTCTTATTTATTTACTGAGATAAATAGGCCTTCAGCATGAGGTTTTATGTGAATCGGGCTTGGAGTCAGGCTGTGTTTAATGTTTACCTTAGTCTGTGGTGCCAGAGGCTTCATTTCCTGGTTTTTGTCTTCCTTGTTGTCTTTTGAGTCTTGCTATGAACTCCTTTTAGGTAAAATTTGCATTTTGCAGCTCTTTCAGCTGTAATCCCCAGTTACTGTTCTGAAGCCCTGTTGGTGTGGTGGTAAACTAGGGGAAGGGTTCTATAATCTTACAATTGAATGTCAGCCTTTTAGTGGGACGGTGTCCCTGGGATGTGACCTTCACAAATGGTTTCTTAGCTTTCTCTCCCCTTTTAGGTGAGCCTGGAAAGCTAGAGGGAACTGGTGTCAGAGAAATGCCTTTCTCTCAGGTAGAGTGATGATCTGATAAGGGCTTTCCCCTTGAAGTGTTGGTCTTTTTTGAGAATGTTCTGGTCACGTTTTGTAATGGTTACTCTTCCCCTCCCCCTGCCCGAGCCAAGAGGAAGTTTTTCTTCATACTTCACCATGAGAACTTGGGTTTTCTGAAACTAAAATCCACAAAAATGTGGGGATGCCCCTCAGAATAGGGGCACCAGAATTTTCTCACTTAAAGCTTGTTCTCACTGAACCACCATATCAGTTCACCAAAGTTACCATCTGAGTGCACCTACTAGTTTATGGCTCCAGCAGCGTCTGCCCCAGGGAGGCAAATCTTGGTTGTGACTATTAATCATCTTTCTTAGATTTGGTGATGGTGAATTGCCCAGCAACCTCAGTCTTTCAATGGCTCCACGAAAAGTCATTGACTTTCAGTTCTGCTTTTCAGGAATGATGAGGTCTTTTTTTTTTTTATGTTATGTTAATCACCATACATTACATCATTAGTTTTTGATGTAGTGTTCCCTGATTCATTGTTTGCATATAACACCTAGCACTCCATTCAATACATGCCCTCTTTAATACCCATAATACCCAATACCAGGCTAACCCATCCCCACCCCCAGAACCCTCAGTTTGTTTCTCAGTCTATAGTCTCTCGTGGTTCGTTGTCTCCCCCTCCGATTTCCCGCCCTTCATTTTTCCCTTCTTGCTATCTTCTTCTTCATTTTTTTAAATTTTTTTTAACATACAATGTATTATTTGTTTCAGAGGTACAGGTCTGTGATTCAACAGTCTTACACAATTCACAGCGCTCACCATAGCACATACCCTTCCAATGTCTATCACCCAACCACCCCATCCCTCCCACCCCCCACCACTCCAGCAACCCTCAGTTTGTTTCCTGAGATTAAGAATTCCTTACAGTCCTTTCTTACTTGGATTCTAGGTGTTCATTAACTCTTTCCTGTAATCTCGAAAAAAGTAACATTAATGTTATTTTCAAATGACTGTTCTGTGAGCATACTCTTTCATCCCTGCCATGTGCATAAGCACATAAGTTATTTGAAATTCTTTGGCTCATAGATTGCTGTGTCAGTCAGAATCACCTGAAGACAACTACTATATTCTCCCTTTGCTCCATGTCTTGCACCAATGAAGTTTACTACAAAGCAAGTGTCAGGAATCCTTCTCCTGCCAAGGGTGACTGTCACCATTGAAGGCCAGGTCTGTGAAATGACCAATGTGTGTTCTCCAAGTGTTGCTACCTGACATTTCCAAGGTTTCCTATCCTTGGAATGCTAGAGGAGTGCTGAGCTTTGGGGAAGTGAAAGAAGACCAGTGTGGCTGTGCTATAAAAGTTAAACTGTTGTGTAGTCCAACTTAGACTGGCGAGGGTGGTACAATCTTATAGAACATATTAAGTAATCTCATTAGGAAGTTCTGGAAAGGTTTTAAGTTTTAAATAAAGGGTGATATCCTTTAATGTGCATCTGGTCAAAAGTCACCAGCTGGCAAAGGACATACTTGGATATATATCCAAGTTCCAGTGTTTTCCAAATGTATTCTCTTTCCATAAGGAATGCTCATTTATGTGCAGTATACTATTCATAAACCTAGTAATAACAGAGGTGGTGCATTTTAGAAGACTATTAGGACAATTACTGTGCAGCTCCAACTTCTCTAATATTATTTTGACTCCTTTCAGTCCATTTCTTGAGTTCATATAGAAAGACCGAATTTAGCAGTATTTGAGTGTAAAATAAAAAGTCCAAACTAAAACACAAGTACCAGTGCATAGCTAACAAATATACTTCCTGCAAAGGTCTTTGCATGCAGCCTTCACCCTTAGGAGAAAAATATTCCATACACAGACTGTATCTCCCTCACATTATACCTGCCAAGTCAGACTTGGCAGTCTCTATATGCCTTCAGTATAATTTAGAAACATTTACATTTGTTCTTTCCCACATAAATTCAAGTGTTGAATGCTCTGAATGTTTTCAGACAGATGTTATCAGATATTTTCTTGACATAGTTTCCTCAGCATATTTGCATAGAACCACCATTGCCACTGAAAATGAGGTGCAATCAATGAAAAAACAATTTGTGTTTGTTGTTGAGATCTGGT
The DNA here is from genome assembly GCF_037043125.1 of Eumetopias jubatus. Lineage (NCBI taxonomy): Eukaryota > Metazoa > Chordata > Mammalia > Carnivora > Otariidae > Eumetopias > Eumetopias jubatus. Next base: position 176,468,408 of record NW_028274810.1, read on the forward strand.
AATATACCTACCTGTATTGAGGAAAGGTTTTTCCTTTACTATACTGAAAGTACTTCTGTTCCAACAACATCTTTGTATTTAATCTGATATATATATAGTTTGTATTTAACCATATACATAAATATATGTGTATACATATATATATATATATACATATATATATATATACACAGTTGACATTTAAGCAACATGGGTTTGAGCTGTGCAGGTCCACTTATAAGTGATTTTTTTCAGTAAGTACAGTACAATACTGTAAATGTATTTTTTCCTTCTTATGATTTTCTCAGTAACATTTTCTTTTCTCTAACTTAATTATAAGAATACAGTACATAACACATATAATACACAAAATATGTGTTAATCAACTTTTTATGTTTTTGGTAAGGTTTCCTATCAATAGTAGGCTATTAGTAGTTAAGTTTTGGGACAGTCAAAAGTTATACATGGATTTTTGACTGCATTGTTCAAGGGTCAACTGTATATGGATTTCAGTTTATCAGATTAAATATATATACATGTGCATTTTCCCCCTTAGCTGTCCTCCCCCATTTTTCTCTAAATGGCATATTATCTCTTTACTTTCTTTATTCCTAACAAAGGAACTGGGGTTAAACTTCTACTTCTGGTTAGCATTTAAAGAGTCACAGGAAGCTATAACTGTCACTATAACAATAAAAGAATTTGGATGATTTTTTAAAAGTCACTGTTTTTTTAAAGATTTTCAGATTTTTTTTTAAATCTGAAGATGCGAAGAATTTTAAAAGAACTAAACTTGAGAAATGAATACTTCCTAGAAAAAGAGAAACAGCTTACTTTTATGCCTGGGGCAGTGGACAAAAGATAAAATCTATAGACAAGGGATGATCCATTAGTAAGAAGAAACTACCCAAACTTCTAAAGGAGCATGCAGGATGGCAAGATGGATTCTATCTCAAAAGTCCCCAGAAGCAAACCATCCATAATTCTATTCCCAAAGGGCTCAAGATATATGGAAACATGCTATATGCTGATACCAAAACAAAAAGTCAGGTAACAGTCTCCTGAAGTGTATAAGTCTAGACAGGATGTAGTTAGAGAATTCACCAGCATCTCCAAAAGATGCATGTAAAGCATAAAAAGATTTTTGAAATTTCACAGTCCATAGACCCCAATTCCTTCTGAAATAGGGATTCTTGATCTTACCCTCAAAACATTGGGAAGGTAGCTATGCTAACCACTATACCACCAATGCACCCTCAAAACATTTGAAGCCAGAAGTGAACTAAATAAACAAAAGGCTCAACCCATATCAGATCCAGTTCAGTAAGAACTTAGATCAGATCTTGCTGAGGAAGAGATATCCCCTGTCCTGAAATTAAATATTATTGATTTCCTGCCTATTGGTTTTTTTTTAATATAGAAGTTTCAACATGCAATAAGATATTACATGACATGCAAAAACAATAAAACAGAAATTCAGAAAATTATGACCAAAAAGGAAAGAAAAAATTGTTATAAAGAATAGAACCACAGCAGAACTAAGGGTTTGTTTTAACAGAAAAAAAAACAACAGTAAAATAACTACTTTAAAGTATGTTAAAGAGCTTAAAAATATTGTACTAACAGTATAAAATTAATGAGATTTTCAGCAGAAAATTTACAGAATAGAAAAAGATAGTATTTGAGATGGAAAATTTATTCAGTGGCTTAACAGTTCATTGAACACAGCAAAAAAAAAAATCAGTAAACTTGAAGACAAATTATTTAAAGATGTAATCAAAACAAAAGCAGGAGGCCCCTGGGTGGCTCAGTTGGTTAAGCATCTGCCTTGGGCTCAGGTCATGCTCTCAGGGTTCTGGGATAGAGCCTTGTGTCAGGCTCCCTGCTCAGGGGGAGTCTGCTTCTCCCTCTCCCTCTGCCCCTCCTCCCTGCTCATGCTTTCTCTCTCTCAAATAAATAAATAAAATCTTTTTTTAAAAAACCCAAAAAAAAGCAAAAAGCAAAGAAATAAACCAAATGACTGCAAAAATTACAAAAAATAATAGCAGAATGATGGAAATACATGATACAATATCATATGATCTATCACACTTGAAATTTAAGTCCCAAAGGAAGAGGATCTAGAAAAGAAGACAGAAGAATTATCTAAAAATATAATAGCCAAGAATTTTACAAAATTGATGAAGGACATTAACATGCATACTCAGAAAGCTCAGGATCGCTTCTTGGCCTTTTGGCTAAGATCAAATGCAAAAAGCTCAGGAAAACCTAAGCAAATAAATATAAAGAAAATAGTGCCTTGACAAGCCAATCAAACTGTTGAAAGCCAGTGCTAATGAGAAATTTTTAAAGAACTTACAGAAGCAGGATTTCTGAAATATCAGAATGAGGAACTTTGAAAATTCTCCCCCAACAATGCAGTAATAAAATATAAAATGATTGAAATGAAAAATACAGTAGAGTAGCTCAAGAGTAGATACGAGCCAGCATAAAGAAAAATAAAAAAATAAACCCTAAACTTGAAGACAGATGAATAGAGACTATCCAGTCTGAAGAACAGAAAGGGAAAAATTAATGAAAATAAACAGAGCTTTGGAGACCTATTAGAAACCATTAAGCATGGAATGGGACACAATGTGTGTCCCAAAAAGAAAAGAGAGAGAAAGAGACAGAAAAACTGTCTAGGAAATAATAGCTGAAAAGTTCCTCAATTTGAAGAAAAAAAAAACATTAATATATACATCCAGGAAGCACAGTATCTATTACACCATCCTCAAAAATTAACTCAAAGTGGATTAAAGACTTGAACATAAGACCTTTAACCATAAAACTCCTAGAAGAAAACATAAGTGGTAAGTTCCTTGACATAAGTCTTGGTGGTGATTTTTTAAATCTGACACCAAAAGCAAGGGCAATAAAAGCAAAAACAAATAACTGGGACAACATCAAACTAAAAAGCTGTTGCACAGAAAAGGAAACCATCAATAAAATGAAATGGCAACCTACTGAATGGGAGAATATTTTTGAAAATCATAATCTCATCTGGGACTCAAATCCGAAATAAAGAACTACAACTTAATAGCATAACAACCTCAAACAGTTTGACTAAAAAATGGGCAGAATATCTGTCTGAATAGACATTTTTCTAAATAAGGAACAAGAAAAGATGCTCGACAGTATTAGTCATCAGGGAAATGCAAATCCAAACCATAAGGAGGTAATCACCTCACATCTGTTAGAATGACCATAATAAGAAAGACTAGAAATAACAAGTGTTGGTGAGAATATGGAGAAAAGGGAACCCTTGTGGGCTGTTGGTGGGAATGTAAATTGGTGCAACCACAATGGCAAACAGTATGGACATTTCTCAAAAAATTAAAAATAGAACTGCCATATGATCCAGCAAATCCACTTCTTGGTATTTATTGGAAAAAAAAAAAACTAATTTGAAAAGCTATATGTGCCCCCAAGTTCACTGCAGTGTTATTTATAATAGCCAAGATCCAGAAACAATCTAAGTGTCCACTGATGGAAATGAATAAAGAAGTTGATATATATATATTCAGCCATAGGACCTTGAGGGCATTATCCCAACTGAAGTAAGTCAAACAGAGAAATACAAATACCATATGATCTCTCTTCCATGTGGAATCTAATATAGATATATATTATATATATATGTATGTATACATATATATTCATGTATATATGTATGTGTGTATATATATATGTGTGTATATATATATATATAAATAGGCATATACATACAGAGAATAGATTGGTGGTGGTTGCCAGAGTGAGAGAATGGGGGTGGGGAAAATTGGAGAATTGTTTTTTGTTTTGTTTTGTTTAAATAAATTGAACTTAAAAATCCATAAAGGGGAGCAGAATTGATAGGTAAGTTTATGATTTTGATTATGGTGATAGTATAATGGGTGTATACTTATCTCCAAACACATCAAGTTGTATACATTAACTACATTCAGTGTTTTGTATGTCAGGAAAAAAAACAAACAGAAGTCAATTTTATTCCTACATACCAACTCTAAAAAATGGAATTTTACTTAAAAATTTTTACTAAAAAGTGAAATTTACTTAAAAATACTTTCTAAACTAGTACCAAAATATAATGCAGTACTTACATATAATTATGATAAAATATGTGCAGGATCTCTATGCTCAAAACTATAAAACATTGATGAAAACATTTAAAAGATCTAAACAAATGGAAAGATAGTCCATGTTCATGGATTAGAAGACTTGATATTGTTTTGTTTTGTTTTTAATTTTTATTGTTATGTTAATCAACATACATTACATCATTAGTTTTTGATGTAGTGTTCCATGATTCATTGTTTGTGCATAACACCCAGTGCTCCACGCAGAACGTGCCCTCGTTAATACCCATCACCAGGCTAACCCATACCCCCACCCTCCTCCCCTCTAGAACCCTCAGTTTGTTTTTCAGAGTCCATCATCTCTCATGGTTCGTCTCCCCTTCCAACTTACTCCCCTTCATTCTTCCCCTCCTGCTATCTTCTTTTTCTTTTTTCTTAACATATGTTGCATTATTTGTTTCAGAAGTACAGATCTGTGATTCAACAGAAGACTTGATATTGTTAAGATGTCAGTTTTCTCACTCATTGCTGGTGGGAATACAAAAGAGTACAGCCACTTTGGAATATGCTTTGGCAATTTTTGAAAATTTTACCATATAATCCAGCAAACCTATTCCTAGGTATTTACCCAAGTGATTTGAAAATTTCAGTTCACACAAAAAAAGCCTGTGCCGCAATATTTATGTAGCATTTTTATTTGTATTCAGTAAAAAATGAAAACAACCCTATGTCTTTCAATAGATGGATAAATAAAATGTAGTATACTTATTCAGTGAAACACTTTAGCAATAAAAAAGGTAAACTTTTGATTCATGCAACAATATTGATTAATCTCAGATACTTTTTGCTAAGTGAAAGAAGTCAGGCCTAAAAGGCTACATGTTATATGGTTCCATTTCTATGGAACATAACATTCTGAAAAAGGCAGAACTATGGGTATAGAATCAGGGTTGTGGAGAGGAAGTAGTTGACTGAAAGAGGCTGCATTACCCTTCATGTAAGAGAAAGGGATATATAAGAAAATATTCATATATCTGGTCATCTGTCCAAGGAAATGCTGGAGGATAAAGCAGAAACTAAAGAGAATTTGGTTTCCTAAGGGTTGGATGGGAAAGAAAAGGAGAATGAAAATGGATTAGTAGAAATGAAAAGGGAGTGATGCTTTTCAGAACTAGTTTTTTTGTATAGTTTGACCATTAGAAACATAGTCATATTTCACATACCTCCAAACATAAATATGTACATAAATAAATAGGTTAATTAAATAGGATATGAAGGAATCCAAAATGAAGTACAAATGGTAACAATTTAATTCACATATATTACAAATACCATAATCACATTGAAGAGTATGGAAAAGAACTAACCTACTTAACTTTGGAAAACAGTATTTTAATGGAGCTCTGTGAGGCTAAGGCCAAAAAAAAAAAAAAGCAACAATATCAACAACAACAAATCTGTACAGAAATACTGTATTCTAGTTAGTATATCTGTTTTTTGCAAGTGTATATGTTAGCTCTGTAAGTACTTTATGTGTTTACTAGCATGAAACAGATAAGTGAATATATATAGCAGATAACAAGAGCCAGATTTCTTACTAACAAAGTAGTTAGAAATAAGGTAAAGAAAAGGAATCTAGAAGGAACTTCGTGATATTTGTTTTAAATCAGAGGTATCAATACTAACTCATGGCTATACACATACACATTGTTGTGAGGTAATATTGATACCTCTGATTCAAATATATACACACACATACACATATATATATATGCATATGTGTATAAGTGTATATATATGCGCATGCACAGGAAGATTACTATACTTGCATATATTTTCTTGCTTGTTCACAGAGAGGGCCTATGAGCAATGCGTGTTAAGTGAGTATCTTATTGTCTAGATCTTGGTTTCTAAATACAATTTTCCAATAAAAGGAACCTCCTTGGAGACCTGGTTGATTCCAGGACTGGGGCAGGGAAAATACAAGACAGGCCTAGAACATCTTGTGATCCCCCCAAAGAGGGAAGTACGTGTAGCACAGAGACAAGTCAAAAGTACATAGAAGCTAACTAGAAGGATCCAGCATTGGCCAAAGCTGGAGAAACTGATCAATAAAATAATGATAGTAATGGATTATAACCCATAGAATCAAATAAATATACATGAGTCCATAGATATATGTGGGTGGATGGGTGGATGGATGAATATCAGAGAAGGGATAGGTTTTTTTTTAACTAAAGAATTCTAATTAATAGATTTAGAAGAATTGGGCAAAATATAAAATTACAAAATACAAAAATGAGGGAACTACTGCAGTAATAATGTTTACAGGCAAGCTCCACAAATGGGTACTGAAATTCATGGGTGAAAATTGTATAGAGAAATAGGATATTAGCCTTGCCTTCAAATATATACCCAAGATACCTTTTAGTTATAAAGGGAAAAATAGTCATTTTTTAGTGGAGAAACCTAGCAGACACCTCTTTATTCAAGTGATTAATGTTAAGACAACTAGTAATAAGTCATGCCAACATCATGTACCAAGAAGGGCAAACATTATTTCTGTGGTATTCTTGCCAAAATATAAAACCCTCAGTCTAATTATGAGAAAATATCAGACAAATCTAAATTGAGGGAAATTCTATAAAATATGTGACCAGTCACATAAGAAGTGTCAGGGTCATGAAAGAAGGATAGAATGAGGAACTGTAGCAGATTGGGAGAGACTAACAAAACAGAACAGTTTAATGCATTCTGGGATCCTAGATTGGATCCAGGAATAGAAAAGAACATTGGGGGGAAAAGAGATTAAATATGAATAATGCCTATAGTTTAGTTAATGGTATATCAATGTTAATTTCTTAGTTCTGATCATTCAACTGTGGTTATGTAAGTGGATAGCATCAGAGGAAACTGGGTGAAGAGGACTTTCTGTACCATTTTGCAACTTTGATATAAGTCTAAAATTTGAAAATGCTGAAGATCCTTTGGCCCTAACACAAAAAGTTATATAATAAATAAAAAGATAATAAAATGAAAAAAGCAATTTCTCTGATAGAATTTATAGTCCAGTTACTTTAAAATATATATATATGTGTATATATATATGTATATATATATATATATATATATATGTAAATTGCTTTGGTACATCCAAACAATGGAATATTATTCAGCGCTAAAAAGAAATGAGCTATCAAACCATGAAAAGACAGGAAGGAACTTTAAATGTGTATTACAAAGGGAAAGAAGCCAATCTGGAAAAGCTACATACTATTTATCCAACTATAGGATATATCCAACTATATCCAACTATATATCCAACTAATGACATTCTGGAAAGGCAAAACTGTGGAGACAGTGAAAAAAATTTGTGGTTGACAGGGGCTAGGAGGGAGGAAGGGAGGGAGGCACAGACAGAACATAGAGAGTCTTTTAGGCAGTGAAACTATTCTGTATGATGCTACTTTAGTAGATAAATGTCATTATACAATTGTCCAAATCCATAGAATATATAACACCAGAAGTGAAGCCTAATGGAAAATATGGACTTTGGGTGATAACAGTGTGTCGATATAGATTCATCAGTTGCCACAAATGTATCACTCTGGTGGGGGATATTGATAATAGGAGAGGCTATATATATATATATATATATGTGAAGTATCTACTTTCTGCTTAATTTTGCTGTGAACCTAAGACTGCTCTAAAAAATGTTTGTTATTTAAAAAGAAATAGATATGTGTGTATGTATTTCCTTACATAGTATACATATGTATTTATGTTTATATTTATATGAGTATATGCATGTTAAAACAAATTAACAGTTGGTTTTCTGGTTGAGAGAGAAGGGTAGATAATCAAAGAGATGGTACATTTTCTACTTTATGTATTTCATATTTTTCTGTCATGTTTGAATTTTTATAGTGAGGATAGGTTCCTTTTGAACAAAACAATAAAAGCATTCAAATTTTTAAAAAAAGAATGTTTGAAAAAGAGGTGCATGAAAACCAAGTTTAGATTAAACTTAACTTTATCCATGATCCATTAAATATATGCCTGATTTCCTGAACCACTGCCCCAGTCAACCTGCTGTATTCCAATTTATAACTGTGTTTGACTGGGAACATTAACAAATAGGGAAGGTATAAAATATTTAAAGCCCATGGAGCACTTAAGACCGTCAGAATGATCTATTTTGCACATACAGCCCTATGCTATGGCTTTTAGGTCAGAATTGCCCATTTACGTTAGCTATAGCTTACAGTGCTGCTTTCATATGTACATTTAGTTATAACATAAAAGTAACAATAAACTTTGATACATATTAAAGTTCCTTTCATTTTCCATCCCCCAGGTCACGTGCAAATGATTTGCATTGGCAGGTTATGTTCTCTGCAGGAGTAATTTTTAAGTATTAAAAACACCTAGAAAATACATATACAGTTTAAGAGAGAAAATTACCTTCACATTACCCCCCACCTCTAAGCCCATTTAATTCTTGCTGATGTTGTGTCTTGCTGTGTTGTCAGAATGAACTAAACTTGTGTTTATCCAAATGTCTAATGAGCCATATTAAGGTTATTCATTTTCTGCATGGACCACAAGTAAAGTTATCACTGTCTATGCAGTCCTTCCAGGCTGGGTCACACTCACATGATTTAGCTGAGTGCATCTAAAAAAGAAAAAAAAATGAGTATCAGAGTGTCTTAAAACAGGATCTCTAGGACACAAAAATAACATAATTTTAATTTGAATATTCCTTGCATTTGGATTTCTGGTGAGTTTTATGCCTATGTGTTATTTTCAGGTAGCAATGATGTCCTGCTTTGGTTATCTGTATTTTTCGGTACTTCACTTAGAGTTAAGTCTCACCCTTCTTCCTCCTCCAGTACAATTTGGTAGCTCTAAGAGAATGTCATGGTCTTTCTTTCTTTTTTTTTTTTTTTAGCAGTTATTTTTTTTTAAAGATTTTGTTTATTTAACAGAGAGAGAGAGAGCACAAGTAGGCAGAGCGACAGGCAGAGGGAGAGAAAGAAGCAGACTCCCCGCTGAGCAGGGAGCCTGACTTAGGGCTCGATCCCAGGACCCTGGGATAATGACCTGAGCCGAAGACAGCTGCTTAACCGACTGAGCCACCCAGGTGCCCCTGTCGCGGTCTTTCAAATCAGAAACTAAAGCTCTGAAATGAAATTAGGATAATGTAGTAACTTGTACTCTAAAAATTTCATTTAATCTATAAAGTCACTTTCTTAATGAATCAGAGTAATCAAAGTAATACAGTATCAGTGTCCTCAATTTGAAGAAAGTTCTTTTGTTTTTGTCACTGTGATTAATTTAAGCCAGTAATGGTATTGATGGGCATTGAAAGCCCTAAATTGTTTTTGCTACTTATAAAAGACTGATATATGGATTAGTAGGGGCATAGAAAAAATGATGTGATAAAGATAAATTGCCTGGATAACCTCATTAAGTCACCAGAGACAGACTTATTCTGCATCCCAAGGCACCATACTTATTCCCCTTTACTATGACATACAAAAAATGTCTACTGGCTTAAATTTAAAGTACTTTTTGGTTGAGAACTTCTTAAGGATTTGGGAACCCTCTTGAAGTACCTACATTCCACTAGAGGTATTTCAATTAAGGATGAGAATTTATGAGCATTTTGACTTTCATTTTTGGATTTGATTTCCTTTGTCCTGAAGTAAGGACTTGTAAATGTTCTTGGTAAAGTGCCGGAAAGAGTAAATATTTTAGGCTTTGTAGCATTATGGTTTCTGTCTCCACCACTCATCTCTGTCATTTGTAGCACAAAAGCAGCCATAGACAATACATAAACAAATGTTGTGGTTGCTCTGATAAAGCTTTAATGAAAAAACAGGAAGTGGCTTGGATTTAGTCCATAGATCACCACTTCATGTATTAATACATTCCTGATAGAGTACAGCTAAATCAAAATTTGTGCCAATCAGAGCAAAAGTTCTCTTTTTATGGACACTCATGGAAAATCATACAAATTGGAGAAATCTATTTGCTGAAAAAAACCCATACACACACACACACACACACACACACACACACACACACACACATAGTCCTTGAAGTCACATAAAATTCAAACAGACTGATGATATTACTAAAACAAGGTATTCTCAAGTTTGGCATTAGAAATGCACACATTAGAAATGATCTGGTCTGACATATGTATATTACATATAAGTGATTAGGGGCTCAGGGAGATGGTGTGACCTATCCAGAGCTACTAAGGGCCAAACTAAAATCCAAGTATTACATGCTATTATAATATCTATACTTTCTGGCCTATATCTAGGAAAACATGAATTATATTGGAAGGTGTGCACAAATGAGTTAACAACGCCCTTTTGTGACTTAAGTAATGCCGGCACTTTCCCTTTCACACGTCTTTTCTTCAAGGACATGAAAAATACAACTCTGAAGATTAAATATAATTATTAAAGGGAACTGCCATTGAAGGTTAAGTATAATGATTGAAGAAGACAAATGACAATCCCAATGCACGCAAAGAATCTTGCCTTTCAGGTAATGATTGTGTCCAAAGGCAAAGATATGCAGAAGGAAGTTTAATCCTGTTGAATAAAGTAAAGCCAACTTCATGACAAAAAAAAAGGGGCCGGGGGGGAGAAGAAGAAGAAGATGATCATAGTAATGAGTGACTATAAAATAAGGAAAGAACAGCTAAGGTGGTTACTGGGGTTAGCAGCAATATTGGCTACATTCAGTTTCATCTTGAAACATAGGAGTCTAATTTATGTAGCTGCTAGAATTAGAGGAGAGTGAAGGCTAACACTTGTCAATTTAGATGAAGACCCACAGCCTCTCCAACCTGTGGAGTGTGCACTGTTGGCCCTACTCACATAGGACACCCTGGACTGTGGAAGAGAAGTTCTATCCCTTCTCTTATTTTCTGCCTCTGTCAGTGAATTCCATGAACTCTAAAGGGGAAATCAGTGTCCTAAATACAGCAAACGCTTACTGAATGTTCCTTGATTTTTATGTGAAATTTCCTGGAGAATCAGATCTGAAACAAAATATTTAGTCCATTTCTTTGTAATTACTACTATTATGGCAAATTGTATGGCCACAACAAGCTTCCCTATCTTATAAGCTCTTCCACCAATGTGTCATTAACATTTCTTCCACCAAGAGATGGGTCCTAGCTTCCCTTCCCTAGAATCTGAGTGGGACTCTGACTATGGCGGAAATGATACCAGTGACTCCCAACCTATGTTATAAAAAGGATACAACTCTTTCCTCCTCATACCCAATACCTACATTTCATAAACTCGCATCTCTGTCTCACCAGGTTGGTGGGGCCATTTTTCCTCCATTTTCCATCTTCCTACACTGGGGTCTACACAGCACTCCCAGGTGGAGAGCAGATTCAATGTAGTGTTTACCTCATGTTTTCTTCTTTATGAATCATAGTCCTGTGCTGCCTGCTGTCCAGTGCTAAAAATAGTTGCTTCATATATTTAGCAGAGTTTGATAGTTGTTTAGGGTAGAAAGGTAGGTCTGATCCTGGTTACTCTGTCACCCAAAATGGAAGCTTGCTTTTCTCTTGTTTATACGAAATATTTTTATGTTGTATCCTTGTTAAAAAGTAGAGCTTATTACATTAATGTTGGTGAACTTATTAAGTTAGCAGCATATTTAAGTTTGCATTTTTGCAGAAACTCACCAACTCCTTCCTCTAACATACTATTGCCTATATCTGTCAGGATTTCATGCATATCAGGCTGAACAGAAAAAAAAAATCCCTTCTTTTTGGGCTTAACTCCTTCTCAGTATTGAATTAAAAGGAAAGGAAATCGGGTTCTACTGACTCCATTCTTGGAAAGGTAGTTGGTGTGTTAGAGTCTTACTCTTATCTATCATCATTAGTCTCAGCTGCAGGAAACCAGGGGTTCTGTTTGGGCCTGAAGCTTCCACTGATTCTGGTCCTTCAGACTAGGCATGATTTCAGGCCAGGTGAGGTTTTTCCCTTCCAGGCATTATTTTATTGATTCAACAAATATTTATTGAGTATTTGTCATGTATCAGGGATTTGGCAGTGAAAAGCAGCTTGCATTCTTTTGGAGGCAGCCAAACATTAAATAAATAAATTACATATTTTATTAAATATGTAATCTGTAAGGCAATCATAAGTATACTATGGAGGAAATAACTCTAAGTAAGAGAATAGATTCTAAGGTTGAGCATTCCAGAAAATAGGAGGCAGAAGTTACCAAGGAAGGAAAGGTCAGTGCTCTTTTATGATGCACAGCACAATTTCCTCCATTTTCTTTTGGTCCAAGCAGTCACAGACCCAACCAGATTCAAGAGGAAAAAGGAATAGATTGTACATCTTGATGGGGAGTGGCCAGGCCACATGCAGAAGAGCACATGGGATGAAGCAAGCATTGGAAAATGCATTTGACAACAGTTTACATGCCTAAATGTACAGATTAATTCTCGCCACATGGTAACAGAGATATATTTTGTGTTATCTATTGCAAAACTATAGCACAGTGAAGGTCAAACTTTGCCAAAATATCTGAGGCTGTCATTCACATTTGGAAATGCATGAGAATATTTTAATACAATGATTTCATCATTTAAAGAGAATTTTTGGCTTTTAAAAAATCTTTTTAATTACATTGTACCCATTTGGAAAACATTTAGGCAGATAAAATACAGTAGATTCAGAGTTAAATGAGAAGTTACTACTCTGCAGCTTTTATTTTTGATATTTGAGTTCAAGTCAATAGCATTAATATTTGAAGTTTATAATATTTTATTAAATTGCCACTATCCTATTGTTACTTTTACAACATTTATTTTATAATTGTATGTTACAATTTATAATTACAATAATTTAAACTCTCTATAAAGATGTAATTTAACAAATTATCCTGGCTATTTAAATGTATGCTAATCAGCAAGAGATTACTTAAGTAAAATAAGAAAATTTATGCAAGGAACAGAAAATAAACTTCTGGAGAAGGATAATTTCAGGGACTAATTACATCACCAACAATAAATCTTAAGTGCCCACTAATGTAAACACCTGTTCATTTCCATTCAGTTTTTAGAGGTAATCAGAATTGATCCCATATGCATTTTTAATCCTATTCATATTAAAATTTCTGTTCTTACATTCAGTTATTCAGTTATCCATTCATTCTTCATTCTTTCATACATTCGATGATTGTTTACTCTTGGTCATAATTCTTTTTTTTTTAAGATTTTATTTATTTGAGAGAGAGAGAGAACGAGAGAGAGAGAGCACATGAGAGGGGGAGGGTCAAGGGAGAAGCAGACTCCCTGTTGAGCAGGGAGCCCAATGCAGGACTCGATCCAGGGACTGCAGGATCATGACCTGAGCCGAAGGCAGTCGCTTAACCAACTGAGCCACCAGGCGCCCTGGTCATAATTCTGTTATGAGTAGTGTATTAGGGTTCTCCAGAGAAGCAGAAACAATAGGGGATTTATAATATATATTATATATTATAATATGTAATTATATAATACAATAATATATAATATTGTATAATAGCATATATTATATGTAATTCTTAATTATATTAATTATAATGTGTAATATGTTGTATTATATATTGTAATATAATTAATGGATAAATATATATCAATATTAATATATATTTATCTATTTTATAATTTATAATATATGTGATGTTATATATTGTAAGTATATGAAATATATATGTAATTATATATTACATAATTGTATATTACATCTGTATGTAATATATAAGTTCATTATAAGGAATTATCTCATGCATATATGGAGAATGAGAAATCCATATGCAGCGGAGCAGATGGTGTGAGCTTCAGTCCTAGTTTAAGTCCAAAGGCAAGAGCAAAACAATGTCCCAGGTCAAACATTAGAGAGAAAGAATTCTTCCTTACTCATCATTTTAATCTATTCAGGCCACATATGGATTGGATGAGGTCCACCCACACTGGAGGGCAGTCTGTTTTACTCAGTCCACAGAATCAAATGTAAATCTCATCCAAAAACACCCTCACAGGCATACCCAGAAATGCTGTTTAGCCAAATATCTGGGCCTCCTGTGGCCCAGTCAAGTTGACATCTAAAATCAACCACCACAAGCAGTTATGAGTGGAAGAGTCAAGAGAGTAACTGAAACCTGTACCTGATCTTGAGATGCTTATTGGCTAGTTTGCAAAGAAGTTATTTACCAAAATAACAATAATTCAAAGTTAAAAGGAATAAAATTATTTTAAAAGATAAGTTATGTCATGTCACTTCACTACTTAAAATTCAACCATGGCTTCCCAACAGATATACATTAAAATCTAAATTCGTAACCTCGGCCTAGACAACCTTCCATAGTTCTCTGACTGTACCACCTTCACTGTATCCACTACAGCCAAGGCAAAATTATTTATTCTCAAAGATGCCAAACTCCCTTTTGCTGGGGCCTTTGCCCTTGCTTTCTTCCCTCTGCCTAGAGGGCTTGTTCTTACTTCCCTATCACCAAGCCCCACACAGGTCAGAGATTGAAGCAGCAATCCTATATACTAACACACACACACACACACACACACACACACACACACACATCACAAATATACACCACAAATAGATCGTATATTCTCATAAGAGTATAATTTGAGGCAGTTATAACCAAGAATTTCACAACAAATAAATCATAGTCATGTGAAAAATGTTATGACAGCATATATCCTCTATAAATGCCTATAGGCATTTTAGAAATGCTGAAATACTACAAAGTTGCAACTCATATTGAACCAGTGTATGAATTAAGTACCTGATATAAAAATATAATTTTTTCTGTAATAAATTTGATCCAAATTCAACCAGAAAGGTAAAATCAGCCTTTACACATTAATTACCTATTTTTATTGCTTTAAATTAACAAGAGTTTGGCAAAAATGATTTGCAAAGTCCAGATCTCTATAAAAAGCTGCTGATGATAGCTTGTACTTAGATGTTCATTTTCAGTATCTTGCTTGGCATCAATAAAAGACAGTGAAGATTCTCAAATGTTGTGTTTCTCCCATTGAGATGTGTTTTTAAGAACAAAACTAACCAAACATTTTCCTTTTCATACTTGCTTACATAATTGATTTATTCAAAATCACAAGTACAACTACTGAGTATTTGACTAGACTATTGACTTAACACCTAGTTATGTGACTTCATAAGAAAAATTCTTATATTTGTACATTATTATACACTGACATTTTTCTTACTATTTGAAACAGCTTCTAACAATGAAATTAATAGAACAAACATAGAAATTAAAGTGAAGATCATTTAAAAAAAAAGTCATACACTAACTGGAAGAGGTGAGAGAGCTAGCTCAGATTTAGGGGGGAAAGAGATTTGCTTAAGGCCTTACTTTTCTTGTTTAAACAGAGTGGTTGATTTAGGTGGCAAGTAGGTCTTCTCTCATTTGCCAAACCTGACTGGTTGGAAGAGGCCACTGCACTGGGATGAGATGTCTTGGGGCCATCTATGGGCTCACCTAGGCAGAATGCCCAGATCTCTGAGTGAGGTCTGCCAAAGTTGCAGTACTGGGAAGTCGCAGGAGGTGTGCCATGCATGGGCCATTTCTGGACAAGATTATGGTTGTCAGTAACTCTTTTAAGTGTCCTCACCATTTTTGCAGAATTTCTCACTATGCAGCAACAAAGTCTTTGCAAATAATGAAAAATCATCTGATTTATTATGCATATTCATTGACATCATTGGTTTGAATTATTTTGGTAAATGTATTCACCTCAATTCCTTTTCATGATGTCTTGGAAATTTTGAGCATGATTCCTGACCTCATTCAGCTGAGTGGTAGGTGAGAAAAGCCTTAATCATGTAATTATACAAATAACATTGTAATTGCTGTTGTGAGGAGTTCTGTCATAGAAGAACATTATACCCAGTGAGACATCCCTGGACCCTGCTGGCAAGTCTGAGAATGGCTGCTAGACCTCATGCTCTGAATTGGAGGGCCTACTGCTTATGCTCTGACATGCTTGCTTTCTCTTGTATGGTTTTACAGAATATTTATTCACTAACAGATTTCAGGCTACCATTACCATATCAGACCTCTACTCTATTGAAATACTGTGCAGTACTGTTTTATTGATTGCATACCTACCGACAGCAGCAATATGCACACATACATTATTCTCATACCACTATAGCTTTAATAGTCTGAAGGTAATAGTGAAAATAATGTGCTGTTGCCTACTTACGGCAGTTTAGATGTTTTAACAGTTGGAGCTGCCAGTTTGGAAATGTACACAGTGAGTTATCTAAAGCTTTTGCAGAACTAAGTTGATTGATATATCAATCAAGATGCTGAGACTAAGTTTCTTAAAAGCATCACTGATCTGTTGTTCACAACTATAGCATATGGGAACTGTTCTTGGAAATTGAAAAGTTCTCCTGTTTTTGCTGGATGAGGTTTTGCTTACATGTTGCTTTATCACAATATTGAAATCCTGCATCTTTCAGCTGACTTTAATATAGGATTCAACACATGAACTAAAGGATTTGCATATATAAAGAAGTATTATGGACTTGGAGATAGCACCAAGTTTTTTTAAATGAAGTTATTCAGTATTTTATATTATCAAGGAAGTAATCTTTTTAAAAATAGAAGTTTTAAAGAAATCAGTTTACATACATTGTTCTGTTGTTTTAAATTTTTCTAAAAAAGTTCTAAATTCTGTATTATACAATTACTTTAGCTGCTAGATAGTATTCCGTTCTTTAAAAGGTTTTTTATTTATTCATTCTTAGAGATAGAGGGAGTGCGAGGAGGAGCAGAGGAAGAGGGACAAGCAGACTTGCACTGAGTGCTAGGCCTGACATGGGCCCCAAATTACTATCCTGAGATCATGACCTGAGCTGAAATCAAGAGTTGGATGCTTAACCAAGTGAGCCACCCAAGCACCCCAATAGTATTCCATTTACTTGTTAAAATTCTTATGCAGGTACTCTGCACAACTTTCTCTAAAGCAGATGCCAAGAAAGAACCAGGAAAAAAAAGTTGTGAAAGAATGGGCATGGTAGGATAAAATTGACATAAATTTTTATAACACTACACTTTTAATGGATACAATATTTATTGGAGAAAGGCACAAAAGTACATGCAAATGATTTATTCCAGCTTCAGGATGGTAGTTACTTTGGGGGCTGGAAGGAGATTAATTAAGAGGGACAGAGGTAAGGCTTAGCAGTGTCTCTACCATTTCTTCTTTAAAAGTAATCAATAACAAAAAATTGAGAACATCTGTTTAGTCTTGGTGGTGGTTATATAGGTGTCTGTTTTATTGTTTCCCGTACTTTTCTTGAAATGTTTCATAATTTACAAAATAATCTTAAATTCTAATGAACAGTTTTAGGATACTCTTTAAAAAAGAAAATCCAAATGTATCCAAAGTGCTTTAGAGTCACAGGTGAAAGGATGTATTACATGTACATATCTAATTGCCTCACTTGAAAGAAGTTAGCCATAAATAATAATAATAATAATAAAGAACCTCCATGAAAGAAGTGACATGTAACAGTAGGGTTCACATAATTAAGAAACTAAACAGTGTTGTGTTGAAGAGTGTCCCACCCCCCAAAGTTTATATCTATCTGGAACCTCAGAATGTGACCTTATTTGGAAATAGGATCTCTGCAGATATAGTTAGTTAGGTTAAGATGTGGTCATACTGGATTAAGATGGATCCTAAATCTAATTACTAGTGTCCCTGTGAGAGGAGAGGACACACAGAGACATACACACACAACTCACATAGAGGGAAGATGAGCATATGCAGATGGAGACGTTGGAGGGATGGTACACAAGACAAGGAAGGCCATGGATTGCTAGCAACCACCGAAAGGTAAGAAGAGGGAAGGAAAGATCCTTCTGTAGTGTCTCTGGAGGCCCTGCCCACACCATGATATTGGATTGCTAGCCTTCTGTAGTGTCTCTGGAGGCCCTGCCCGCACCATGATATTGGATTGCTAGCCTTCTGTAGTGTCTCTGGAGGCCCTGCCCGCACCATGATCTTGGATTGCTAGCCTTCGGTAGTGTCTCTGGAGGCCCTGCCCGCACCATGATCTTGGATTGCTAGCCTTCGGTAGTGTCTCTGGAGGCCCTGCCCGCACCATGATCTTGGATTGCTAGCCTTCGGTAGTGTCTCTGGAGGCCCTGCCCGCACCATGATCTTGGATTGCTAGCCTTCGGTAGTGTCTCGGGAGGCCCTGCCCGCACCATGATCTTGGATTGCTAGCCTTCGGTAGTGTCTCAGGAGGCCCTGCCCACACCATGATCTTAGATTGCTATCCTTCTGTAGTGTCTCTGGAGGCCCTGCCCACACCATGATATTGGATTGCTATCCTTCTGTAGTGTCTCTGTAGGCCCTGCCCACACCATGATATTGGATTGCTAGCCTCCAGAACTGTGGAGAATAAGTTTTCCTTGTTTTAAGCCACCTATTTTGTGGTACTGTTACAGCAGCCACAAGCCACCAGTGCAAATACTTTCTATTTCAGTTCTCTGATGGTTGGAGGTGGGACTGGAGCAACACACAAGAATTGCCATGATTTAGAAACAGCCCCACCGGTCATACAACAGTCTATCTCATTTCTAGAATTAGCTGGACTAGGTTATAGGCAGCAGTCAACTCAGGTGAGGAGGAAGCTGTAGGTGTCTTTAACTCCAGAGAAAATCAGAAATGAGCCAGAGATAAGATATAAAGAAAATCAGAGCAGATCTGGCAAGAAACACATGGCAGTTCTAGAAGATGTGTCATGGAGTGCAACACTGATGCAGTTCGTTTGGAGTCAGCTGACCTGGGTTTGAAATTTTTTTGGGGGGGAGGGGCTCAGTTTCTTCACCTAGAATATAACCTCATGGAGATTAAATGAAATAACATGTAAAGATGTCGGCACCCTAACAAAAGTTAGATTCCTCCCCAACTGTAAAAGACAATAAAACTGGAGATGAGATAGACCAGTACAGAGAATTTATTTGAAGCTTCCTCTCAGAAGGTAGGTTGGTTAATTTTAGTCAAGTGTCTGTCAACTTGGGTAGGCCACAATGCCCAGATATTTGGTCAAACAGCGTAGATGTTTCTGTAAAGGTATTTATTAGATGGGATTAACATTTATATCAATAGACTTTGAGTATATCGGATTACTCTTCATATTGTAGGTAGGCTTCATCCAATCAATTGACAGCCTTAATAGAAAAAAACTGACGCCCCAGGAAAAGGGAATTCTGCCTTCAGATGGCCTTCAGACTCAAGCTGCAACATCAACTCTTCCCTGGGTCTCCAGCCTGCTGGTCTACATTGCAGATTTTGGACATGTTAGGCTCTACAATTGCATGATCCAGTTCCTTAAAATAAATCTCTCTTTCTCTGTCTCTTTCAGTGTTTCTGTTTTTCTCTATCTCTCTCTTCTGTGTGTGTGTGTGTGTGTCTCTTGATATGACTAGGGATGTAAATATAAATCTCTTTGTTGGTTTTTTCTCTGGAGAACTCTAGCTAGTACAGAAGGGATTCAAGAAAAACTTAAAAAAGTGAATTGCTTCTTCTGAGACCAGCCAGGGTGGTGTTCAAAACCAATAACTAGTGGTGTGGGTACTTAATAGGTAATAGATCGGGAATGTATTTCCCAAGTTTTCAAAGATAATTGTTTGCAGTTGGGCTGGTATTGTCATTTGCTTCAGTTACACAGGTTTAGTGGAAGCCTGGCTGTTCAGACCCTGATGTCCTAAACCATTAATCCTCATTCACATTCTAGTCCTTGACTAGAAACACTATATTTCCAAGGCAGCACCACAGAGTGATGGCTCCCCTTGTTGGTATTTGCAATGTAAGTCTCTTTCAAGGTTGAAAAAAAAAAATCCCAAAATAAATCTTCAGGCAATTCATTTTTGAAATTGAGTAAGAACCATTTGGGCAGCACACTCCATCTGCTGATACACTTGCTAACTGCTGCCCTCTAATTCTTCTGTTGTTCAAATTAAGTGCCTTGCAGCCATTCAGATACTGAATTCTGTTGCCACATCTTCCCGTAGCCACAGCAGCTATTTAGGTCCTGGCAGGTCTGAATATCTGAGAAGACTGCAGGGATGATTTCTAATTACATACTGAAGTACAACAAGTTGCTTAACTCTTCTGCTCAGCGTTTACAATTTCTACACCATTTAGATTTTGAATTTTCTGATAGAAAATGGAAAATTTTATGTTCCACATTCCTGATGGTGGCATCATCATCATTCCTGTAGCTGAATAAAAGGAACACAAAAATTGGATTTTACTGAAACAAACAGCTTTATAAAATCTGAAGAGGACTTCTCTAGGGAAGGTCTATGGCACAACAATTATTCTTACTGTTACTGCTATCTTCAAAGAGGTCAAATTTGAAGAATGTATTGAAAAAGCTTTTCTTATTGCCCTTCGACAGTAAAATAAAGTTTATTATTTTTATATTTATACTGGCATTCAAGAATCTGTACATTGCAGTAGATTTCTCTGATCATTTCCCTCCCAGCTTTACTGTATGTTCATTTTATGACATTTAAATAGGACATCTTGGGATTCTTTTTTCCAAATTATTTTCATCCTTTACAGCTCAACTCAATTTTTCTTTCTTTTCTAAGCCCTTTCAGGACTTGTCTCTATTGTTGTGTTTTTTTTTTTCCCAGCTCCTTTGAAATCCTGTGATATGTAACATCTGTACTTGTCACTTGTCACCTCTTATTTTCAAACAAGTTTAGTGTTAAATCCTCAGCCTTATCAGCTTATTAAGAATAGAAATCATGTCTTCTTGTCTTCTCTTTGGAATATGCTTTTATTTTTCATAGATAAGTAAGAAAACAGTCCTATTGTTCTAAAAGCTATCTTTCTAGAGTCAGAAAACCTTTTCTAAAAGGCAGTGTCTTTAAAACCTGCTTTCCCCCAAGTCCTTTAATAATATTTCCTTGGATTCTGCATCTATCCATAGGTAGTTAAACTCAGTTGTCCTTAGAAAAAAATAAGACAAATTTTCTAGGCACGTTGGATGGTCGAGACACTAGCTCTAGAGGACAGCCATCTTCTAGAGAAATGACATCAAGGCACAGTGATCAGAGGGAGAGTTGGTGTCCAGAAGGGAAACTGAGCCTGATATAGTGGGCAAAGCATAAAAGCAAGAGAATCAGCAGGAACTGTCTTGATCAAGGTCTCCTGCAATAGATAGGAAGGAGGGGAGTGGGGAAACAGCCATGTAAGCTACTAGTCAGGGTACCATGAAGGCTGGAATTCAAGTCATGGCCCCAAATTAGTAGTTGATGAACAATCTAAAAGAATGCTGCCTAAGAGGGGACTAACACCACAGCCCAGTTCTGTGATGTGGGCCAACGCATAAGCATCAAGGCAACAATATACCATGGAGCCTACCCAAGCATAAAATTATGAAGGCTGGTTGACAGCCAAGTTGATAGGGATAATGTGAATATGGGAGAGCGAGGGCTGAAAATGGAGCACATGCTTAAGCTTTATAATGATGGAATAGACAAGGGGGAAATAATGCCAGTGATGACAATACAACTGCTGCTTACTGCTCTCATATCACCTCCCTGTCAAACCATAGCATTTCCTATACGTTCAGGCACTGCCTGTGTCAGTACCCTCTAAATCCTTGTTAGCCTTCCCACTGACACCAAACACTGGAAGGTGGACCCAGAAATCTGCATGTTTGACTGGAGTTGGAGCAACATTACACCAATACTTCGCTTCCTTTTTCTTTTTAAAGATTTTATGTATTTATTAGAAAGAGCAGGAGCCAGGGACGGAGAGAGAGGAAGAAGCAGACTCCCCGCTAAGAAAAAAGCCCAATGATGGGCTCAGTCCCAGGACCCTGGGATAATGACCCAAGCTGAAGGCAGACGCTTAACCGACTGAGCCACCCAGACGCCCCCCAATACTTCTAACAGGACTTTGTTTTCTTTTGACCTGTTGACTAGACTCTAGAAGTTCAGAAGTATTATGAGGATGAGAACAATCAGATGGAAATTTCATATTGCTGAAGGCCCTATCACTGTCTTTCTCTCCAAGGCACACAATTCACATTGTATTTATGTGTGTGGTGCCCCCTAATGTTGTACGTGTTTGCCTGGGTAAACTCAGGTCAATTTAAATAGAAAATGGCATGCTATGGAGTAGTGTATCTTTATTAAAGAGTTGCATAAAGGTGTGGTAGAGACTAATAGCTCTATGGTTTGATTCCCTGCAGACAAATCATGTTCTGCCTTGTGTCTTACTGAGGAGCTTGGAGAGATTGCTCAAACTCTGTGCCTTAATTTAGTCAACTGCAACAATACATCTTTACAAGGCTGCAATGAGATTTAAATAAAACAAAATAAGTAAAGTGCTCAGAAGTGTTTCTGGCAGGTGATAAGCACTCCATAAACATTTGTTATCATTATTGGTGTAGTTTATAGTTATAAAATTGCCAGTAAGACTTACACTAGCACCAGCCTAAAGCATTTTGCTACTCTGTACCAGGATCAAATGAAAAGGCGTAAATTTTTAGAACCAGTACAGTGATACTTATTTCATGCTACTATTGGGCCGCTGAGAAATAGATTTATGAAAACGTAGGGAAGTATCAAGAGAGTAACTTTTTCTTTCAGATGGGATTTAAAACAGAGAAGTCTGCACATTTGAAGACTTACGTGGTGGAAGAAGTGAATGACTCCTGTATTTTTATTGTTTAAACATTGCTGTGAGTGTGCACATTTGTATAGTAGGTGTATGCATCTCTAGTAGCTCTAAACAAAAGTACATGAAATACATCCTTCACTTCACTCATTTTTTTCTTTTTGGTAATTTATATGTTACTTTCCTCTCTTTGTCCCTGTCTCCTTTCACCTCTTTCATAAATAATATATAGCTTTTCTCTGTCATTCTAAAGGGGTCATGGGGACTTTAAACTAAATTGATACAGCTATAAAGGAGGAAAGGAGAGACAAGGGAATATAATGTAACTTTAGGATGGAAAGATATGTGGTTTGACTGCAAATGCAGAGGCAGCTTTGATTGAGGACAACATAGAAAACGTCCAAGAATAATCAGAGGAAACTATTACAGATCTCCTGGGCAATGGGAACGCTCAGTGGGAGAAATGTTCCTGTATAGGGGTGGGGAAGGAACAGCTAGTTAAAATGTTAGAGTATCAATCATGTGGGGAAATACACAGGAGCTGAGTCAGGTAAGAGCATAAACTCCTGGCCAGGCCTAGAATGAAAGCAAGGATGGGAGGAGAGTTACAAGCTCCCCCCACACCCACGTATACATGCATTCATACACGCAAGCACACACATATCTTCAGGGTTCTCTGACAAGGACAGCGTCAACAGCATATCCATGCTCTCCTGGCAGTGAGAAATGCTAACCTGGTGAATGGGGTGAATGGAGAGCTGTGGGCTTTCTTTATGTGGGCCACCACAGAGGCAACACAGCACAGGCGGCACAGGCTGGGATGTTCATAATTCCCATAAATTAGGCCCTGATGGATATTCCCTGAACTCTCCATTTTACCCCACTCCATCATGTACTGCTTTCCTGTTCATGGCTTCTGAAGGTGAGGAACTGCAGGTCAGGTCCTACTAGCACTGGGACTGATTTCTTTGCTCTCCAAGGGCCGTGTTGCTCACATATTGGCCATGAGGCAAAGAAATAATTTCCACATGGATGGTACTGCAAGCTGCAAAATAAAGTATGTGTGTTTACTTGGGGTCTTAGGGATTGCAATCTGGGGGATACAGGCTTGACCGAAATAAAAAATGGGTTCTGGAGAGACAAAAGAAGTTAGAGTTTTTAAAGAGGAAAGAGGGGATTTACGTAAGTTGTTTTGAAGAACGGGTGATTGGTGCTGGTTTATCCACATTTACATTAATCTATGTGTGATTGGTTGCTAGGGCTAATGTTAGGCAGAAAGTTTATTTATGTTCATTATACATAAGTAGATGGCTTGGTTTTTAGCTGAGCTCAGCAAAAATCTCTGAGAATTTGAGACAGATGTGCACAAGCCCCACCTCCTTAATGTCCTCCTGGTTCTATGTTAAATAACTCTCTTAGCAGTGGTTCCATTTTGTTCTCTCCATTGTAAATACTTTAAGCCTTTGGTTTTCACTCTCAACACTTTTGTATCTTGGGTTTTAGAAGCAACATTATGTGTAGGCAAGGATGTAGGCTTCATATGCAGTGCTGCAGAAGGGCATCTTGGAGGTGTTTCTTGCAGGTTTCAGGAATCACCACAGAGAAATAGAAAGAAAATAGGGGAGTTAAAAATGAATGAATGCAGTGCAGGAATCATGGAGAATAGTTGTGACACTGATATAATGTATATAGAGGAGGGAAATTATAAAACAAAGTGAAGGTAGTCCAAAAATTGGAGAATAAGAGAAATGGCATATAGAAACAGGGGAAAGAGAATACCTCTCTAGTAAATCAGAAATTCAACAACTACCAAAGAAAAGTTACTAGTTTTTTGGCCTAACATGAATTCAATCTAGGGTGATGAACTAGCGTTTATGAGCTAAAAAGATAAACATGATTATTTTTTAAATTTTAATAGAAAGGTCTAAAGAAAAAAACTATAAAACACCAGCATTATGCACTGCACCACACTGAAAGAATATGAACACTGACAAGAAAAAATGGTAAAAAGAGAGAGTCTAGGGATGCCCGAGTGGCTCAGTCAGTTAAGCATCTGCCTTCGGCTCAGGTCATGATCCCAGGGTCCTGGGGTCAAGTCCTGCATCAGGCTTGCTCACTGGGGAGCCTGCTTCTCCCTCAGCCTGCCACTCCCCCTACGTGTGCTCTCTCTCTCTCTGACAAATAAATAAAATCTTTAAAAAAAAAGTCTATTATGTTTCACTGTGGTTTATGTGTAATGTAATGTGACAAAACATGGAAAATGATCTGGATTTTGTGGACATAAGATCTTACTTTATCTGAGATTCTCCTGTGACCTACAAGAGATATTTCCACACAGGAAACAAGATTAGGGAAGGAATAGCTCACAAAAATATGTGTACATTCTGTGTGGTTTTTTTGGGGGGAAGCTATGCAAAAATGAAATTACATTAGAGGTAATAAGTGAAAAGACCATTTAAGACCAGGGTAATAAATGATGCTAATGGGGCAGGGGGGAAAACCACAGAATAGACTTTTCTCCAAGGAAGATATAAAAATGGCCAACAAGCACACGAAAAGACTGTCAACATCATGAGTCTTCAGGGAAATATAAGCCACAATGAGACACTACTTCACACCCACCTGGACAGGTAGAATCAAATATTCAAATAATAACAAAGGTTGGCAAGGCTGTGGAGAAGCTTGAACCCTCATTCATTGCTTGTGGAAATAGAAAGTGGTGCAGCCATTTAAAAAAACATTTTTGCCATTTCTCCAAAGGTTAAACATAGAGTTACCATTTGATCAAATGATTCCACGCCTAAGTATATACCCAAGAAAATTTAAAACATGTTCACACAAAACCTTGTATAGAAATATTTCTAGCAGCATTACTCATTTTAGTCAAAATATGGAAACAACCCAAATGTCCATCAGTAGACAACTGGATAAAAAAATTGTGGTATATCCATACAATGGAATCCTATTTGGCCATAAAAAAAATGAAGACCTGGTATACACTACAACACAGATAAATCTTAAAAACATGCTAAGTGAAAAAAAGCCAGTTCGAAGACCACATACTATATGATTTCACACAGAATAGGAAAATATTTTAGATGGAAAGTAGATACCACGTGCTTAAAGCTGAGAGAGGAAGTGGGGGACTAAGAGGGTGATAACTAAAGAGTATGGGACTTTCTCCGAGGTGATGAAAATGTTCTCAAATTAACTGTCATAATGGTTGCACATATCTGTGAATATACTATAAGTCATTGACTCGAACACTTTAAATGGGCAAATTGTATGGTATGTGAATACTATCTCAATCAAACTGTAAATAAGTAAATAAATAAATAGAAAAATTATAAAGAGAAGACATTAAGATGTTTGGAAAAAATAAGCTAATGAAATTTTCATATTTCTTTTCAACAGATAATATAATTAAAGGGGTAGATATCTGAATGACAGTATTTGTGCATAAACTATCAGAACAGACACACTGAAAGGAAAATGTAACACCTAAAAATGTCCAGGCCAGGATGGTTGCACGAGATAATTTTTCCAAACATTTAAAAAAAGAACAGCAATTTTTCATGATCTTAAAGGGCAGGGGAGAGAACATCTTCCAATTCATTTACAAGGCCATTATTAACCTGATATCAAACAAGACAAAGATATTAAAAAAACAAAAACTAGAGACGAATATTTCATGAGATAAAACACAAAAATTTTCACCAAAATATCAGTAAGCTGAATCTGACAATGTAGGGAAAGAATTATACGGCATGACCAGATGGGACTTATTCCAGTTATGCCAGGCTAGTTTGACATTTGAAAATCAATCATATGAACAGGATAAAGAAAAAAAAATGTAATCATATTAGTTGACATAGAAGCATTTCATAAAATCTAATACCCATTCATGATGAAAAACAAAACAAAACCTCTCAGCAAACGAGAAATGGATTGGAATCACCACATCTTGATAAAGAGCATCTACCAAAAACGTACAGCTAAATTCATACTCAAAAGTGAATATTTCCTCCTAAGACTGATAGCATGTCTTAGCTCATGCTGCCATAACAAAATACCAAAAACTGGGTGGCTTAAACAACAAATTTGTTTTCTTGTCGTTCTGGAGCTTGGAAGTCTGAGATTGGAGTGCCAGCATGGTTGACTTCTGGTGAGAGCTTCCTTCATGGCTTGCAGAGGCCACTTTCTCATGTGTCCTTTCATGGCAGAGAGAGACAGACAGACGAACGTAGATCTTTCTCTTCTTATAAGGCCACAATTCTGTCAGATCAGAGCCCCATCCTTATGATGTCCTTTAACCTTAATTACTCCTGAAGACCCTATCTCCAGATACAATCCCATTGGGGGTAAGGGCTTCGACATATGAATTGGGGGAAGCAAACAATTCAGTCCATAGTGGAACAAGGCAAGGACCCCAACTCTCATCGTTCTTATCCCATATGGTAGTGGAACTTCAAGCCATTCCAAATAAGATAAGAAAAAGAAACAAAAGGCATAGAGATTAGGAAGGAAGAAATAAAACTCCCTCTCTTTTCAGATTTCAGATTCAGACATGATTTTCTGTATGGAACAACTCAAGGATTAAAGAAATAATCATAGAATTAACAAGTAATTTTAACCAGGTCACCGTATATAATAGCACTATACCAAATTAAACACATTTTTATATATTCAAAACAAACATGTTTAAATTAAAAACACATCATCATTTACAGTTGCTCTCCCCAAAATGAAATGTTTGGGTATAAATCCAACAAAACATGTGCAGGATCTGTATGTGGACGATTATGAAAGGGTGATGAAATAGATGGAGATGCATATTGTGTTCGTGTATTGAAAGACTTAACAGAGTAAGGATGTCAGTCCTCTCTAAACTGGTGCATAGATTTAGTGCAATTCCTATCAAATGCCAGTGTATTCTATGCAGACATAGGCAAGCTTATTCTAAAATTTATATGGAAAGTCACAGGCTTTTAGAATAGCTAAAACAGTCTTGACTAAGAGGAATAAAATAGAAGGAATCACTCTATCTGATACAAAGTTTTATCAGGTATTACAGTAACCTAGATAGTATGTATTGGTGGAAGTACAGACAAATTGCTTAATAGAGCAATTGCTCAATAAAGATGCTGAGATAGTGCTTGATAGGGAACCCAGAAATAATCCCACACAATTGATTTGTCAGAAGGGCACAAAATCTAGAGCAATTGGAAAATCTAGTGGGGGGGAAAAAAAAGGAAACTCAATCTAAATGTCACACCTTATATGAAAATAACTTGAAATAGATAAAGGACTTAAATGTAAAACATAAAACTATAAAATTTTGGGGAGGAGGAACATAGAAAATCTTAGTAATCTAGAATGAGGCAAGGAGCTCTTAGGTTTGACACAAAAAGTCTGATCCTAAAGGGGAAAATTAATAGCTTGGACCATCCAAATTAAAACCTTTTGCTTTGCAAAATACCCTGTGAGAAGGATGAAAAGACAAGCTACAGACTCAGAGAAAATATTTGAAAGCCACCTATCTGATAAAGGACTGATATCCAGAATACATAAGAACCTCTCAAACCTAACAGTAAAAAATCCCATGCAATCCAGTTATGAAATGGGCAAGTGACATGAACAGACATTTCACTGAAAAAGACATATACCTATATTGAGCCTAAACATGTGAAAAGCTGCTCAATATAATTAGCCATCAGAAGAAAGCAAATTAAAACCACAATGAAGTATCTCTGTACACCTATCAGAATGGCGAAAATAAAAAGTAGTGACAACACCAAATGCTTACAAGGATGCAGAGAAACTGATCAGTCATACATTGCTGGTAGGAATGTAAAACAGTATAGCCACTTGGAAAATGCTTGGCTCTTTCTTATAAAATTAACTTGCAATTGTCATATGACCTAGAATATGCACTTGGGCATTTATTTCATAGGAATGAAAACAAAAAATGTCCACACAAAAACCTATATGCCAATGTTCATAGCATCTTATTGATAATAGACCAAAACAGGAAAGAGCCCTGATGTCCTTCAAAGGATGAATAGTTAAACAATCACACATTGACACCAAGGAATTCTACTCTGCAGTAAAAAGGAGCTGCCCTCCCTGTGTGTAAGGCAGGGGAGAATTCTCTGGCCAGGAGGGTCTCTCTCTGTCTTGCACTGTGCCGGGTTTTCACCCTTTTCAACTCAGCACTTCTCCTTTCGTTGTCCCCTCAGGGTGCTGTAATCTCTCACCTGGCTTCCAGAGCTCTGATAAAGCTGTTTTCACCCATGAATGGTTGTTAAATTGGCAATTCCATGGTTGGGGGGAGTGGGTGGGCTGGGACGCTGAATGAAGGTTGGGACCTCCTATTCTGCCATCTTGCTGATATCACTTCCCACTAATCTTTTAAATAAATTATAAAAAATAAAGAAGGGGTGCCTGGGTGGCTCAGTTGGTTAAGCGACTGCCTTCAGCTCGGGTCATGGTCCTGGAGTCCTGGGATCGAGTCCCACATCCGGCTCCCTGCTCGGCGGGGAGTCTGCTTCTCCCTCTGACCCTCTTCCCTCTCGTGCTCTCTATCTCTCATTCTCTCTCTCAAATAAATAAATAAAATATTTTAAAAAAAAGTTAAAAATATAAGGAAAATTAGGACATTAAAAATAGGTCTTTAATATTTAGCAAACTTTTTTCCTTTTTGCTGTCCCTCATTCCTTCCTTTATATATAGGGCTAGATAGACATTTCTCTTCAGCCTAAAGATATTCTTGAAGCATTTCTTGCATGGCAGATGTGTGGGCTATCAGTTATCTCAGGTTTTGTTGAATCTGAAAATGTCTTTATTTCACCACCAACTCTGAAGAATATTTTCATTGCATATAAAATTCCAAGAGGAGGTGAGCAAAGCCATGACCATTTCTGGATTGGATCTTTTGTCTGTGGAGTATATATAGCCTAAGTACCTCCTTACTGCTTGTTTTGTCATCACCAAGTTTGGTGACAAAGACCCTAGAGAAAGTATTAGTAATGGTGATAGTGAGGACTCAAGAATTAACTCCAAACCATAATATTTTATTTTATTTTATTTTTTACAAGATTTTATTTATTTATTTGACAGAGAGATAAGAAAGAGAGCACAAGTAGGCAGAGCGGGAGGGAGAGGGAAAAGCAGGCTCTCTGCTGATCAGGGAGCCCAGTGTGGGGCTCGATCGCAGGACCCCAGGATCATGACCTGAGCCGAAGGCAGATGCTTAACCAACTGAGCCACCAGGTGCCCCTAAACCATAATATTTTAAAGTTTATTTTTTAGGAGGCATTGGGAAGCTACATGGAGTCTATAGGTAAGGTTTAACGTCAGTGCGTTAGGTTCTTGTAATTTGTTTTTACTGTAGGAGAAATAAAATTAGATGTGTATTTTAGGCTCAAATTTTTGAGGACTTTTCATATTGGTCATTGTTCGGTGAAAGTGGGGAAGCAATATCTCAGAGGACAGACAAAATAATACCTTATATCATAAAAATTATCCTGGAAGCAGCATTTAGGATGGATAGGAAAGAGAACAGATAGGAGTCAGGGAGATTAGTTTATGCTTTAGCTCTTAGCTTTTATCATAAACTCAGGGTGAAGAAACCAAAACCTAATGATCATGGGAAAGCCAGAGAGGGAATGGGTTCAAAATCATTCTGGAGGATGATCTGACAAGACATGGTAACAAGTCAGTTTTGAGGTATATGGGGATGTTTCTAACTTAAATGACCAGGTATTAGCAATGCATTAATTGATTTATGGACTATAAGTAGAGGGGTAGGGTTGAAGAGGGGTGGCAAGAACTCCATGTTCTATGCTATTTAGCTAAGCATGTGATTGCATTTGGGACACTGCTAAGGAGAGATGCCAGAAATGGAGATCAAATTGGATTTGAGAACTTTGTGGTATATAATTTAGGCTATATGAAAGGAGTATGTCACATAAATAGCCGAACAGAAGCAAGAAAGAGCTGAGGACAAAGTCCTAGGGGCAACAGTATTTAAGAGGCAAAATGAAGAAAATGAGCAAGCAAAAGAGGTTGAAAAAGCCAGCAGCAGACAAATAGGTGAGAGTGAATGCTACAGTGGAGGTTATGGGAGAAGTTTTAAGAAATGGACATAGTCAACAGCTTCCAGAGGAAGGCAGGCTCCCCTAAGTGGGTACCATGCTAGTGACGCGGTCAGGTAAGGAGGACAGTTCATTGTTAATCTTAGCTCAGGGTCACAGTGTTTCTTAAACGACATTTTTAAAAAAACTTCTATAGATACTTTAAAAACAATGGTGCTCGAATAATATATTACATATTTGGAACAGGGTAGCAAGGAAACTTGAAATATTGTTCAAATGAAATTCAGAAGCAAGCTTTACCTCTTGCACTACTACCCAGAATGGGGCATTTTGATCACTTTGGTTTGATTTTTTTTACATGGAATCCTTGACCTAAGCCAATGAGAAAAAGCAATATACTTTAGTACAGCTGACAAATACACAGACAGAAATCTTCCTATACCATATGAATGAAAAAGTGAAAAAGACATTGTTCATCTCCCCATGGTAGTTCTACTGCTGCTCCTATTACTGCTTCACATTGTCTTAAGTTCAGTAAATGGTGACTGGCAACGAATTCATTCCCACGTCCTTTCCCTGAGAAAAGCCTATAAATTGGAAGAGGGAAAAAATGTGGGAGATCATTTAAACCAGGGTTGATAACAATTCTAAAAATTCTTTTGCTACTATTTAGATATCTGATGGTGAAATGCCGTGGTCTTTGGGATGAGGGAGAGCACTCTGGCAAAATCCAATCATCTCATACAGGCCCAGACTGAATCTCAGGAGCACTAATAATTTTATTTTCCCTTTCTTTCAATTGAACATTAACCAGGATACCCCATTCCCTGGCCCTGCCAGATAAGAAAATTCTCTGTAATTAATTATAGTAAGAGCTTAACCATTTAAAATATCTTAAAAGGTAATAATTATCCTCATTGCACTGAGGACTCACCTACATTTCAGACAAGCACTTGGCAGTGGGTGCTATAATTGGGGCTCAGCTATAGCATTTGATGAGCTTGAGAATGAAGAATGGGATACACACATTTAGTTTTCAAGGTGACACAGAATGTACTAAGGAATAAAGGACCTGTGCTTCTTTTTTTAAACAGCACAAACTCAGAACTGTGGTGGCCAGTCCAGGGAATGAAGGGACAGCAATGGGCCACTTAGGGAAGGCAAGATGGGAAAAAGCCTCATAAAGTGTCACACACTGAGGCAACATCTAATGTACAGTTGTTCTGTTAATTTCTTTAAGAAGCATTTCCATAAGGTAAGTTCATCTTTTAAAAAAGGTACGTACTTGGGGCACCTGGGTGGTTCAGTCAGTTAAGTGTCTGCCTTCAGCTCAGGCCATCATCCCAGGATCCTGGGATGGAGTCCTGTGTTGGGCTCCCTGCTCAGCATGGCGTCTGCTTCTCCCTCTGCCCCTCACCCCATCCATGCTCTCGCTCTCTTTCTGTCTCTCTCCCTCCCTCTCTCTCAAATAAATAAAATCTTTTTTAAAAAAAGTATGTACTTTCAGAGGCTACAACATTTTCTGTTGCAATTAAAAATAACGTGCAAATATGAAGAATCACGGTAAAATTTCCACATGGCTTTAATGGCTACGTTATTACTTTAATGTTTTGTTGCTATCTTCATTAAAGTTGACTCTTTCTCAAGAAGATGGGATAGCTGCATTTTCAAATGTGATGACAAACAAATACATTTATAACTTACTAATTTACAAAGACCTAGGGAAATGTGGCATATTCTAAAGCTATTGATGTGTGTGCTATTCTCAAACTTATTATTACCATATGTTTTGTAAGCCAGTCACACTCTCTTGATATGTGTAGCACATCACTCTCTATAAAAGTTGCACTTAACTCATATGCAGTTCTTGATCACCAGCTACAGACTACTTATGAGAATAGAATTGGGGAGTAAACCTAGAGAATGACAATTAAAAAAAAACAATAACAGTACATCTCTTGAGGGGGTCTTGGTAACATTAATAAATGTGAGAAATTCACTTTTGTAACTTACAAGATTTTGAGGAAGACAACTGGATCACTGCAGGATTTATTAGTCCATTTTACTGTGTGCAATTTTTATTATTTTTATTTTAATGAATAAACATTGCATCTTTAGATTAAAACTTTATAAAATGTAAAACATTTTATCTGGAAGTCATACAATGATGTCATTATTTGGCAATAATCTATCCATGTCTAAGTCCAACGTCTCCAGAGTCCAAAGACATCATCTCTAAGTAATCCAAAAACCTCATTATGTACTGTTTTCTTCCTTTTGTTAATTCACAGAGAGCACCTACAGTTCAGAATACACACTTTTTTAGATGCTTTGAAGTTATTCCTTTATTATTCTGCTTAATTCTACTCCATCCTTCAAGGATAAGCTCAAATGACACTTACCCAGCAAAGAAGCCTTTTTAGATTTCCTCAAGCATTATTTATGTCTAGCACATGCCTCCAATCTCTGATGGCTTATTTGTATGCTTACATTATAACACTTGTTTCTCCTTTTATGTAATTGTCTACTCTCTAGCACATTCTCACCAGACATCAAGTTATTTGAGAGTAGAGGTTCCTTCTTGCTCATCTTTGTATCCCTAGTGCTTACCTGAGTGTGGCACAGTAAGTCAATAGTTGGTTTCGAATGAATGAATATGTGTGTTAATGACTTAAGAATGCTATCTACTGGGAGTTCTGTTTTTTTCAAAATTTCATGGAGAGATTTTGGGAGAAGTTCTTAGAATATAAAGCTATCTTAACATGGAAGAAATTGAATAGATAAAAAAAAAATACAAGAATAGCTAGAAGGACTATTAGTAGTAGCAATGCAAAAACAGTAGGTACCAGGAGCAATATAGAATCTTTGTTGAACTTGAGCTTTTTTTTTTTTAAGATTTTATTTATTTGTCAGAGAGAGAGAGAGAGCACAAGCAGGGGGAGTGGCAGGCAGGGGGAGAAGCAGGCTCCCTGGTGAGCAAGGAGCCTGATGCAGGAACTTGATCCCAGGACCCTGGGATCATGATTTGAGCTGAAGGCAGATGCTTAACCGACTGAGCCACCCAGCTGTCCCTCAAACTTGAGCTTTTATAGAAGTAGATGTAAGGCAGCATTTATCAAAGAGGTGGTAGGACCAGTAGGCTAAGAACATTGGCCCTAAAGTCCAATTAAATACTTTGTTTGTACTGTGGCTTTGCCACTTAGCAGCAAAGCTAAGTTTTAACCTCTTACAGTCTCAGATTCTTCTTCTATAAACCAACCTTCTAAAGTTTGGGGGATGTCTTAGTCCATTTGGGCTGTTATAATGAAATAACTACAGATTGAGTGGCTTATACACAACAGAAATTTATTTTTCATGGTTCTGGAGGCTGGATGTCTGCCCTCAGGGTGCCAGCATGATTGAGAAGTCCAGTCACAGACTTCTCATTCTATCCATAAGTGGTAGAAAGGGTTAGGGAGCTCCAGTGGATCTCTTTTATAAGAGCATTCACCCCACACATGAGGACTCCACCCTCATGACCAATCACTTCTCAAAGGCCCCACCTTCTAACACTTTCACGTTAGGTGTTAGAATTCCAACATGTAAATCGGGGGGGGGGGTGGGAGACACAAACATACATACCATAGCAAGGGATAATTAATAAGATAAATATCATATGAAGTACTTATCAAAATGCCTGGCCATGTTAAGTACTAAATTTTAGCTATTATACTTACTCTTTTTATGTGTGATTTTACCTTCCATCCTATTTCTGTTGTTTTGGGTTTTCAAACATACATATCTGAAGCTAAAATTAATATGGGTATCATGGGTAACTACTCATTTAAAAATATATTTTAAAATATTTTGAATATTAAAAGTCTTTAGATTTTAACAACATGTCAACATCATCTCTTACATATTATATTGGGAGAGAGAAGAGCAGTAGCAATGAGCTAGTCCAAAACTCTCATAGTCTATAATGGTTTTTGTAACTGTGGGCACACTTAGCCCCATTTTTACCATCTGGAAAATAGAGACAAAAAATTGAAACCTCAATACAGATAGATTGTAAGAAATAGCAAGTAGGAAAAATAAAAATGAAACACTTAGTTTTCTTTGAAGTGATGCACGGTGGTATTATATTTTAATTATGTTCTTTTCATAAAATGGCAAAAAGCAATAAACTTAAGGGCATAATTCACTTAATTTAAACTTGACCAGAAAGTATGGTCTGAGACAAACTACAAATTGAAGCTTTAGCATTGCCCCTTTGTGAATACTGCCCAGTGCCTTGAGTGAATAATTAATGCAGTGAGCAGCAAGAGCAGATACTGGGTCAAGTAGTAACCACATTGTTTTCTAACTCAGGGATGCTGGATATCTACACCATCAGATTGTCCTATCTTCAGTAAATTGGGAATAATCAACCTTCTTCCAGTTACCTCGTAGTTGTTTTTAATAATAATGATAATAATAATAATAACAATGATAATAAAATTGTACACATCTGTCTTCTTTGTAGAGAAAGCAGTGATGGAAACAGAGTGAGATAAAGGGTTAGGATTACTTAATAGAAACCTCCCTGAGGAACTACAGTCAGAAGAGCTGCAGAGGAAGATGATACAAATAAGCAGCAATCAGCAGTTTAGTTACATGATGCTGGGCTTAATCACCAGATAATAGACATTCATAAGTGTTTATGAGGAGATCCGAGAAGCTAACGGAGAAGCTAACGGCTCAGTCTTTCCATCAAGTCACAATGGTAGGGGTGGCATGTTGTTGTGGAAAAAGAAGGCTTGAAGGAAGGTGGGCCTGTGTAGGAATCCTGCTTTGGTGAATTACTGGGAGCTGTCTGTTCTTGCTGGCTCTCAACATCTTTTTAAGTAAACTGGGGATCATAATATTCAACTTATGGGAGGCTGTGAGAATCAAAAGGGATAATGCACATACAGTGTTTAACCTACAGTAAGCACTCTGTAAATACAGCTAATTGTTAATCCCTTGGGACTGGGTGTTCCCAGTGCCCTGTCATTTAACTCATTGAGTGTTCTTACTCTTGCTAGGAAACTACACAGATCACCAAGATTCCTTAGCAGACTTTATCATTTCCTATTATCATCAGTTAACGTTCCCTTCTATTTTGCTATGAGAAAAGGAGGTATGTTAAATATCCAAGGAATAGTATTT
This sequence comes from Eumetopias jubatus, assembly GCF_037043125.1. Lineage (NCBI taxonomy): Eukaryota > Metazoa > Chordata > Mammalia > Carnivora > Otariidae > Eumetopias > Eumetopias jubatus. The sequence goes on from NW_028274810.1 coordinate 176,504,514, forward strand.
CAGGTTAAGTTCTTCAAGTTGGTAGAAAAACTTATTAGAAATTTATTGACCTAATCCCTGACCATGTTGACTTCATCACTGCTTGTATCTTTCATTACTTTTCAGTTACTGTCTACTATTAGTAAAGTGTATTGGAAATAATGGAAGGCAGGAAACATCACCTCCCTTTTTCTCTCACACAATTTACTTTAAATATGAAAGTTGTGCTTTTATATGTTTTTAGTAGGGTATATTGTGGGCTTACTTTAAATGGAATGTATTTATGACAGTATTACAAATGCCATTCAAAAACACCTTCTAACTTGGATGGTGGAATTTTATTCAACTTATATAACTTGTGAAAAATGCACTCATATTTTCAAATTGAGATGTATATGAGGATAATCATGTATGTTAATAAAATCTAGATAGAACTGAAGTAATTTTCAGGGTATACTATTTTGCATACCTAAAATCTTTCCATAAAAATGTAATTCTGAGGGTGCCTGAGTGGCTCGGTTGAGCGTCTGACTCCTGATTTCAGCCCAGGTCATGACCCTCAGGGTCCTGAGATTGAGCCCCGTGTCAGGCTTCCCACTCAGTGGGGAGTCTGCTTCAGAATTCTCTCTCTCCCTCTGCCCCTCCCTCACTAAAAATAAATAAATCTTTTAAAAATGTAATTTTGATTTAATTCAAATTTAATTGATAAAGATTTATGCAGAGTGCTTAGTTTATATAAAGGTATGTGCTTGGGGAAAAACAGACTTTTCATGTAGTAAACACTTGTTTGTTTTTTTTTTAAGATTTTATTTATTTATTTGACAGAGACACAGCGAGAGAGGAAACACAAGCAGGGGGAGTGGGAGAGGGAGAAGCAGGCTTCCCACGGAGCAGGGATCCTGATGCAGGGCTCGATCCCAGGACCCTGGGATCATGACCTGAGCCGAAGGCATACACTTAATGACTGAGCTACCCAGGTGCCCCTAAACACTTGGTTTTGTGACTCTTAAGCATCTATTCTCCTATCTTCTGTTAAAGCATTCCAACTGCCATGTTCTTTTTGAAGAAAGACAAAAAAGACAATAGTGCAATGTGATGGTAGTTTCAGGTGAGATGGCCTGACTTCCCTGAGCCAAGGCACAAACACGTGGCCTAAGGCAAACTAATTGGATTCAGTCTCCTGTATTTTGAAACATGAATAAAATAATGCCAATGTTGGGGAGGGGATTACAATGGGAACCAATTTATGTAACTCTCAGTACCCTGGTTAGGTAATTCCATTGACTCCATTATGTCACTAAGGACCAAAATTTCTCTATTTCCATATTCATGGGGTATAGACTAATCTTGTTCAGCTGCCTCCTCCCGTGGTCTCAAGATGGCTGCTTAGTTCCCAGTTTCACATCACAATCTGATTCTTTAGACTGACACTTTAATCAAGGCTGAGCTAGACAGCTCACCTCTGCAGCAGTGGTCCAGCTGAGCTTGGTCATGTGGCTAAATAAATAAATATATACCATTATATTGCTGTAGATTTGCAAATATTCTGATTTGTTATTTCATAAATCTGTGAAAGTGTCCCAAATACAATGTTCTACTAATTTGCAATCGTCCCTTTTGAAGTTGTACTTTAGTACCAGAGAACACTTTCAGTGACTTTTTTGGTAGCAATTTTGGAGGGAAGAGAAAAACATCTTTTTTCTAGCACTCAGAAATTCCTTACTGTATCTTATTTTATGTTTCTCTTTATACAGAATCCCCTCCAGCTATAACAGTTGTAGCTAAAACTGTTCGTTTGATGCTGCACTGGGATTTTGCTTTTTCACTCTCTTGTGCCCACTTATGTCTAAGATTAGGGGATCTTCATTAAATGTTTGTTGAATTAATAATTAAAAATAGGTTAAATGATGAAAGGCAATTGCTATGATACAAGCACTGGAGAGTGGTTATTATAAACAACACTGACATGGAGATAATACCTGGAAAGAAAGCTATTTTCTAAATAGCTGAGATTTAGAAAAATGAGGGACAGCAGGATATGAGCTGCATGTTAAAAATACCACTGTCTTGGGATTCATAAGACTTGGCTCCGAGGGTTATGAGGATCACTCAGGCACATATCTTGACAGTGAACAATCAGCATTTTTTGTTGTATTTTTCTGTATGTTACAAAATTCATTCAGGCAACACTGTCCTTGGTAAGAACACAAAAGTGGAAACCATTTCTACTCTTGGTGCAATCCGGTAGGAGGCCTATTAGATTTGTGGGCTTGTAGCAATAGAAGGACCTAAATTTAATCTTTCAATCTAATGTGTTTATTTTAAATGAAAAGATTAAAGTATGGAAAGGTTCACTAACCCATACTATTTTAATAGCATCTACTTATTCTGTGTTGTCTTAAATCATTTGCACATGTTATCTTATTTAATGCTCTCAGCAATTCTAGACATGAGTCCCAATTTATGAATCAGGTAACTGAAATTCAGCAAGGCTAAGTAACTTGTCCAAGGTTACTGCTGTGCTTCTCATCAGGGATAGGGCCCTGCTTTGTTGACCTCCAGCCTAGTACTCATTCCATAGGACTGACAACCAGTACCTGGACCTCTGAAACAGCCTATATGGGAATCTGGAGCCCAGGTATTGGGCAGAAAGATTTAGGTGGCCTCTATGTGTAGGTTATAACATATAATTATATGCTTTTATTAATATTATCATGTCCTATTAATTTAACAGCTTTTAATAATATGCTTAGTGTTTACAAATGTAAACATAAATGGAAAGGGAGAAAATCATGAAACTGTACCTGATGAAATAAGCTATTTTAAGCTAGACCAGTAATTGCATTCTAATCAGGATGAAAAATAGCTGACATTCCTAATGTAGCATAACCAGATTGGTGAGGGGCAAGGGATATCAGGATTAATAACTCCAATGATATTCTTTTCTGTTTCTCTCTGTTGAGAGCACAGAGTACAAAGGTATGACCAGGGTGTCCCTATGAGGTCATAAGAGACTGACAGAAGAACCAGAAGTGCATGGGAAAGAGTGTCATTCACTGTCATCTTACCCACTGATTCTGGTTGATACATAAAATATCTACAGTGAATTCAGCAGAAAGCCTCTCCAGAGTTCTATGTTCAAAGCTAGGATTATTCATTAATTCATTTGTGCATGCATTTATTCAGTTTGTTATCATGATTGAGCTCATAGGATTGGTAAGTTGCAATTATGTGAAAGAAATAAGGCAAATGTTCTGAAAGACTACCAGAGATGCCCTTTCAAAGAAATAGAGTTGAAATATGTTGGAATATAATTAGAGTAGATTAGACTAACTTTAGTTCCTCCTCTTTCTAGAAATGGAAGCTTCATTTTCCACGTTGTTTTATATAATTAGTTTCCTAGCCAGAAATGTTTTATTTTTGCTCAGTGGTCTCTAATTTACCAGCCTTTCCAGGACAGCATTTCCTAGTATCTTAATAACTATAGTGGAATGGCTGTGCTCTGCTTAATGGACATGAGCTTTAAAAAATAATGTCATTTCTGAACACTTAACGAGAGTCACAATTAAGAAGGCATTGAAGTTCAAGGTCTTATAAAAAAAAAAAAGACACTTTCCTAATCATAACGTAGCCATCTAAGTTAGTAATCCAAGTAGTCTTTTTCTTCTAATTTAAGGCTCAAAGACATGAATGTATTCCTATTTCTTCCTAACCTTGAAATGATTCAGAATGTGAAAAGCTTTTTGACTGCCATCACAGAAAACTACTATAAATGTGTGTGTGTTCGTGGGTGTGTATATATCTCTATAAAATACTAAATATAGTGTAACATATATGATACAGATAGAGTAAACTATATCTTGGGGCACCTGGGTGTCCCAGTTGTTAAGCATCTGCCTTCTGCTCAAGTCATGATCCCGGGGTCCTGGGATTGAGCCCCACGTCGGGCTCCCTGTTCAGCAGGAAGCCTGCTTCTCCCTCTCCCTCCCCCACTCCCCCTACTTGTATTCCTGCTCTCACTATCTCTCTCTGTCGAATAAATAAATAAAATCTTGAAAAAAAAGAGTAAACTATATCTTATCTAGGTACAGTAAACTGTATCTGTGTCTAGAGTAAACTGTATCTGTATCAGTAGTGTATCAAACCTATATATATATACATATATAGTGGTTTGTGTGATAGTTGTCTAACAGCCATTTCACGTATTGAATTATGTCAGTCATAAGATATATCTATATCTACTATACTATATATAGTAGAGCATTTATATCTACATCTGTTATGGTATATAGTATATACTATAATAGGATAGATATATATTAGTGTACATAATTATTTTTAATTATTAATAAGATATAATTTGAGAAGAAAAAGTCACAATTTTAAAGAATGAACCAACACACAAAGGAATTCTGTTTTCAATGTAGACTAGATTAGTAATAGTGAAAAGGCTTATTACATTTATTTTCTGTTTGAGAAATAAAGAGAGCTGAAGCAATCCTTTTAAAATTATGCTCAATGGGGCTCCTGGGTGGCTCAGTCATTAAGCGTCTGCCTTCGGCTCAGGTCATGATCCCAGGGTCCTGGGATCGAGGCCCACATTGGGCTCCCTGCTCCGCGGGAAGCCTTCTTCTCCCTCTCCCACTCCCCCTGCTTGTGTTCACTCTCTTTCTGTGTCTCTGTCAAATAAATAAACAAAATATTTAAAAATAAAGTAAAATTATGCTCAATGGAATGCATGGTACTTGGGCAGTTACCATGAGTATACTGTGAATTTTCTCAGACAGCTCACATCGGTGCAAAGGTCTGTCTCCAGTCCTTCAAGAAGCCTGACTAGAATAGACTCTTGCTATGGGGGAGGAAAAAAAAAGTCCTTTCTGCTAATCCTGCTAGTCTGGATCTGCACAGAATCTTGGAGGTAGGAACCCTAAATTCAGTTCCTATCTCCAAGATCCGGTGTAGATTCAGACTTGTTTTCAGTAGAGAGCAATGGAGAGTTCTGTCCCCAAGAATTGTCTTCCTATTATTATAAGAGACCTGTTCTAATTTGTAGAGGATCCTAAATATCTAGTCCAGGCCAAATATCATTCCTATCGAAATATCCAAGAGATAAATTCAAATTTGAGCTAACATCTAGCTAGCTGTCTTCCACAATGGACTCAGGACTTAAGTCTAATGTTTTGAACTTCTCTTCTCTCCAGGTTCTCAGCTTGGGCTTAATATCTACAAAAGGCTTAGCATTAACCTTGGTAGCACTTTGGCACACACTGCTTGAAGCATTTGGTTGTGTGGTTAACATTATAAATGGCTAATACCTTTTACTATATTGTTACTTGGTTACTGTTATTTGGTTTTTAGAATGGTGCCAGAAATTTACTGTGCTCTTAAAATGTATGTATGGAATAAGAGTAACATTTAGGCAGGGCCATTTTTAGAATAATACATGAAATACATGCCATAATGTAGGATCTCTGGGTTTTGCCAATGAAAGATAGTGAGTTATAATTCTTTTTCTTGAACAATGTAATGTTCCTTAAAAAAATATTTTATTTCTGCATCCTGTAGTTTCTGTCCTCATCTTACTCCACTTTAAACACAATGTTTCTTTTATTTCATTCTTTTCCCCCCCAGATTCCTCCAATGAAATACAAACTTTTCAAATTATATATATATTCAGTTGCTCTGCCCTTTCCTCATTCCAAACTCTCCAACACACACACTCACACACACACACACACACACACACACACACACGACATCAAAGCTCTTTGACTTCTTTATATTCCTTTTCCTAAATGCTTTATTTAGTTATCAGAGTCAATCTATTCTTCATAATGTACAAGTGTGGAATCTGTCAGTTACTGCTACATAAAAAATAACCTTAAAACTCCAGTGGCTTACATAAGCATTGGTTTTCCCCTCCTAAGTTAGTGGGTTGGCAGGAACTGTCCTTCAGGCTGCAGTCACTGGAATGGATCATTTCCACATGTCTCTCACCCTGGATCTGGAATTATTAGGCTAGCTGGCATATTTTTCTCATAAAATGGCAAAAATACAAGAAAATAAGCTCCACTGTGTAAGGTCATTTCTAGCCTCTGTTTGTGTGACAACTGCATCAGTACATTGCCTGGTTAGGTTCCCTGTCAAAGTTTAGTGATACCAAAAGACACTAAAACACATAAAAAAGGCCACAGGATAGGAAACAAGGAACAATAGATCTACAAAACAACCAGAAAACAATTAACAGAATGGCAATAGTAAGCCCTTACCTAACCATAATTACTTTAAATGTGAACAGGTTATATTCTCCAATTAAAAGACATAGAATGGCTAAGTGATTAAAACAAATAGTGGTGCCTGGGTGACTCAGTCAGTTAAGTGTATGACTCTTGATTTCAGCTCAGGTCATAATCTCAGGGTTTGAGATTGAGCCCCACATCAGGATCTGTACTGGGCATGAAGCCTGTTTAAGAGTCTCTCACCCTCTCCCTCTGCCCCCCTCTCTCTAAAAACAAACAAAAAAAACAAAATCCAACAATATGCTGCCTATAAGAGACTCATTTTAGCCTTAAAGACACATGTAGACTGAGAGGGAAGGGAGGGAAAAAGACATTTCAAGCAAATGGTAGCCAAAAAAAAAAGAAAAAGCAAAGATAGCTCTACTTTTATCAGACTAAATACTCTTTAAGTAAAAATGGTAGGGGTGCCTGGGTGGCAGTTGGTTAAGAGTTTGCCTTCAGCTTAGGTCATGATCCCAGGGTCCTGGGATGAGCCCACATCCATCGGGCTCCCTGCTCAGCGGGGAGCCTGCTTCTCCTTCTCTCTCTGCCCTTCCCCCTTGCTCATGCTCACACTCCCTTTCTCAAAATAAATAAATAAAATACTTTTAAAAAACTAAAATTGACAAAGGAGACGAAGGTCATTATATAATGCTAAAGGAGGATATACATCAAGAAGCTATAACAATTATAAATATTTATGCATTCAACATTAGAACACCTAAATATATAAAGCAAAAACTAATAAGAGCTAAAAAGAGAAATAAACTGTAATACAATTATAGTTTAGAACTTTAATACCACACTTGCAACAATAAGTAGATCATCCAGATAGAGAATCAATAAAGAGACAGTGGGGGATGCCTGGGTGGCTCAATTAGTTAAGCGCCAGCCTTCAGCTCAGGTTATGATCCTGGGGTCCTGAGATGGAGCCCTGCATTGGGCTCCCTGCTCAGTGGGAAGTCTGCTTCTGCCGCTTCCCCCTACTCATGCTCTCTCTCTCTCTCTCTCAAATAAGTAAATAAAATCTTAAAAAAAAGAGTGGATTTGAACACTGTAGACAAAATGGACCTATCAGTCATATACAGAACATTCTATCCATCAACAGCAGAATATACATTCTTCTCAAGCATACTTGTAACATTTTCTAGGATAAACCAAATGTGGGACTATGAAACAAGTCTTGGCAAGTTCGAGAAGATTGAAATCATACCAAGAATCTTCTCTGACCACAATGGCAAGAAACTAGAAATCAGTAACAAGAGGAAAACTGGAAAATTCATAAACACCTGAAAATTAAACAACACTTTTCTGAACAACCAGTGGATCAAAGAAGAAATTAAAGAAGAAATAAAGATGGTTTCTTGTCACAAATGGAAATGAAAACACAACTTTCCAGAATGAATGCAGTACAGCAAAAGCAGTTCTAAGGGGGAAGTTTATAGCAATAAGCATCTACGTTAAGCATCAGGAAAGATCCCAAATAATAATGTTACACCTTTAGGAACTAGAAAAAGGTCAAATTGAGCCTAAAGTTAGCGGAAAAAGGGAAATAATAAAGATTAAAGCAGAAATAAATAAAACAGAGAACAGGAAAACAAAAAAGATTAACCAAAGACTTGGTTTGTTGAAAAAATTGACAAACTCTTAGCTAGGTTAACCAAGGAGAAAAGAGAAAGGACTCATATCAAAAAATTATAAATGTAAGAAGAGACATGACAGCTGATAACATGGAAATTCAAAGGATCATAAGAGACAACTGTAAACAACTGTTGGCATATAGCCAACAAATTAAACAACCTAGAAAAATGGGAAAATTCTTAGAAACATACAGCTTACTAAGACTGATGAAGAAGAAATAGGAAATCTGAACAGACCAATTACTAGTAAGGAGATTGAATCAGTAATAAAAAAAAAAAACCACCAATGAAGAAAAGCTCAGGACCAGATGACTTCACTGGTGAGTTTTACCAAACATTTAAAGAATACCAATTCTTTTCAAACTCTTTCAAAAAATCGAAGAAGAGGGCACTCATTTTATGAGATTAGCATTATCCTGATACCAAAATCAGAAAAGAACACTCTTAGAAAAGAAAATTACAAGCAGATATCCCTGATGAATATAGATGCAAAAGTTCTCAGTAAACTACTAGCAAACAAAATTCAGCAACACATTAAAAGTATCATTCACCATGATGAAATGGGATTTATACCTGGGATGCAAGGATGTTTCAACATATGCAAATCAGTCAATGTGATTACATTAAGAAAATGCAAACAAGAAGCATATGATCATCTCAATAGATACAGAAAAAGCATTTGACAAAATTTAACATACATTCATAATAAAAACTCTTTTAACAAGTTAGACAAAGAAGGAATGTATCTCAATATAATAAAGTCCATATAAGACAATCCCACAGCTAACATCATACTCCATGGTGAAAGAAGCTTTTGCTCTCAGATCAGGAACAAGAAAGGGCTGCCTACTCTCACCACTCCTATTCAGTATGGTACTGGAAGTCCTAGCTAGAGCAATCAGGCAAGAAAAAGAAATAAAAGGTATCAAAATGGGAAGGGAAGAATTAAAATTATCTTCAGTAAGGGTGCAATTTTTGCAATACAAAATTTACATTCAAAAATCAATAGCATTTCTATACAGTGACAGCAAAATTTCCATTTAGAATAGCATCAAAACAATTAAATACTTAGTAATAAATTTAAGGAAGTGTAAGATCTCTTTGTTGAAAACTACAAAACGCTGATTAAAGAAATCATATAAGACATAAATAAATGGAAAGATATCCTGTGTTCTTGGATTGGAAAAATGACTTTTGTTAATATGCCAGTACTACTAAAGACCATCTATAGATTCAATGCAATCCGTATCAAAATTCCGATGTCATTTTTACAGAAGTAGAAAAAATACTCCTAAAATTTATATTAAACCACAAAAGACCCTGAATACCCAAAGAAATCCTGAGAAAGAAAAGAATAAAGCAGGAGGTACCCCACTTCCTAATTTCAAGCTATACTCTAAAGCTATAATCATCAAAATGGTATGGTACTGGCATAAAAACAACAGTGGAACAGAATCAAGAACCCAGAAATAAATCCAAGCATGTACAGCCAAATTTGACAAGGGAGCCAAGAATACCCAATGGAGAAAAGACACTCTTCAAGAAATGGTGCTGAGATAATTGGATATTCACATGTGAAAGAATGAAACTGGACCCATATCTATACCATTCACACAAATCAACTCAGAATGGAATAAAGACTTATATGTAAAATCTAAAACCATAAAACTCTTAGAAGAAAACGTAGGAACAAAGCTCCTTGATATGGATCTTGATAATGATTTTTTGGATATGACACATAAAGGCCAGGGAACAGAATAAAAATAAACAAGTGGAACTACATCAAACTAAAAAGCATCTAAAGAGCAATAGAAACCATCAACAAAATGAAAAGACAACCTACAGAATGTAAAAAATACTTGTAAACTATATGATAAGGGGTTAATATCCAAGTGAATATAAAGAACTCTCACAACTTCCTTTTTTACTGTAGAACACCAAATAATGGGCAAAGGACCTATTTAGACATTTCTCCAAAGATGATATTCAAAAGGCCAACAGGCCAAATGAAAGGTCAGTTTTAATATAGGGAAATGCAAATTGAAACTACAATGAGATATCACCTCATGCCTATTAGGATGGCCATCATCAAAAAGACAAGAGCTAACAAGTGCTGGCATGTGAAGAAAAGGGAACCCTTGTGCACTTGGTGGCATATAAGTTGACACAACCACTATGAAAAACAGTTTGGAGGATCCTCAAGAAATTAAACTGCCCCTCCTCCTCCTCCTATCTCTCTCTCTCATAAATGGATGAATCTTAAAAAAATGGTTTTGTTCCCTTGGAGCTTGTCTTTGGGGATGCCTTGTTTGTTTTGCTATCTTTTATTTGTTTTTCAATCCCTCCCCCAATTACTAACTTTGTTTATTCATGTCTTTTTCTGTTCTCATTTCCCATGATTTCAGAGCTGCTGATTGCAAAGTTATCATTGTAGCTCTTCTTTCAGAGTCAAACTATATTCTACTCTCTCTGTTACATCTGCTTATTATGCAGAAATGTGTGTTAATGCTACTGTGTGTACTACTTGCCATCAACTAGACCAAAAGCCTGTGGTCCTTATAGATAGTCTTCTTATGTCATGGTCCTTCTTTTTTGATTGCTAGAGATGTATTTTATGATTGCTTATTTAAAAGGTGAAATATCGAGATTTCTCTGGCAAACAGAAGCTGCTGGTTTCCACTCTTTGATGTCTAAATAAGTGCTATTGAATATGTATATAATACAGTCATCTGCTTGAGGAAAGAGCTTTAATATTTCTTCGTGGTATAAATCTGCTGAATGGTGAGTCATGTCTGAGATACACCATTTTTCACAGTGAATGCATTTTACATGCTAGAAAAACTTAATAAGGTATGACATTTAAGTTAAAGAGAATTAATGTTCCAATTTGTGGAGTTCACTGTTCAGTGGCCATGCAGCTCTACCTGCAGCCCTCCATGTCAGGGGTCACGTAGTCAGTACACAGGGTAATATATCTTCCCTCACTTCCTCTTTCTCTTCTCTTGTTTTTTATATCTTTCTCACCATTGCCTTCTGACACTTCAATTAGTCTTCATCATACTGACTAAAAAAGGAAAACAAAAACCAAAACAATCCACAATGAAAAAATTCCATGATGTGTTTCTTTTCCATCTGTTCTTTGATCACTGACAAAAGTCACAAATGAAAAGGCTTCAGTTCTTGACTACATCTTCATCACCCAGTACTATGAAGACTTGTTTTTGAGTTTAACAATCTCTGGTACCTGAATGATGCTGCTCTTTCGGAGTCTCCAGTAAATCCCTACTTGCAAAATCCAAGTGCCTCTTCCCAGATCTGTCACTAAGGTAACTTTCTGCAGTAGTTGACCTTGCTGACCGCTCCTTCCTTCCTTCTTCACATGCTACTTCTTGGCTTCTTTGTAATCTCATTCTTGTTCTAGGAGTTATCAGCCTTCTGTATGACCTCCCTTCCTTCACCTATCTTTTAGGTGTAACTTTCTCAAGGTTACATCTTGGTCTTCTATCACATGCTCTCCCAACTGAAACTGTGGTCACCACAGTTGCAATTTTCACCTCCCTTCAGATGATTCCATCTCTGTATTTCCAGCCTGGTTCTTCTCTTAGACACCACACTTAACATTTACAACCCCTTGCTGGTCAGGGGTGTTGCACTTATCCCTACATTCAACATGTTCAAAATGAAATTGGACAATGAGGAACATTACCTTTGGACTCAGACAAATCTGGCTTAAAATTTTGCCCTGTCTGTCCTCTGTGTGCCTATGGAGAAGACACTTAAATGGTAAATACAGCTATAATTTGGGGGAAAAACTCTCTACTCTGTGGTTACTGTGAGGATATCTAACTCATTGCCTGAAATAAGGTGGGGCTCAAAATCTAGGAGGTATTCTGTGTTACTATCCTCTCTTCAATGTCTCTCCCTCTTACTGGAACTCTGTATCCATTAGTAGCATCACTGTAACACTATAGCAATTTCTTCTTGCTCTGTCTTCAAATCCCATTGGTAGTCAAGTCATGTTGACTGTATTTTTTTCATTTTGTCTTATATATGTACTTGTCTTTCTCTGCCTTGGTTCTGAGTATCCACAACTTACATTATTGCAAAACTTACCAATTGTTTCTATTGCTTTTAGTCTCTTATTGCACCAAATCATCCTTCATAGTGTCATTAACATTATTTTCCATCCTTCATACTATCATTGACATTATTTTCCTAAGGAACACAATAATGCCTTTACATTTTCCCTCAGATTGCTTCAGTGCCTCCTAATTGCCTGAAGTATAATGACCAAACATCTTAAGTTAGCATTCATAGTTCTTTTCAGTCTGATTTTCAGTTATCTTTCTTGTTTCACTTCCTACTACTAGTCTTTATAAACGCTCTCCTCTAGCCAGATTGGATAAGTAACTGACCTCCAAAAAAGCTCAGTAAAGCATGCTCAGTGCATTTCCTTCTTTTGCAAGGTCTCTCTTTCCTTAACAAATTCCAGCTAGACACAACTGCTTCCTCCTCAGGATTCATGTAACATGTTGCTTGTATTTCCGTTAAGTGCTTTATTTTTTCCTTTTCCCTTATATTGTTGTTAGCCATGTGAGTATCTTTCTTCACTACAAGCTGAGTCCATTGGAAGCAAAAATGGCAATGCAATAAAGCTAGTAAAATAGAAACAGAAGTAGAAAATCAGGACTGAGAAAAAGAACTACACCAACATTATGGCCCAGTATAATTGCTGTGATTATTACCAAACATTGCTCTGAACTTCTTTTTTTTTTAATTGGAGTATAATTAACATACAATGCTATATTACTTTCAGGTGTACAACATATTGATCAACAATTCTGTGTATTACCCAGTGTTCACCACGATAAGTATAGTCACTGTATAACATTACAATATTATTGACAATATTCCCTATGCTGTACTTTTCATTTTCATGACTTATTTATTTTACAACTGGAATTTTGTACCTCTTAATTCTCTTTATCTATTTTACCCATCCTCCCTGTGGCAACTGCCAGTATGTTCTCTGTATTTAAGAATCTGTTTGTTTATTTGTATGTTTTATTTTTTAGATTCCACATGTAAGCGAAATCATATGTCTTGTGTCTTTGCAGCAAAAGCAGTTCTAAGAGGGAAGTTCATAGCAATAGAGAGCTACCTCAAGAAACAAAAATTCTAAAATTTATATGGGCTCACAAAACACCCCAAAAAGCCAAAGCAATCTTGAGAAAGAACAAAGCTGGAGGTATCACAATTCTAGATTTCAAGATATGCTACAATGCTGTAGTAATCAAAACCGTATGGGACTGGCACAAAAATAAACACATAGATTAATGGAACAGAAGAGAGAGCCCAGAAATGAATTAATCTATGACAAATGAGGCAAGAACATACAATGGGGAAAAGACGGTCTCCTCACAAATGGTGCTGGGAAAACTAGACAGCTATATGCAAAAGAATGAAACCAGATGACTTTCTTACACCATACATAAAAATAAACTCAAAATTGATTAAAGACCTAAATGTGAGACATGAAACCATAAAAATCCTAGAAGAAAACATAAACATAACAAAACATAAAATAATCTCTTTGACATGGGCCTTCACAACATTTTTCTAGATATGTCTCCTCAGGCAAGGGAAACCAAATAAATAAAAAATAAACTTTTGGGACGATACCAAAATAAAAAGTTCTAAACTTCTAGCTGAATAAAATGTAATCATTCATTTCATAAATATATTCTGAATGTCTTCCCTAAGTCTTGCACCATGCTAGATCCTTAGGATACAAATACATAGTTCATAGGGAATTTAAAACAGCAAGTTAGATACTTCAAATTTTCTAAGAAAAAGGAACACCATTCTTCATATGAATTAAAATTTCTCTCAGTACTAATGTTTGAGAGAAATTTATTATTTAGGACCTTGTATAAGGGGTCATTGAAAAAAAATAATGAACAGGAGCCTCAACAAAAATATGGAAGCAAAGATCCATATGGCTATTTAAAAAGCTATTTGTATCACTATATGTTATATGTAAGATTCAGAAGCATTAATGTCTTCGTTCATCACTGTTTTCATTAAATGTATAGCCAAACTGTTGACAACAGCATCTTCGACACATTAGTCAAATTGGGTCTGTGCATTTAGCTTACGTTTAGCTCTAAGTAATCCTTAACTGACAGTCTTTATTATAGGCATTTCCCAATGTATTGTGTGTATTAGTGACTATAACTACTAATTAACTATTCAAATATGCAAACTCAGTGAAATAAGTCTTCACCCACCTCTTGAAACAAATATATCTTACTTTTCCTTAAATTCTTAATTGTTTGTGTATGTATCTTTAATTTAGAACACGTGCATTTTTCTCTGACTTTCAGTGTTGGTCTTTGGAATCAGAACAGAGTAAACTGGTATGTTCTGGCAAGTTTCTCCCCTGAATGTCTGCCAAGATTCTCTTTCCTTCTTAGAGATTATCTTCATTACCTTCCCCCCTCTTTCTTTCTAGTTTTCTACATTTCCTCACCTAATGTGTAGTAGATAATGGGTTGAAACTATTCTATTTCTTTGACTGAAGCAAAGTGAAACAATAATAATAACATCTACTAACAGTGGTTAGCTCTTAAACAACTGATTTTCATTCTTATGGTAAGATGTATTTAGTTGTGAATAAGCTCCTTATGTGATCTGCTGAATAATAATTTTGCACTGTGTGAATGATTTTCCATTGTTTGCCAAAGCATCTGAGTGATTAGAAGACATATTGCTACTGAGTCTACTTGCTTCATTTTACAAAATTTTAACAATCTTGGATACTGTAGATAAAAATCCAGATGCATGAAGATTTTTGATTTGAGTCTTGAATGTGAACAAAGCATAACATGCTTCTTCTAGATTATGAGTTACTCGCTGGGACTTATTTAAAACCCACACAGGCACTGTCTCAGCAACTGTTTAGTTCTGTGCACACAGCAAGAATTCAATAAATGCTGAATACATAAATAATAGAAGTATTTTCTACTCTTCTTTCCCCTTGTCAACTTTATATTCTTGCCAAGTCACATAGAATCTGAAATTGGGTAGAAATAATTGATACTGATAATTAGATAACACTTACTACTATAGTCATACATGCCATCTTTGGAGCTAATGCCCATACTAAGACATCCTGTATTGTTCTAAAGAATACAACATACTAGATCTTTTTCTGAATGCTGTAAGAGGGTTAGCACCCTTCTCAGTAATATTAAAATTGTACTCCACTAGGTGGGAACAGTAAGCTTATAAATAGATTTCTTTTTTATTTGTTTTTTAGTAGAAGAGGAAGTGCCCACTAGTTAGATGAAGGACACAATATTAATATTTTTTCTTCCTTTAACCACCTCTTGTTTACATGTTATGGCCACCAGTTAAAACAAATTAGTCTGCAGATTATAAGCTTGATGGAATTTTAAAAAGTCATAATGCCTGTATTACACTGCCCATCACAAGTGTCAGAAAGGGTATAACTTGCAGAGCACCCATTAAAGAGATGGGAGGTAGGGTGGTGGTAAGAGTGAAGGGGTTCCTCCAACTCATGTATTGTTGCCGGAAAAATGCCAAGGTTCACCCCCATGGCACAAAAAATACTAAAAAGACATCTTGACATATACAAGGCAGGCTCTGTTGAGAAAAATAACTCAGTTACAATTTTGTTAATCAGACTTGCTAAAGGAAAGTGATATGTCATTCCTTCCAGTGAATAATTCCTCAAATGTCCTATTCCCTAAGAAGCCTCTCTTCAGAGAAGTCATGATATTAAAGAACATGCCCTTGAGTCAGAAACCCTAAATTCCAATTCTGACTCTACCAATTATGGTGTGATTTTAGGTAAGTCACTTCATTTTGTTTTTTTGGCAAAATGGGAATCCTCTTAGCCCTTCCAACTGAACTCTTAATAGCTTTTCTTCTGCCCTTAGATTTCTCTACCAACAGTTCATAAAAGAAATCCACCCTTGGTCTCAGTCTTTCCAGGTCAAGTTTTCAGAATCCTGTTTGCTCATTTTAGCTTATTCCCTGTTACCAGCTCGCTTTGGGCACCATTTTCTGTCTTGGCCACCTCTCACCCCCAGCCCTGCAGAATTTCATTTTGCTCCACATGTCAAACTCTGTCAACTCCTAAAGTGGCTGTGGCACTTGAAATACCAGCCAGTGACATTCCCTAGGTGCCTTGTTGGGAAAGGACCAATTAGAAATACCTATTAACTGGAGAGGCCCAGTTAGATGTATTGGGAGGACCCAATGAGAGTGTTTTTTGATATGCTTGCTGAATTCTATAGCATTATACAAAAGTGAGCTTCTGACCCCAATTCAGGGATGCACACTACTGTCGCTCCTTCACTCTCTCCTCATTCAGGCCATCAATAGCTTATAAATATATACATATGGTACATATATACCATATATACCATAATATATAGATATCATATATTACAATGTATATGTCATATATATCGTATAATTAATATATAATGCATATATAATTAACATACATTATATTTTATATATTTATTTTTTTAATTTTATTATGTTTTGTTTCTCACCATACATCATTAGGTTTTTTTTTAAAGATTTTATTTATTTATTTGAGAGAGCAAGAATGAGAGAGAGAGAGCACATGAGAGGGGGGAGGATCAGAGGGAGAAGTAGACTCCCCGTTGAGCAGGGAGCCCGATGCTGGACTCGATCCTGGTTCTCCAGGATCATGACCTGAGCTGAAGGCAGTTGCTTAACCAACTTAGCCACCCAGGCGCCCACATCATTAGTTTTTGATGTGGTGATCCACGATCCATTGTTTTCATATAACACCCAGTGCTCCATGCAGTCCGTGCCCTCCTTAATACCCATCACTGGGCTAACCAATCCCCCCTCCCCCCTCCCCTCTAAAACCCTGTTTGTTTCTCAGAGTCCATAGTCTCTCATGGTTTGTCTCCCCCTCCAATTCCCCGCCTTCATTTTTCCCTTCCTTCTCCTAATGTCCTCCATGCTATTCCTTATGTTCCACAAATAAGTGAAACCATATGATAATTGACTTTCTCTGCTTGACTTATTTCACTTAGCATAATCTCCTCTAGTCCCATCCATGTTGACGTGAAAGTTGGGTATTCATCCCTTGGGATGGCTGAGTAATATTCCATTGTATATATGGACCACATCTTCTTTATCCATTCATCTGTTGAAGGGCATCTCGACTCTTTCCACAGTTTGGCTATTGTGGACATTGCTGCTATGAACATTGGGGTGCATATGGCCCTTCTTTTCACTACATCTGTGTCTTTGGGGTAAATACCCAGGACTGCAATTGCTGGGTCTTAGGGTAGCTCTATTTTTAATTTTTTGAGGAACCTTCACACTGTTTTCCAAAGTGGCTGTACCAACTTGCATTCCCACCAACAGTGTAAGAGAGTTCCCCTTTCTCCACAACCTCTACATTTGTTCTTTCTTTCCCTGTCCATTTTTGCCTTTCTAATTGGTGTAAGGTGGTATCTCAATGTGGTTTTGATTTGAAATTCCCTGATGGCTAATGATGACGAACATTTTTTCATGTGTCTGTTAGCCATTTGTATGTCTTCTTCAGAGAGGTGTCTTTTCATATCTTCTGCCCATTTTCTGACCTGATTATTTGTTTTTTGGGTGTTGAATTTGAGAACTTCTTTATAGATCTTGGATACCAGCCCTTTATCTGTAATGTCATTTGCAAATATCTTCTCCCATTCTGTGGGTTGCCGCTTTGTTTTGTTGACTATTTCCTTTGCTCTGCAGAACCTTTTTATCTTGATGAAGTCCCAAAAGTTCATTTTTGCTTTTGTTTCACTAGAGTTTGGAGATGTGTCTTGAAAGAAATTGCTGTGGCCGATGTTGAAGAGGTTACTGCCTATGTTCTCCTCTAGGATTTTGATGGATTCTTGTCTCACATTGGGGTCTTTCATCCACTTTGAGTTTATCTTTGCGTATGGTGTTAGAGAATGGTCGAGTTTCATTCTTCTGCATGTGGCTGTCCAATTTTCCCAGCACCATTTATTGAAGAGACTTTTTTCCATTGCATGTTTTTTCCTGCTTTGTCAAAGATTATTTGACCATAGAGTTGAGGGTCCATATCTGGATTCTCTATTCTGTTCCATTGGTCTATATGTCTGTTTTTATGCCAGTACCATGCTGTCTTGGTGATCACAGCTTTGTGATATAGCTTCAAATTGGGCAACGTGATGCACCAGCTTTGTTTTTCTTTTTCAGCATTTCCTTGGCGATTCGGGGTCTTTTCTGATTCCATACAAATTTTAGGATTGTTTGTTCCAGCACTTTGAAAAATGTCATTGGAATTTTGATCAGGATGGCAATGAAGGTATAGACTGCTCTGGGTAGCGTAGACATTTTAACAATGTTTATTCTTCCGATCCATGAGCATGGAATATCTTTCCATCTATTTGTGTCTTCTTCAATTTCTTTCATGAGTGTTCTGTAGTTCCTAGAGTATAAATCCTTTACCTGTTTGGTTAGGTTTATTCCGAGGTATGGTTTTTGTGCTATTGTAAATGGAATCGTTTCTCTAATTTTTCTTTCTACAGTTTCGTTGTTAGTGCATAAGAAAGCAACTGAATTCTGTGCATCGATTTTGTATCCTGCCACATTACTGAACTGCTGTATGAGTTCTAGTAATCTGGGGGTGGAGTCTTTTGGGTTTTCCACATAAAGTATCATGTCGTCTGTGAAAAGAGAGAGTTTGACTTCTTCTTTGCCGATTTGAATACCTTTTATTTTTTTGTTGTCTGATTGCTGTTGCTAGGACTTCTAGTACTCTGTTGAACAATAGTGGTGAGAGTGGGCATCCTTGACATGTTCCTGATCTTAAGGGAAAGGCTCTCAGCTTTTCCCCATTGAGGATGATATTCGCTGTGGGTTTTTCATAGGTGGATTTTATGAACTTGAGGAATGTTCCCTCTATCCCTATACTCTGAAGAGTTCTAATCAGGAAAGAATGTTGTATTTTGTCAAATGCTTTTTCTGCATCAATTGAGAGGACCATAGGGTTCTTCTCCCTCCTCTTATTAATGTGTTCTATCACACTGATTGATTTGCGAATATTGAACCACCCTTGCATCCCGGGGATAAATCCCACTTGGTCGTGGTGGATGATCCTTTTAATGTATTGTTGGATCCTATTAGCTAGGATTTTGTTGAGGATTTTGGAATCCATATTCATCAGGGATATCGGTCTGAAATTCTCCTTTTTGATGGGGTCTTTGCCTGGTTTGGGGATTAAAGTAATGCTGGTCTCATAGAATGAGTTTGGAAGTTTTCTTTCTGTTTCTATTTTTTGAAACAGCTTCAATAGAATAGGTATTATTTCTTCTTTAAATGTTTGGTAGAAATTCCCCAGGGAATCCATCAGGCCCTGGACTCTTGTTTTTTGGGAGGTTTTTGATCACTGCTTCAATCTTGTTACTGGTTATTGGCCTATTCAGGTTGTCAGTTTCTTCCTGTTTCAGTCTTGGCGGCTTATAGGTTTCCAGGAAGGCATCCATTTCATCCAGATTGCTCAGTTTATTGGCATATAGTTGTTGATAATAATTTCTAATAATTGTTTCTATTTCCTTGGTGTTAGTCATGATCTCTCCCCTTTCATTCATAATTTTATTAATTTGGGTCCTTTCTCTTTTCTTCTGTATAAGTCTGGCCAGTGGTTTATCGATCTTATTAATTCTTTCAAAGAACCAACTTCTAGTTTCGTTGATCTGATCTACTGTGTTTCTGGTTTCTAATTCATTGATCTCTGCTCTAATCTTAATTATTTATCTTGTAATGCATGGCTTAGTCATCGTTTGTTGCTTTTTCTCTAGTTCTTTAAGGTGTAGAGTTAGTTGGTGAATTCGGGATTTTTCTATTTTTTTGAGCGAGGCTTGGATGGCTGTGTATTTCCCCCTTAGGACTGCCTTTGCAGTATCCCATAGGTTTTGGACCGATGTGTTTTCATTCTCATTGATTTCCATGAATTGTTTAAGTTCTTCTTTGATTTCCTTATTGACCCAAACATTCTTGAGCAGAGTGGTCTTTAGTTTTCAAGTGTTTGAATTTCTGCCAAATTTTTTCTTGTGATTGAGTTCCAGTTTTAAAGCATTGTGGTCTGAGAATATGCAGGGAATAATCTCAGTCTTTTGGTATCTGTTGAGACCTGTTTTGTCACCCAGTATGTGGTCTGCTTTGGAAAAAGTTCCATGTGCACTCGAGAAGAATGAGTATTCTGTTGTTTTAGGGTGGAATGTTCTGTATATATCTATGAGGTCTATCTGGTCTAGTGTATCATTCAAAGCTCTTGTTTCTTTGTTGATTTTCTGCTTAGATGATCTGTCTATTGCTGAGAGTGGAGTATTAAGGTCTCCTACAATTAACATATTGTTATCAATATGACTCTTTATTTTGGTTAACAGTTGGCTTATGTAGATGGCTGCTCCCATGTTGGGGGCATAGATATTTACAATTGTTAGATCTTCTTGTTGGATAGACCCTTAAAGAATGATATAGTGTCCTTCTGTGTCTCTAACTACAGACTTTAGTTAAAATCTATTTTGTCTGATAGAAGAATTGCTACCCCAGCTTTCTTTTGAGGTCCGCTGGCATGGAAGATGGATCTCCATCCCTTCACTTTCAGTCTGGATGTATCGTTAGGTTCATAATGAGTCTCTTGTAGATGGCATATGGATGGGTCCTGTCTTTTTATCCAATCTGTAACCCTGTGCTGTTTTTTTTTTTTTTAAGATTTTATTTATTTATTTGACAGAGAGAGAGAGAGAGCACGAGAGCAGGAACACAAGCAGGGGGAGTGGAAGAGGGAGAAGCAGGCTTCCTGCTGAGCAGGGAGCCTGATATGGGACTCGATCCCAGGACCCTGGGATCATTACCTGAGCCGAAGGCAGACGCTTAACGACTGAGCCACCCAGGCACCCAACCCTGTGCTGTTTTATGGGAGCATTTAGGCCATTCACGTTGAGAGTGATTATTGAAAGATATGAATTTATTGTTATCATGTTGCCTGTGAAGACGTTGTTTTTATAGATTGTCCCTATAAATTTCTGTTGTATATCACTCTTGGGGTCTTTCTCCTTTTATAGAATCCCCCTTAATATTTCATGCCAGGTCAGCTTAGTGGTCACATGTTCTTTCAGTTTCTGCCAGTCTTGGAAGCTCTGCATCTCTCCATCTATTCTAAATGACAGCCTTGCCGGATAAAGTATTCTTGGCTGCATGTTCTTCTCATTTGGTACCCTGAATATGTCTTGCCAGGCCTTTCTGGCTTGCCAGGTCTCTGTGGATAGGTCTGACGTTATTCTGATGTTCCTCCCTCTGTACGTAAGGAATCTCTTGCCCCTAACTGCCCTTAAGATGGTTTCCTTGGTTCTAAGAATTGCGAGTTTTACTATTACATGCCGGGGTGTTGGCCTGTTTTCCTGGATCTTGGGAGGGGATCTCGCTGCCTCTAGGACACGAATGTTTGTTTCATTCCCCAGATTAGGGAAGTTCTCAGGTATGAGTTGCTCAAATATATCTTCTAGTCCTCTCTCTCTCCACTCCCTCCGGGATTCCAATAATTCTGACATTGGAATGCTTCATGCTGTCTCTTATTTCTCTGATTCTGTTTTCATGGATTCTGAGTTGTTTTTCCCTGTCCTCCTCTTTTCCCTTTTTATCTATTAAATTGTCTTCCAGGTCATTTATTTGTTCTTCTGCCTCACTTATCCTAGCTGTTAGATTATCTAGATTAGATTGGATCTCATTGATAGCATTTTTAAGTTCTGCCAATTCAGCTTTCATTTCTGCCCTTAGAGACTATGTTGCCATTAATTGATTTCTCCATTCTAGCTATTGTCTTCACAATTGCTAGCCTGAATTCCATCTCTGACATCTTGGTTATATCTGCATCCATTTGTAAATCTGTGGCATAAGTCATAATCTCTGAGTCTTTTCTATTTTGGGGGTTCCTCCTCCTAGTCATTCTGTTGATGGGTGGTTGAGGGAATGTATAGAGTCCAAATTATTGACCAGAACCCAAGCAAGATGCACCTGTTTTCTAGGGATCTTAGGGTGGCTGGCCTCTTGTTTTCCCAGCCTGTCTTCTGGGGGAGGGGCCTGCCGCGCTGTTACTCAGGCAACCCTGTTTGGGCAGAGTTACCCTGCCCCCCTGTGGCAGGGGATGGGCTCAGTGGGAACCAGTTTTGGGGGGCTTTTGTTCTCTGGTGGCTTTCTCTGGTGGATTTCTGCGTCTCTTCTAAGAGTCAAAGCAGAAGAGACTGTTTCCAACCCTCTGCCTCAGAGCAGAGAGATCGCAGTCTGTTCTTCAGTGAGCTCTCCAGGCCGCATTATCTCCATTTCCGTCTGTGCTGCTATAAACTGCAGCGTCCTGGGTTGTGCACCCTTCCGCAGTGCTCCCAGTCCTGCCTCTATGTCGGGGCACGTCTCTGCCCTTTGAGCTTCTAAAACCGCCAGCTGCTCCCAGTTCGCTCCCGAGGCTCTGCCGCTCCGGGTTTCCATCCCGGGGGCCTCCCTAAAGTCCTTTCTCTGCCGCTACCAGTCTACAAGTCTGTGCCTGGTCCCCAGCGCGTGAGGCTGTCACTCACCGGTGGTGTAGGATCCCCACGGCCAGGCTCCCTCCCGCTGCCGTTTATCCTGCGATATCTGCCCACAGAATGATGGCTCCCTGCTTCGTACGAAACCAACCGCCCATGATATTCTGTTTGTAGAGATCCAGATCCTCTTACATCTCAGGCTGATTTCATGGGTGTTCAGAGTGATCTGGTAGATATCCAGCTCAATTCCGGGGACCAGTTGGAATAGGGTCCCCTACTGCTTTGCCATCTTTTCTCAAGTCTCACATTATATTTTAATATATATAATATTTGCATGGCATATCATTTTCTATCCTTTGCTTTCAACTTACCTAGCCTGTAGAATTTGAAGTGAGTTTCTTGTAAGCAATGTGTAGTCAGGTTGTGTATTTTTTATCCATCTCTCAATCTAAGTCTCTTCCTAGGTGTACATAGATCATTCTTATTTGAAATAATTATTGATATGTTTGAGCTTAAGTCTTCCATTTCATTATATGTTCTGTTACGTCCCTCTGGTTCTTATTCCTCTATTTGCTTTTCCTTATTGTCCTACAGATTATTTGAGATTTTTTTAGAATTCCACCCTGGTTTATTTATAATATTTTGAGTGTCTCTTTTCAAAATTTTTATATTGTTTGCATTGGATATTATGATATACATATGTGACTTGTCATATTCTACTAATATCAGCATTTTACCACTTACAGTGGAATGTGGAAACCTAACTTCCACTTAGGTTCCTTTACCATCCCCACATTTAAATATTATTGCCTTTGAGAAAGAGCAGCTGAAAACTTCCATAATCTGGAGAAGGAAACAGATATCTAGGTCAAGAAGACACCGAGATCTCCCAACAAAGTCATCCAAAGGAACTCCACACTAAGACAAATGGTAATCAAAATGGCAAAAAGTAGTGATAAAGAAAAAATATGAACAGCAACAACAGAATAGAAGACAGTTACATACCAGGGAAATCCCATAAGGCTATGAGCAGATTTTTCAGCAGAAAACTTGTAAGCCAGAGGAGAATGGCAAGATATATTCAAAGTGCTGAAAGGGAAAAATCTACAGCCAAGAATACTCTATCCAGCAAGGCTTTCAGGAGAGATAAAGAGTTGCTCAAACAAAAACTAAAGGAGTTTATGAACACTAAAGTAATCCTACAAGGAATATTAAAGGGCACTCTTTGAGTGGAATGGAAAAACCGTAAGAGAGAGTATGTAAAGTAGGAAACACAAAAACAGTAAAAATAAGTATTCCTGTAAAAAAAATGAAGGAATATACATAATAAAGGATGCTAAGTATGACACCATATACCTAAAATGTGGGGGGATAGGAGTAAAAGATGGATTTAAACTTAAGTGACCATCGATTTAATATAGACTGCTATATGCAAAAGGTGTTATAGACAAGACTAATGGTCACCACAAATCAAAAATCAATAATAGATATGCAAATAGCAAAGAGAAAGGAATCCAGGTATATCACTAAAGAATACCAGCAAACCATGAAAGAAAGACAAGAAAGGGTCAAAGAAAAGCTACAAAAACAACCACAAAACAAGTAACAAAATGGCAATAAATACATATCTATAAATACTTTGAATGTAATTGGGCTAAGTGTTCCAATTAAAAGACATAGAGTGGCAGAGTGGATTTAAAAAAAAAAAAACACAAAAAACAAGACCCATCTATATGCTGCCTACAGGAGTCTCATTTCAGACTTAAAGATACCTACAGATTGAAAGTGAGGAAATGGAGAAACATTTATGGTGCAAATGGATGTCAAGGGAAACCTGGAGTAGCAACAGTTATATCAGATTAAATAGACTTTAAAACAGAGACTGTAGGGGTGTCTGGGTGGCTCAGTCAGTTGAGTGTCAGACTCTTGTCTTCGGCTCAGGTCATGATCTCAGGGTCCTGGGATCAAGCCCTAAATTGGGCTCTGCACTCAGTGGGGAATATGCTTGAGGATTCTCTCCCTCTCCCTGCCCCCCCACTCTCTCTCTTTCTCAAATAAATAAAAATAAATCTTTAAAACAGAGACTGTAAAAAGAGATAAAGAAGGACACTATATGACAGTAATAAAGGGGACAATCCAACAAGCAGATAAAACAATTGTAAATATTTATGCACCCAACATGGGAGCACCCAAATACATAAAACAGTTAATAACAAACACAAAGGAACTAATTGATAGTAATACAATAATAGTAGGGGACTTTAACACCGCATTTACATCAGTGGACAGATCATCCAAACAGAAAATCAACAAAGAAACAGTAACTTTAAATGACTCACTGGACCAGATGAACTAGAACATTCCATCCTAAAGCAGTAGAATACACATTCTTTTCAAGTGCACGTGGAACATTCTCCAGAATAGATCACATATTAGGCCACAAAACAAGCCTCAACAAATTTGAGAAGACTGAATTCATACCATGCATAGTTTCTAACCACAATGCTGTGAAACTAGAAATTAACCACAAGAAAAAAAAACCTGGAAAGACCACAAATACATGAAGGTTACATAACATGCTACTAAACAAGGAATGGGTCAACCAAGAAATCATGTGAGAAATCAAATAGAACATGGAAACAAGCAAAGTGGTCCAAAACAATATTCCAGAACCATTCATGTGCAGCAAAAGCTGTTCTAAGAGGAAAGTTTATAGCAATATAGACCTACCTTAAGAAGCAAAAAAAATCTCAAATAATCAACCTCACCTTACACCTAAATGAGCTAGGAAAAGAACAGCAAACAAAACCTAAAACCAGCAGAAGGAAGGAAATAATAAAGATTAGAAATAAATGACACAGAAATGTAAAAAAATGATAGAACAGATCAATGAAATCAGGAGATGTTATTTTCAAAAGTCAACAAAATTGTTATAAAAAACAGAGTCATTAAAAAAAAAGGACTCAAAATCACAATTGAAAGAGGGGAAATACCAACCAATACCACAGAAATACAAACAATTGGAAGAGAATATTATGAAAAACTATATGTCAATAATTAGACAACCTAGAAGAAATGGATAAATTCCTAGAAACACAACCTATCAAACTGAAGGAAGGAAAAATAGAAAATTGGAATGGACTGATTATCAGCAAGGAGATCAAATTGGTAATCAAAAAACTCCCAACAAATAAAAGTACAGGAACAGACAACTTCACAGGTGAATACTACCAAACCTTTAAAGAAGGATGAACACCTGTTCTTCTCAAACTGTTCCAAAAAATAGAAGGAAAACTTCCAAATTCATTGTATGAGGCCAGAATCACCCTGATACCAAAACCATATGAAGACACCACAAAAAAAGAGAACTACAGACCAATATCTCTGATAAACATAGATGCAAAAGTCCTCAACAAAACACAAGCAAACTGAATCCAATAATACATTTTAAAAAAATCATTCGTCACAACCAAGTGGGATTTATTCCTGGGTTGCAAGGGTGGTTCAGTATTCACAAATCAATCAACATGATATATCACATCAATGAGAGAAAGGATAAAAACCATATGAGCATTTCATTAGACACAGAAAAAGCATTTGACTAAGTACAACATCCATTCATGAATAAAGCTCTCAACAAAGTAGGTTTCAAGGGAACATACCTTAACATAATAAAAGTCATATATAAAAAACTCAGTGAACATTATTCTCAGTGGGGAAAAACAGAGCTTTCCCTCTGAGTTCAGGAATAAGACAAGGATATCCACTCTTGCCACTTTAATTGACCATAGTACTGAAATAGTACTAGCCACACCAATCAGACAACAAAAAGAAATTAAAGGCATCCAAATTGGTAAGGAAGAAGTAAAATTCACTATTTGAAGATGACATGATACTATATAGAGAAAATCCAAAAGACTCCACCAAAAAACTACTAGAAATGATAAATGAATTCATTAAAGTTGCAGGTTACAAAATCAATGTGCAGAAATCTGTTCCCATACACTAATAATGAAGGAGAGAAAGGGAGATTAGGAAACAATCCAATTTATAATTGCACCAAAAATAATAAGATACCTAGGAATAAACCTAACCAGAGATGAAAGACTGATACACTGAAAACATTAATGAAAGGAATTGAAGATGACAGAAAGAAATAGAAAGATCTATGCTCATGGGTTAGAAGAACAAATATTGTTAAAAAGGGCATACTACCCAAAGCAATCTGCAGATTTAATGTGATCCCTATCAAAATACCAACAGAATTTTTCACAGAACTAGAATAATCTAAAATTTATATGGAACTATGAAAGACCTCAAACAGCAAGGCAATTTTGGAAAAGCAAAGCAGAGATATCAGAGTTCCAGATTTCAAGTTATATCACAAAGCTGTAGTAATCAAGACCAGCACAAAAACAAACACAGATCAATGGAACAGAAGACCCAGAAATAAATCCACAATTATATGGTTAATTAATCCTTGATGAAGCAGGAAAGAATATCCATTAGGAAAAAGACAGTCTCTTCATCAAACGGTGTTGGGAACCTCGGTCAGCTGCATACAAAAGAATGAAACTGGACCACTTTCTTACACCATACACAAAAATAAACTCAAAATGGGTTAAAGACCTAAATATGAGACTCCAAACCATAAAATCCTAAAAGAGAGCATAGGCAGTAATCTTCTTAACATTGGCCGTGTCAACATTTTTCTAGATATGTCTCCCAAGGCAAGAGAAATAAAAGCAAAAATAAACTATTAGGACTACATCAAAATAAAAAGCTTCTGCACAGTGAAGGAAATAATCAGCAAAACTAAAAGGCAACCTACTGAATGGGAGAAGATATTTGCAAATGACGTATCTGATAAGGGGTTAGTATCCAAAATAAATAAGGAACTTACACAACTCAACTTCCCCAAAACAAATGATCCAATTAAAAATGGGTAGAAGGCATGAACAGATATTTCTCCAGAGAAGACATCCGGATGGCCAACAGAAACATGAAAAGGTGCTCAACATCACTCATCATTAGGGAAATGCAAATCAAAACTACAATGAGTTATCACCTCACACCTGTCAGATGTGGAAAGGAACCCTCTTGCACTGTTGGTGGGAATGCGAACTGTGCAGCCATTCTGGAATTCCTGATTCTGGAAAACAGTATGGAGGTTCCTCAAAAAGTTAAAAAGAGAACAGTGATCTAGTAATTGTGCTACTGAGTATTTACCCCAAAAATACAAAAACACTAATTTGAAGGGATACATGCACCCCAGTGTTTATAGCTGCATTATTTACAATAGCCAAACTGTGGAAGCAGCCCAAGTGTCCATCGATAGATGGATGGATAAAGAAGATGTGGTATATTTATATACAATGGAATATTATTCAGCTATAAAAAAAAATGGAATTTTGCCATTTGCAACAACATGGTTGGAGCTATAGAGTATTATGCTAAGTAAAACAAGTCAATCAGAGAAAGACAAATAGCATATGATTTCATTCACATGTGGAATTTAAGAAATGAAACAAATCAGCAAAGGAAAAAGAGAGGGACAAACCAAGAATCAGACTCTTAACTATAGGATACAAACTGATGGTTACCAGAAGGGAGAGGGGTAGAGGGATGGGTGAAATAGGTGATGGGGATTAGGCAGTGCACTTGCGATGATGAGCACTGGGTAATGTATAGAATTGTTGTTGAATTGCTATATTGTACACATGAAACTAATATAACACTGTATGTTAACTATACTTGGAATTGGAATTTAAAAAACAAAAAATAGATAGTTGTAAAAAGGCTATTAATCGTACTTTTTAATCTTCTCAATCTCATCCATTAATCTGAAATTCCACTATTACACTTGTTAAGATGTTGTGTCTGGAAACCACAGGAAAAAAGGCACTTTTCAGCCATACTATGGACCTAGATGCTAAACTTCAAGAGTATGCCAGGGTTGTTTCTACCAGAAAATCTGCTTTACTTTGCAGTGAACAGCCAGTCTTAATTATTTTTCTAATTGTATTATTATATTAGTTCAATCATAATTTTTATATTTGAGCTGCTGTGGCTCTCACATGTGGAGTCTACTTGTGTAACATGTTTAAGTTTAGGTGAATTCTTGGTTGTATCCTTATCCTAACTTTGTTTTTCTCATCAGAAAAACTTTTATTTACCATCATTTTTGTTTTCACTTTCTCTGAACACAGTACATTACCAACAATCTTTCAGACATAGTAAATGTTTAAAAAGTTGTGGCAACAAGGTGTGTAAAATATCATTATGAAAATGACTTTATCACAGCATTGGTTCCAATTGACATCATGAAAGCCTTTGTGGAAAAATACGAAATGTTAAAGGAAACTGATTTGGATGGCATATCTCCTTTCCAAGGCAATTAATGGGGGAAAATAACTTTTCTTGTCAAAGCATTGGTACACATGGACAAAAGCACTGCTATTTAGCCTTCTGTAAATACTTATAATGCATTATGATAAATAGATGCATCATACCTCCCTAAGAGGAAAAAACTTATTGCGACCAATTGTAATGTAGATTTCTTTCACACCTCTACAAAATTACATTCTATCACATCAGCTATCATAGCATCAAACTTATACAGAGGGAGGAAACAAGAACATTTACATTTAAAGTGAATTATCTTTAGTGCAATTGTGGCTAGAAAACAGGTTATACATTCATTTGAATTTCTCTATTTTGTGTTTTTAAGATACTGTCTTTTCTCTATTAGAACATAGCTAAAGGTGCACGTATTTTGTTCCACAAATTTCTCAAACAATTTATTTGCACAGTGAGGAAGGATAGAGCCAGGTTTATTCACTTAGGCAAATAACATATTCCATTTTTTCTCATAGATGGGCCTGTATTCACGGATTAAATTGTTTTGCATAGTATGTGCATTAAAATATGAGCTCATGGAGAGCAAATGTCTGTGTATCTTACATGCCTAGGTACTAAGTAGAGACTTAATCAATTTTTAATTAATTAAAAGGCTTAATATTGATTGATAAGTCTTAATTCTTTGTGAAAATAAGGGTGATTTTTATTTGTACACAAATATTTTTATTGAGTAAATGAAGGTAAAATTAAATAGGTCTGGTAGCATTGGTGATTATTATTTGTACTTTTCTTACTCTAACATATTAATTGTATTGTTTGCTGCTCTCTGCTAATTATTTATTGGCAATGCTACCAAACCCTGTTCTCTGAGATACTCTATCTTCAGTGTGAAATACTGAACGTTTCTGAGCCCTGTATCCCCAGGAAGTGGAAATGGTTAAGAAATCTCTCTATCCCTTTATGTTCTTGGAACCAAACCACAAAGAACCACCTTTTTTTATTCAGTGATAAAACCCACCTCGACCCCAGATTGTGACTCCCGTAAGATTCACTGCTCATCCTTCTTCCTGATGGCCTTGTTTAGTTGCCTTCATAAGACCCCAAGTTTTCTCCTTCTTTGAGACATTGTGCATTAATGAATATTTTTCCTACTGCAATAGCCTGAATAAAATCATCCTTTAATTATGCATTGTAGTCAGCTTTCACATGAGAGATGTCTTGGAATTGAAATACATGATTATATAAAAAAAACAAGATAAGTAAAATAAAAACATTAAATACTTTATTAACAGAATTATATTTTAAATTTACACACACATACAATGCAGGTGTTCAACAGCAGCACCTAGAGACAACAGTGAAATTCAACAAGTTACTGGGTTAAAATAGTCTCAATAACAGATTATTTCATTTTGTGTGTTTTAGAGAATTTGTTATTAAAATAAGGACAAATATGAGTTTATAGTCATTTCAATAATAACAATTTAAATGTAGAGAAATAGCAGTCCAGCTGTACTTTAAGCTACTTTGGGTAGTGTATTCACTTTCTATTGCCGCTTTAACAAATTATCACAAACTTAGTAGCTGAAACACACAGATTTACTATCTAATAGATCTGAACATAAGTCCAATAGGGGTCTCATTGCACTAAAAGCAATAATTCAGTAGGGGTGTGCTCCTTCTGGAGGCTCTAAAGATAATCTTTTCTCTTGCCTTTTCCACCTTCTAGAGGGCATCCACATTCCTTGGCTTATGGCCTCCTGCCATTTTCAAAGCCAGCAATAATGGGTTGAGTCTTTATCACATCACGTCACTCTGACCTTCTCTTTCATTTTCCTCTTCACTTCAGAGGAACCTTGTGATTATATTGGACACAACTGTATAATCAAAGATAATACTCCCATCTTAAAGTCGTCTGATTACCAGTCTTAATTCCCCTTTGTCATATAACATAGCATATTCATAGGTTGTGGGGATTAGCATTTGAACATCTTCAGGCAGCCATTTTTCTGCTTACCACAGATAATATATTCATATTTTACCCTAAGTGGAAATACCTTGAGTTTTTCTGACATAGTCCTAGGAAAATCGTACTGTAGATGAGGTTTCTCTGCTCTTGTCTGAGATCTTTTTCTTCCCGTTTTCCAGATTTGCTTTTGCCCCAGGTAGACCTTTCACCCATACACTCTCTTTTTGCTTCATTATCCTTCTGCACAAACCTGCTCTCAGGAAAGGATCTGTGCATTCAGTCCTAGTACAGGTATATGCAGCCAGTGGTCTAATTCATTACAGATCTTCCCTCCCCAGATTTTTATAATTTAACAGATGGTAACATGTCTAATTTTAAAGATAAATGTGTGGATGTGGGAAGCATTGTGCTGGTGGAGGTACTTTAAAGAGCTCTGAGACTATGCTGTGTACAAAGCCAGCCAGCCATGTAAATGAGATTGCTACGATTGTGCTCTTATTAAAGTTCTATCAGAAAAGAGAGATTTCAATTTTGGACCTCAGTAAGAGCTTAAGTAAACGACTGCCCTAACTGTTTACCTTAATCTAGTCCCAAAATCTCCACGTGGTATAGAAAAGGAAATAAAACAAAAATCCTTTAAACACGCATTGGCCATGAAGTCATTGCTTCTCATATAGGTCTTTTTTTTTTTTTTGCATCTTAAATCAACCCAAATTTATTATTTCACATTTGTTTTATTTATTTTATTTTAATTCCAGTGTCATTAATATACAGTATTATATTAGTTTCAGATGGGCAATATAGTGATTCAGTAATTCCATATATTATTCAGTGCTCATCAAGATCAGTGTACTTTTAATCCCCTTCACCTATTTCACCCTTCCCACCACCTACCTCCCTGTAGGTCACCTAGAAAGAAGATAAAAATTATTATTAATTTTATAGGAATAATAAGAGAATAAAAGAGAGGACCCCACTACAGATCCTAAATATCAAAAAGATAAGAAAGAAATATTATGAACCAAATTTTATTCCACTGAATTCAACAACTTAAATTTTAGAAAGATACAAAATATCAAAGTTCAATGATTAGGAAATAGAAAAACATGAATAGTCAAGGATCTGTGAAATAATGAATTCATAATTATAAATATCCTTACAAATGTTTATAAACCTGAGAGGTTTCTTTTTTTAAAAAGGTTTTATTTATTAGAGAGAGAGTGCTGGGGGAGGGGCAGATAGAAGAGGGAGAGGGAGAGAATCTCAAGCAGACTCTGCGCTGAGTGCTGAGCCCAATGTGGGGCTTGATCTCATGACCCCAAGATCATGACCTGAGCCAAAATCAAGAGTTGGATGCTCAACCTACTGAGCCACTCAGCCACCCCAACTAGAGAGTTTCTTGGTGAATATTCCCAAGAAAGAAGTAATACCCATTACAAAACCTTTCAAAAAAAAAAAATAGAACAACTTTTCTTTCTCATTTTAGGATGGCAGCATTATCCTGATATCAAAGCATTGAGACATGACAAGAAACTTTTTACTGTATTTTTCAAGAACATAGATGCAAAATTCCATAACAAAATGTTAGTGAATCATGTCTCTTTATTATTATATGTGATAATAATTCATGAATTTTTCAACAAACGGTGCTGGGACAAGTGGATATACACACACAAAATAATAAAGTTGGACCTTTGTCTCACAACATATACAAAAAAATTTAACTTAAAATGGGTTAAATGCCTAAATATAATAGATAAAACTCTAAAACTCTGAGAAGAAAGTGTAGGATTAAATCTGTATGACCTCAGATTTGGCAGTACAGCCTTAGATATGACACCAAAGAAAGAACAACAAAAGAAAAAAATAGGTAAATTAGACTTCATCAAAATTTAAAACATTCGTGCTTCAAAGGATACTATCAAGAAAGTGAAAAGCCAACCAACAATATAGGAGAAAATACCTCAAATCACATTTCTGATGAGGAGTTTGTATCCTGAATGTATAAAGAACTCCTTTGTGTAAGTAGGTGGAATGAAACAAAACCAATGTAGAGATCTTGAATTGGATACCAATAGCACTAAACTAAAGGCTGAAACTGTATCAAACCCTTTAGACTGGAAGATTAAGTAGAATTCTGGCTGGCTTATTTTATGGTTCATGAAGTGTTATAGAAACTTCAAGGAATTTTTCATGTGTAGCTTTGATAATCAAGAGTGATGATAGAGTCTTAAAGGTATATTTCAATCTTTTAAGTTTGTGGATTTTTTTTTGTAAACTTTATTTAACATACCCAGATAAAGACAAGACATTTTCTATTAGCAATATTGAAAACTTACTAATCTTTAACAGTGCCTTTGCGTATATATGCAAAATAGAAATAGTTGGAAAAAAATAATTAGAATTTATCAGACTGCATCCATCCAAATAAAATTCTAGTCAGTTTACCATTGCATGATTTAGGGTAATTAAGAATTGATGTTATAGTAAAAGAAAAAAAAGAATTGATGTTAGACTAAGGATATATTTGTTTAAAAAAGACAGACATGCTATTTTCCTGATTTATAAATATTTCCAGTGGCATCTCCAAGGTTTTCTATTATGATTTATGCTGCCACTGGTCTAATTATGATTTACTGATTAGATTCATTTAGAGATCAGTTTGACAAATGAACATTCATTTTGAAGAGAAATTGTCAGTGATAACTAACTCTGTACTGGTGATCATAAAACAGGAATGTAAGAAAAATATTGTTTGCCTTCAATTGACCATTAATTTTACCCCACTGATATTAACAATTTTTTAAAGATTTTATTTATTTATTTGAGAGAGAGCACAAGCAGGGGGAGGGGCAGGGGGAAAGGGAGAAGCAGACTCCACGCTGAGCAAGGAGCCCAACACGGGACTTGATCCCAGGACCCCAGGATCATGACCTGAGCTGAAGGCGTTTAACTGAATGAGCCACCCAGGGGCCCCTGATATTAACAATCTTTAATGGCATTCTTTAATTAATCATGTTTCCATGCTTCATATAGTTATCCAGAACTTTTCAAGTTTGTTTTCTTTTCTTTGCAAAGGTTTTAATCAGAACAAGTGTGATATTTAAACTCTTTTATATTCAGACTCTTTATTTTTAAGAGCACTCTGTCCTATTCATTTGAAGTGTAGTTACTCTGTTCACAACTGAGTGCATCTTGACATTTGAAAATGAATACGGGCCTCAAGAGAAAGTGCAATTTACTCAGGTTTCACAGTTGCTCTTATTTAGTGATGTCTATGATCATATTAAAGATGTATTAATTGCATTTCAGGATTAACTCTGACTGAAGGGTCTATGAAAAAGAGCCCTTACACAATTATTTATTGCTCTGTCTCATTCTTTGTAAAGGCTCCTTTTGGGAAGTTGGAAGGGAGATAAACCAATAAAGGGTAAATAAACTCAAATACATTTTTTTAAAAGTCGCCAACAATTTTATTATTCCTGCCAGAAGCCATCAGCTGTACGCAGATTAACTTTAATAGGGAGTTGTGTACCAAGAATCCTGACATAGAACCTCTAATTAGAGCTGATTACAATTTTTTTTCAAATGCTTACTCAGAGAAGTGTACTTAATGGTGAATTGTAACCTTTCAAAAATTGAAATTACAAAATAATTGAATAAGAGGAGGTAGAAGAAGATGCAGGGGAGAGGCAGTTTCATAACTAGAGGAAAGGGTATTCTCAGAAGGAGCCCCTGCTTCTGGTAAACCTGTGAAGGCATTCCATGGGCAAACATTTCTTTCTCTTCTTTTATATACCAGTTTCTTGGTCTACTTGAGCGTGCAAAAGGCTCTGGAATTAGTTTGAGCTATTTACATCAGAATCTTTTAAAATGTGATCGTTTTCCCATAGCCATTTGGCATATAAATCATTGCAAAAGCTTTTTGTCTTATTTATTTGTTCGGCCCATATCTTTTCTATTAATAATTTAATCTTGTCTGTCATCAACTTAACCTGAATGAATAGCCAGTTTCAAGATCCTTTAGGTAAACTGATCTTTTGTAAGGTCATTTCCCAACATTTTCTCTATAGCAATATACATGGAAAATGACTTTTATATGCAGTACACTTCTACTATCAGATATACACAGAGTAATCAACCCCTGGCATGTCAACTATAATTCTACACCATTTCCTTTGCAACTTGAAAGAAGAGTACATGGAAACATAAATGATAATGATGTTACCATAGATACAATCTTGAATTTGGTCTACTAGAGTTTCAAGATTAAAGCGTTAATAATAGAAATAAAGTACATCTTATAGCTGATGAGTATGTCACAATTAATAGAACAGGATATGAAATTAAAAATTACAGAACCATCAATGAGTAGCATTTGTGCTACATGGGAATGGAAAACCTTAACTTCAAAGAGCCTTGTTGATGGCCCAGAGCAGTCACTACATAATGACTTTTGGTTGAAGTAATTAACCCCCTTTGTAAGAGTCAAATTATAACTGCCAATCATCAGGGCGCCAGGGTGGCTCAGTCAGTTAAGCATCTCACTCTTAGCCCCATGGAGGCTCCTGCAAGGATGTGGAGCCTGCTTAGGATTCTCTCTCTCTCCATCTTCCTCTGTCCCTGCCCCCACCCTTTTGCAAGAGCTATCTCATTTCATTTGCAAGAGCTCTCTCATAAATAAATAAATTAATTAATTAATTAAATAAAACTGCCAATCACCTGTGTCTCTTTTCCATGTAGAAATCTGGATTGTTATCCTGAAAGAATAAGAGTCCTTACAGTCTTCTTACCTGATTGCAATGTTTCCTCTATTTGCCAGAGATGTAGACATAGACTTGTCAAGTCACACTGGAGAGTCAGACACATGTTACTTCACTTTCATGATGTTCACACTTAAAGAGATAAAGGACATTTAGTTTGTGGATTCTCCCTCAATTGGAGTTTTACTGATTTTTTTTCTGATTATTTTCAGCTCATTCTTCTTTAACAGGAATATCACAAAAATGATGTGAAGTATTTTTCTCTTTGTATTCTATCAGGTGGCACACATTTTTTATGTGTACCATTACTGATGATGTTCACCTTGATTACTTTGTTGAGGTGGTATCTGCCAGAATCCACTGTGAAGTTATTCCCTTTACCTGCATTTATTTTTTTCTTTATCTGTATTTAATAAGCCTTTTGTAGAGAGAGTTTTCTGTGTCAATTTGGTGGCTATAATACACAGTTATTTAATCAGATACTAATTTAGGTGTTGCTGTGAAGGTATTTTGTAGATGTAGTTAACATCTATAATCAGTCTACTTCAATTAAAAGAGATTGCCCAAGATAATGAGGGTGGGATTCATTCCATCAGTGGAAAGGCCTTAAGAGCAAAAACTGAGGAAAAGTATCTGCTTCAAAACTGCAGACTCCTGCCTGAGTTTCCAGCCTTTTGGCTTGCCCTATATAATTTGGACTTGCCAGCCCCCAAAATCACATGAGCCAGTTCTTTGAAATCTTTTAATATAACATAGTAAAAATTACTGCTTAATTATTAAATGAAATATATATTTTGCCCATATATATCTAGTCCATATATATCTAATCCTTTGGGTTCTATTACTCTGAAAAACCTTGACTGATCTGACTGATAGGGATTTTGGTATTTGGGAGTGGTTTAGGAGGAACAGAATCTTAAGGATGAGATTTCTGAATTGATTGTATGGAGGTAATTTGAGATTATGAAATGTCCCGTTCTTCATCAAAATGTCAATTTATCCATTTTTCATTTACATCAGTATGGACTCATGATTTCCTAATTTATTCAATGGTTTATAATCTATGTTTTGTAGTAACTATTGAAATATAATTCACATTGTATATAATCTACACTTTCTAAGTATAGAATTCAATGATTTTTACTGTATTCAGAGGATTGGGCAACCATCACCTCAATTAATTTTTGAATACTTTTCTCACCCCAAAATGAAGACCTATACACTTTCTCTTTTATCCCCCAGACTCCTCATCTCATCCAGGCTTGGCAACCACTTAACTATTTTCTGTCTCTATAGATTTGCCTGTTCTAGACATTTCATATAAATGGAAAAATGTAATATGTAGTCTTTTGTGACTGGCTTGTTATTACTTAGCATAATATTTTCAAGTTCTTCATGTTGTAGTATGTATCCGTATATCATTCCTCTTTATGGTCAAATAATATCCCATTGTGTAAAAACCACATTTTGTTTATCCATTCATTATTTTTTTTTTTAGAGGGACTGGTTCTTTATTTCAAAAAGACACTTGTCAATTTTCAGTATCAAAACAGTTTGCGCTATTGGTTTCTTTCTCCCAGTCGGCCCCCAGAGAGCACACCAAAGGAGGGTGCATTTTAAGCCAATAAGCTGCAGGATACACACCTAACAGGCCTCATAGAAACCTCACCAAAAAGGGGAATTGGGGAGGGAAAGAAACTTTTTAAAAGATCAGCACACTGTCAGCCCACAGACTGTAGAGAGTTCTCAGCCAGACAGGGTGGCCAATGTGCCCCAACCCTAAAGAAGCAAAGTTTCAAAATAATATAAAATTTAAAAACAGTTTTGTACATGATCTATTCAAGATTTCTCCAGCACTAACTGATACAAAGCACAAGATGGCACTTTTAGAGACAGCAGCTTCGGACCCAGCAAAGGGTGATGAGATGAGTTTGTTTCATAATGGCTAAATCAGTGGCAAACACATAATTTTCTTTTTTTCCTTCAAGGAGGCAGGAGAGAAAATAAGCAGTCACCTCAACATAAGGGGAACATGATCCATTCTATGGGCAGTTAGGGTAAAGATAGGATAAGGATTTGGTCTCAGATAGAGGTCTCACCATCTTAATTTGTTTGGTCACTTCTGATGGAAAAAAAAAATTAAAAAATGTAAGTTGCTCAAAGATACCTTAAAGCTGAAACCCTGAGCCACACTTTTTTGGCCACTCCTCCTGGAATCACCTTTCTAATCTGGCTGGTACTTTGGACAAAGCAATGAAGCTTCCCAGAGTGGGTCTCTTTCCGGGCTCTGGCTCTCAGTAAGGCAGGCCCCTGCCTCCTCTGTGGAGAGGGCAGTATGCACTAAACTGAAAAGTTACTTTCCAAATGTGAAGAAGGGAACAGACTGCTGCTTCAGAACTGTGGAATTATTTGGAATGTTTTACAAATGGTTGCTACATCAACAATAACAAAAAAAGGTAATTACAAAATGTGTACATCACAACATGCTTTTAAAGACACTTTGCATTGTGCTCACATTCCCTTAAACATTGTTCCCAAAGGTGCTCAGCCTCAAGCCCAACTGGAATCTCTAGGGAGAGGCAGAGACAATTTGGCGAAAAAGACACAGGGGTTGGGGTGGGAGAGGCAGCAAAAGGAGAAAGCAGCCTTCCAGTTAAAGATCAGTCCTCAGTTTCAAGGCCAGCTTCGGGCAGGCTGGCCTCAGTGGAGTCGGGATCAGAGGGGGGAGGAGCAGCGGCAGGGCAGGACTGGGGTGCTCTACATCTCATTCAGGTTAAGCAGAGTCTGGTCCAGCATCCTTTGTGTATAGAGGTGCTCCTCTTTGGTGCATTTCAGCTTATCTTCCAAATCATCAATTGTCTTCTCCAGCTTGGCTACTGATCTCTCAGCAAACTTGGCACGGGTCTCTGCCTCCTTGAGTTTATCCGTGAGAATCTTTATCTCTTCCTCATATTTGTCTTCCTTTTGAGAGTACTTTTCTTCAGCAGCACTCAGACACTTCAGGTTCTGGTCCATCAGTCTGATCTGCTCATCCATCTCCCGGCAACGGGACTCTGCCAGCTCAGTTTGTTCCTCTGTGCATTCCAAGTCCCCCTCAATAATCACCAACTTCCGAGCCACCTCTTCATACTTCCGATCTGCCTCTTCTGCAATGTGCTTGGCCTCTTTGAGTTGGATTTCCTGGAGTTCCATCTTTTCTTCATCTTTTAAGGCTCGGTTCTCAATAACCTTCATACCTCTCTCGCTCTTATCTGCAGCTTTCTCCGCTTCCACCAGCTTTTGCAGGGCAGTGGCCAGGTGCTCCTGGGCGCGGTCCAGCTCCTCTTCAACCAGCTGGATCCTATGGTTCAAGGCCACCTCGGCCTTGGCATTTGCACTAACGTAGCAAGTGAGGCACCAACTCCTCCTCTGCTCCTTCACATCGACTGAGAGAGTGGGTTTAGCAGTTGCCCCCATAAGAGGAAAGAGCCCAGGCCGGAGGATGGGAGGCGGTGCTGTGGCCTCAACCTCCTCCAGAGAGGGCACCGTGCTTCCCTCTCCACCGATTGCTGCCTCATTTCCTCTATCCATTCATTATTGATGGAAATTTAGAATGTTTTCATTTTTTGGCTGCTATTGTAAAAGGACACTAAAATCATTTGTGTACAAGTTTCTTTGTGGATATATGCTTTCAGTTTTCGTGGGTATCTGCCTACGAGTGGAATTGGTGGGTGAAATAGTAACTGTATGTTTAGCTTTTTGAGGAACTTCCAGACCGTTTTCCAAAGTGGCTCTCTCATTTTACATTCCACCAGCAGTGTATGAAGGTTCCAATTTCTCCACATTCCTGCCAACATTTGCTATTTTTTTGTTTGACTATAGTCATTTTAGTAGTTGTGACATGATATCTCATTGTGGTTTTGATTTGCCTTCCCCTAATGACTAATAATGTTGAGCATCTTTTATGTGCTTGTTGGCCCTTTGTGTTTTTTCTTTGGAGAACTGTTTACTCATATTCCTTGTTTATTTTTTTAATTATGCTACTTGTCTTTTTTATTACTAAGTTGTAAGAGTTCTTTACATATTCTACATTCACATCCCTCATCAGATATATGATTTGCAAATATCTTCTCCCATTATGTGGGTTGTCTTTCTCTTTGGCGGTAGTATCTATTTAAATACAAATGTGTTTCATTTTTATGAAACCACATTTATCTACTTTCTCTTTTGTTGCTTGTGTTTTTCATGTCATATCTAAGAATCCATTGCCAAATCCAAAGTCACAAAAATTTACTTCTATATTTTCTTCTAAGATTTTACAGTTTTAGCTATTACATTAGGTCTTTGTTTAATCTTGAACTATATACAGTATGAGATAAGGGTCCAACTCCATTATTTTTCATGTAGACAGCCAGTTTTCACAACACCATTTATTGAAAAGTCTATTCTCCATCCATTGAATTGAACTGTGATGTGGAAAATGAAAAAGCTGGAAGCTAAAATAATTAGCACCTCAATTGAACCAACCATTAAGCTGGCGAAAACTGATATAATCAGCTTTTTTGGAACCCTGCAATCTAAACAAAAGCTTACAGCAATGAAGCAAGTGCTTAATGAAGGAAAAAATACTGTAAATTTCAATATGAAAGCATTGTAGTATTTTTGCTTACCTTCCTACCATCCTTCATTCTCCAGCTCAGTAGTGCCTGTCTGGACAGTGGCCCACGTTACTAGGGAGACTTGCTGGTGCTAAGGGGGCAATATAAACCTTGTTCTCAAAAAACTGTGGTTGTGAATTTTGACATGTCTGATAGTTACCTGAGGGATTGGCACAAAGGCTCAACTTTCTTTTGACCCCTGGAGGGCTGGAGCAGCTTTCTGGCAGTAGTAACATTTGTCAAAAGCATCTAAAGACATATACTATCTGCATCTAGCTGGAGCAAGCAATAGCAAATGGGGCAAGTAGCAGACAGACTCAAAAGCCTGAGAAGGGGGCTTAGGAGGAGGATTCTTGGAGGAATAAGGGCTTTGAAGGGTTACTATGTATACCAATGAAGCCAGAGTGCAGTGTGCATTCTCAGGGCCACAGGCATGTTCAGAAAATGCGTGAGAAGAGGTTTGCACCTCTTGCTAATCTGTGGGCTCCCTGTGAGCAAGAGGTATAAAGCATAGGCAGATTTGTAAGTAGCCTGTCTTAGTGTTGAAGGAGTGTCCCAGCTCCAAACAATCTTGACTCCAGGCATTAAGGAAATCTCCGTCAGCTGTCAGGGTAGTGACTGACCACTGAGATAACAGAACGGAGACATCAGTGACACACATGACTAGCAATACAGTCTTTGCAAAAAAATAGTTTGAAAAAGTTAACTTTAAGTGTTAAAAGTTAACTTTAATTTAACTTAAAGTTAATAACTTTAGCTCTCAACAATCAACAAACCTTGGGGGAGTGGAGAGAATCTTATTTACAGAGTTACCACATTATAATATTCAAAATGTCAAGTTTTCAACAGAAACTTACAAAGGCATACAAGAAACAGGAAAGTATGGTCAATTCACAAGAAAAAAAGAAGTTGACAGAAACTATCCTTGAAGAAGTCCAGGCATTAGATTTATAGAAAAGACTTCAAATCAACTATAGTATAAGGTGATTAGAATAACTGAATTATATGGTCAGGGTAAAACACTTGAAACTTTATTTTTCATTAGACTGACAATGCCACCAATTGTGCTGTTATTTTTTACCACAACTCTTTTTTCTATTTACTACAACCCTATATTGAGCTGTGTAAGCAATATCTTCGACTTCTCTCTTAGAGAATAGAAGGGAGATCAGGGAGAATAGAAGAGTTCTCTTAAAGTTGATGTTCTGCATTAGTCTGAAAGGCATTGCCACCTGTTTTCTGATTGGATCCCTAAAGGTATGGATCTGTGGAGAAACGAGAATGCTACCAGGCCAGTGAGCTGGAAGTGCTAGACTATGACCTGTGTGTACTGATCCACCATGAGTTAAGGAAATGGATGGAGAGTGACTATTTAGAAACTCTTAACAGCAATTTCTAAGAATAATTCTAGGTCTGTGGAATATAAGAAAATATTAGGTAGTATTTCAAATGCTGTTTATCTCATT
Source organism: Eumetopias jubatus (assembly GCF_037043125.1). NCBI lineage: Eukaryota > Metazoa > Chordata > Mammalia > Carnivora > Otariidae > Eumetopias > Eumetopias jubatus. The sequence continues at coordinate 176,546,209 of NW_028274810.1, forward strand.
TATTTTTATTGTAATTTACTTTTATTGTATTTTACAGAAATGCTGATCCACAACAAATTGGAGAAAAATTTTTAAAAAATTTTTCAGATGGTTTGAGATCATTGTTCTAGGCAACTTCATCAGATCTCCTAGGTCAGGCTTATTTATTTGGGAATATAATGATTTGCTAAAATACCAAAGACATCTGTGTTTCAATGTGAAAACAAAATTGTCAAACCATTGGCAAAACTGGCAAAGAAAAAAGAGAGAAGATTCAAATTTTAAAGTTAGGAAAAGAAAGGAAATACTCCTCGCATTCTGGCGGCCCCTTATTTTTCAAAGAACTTCTTTTGGTTTTGTTAATTCTACTAATTTTCTATTCTTATTAGGTTTATTTATGCTCTAATCGTTATTATTTCCTTCCATCTGCATCTTCTTGGATTTAGTTGGCTCTTCTGTTTCTAGTTTCTGGAGGTGGAAGGTTAAGTTATTGTTGGACATCTTTCTTTTCTTTTAATATAGGCTTCAATAGCTGTTAATTTTGAATAACATCCCAATTGTTTTTCTCTCTTCATACATTTTCTAATTGTCTAAAAGTAACATGGACAGTTCCAAAGGAAGTGTTTGTAAACAGCTACTTGTGAAACAGAGGTAGATAGAATAGCTACTCCCACTGCATATGTACATGCTCATTGGATTTCAGTTTATTTTGCTTGCACACTTTGCTTATAAGTAGCATTATGTGTAAAATAGTGAAGGGGACCCCCTTCACGGAGTCATTCTCGATATTCAAATAATCACTCAGTAATTTCTCTGTTGCATCAAGAATTGATAGAACTGACAGGTAAGCACTGAGTGAAAGCCACAAAAACTTTGAAGTACATGTGGTGTCTCTACCTTTTTTTTTTAACATTTAAGTTTTCTAATGTAAAGATTAAAGTTAATGGGAACTATTATTTAGAATTAAAAAAAACTGACCTAAATGAAAACACTAATTTGAAAAGAGATGTGTACCCCTATGCTCATTGCAGCAGTATTTTTAATAACCAATATATGGAAGCAACCTGTGTCCATTGATGAATGAATGGATAAAGAAGATGTGTCTCCAGACACAATGGAATAGTATTCAGCCATAAAAAGAATGAAATCTGGCCATTTGTGACAGAGAGTTTCATGCTAAGTGAAATAAGTCAGATTGAGAAAGACAAATACTATATGATTTTACTTCTATGTGGAATCTAAAAAACAAAACAAATGAACAAACAAAACAAAACAGAAACAGACATAGATAAAAAGAACAACCAGTTGTTTGCCCATGAAAAGAGGGAAGGGGTAGGGAATGAAATAGGGGAAGGGGATTAAAAGGTACAAACTTCTAGGTATAAAATAAATAAGACACAGGGATGCAATGTACAGCATAGGGAATATAGTTAATAATATGTAACAACTGTATATGGTGACAAATGGTAGCTAGATTTATTGTGGTGATCACTTCATAATGTATCTAAGTGTTGAATCACTATGTTGTATATCTAATATAATATTAATATAATATTGTTATGTCAGCTATGCTTCAATTAAAAAAAGAAAAAAACACCTTAATTTTCAGTAATTTCTGAAGATAAAACTCATTTAAAATTAAAACTTGGGAAAAAAATTAAAATTTGGTTTTATTTCCTTCAAAAATTAGGTCTGACAAGCTCTTATAACAGGTGATTATCCCAAGCAGAGAAGTATAGCATAACCTCACTGCTTTCTTTCCTGGTTTTGGAACAGTATATCAGTGGTATAACGTCCAATAACATTTATTAAATACTATATGCAAGATACCTGCTAAACACTGACTTAAAATTGATGGATATATACAGTCCCTTCTCTCAAACAGCTATGTCCATATTGCAAGTAATATAGAACCTAGTAAAAGAAAACTTATAATATTCACTTTAGCTATATTTTTTGGATATAGGAATAGATAAAATAGGAAGAGACATTTTCCCTGGATTTTCTCCCTAGTGTTCTGGCTTCTAAGGAGCTCCAGACACAGTCCTAAGAAGAAAAACATGTATCCAGGAAAGGCTTCTGTGACTGTAAAGCTCTCTCCAGAACAATATATCAACCTCTCTTGATGCACTTCTCACTTCTTTTTATCGTCTAAATTATATTCACTTGGCAAATGAAATGGCTAAATTTCAGTCAGGCAACTTGCTCAGCTTCTCTTTAAATTGATGTTAGCCACAATGGTACTGGGCCTCAGTTCAGTAGTCTTTATTACCTAAAATGCAAACCAAAATCCTCTTAGCCTAACTTCTGGGTACCACCCATACTCTCATACCAAAATGAATGTGATCTCTTCATTACACTTGGCATCACCAAGCACCTCTATTTCCATTATGCTACATTCAGAGGGAAAGAACCAAAAGACAGGCATAAAATTCCTGACAGACATGGCACTGCATTATTTAGCGTTGGATTTTTATGGTAAATACAGCAGTAATGCAGAAGAGAAAAAGGCTTCTACCATTGACTTTTCTTTAGAATGAATTCTGGGTAAGGGCACATTTCCAATAATGGAAAAATACTAATACATCCTAGTACTTAGGAAGAAGTACCTTTGTAATTTAGCTGTCATTTAAGCGAGGCCCCTCTACAATTTCTATATGGGTGAGGCTTAGAAAGAAGAATATGTTTGGAAGGAGATGCTGAGTGACTTCTTAAATAAACGTACTGTTTTTACTTACGGTATACTAGCAAAGTTTTCTAAAGATAATTTACTTATACCTTATAGAATATTATTTACATATAAATATGCATATTTTATAATATGTATGTTTATATGTAAATAAATAGTGAAGTGTATGAAATAACATAAATTATATATCTACATATCTATTGTATTTTTTTTCTATGTATGAGGCAGCTGGGATTATTGATGGAGAATATTGGGGGTATAAAGGATTCTTCCAAGCCACTCTTTGCTGTCACTATTATGAGTAAGAGAATACAAATTGAACTTTAGGATTTTGTACGGAACTTGTGATGTGCCACAAATGAAAGAATGAATCCAATCAGAAACAAATTCTTCTCCAATCTTCTCAGAAAGAGTCTTCGTTTTGGGTGCCTGGGTGGCTTCAGTCGTTAAGCATCTGCCTTCGGCTCAGGTCATGATCCCAGGGTCCCGGGATCGAGCCCCGCATCAGGCTCCCTGCTCTGCGGGAAGCCTTCTTCTCCCTCTCTCACCCCCACTGCTTATGTTACTTCTCTCGCTGTCTCTCTGTCAAATAAATAAATAAAATCATTAAATAAAAAAAAAAGATTCTTAGTTTAACTTTTTTATTCCCCACAACTTCTACCTAATTGAATCTCATTATGTTTAGAAATGCCCAAATTGCTTTGTACCTTTTATATTTATATCTTTGCTATAACAGCCCTCAGTCAGAAATTCCTTTGAACTTTATGCACAGTTCCACAGAGGCTGTTATGAATTCTTCAGGAATCTCGGAAGATAAGTTCTAATGGAAAAGTTACAAGAGCTTCCTCAAGTACAAATGGAGCAAGTGACTTTTAAAATCGAGTTAGATTTTCTAAGCCACATTGATCAGATTGCTTTATTAAAAATGCTCTGGTCAACAATGGACTCTTCAGAACCTTATGCAGGACAGTGTATGTTCTTCACTTCTTGACACAACCTCAGAGAGGCCAAGTTCAAGGGCAGGTCTGTGTTATCTCTGTGCCATGACTCGTGGTAATGGCAGCTGTGATTACAGCCCAGCCCCCCCAGAGCAAGTGTCTGCCAGGAGCTGCTTCCCCTGACAGAAAGCAGGTGTCTGGGCCCCGGGAAGAGGGGTATGAAATCAGCCTTGAGGAGCTTCAGAAAACAATAGTTTGCAATAATTGCCCTTGCTGCGGGAAAGATTGTATATTTTTCTCTTTCCCTTATTATTTTATTTTCTCCAAAATAGTTTGAGAATGGATGTTCAACAAAGAAGCAGTTTCAGAATGAATGTTACTGTCATAAAATTCACATTAATTTCAGCCATAAAAGTGATTCTTGCTGAATTTCTGCCTTACTGTGTGATAAGTAGGTTTCTGTACTACAAACTAATTTCAAATAATTTATAGCACTAATGTGATTTCAACCCTGGGCATTTATTTATAATGAATGATTACTTAAAAATAAAATTAAAAAAAAGAAAAAAGAAAGTTAATGATTTCTCTATCCCGTGTCATTAATATTCTTCTATACGAACTCTTTGTTACCTAGTAAAATTCTAAGTTTTCCAGTTTTTAGAATTTATTCCAAGAATAAAAAGGAAAAGAAAAAGGAGAGGAAGGAGAAGAAAAAGAACTTGTTCAAATGCATTTAAGGGGTCAATGAAATATAAGATAGCATCTCTTCCTCCCATATTATACTTTATTCTATCTGAAATAGTACACACTATAACCTCCATTAAAATGGGGATTTTTATCCCCCTCCGCTAGCAGTGCCAATGACAGAGGACGCATTTAATGGATGTTCCAGTTCTCCTAGTTTTAAAATCTGAAATACTCTACACATTAATTCCACTGTCTTTGGCATCGATTCTGTGTATCATTTTCACAGTGGTTTTGAACTGTCCTAACTCAATTTATGAATATTGAATCAAGTTTACCCTGTGAGGAGCAATAATACACTCCAGGAGTTTATTGAAGTTAATTGATTCCTAAAATTTTTATCAAAAAAGTACATTTGTGTATCGTAGGAATTAACCACTGTAACAGTGCTAATGACAAATAGCAGTCCTTTGCCCACATCTACTCCGATCTGTTCCTCTCTAGAAGAAACAATTATGAAATTTCTGATAATTAACCATTTTTACTGACAAACTGGCAATTTCATATGGTTCCACATCATATTTTTACTATGTGTATACCTAAGCCACATTAAATACCTGCCTGTTGTTTAAACATGGAACTCTTTAAGGGCTCCTGGATGGCTCAGTCAGTTAAGTGTCTACCTTCGGCTCAGGTCATGATCTCGGGGTACTGAGATTGATCCCAGAAACAGGCTCTCAGCTCAGCGGCAAGTCTGCTTCTCCCTCACCCTCTGTGATCTCTCTCGCTTTCACTCTCTTTCAAATAAATAAATAAAATCTTTAAAAGAAAAACAACATGGGACTCTTTATTATTTTTTTTTTAAAGATTTTATTTATTTGACAGAGAGAGACATAGCCAGAGAGGGAACACAAGCAGGGGGAGTGGGAGAGGGAAAAGCAGGCTTCCCGCCGAGCAGGGAGCCTGATATGGGGCTCGATCCCAGGACCCTGGGATCATGACCCGAGCCGAAGGCAGACGCCCAACGAATGAGCCACCCAGGCGCCTCAACATGGAACTCTTTAATCGACATTATTTTCATAATCTATATGTATAATTAGTGAACTCATATTCTTCTGAATAATATTCCATGTATTTATCCATTTCACTCTTGATAGGCATTTCAGTTCATATTTTTTCCTTACATTCATATTTTTCCTTACAAACAGCATCGATTCATGTCTTTAAGTGTGCCTATTTTACAATTCCTCCAGGTTATATATTTAAGAATGGAATTTCTGGATCATAAAGTGTATGTGTCTTCACCGTTACTAGCTGCTGACTAATCGTTTTGCAAAGTAGTTGTATTGATGTACCCTCCCATTAGCAATGTGTAAATGTTCCTTTGCTCCTTTGCTTCAAATCATTTGACAATCCTTGTCAGAAATTTTTCCAACATTCTTCACATCCATCTTGATGCTCCACCACACCCCATCTTCCCCCAGAGATTCCTGAGAGCACTACTTCCTGAGATTCTGCAATGCAAATCAGGTTGCATGTGTTTCTCCACTCCCTATTTTGATCAATTTTCTTGCATGTGTTATATCAGTTTCTGCTTCTCCTGCTTTCCAGCTTAAAAATGTTGGTGGCTATCACCTTCATTTATATTTTCTTCGTTCTGGTAAATTTATGCCTTTTTTAGTTCCTACAATACTTTTATTTTAGTGGGGTTTCAAGTAGGAATTCAGATAAATCAGTGCTTTCAGTCACTATGTTTCACTAAAGTTTAAAACTTTCATAGAGTTTTATTTGCAAACACATCAGTATGTTGCAAGTACTCAACTCTGCATTACAGCTCAAAGCAGCTATAATGATATATAAATGAATGGGTGTAGCAGTGCTCAAAGAAACCAGTATTTGCAAAAATAGCCAGTGAATTGGATTTAGCCCAGGAGCCATATTTTATTGAGCCCCTAATATAAACCCACTGCCTGGTTGTCCAACAATGTAAACAGCATATGAAAAATACATTCCCCCATATATATGCATTGCTTCCAGGACATGTCTTGGCCAAACCCCTGTCGTTAATACATTTGTTGTGAGACTTTATAACTCAGAAATAAAAATTCAAGAGGTTTTTTTTTTTTTTTTCAGTCTACTAACAATCCCAGATTTTTCTGGCCATCACTATCTGAGCAGGTGGGCTGGAAAAGACTGACATAGAACACTGGCTGCCTCCAAAAACCAAAGTCAGTTTTACAGTTGAACTCACATCTGAACTCAGGAGCAGCAACCAAAGCAGTGTTGGGCTGGGCTCCCTATCAATTACTTTTGTGCTTGGTTTGTTTCTAAGCAGCGAACCCATGTGGCCACCCATTCTGTTTTTCATCTGCTTACATAATTCCAAGTCAGTCACCAGTGAACACCAGAATTCTCTGAGTTATGAATTGAACTGTTTGTCATTTTCCTTTCATTTGAGTGTAAATTTTGAGCATGTCAGGAAAGAGGAAGAGGAAAATACCATTTCAGATGTTTAGAGCTCTCTGTACACTTGCATTCTATCCCCAGAATTCTGACAGAGGAGTATCACGGGTCTGGCACAGCTGTAAATATTGAATGATGGGATTTGTGCCAGTGCAGCATATGGTTTTATGTGAACAATGAATATTCTATTATCTGATTGTGATGCCAGGGAGAAAGTGGGTTTGTAGAGGCCTGGGGCAGCTGAGCCTATGTCACAGACTCCCCTTTTGTCATCACTGGTATATAAGATCTAATGATGGATTGAAGGACTCCCTGGAGGAAGGCAGGCAAGGGAGAGGTTGTTTGTGAGTTACAGCTGTGCCCCAAAATGGCCCTGGCAGTTGCTACTATCAAATACATTTTGAATGACTTGCTGGTGTCCCTTGTGATCTGCGCTTTATCTGAGCTGCCAGGATGCCTGGATTTTCAAACATTAGTAGCATGGTATTTTCATTCCTGCCCCTAGCGGGTCTCCATTTTAAGACCTTCATTTCTACCTTTTGCTTAGTTATTAAAGGATTAAGCTATTCCCATATAATATATATTAAATGTATGTGTTTTATATATGTGTGCATGTGTAAATATTTACACATGCATACACACACGTTTCTGCTTCATTAAGTTTCCCAAAAGCAAAATTCCAATTAAACTAAAAGAGTATTTGTTCAAAGAAGAATATCATTCACATTTAACAAAAATGAAGTCATTTCAACTTGTGATGGCTTCAGTGGGCTGTTAGGGCCTTCTTTCCTTGCCTGCTAACTTATTCCTGGTCAGGCATGTAGACTGTGTGTGGTCAAGAAGAACTCAGAGACTGGTGTCTGATCATACAAATCTATATTTCTTGACCTCAGTGACTAGAAATGTTCTAATATTTGACTTTGTTTTAAAATATTTGAAGAATTCCCATTAGTGATTCTTTTTTTTTTTAAAGATTTTATTTATATGTCAGAGAGAGAGAGAGAGAGCACAAGCAGTGGGAGCGGCAGGCAGAGGGAGAAGCAGGCTTCCTGCTGAGCAAGGAGCCAGATGTGGGACTCGATCCCAGGAGCCTGGGATCATGACCTGAGCCAAAGGCAGAGGCTTAACCGACTGAGCCACCCAGGCATCCCACCTAGATGAGTGATTCCTGAAATGGTCCCTGAGCACAAGCTCTATGATGACTTAAAATGGAATAAAATTGCTACTCCAATTACCAGGCAACAAAATTCTGATGTGACCTCAGGTCCTTATGTGTACTGGGCTTCAGGCTGCAGAGTTTAAGTCATGAGTTGCTTCATTAATTGGCACAGAGTGTGTCATGAAATGGAAATGAAGGGTTGCTTTTCAAATTTTAATATATATATATACATATATATATATATATACACAAATCACTTGGCATCCTATTAAATGCAGATTCTTTTTTTGTTAATAATAATTATATTTGGGTGATGTTTAAATTCATATTTTTACATTTCATTATTTTTCAGTTATTCTGGCTTATCAGAAAATCAGGTAAAATGAAATTAATACTAAAGGTATGTACAATCATATGAATTGTAACTATAATCATATTATATAAAACTATTGTAGTAGACAATCGGGGGGGTAAACAACGAAAAATACACTTATTAATTACTTTTAGCATTATAACTAGAGTATCTGAAAGACATGGAAATGCCTATGTAATTGATGTACTAAATTAAAGCAATTCAGTTCTGATAAATTTAGTTTGTCAAGACTGTGCTTTTCTTAGTCTTTCAGTCTTTCATCCTGCTTATCCTAAATGTTTACTAAACATGCCCATTTGTAGTTGATTAACTCAAATGAGAGCAACCTGTAGGTATTATTTTCGCTTTGACCTATGCTACTCTAAGTATAGGGTAGTTATTCAGAACTAAAAAAAGTTAAATATTTCTAGTTGCGTTCATGTTTTTCTGTCTCCCCCTCCCCACCAATTTCTCTAACCCTAACACTAATACACTCTATTTTCAAACTGAAAGATTATTTTATTTTTTCTTTCTTTTTATATTTTTTATTATGTTCAATTAACCAACATATAGTACATCATTAGGTTTTGATACAGTGTTCAACAGTTCATTAGTTGCGTATAACACCCAGCGCTCCTCACAACCCGTGCCCTCCTTAATATCCATCACCCAGTTACCTCATCCTCCCACGCCCCTCCCTTCTGTAACCCTCAGAGGGTTACTGAGGGCTAAAATGCAGATTCTCATTGAGTAGATCTGAGGTAGAGTCCAAACTTCTGCAATTCTAACAAGCTCCCAAGTGACAATCATGTTGCTGGGCTCCAACTCACAATTAGAAGAGCAAAGTTATTTGAAAGCAGTGATCCAGGGGAATAATGCTTTCCCCTTTCTTGTCAATTACTGAGAGATCTCCCCTGGAACCTGTTAACCTGAGAATCACTTCTGGGTTTTAAAGACAAATTTTTTAGCAGAAAAGTAGGATAAATATGTCAGCCTAGTCATTTTGGTGTGGCTGCCTTCTAGCTTTTGTGTATATATCTATGTGTTTGGTGTATATGTCTATCTGAAGCAGGTCTTGCAGACATATTTGCAGCACTGTCCCGCAAAGGTCGTTATAGTTTTTAGATGCTATAAAGCCTGGATGGCGGGGGGGCGGGGGCACGGAGGGGGTGGCGGGCATGGAAATGTGATAGTCTAGGTAAAACTATCAAGTCTTATGTGTTCTATAACTTTGTGTTCTAATCGCATAATTCTGTAATGTATCTTTTATTTTTTTCTTTATTTACACCCCAAGTAATTCTTTAAAAATTTTGAAACAGTTATCTTTTGCCTTCACATACATTTTTGAAGTTAAATTTATTATAACAATAAGCCAAGTTTTGTGGAGTATATATTTGAATCTAAACTAAATTGACCAAATACAATATGAATGAAAGGTATTAAGTTTATCACTTCCATATTCAGTCATTTGTTCTCACAAATATTTATGAATCACTTAGTATATGGGCCAAGCTTCATAGTAGGAACTACAAGGATGTACATGGGAATACAAGGATTAGTAAAATAGTTAAAGTTCCTTTTCTCGCCAGTCATAGACAATTCAACTGTTTAGTAAAAACAACACATTGTGATAAGTATCATTATTAGGGAAGGACAGCACTATGGCAACACATACTTGGAGGAACTAACATGACTGTTTCTAGTATTTGCGCCTCTCTGTAAAATTCCTAATCTGTTCATAAACTAGATCCACTAGGTCTTTCAGCCTATAACTATATTTATTTTAAAGTCCCTGTCAGATAATTACAACATCTCGTGTATTTCTGAGTCTCATTCTTTTGATTGGTTTATCTCCTAACAGGAGATTATTTTCTTTGCTTTTTTGTATGTCTTGTAATTTTTATTGAAATATAGACATCATAAGTAAAAACCCAGAGAATTAGGTAAATAATGCTTACACCCGAAACTGGGCATTCCTCTTCTGTGCCATTAGTGTGAGCAGTTGAGACAATCTAATCCAAAGTTGAGCTATGTTTCAGTTCCCTTGTTACTGCTGTTATTTCCAGTGCACCCACAAGCTTGAAGTTCTTCCGGTGTTGGATTATTATTATTATCTCAGGCTTAGTGTAGGGCCCAGACTGCTTGCCCATATTTCTTATTGTTCCTACTCTTACCTCAGTTTTCAGCTGGCCTTGAGTAACTATGCTACACTGGGGGCTCCCCCGTGTTCTTGCTCCTTCCCTGGAAGTACTCTGCTGCTGCTCATTATTTGGTGCCAGGATCATAGTAGGGGTAAGGTGGGGTAGGTCTTTGGTCTTGTGGCTCCATCTCAGACTCAGGCAGGCCCTTTGAATGTGGGACTTTGGGGTGTGGCTTTCTAAGCATCCCTTTATCTCCTTCACCAAAGGAGCTAACTTTATGATGGATTAAGCATTTCATGCCCCTCCTTCAGTGGCATAGACCTCTGCTTTGTAGCTATGGAGGAACCTGGACACAAGAAAATTCCTTGTCCATCTTCCAAAAGAGGAAAACTTCTGCTTCTGTTCCTCCCAGCCTGGTCTTTGGTTCCCTCTCAACCTGTGGAAGACTTGCCTCAAGGCACGTCTTTTGCTTCTTATTAGACAAGTATACAGGAAGTAGGTCATTCCAGAGAAAACGAATCACGAAAACAAGTAAGTAGCCATTTAAAAATTTTAAGGAGAGAGGTGATGTAGTGAGATATTAAAGATAGTGCTTATCTTGCTTTGTGGTGAATGTAAGCAAAGTGAGGGTGGAGTGTGAGGAAACCAGTTTGAAGGTTTTGCAGCAGTCCATATGTGAAATGCTAGTGATTCTTTCAAGACGGTGGCTGTAGAGATAAAAAGAAGTGGGTGGATTCAAGATAAACTTGAGAAATGGAATCAATAGCACTTGGTGAATAAACTAGAACACACTTTAAATATGAAGAAGCCCAATAAATAAGAATTTCTGTATATGTTTTGGTAGGGATTGAATAATTAATCATTTGGTAAGAAGGATTGGTGGCTAGAAAATAAGAAAGAAAATTAAATGTAGGGGGCGCCTGGGTGGCTCAGTCGGTTAAGCATCTGCCTTTGGCTCAGGTCATGATTCGAAGGTCCTGGGATCGAGTCCCGCATGGGGCTCCTTGCTCTCAGCAGGGAGCCTGATGGTCTCTCTGCCTGCTTGTACCATGTCTCTCTCTGGCAAATGGATAAATAAAATCTTAAAAAAAAAAAAAAAAGAAAATTAAATGCAGAATTATTTTTTACACATTCACATTTTTTTGTAAAAAATAGGAAGTAAATTCATTAGACATTCATTTTTACAGAATTGCTATTATTATATAGAAAATATTAGCAAAGCTCAACTTAAGCAGTATATTTTTTAAACATTTTTAAAAGATGTATTTTTGAATATTTAATTTGTTTAAATATGTAAGAAACCTATTTTTTTATCATGACTTGTGTTCATTAGAGTAGAAATAGTCCATTTCCTACAACCTCCTGGCTTCTTAGCAAGAAGTAAGGTTCTAGAACCTTGATCAAAATTCCATTTCTACAAGACCAAAAGGTGACTAACATGTTTTCCTGTCTTATCATTTTACTGCTCAAGACTTCCAAAGGAAGCAGGTGGCTTAAACTGAGCTTTAATATGTAATCTGGAAATTATACTCAGTATTTTAATACTTACAGCATATTTTATATTTTGCTGAAATTTAAATATTTGGTAACATTTATTAAGAATACTATTGTTTTGGGGCACCTGGGTGGCTCAGTCAGTTGAGCATCCAACTCATGATTTTGGCTCAGATCATGATCTCATGGGTTGTGGGGTGGAGGTCCCAGTGGGCTCTGCACTCAGCGGGGAGTCTGCTTGAGATTCTCTCCCTCTGCCCCTCCCCCCACTCATTCTCTCTCTCTCTCTCTCTCTCTCTCTCTCTCTCTCAAACAAATAAATAAATCTTTAATAAAAAGAATACTATTGGGGCACCTGGGTGGCTCAGTTGGTTAAGCGACTGCCTTCAGCTCAGGTCATGATCCTGGAGTCCTGGGATTGAGTCCCGCATCGGGATCCCTGCTCAGCGGGGAGTCTGCCTCTCCCTCTGACCTCCTTCCCTCTCATGCTCTCTCTCTACCATTCTCTCTCTCTCTCAATAAATAAATAAAAATCTTTAAAAAAAAGAATACTATTGTTTTAAGACATTAGCAATTATTTATTTTTACAATTTCATTAAGCAAGTTCTCCCTGGGTACTTGACACATGGGTGTTTATTGAAATAATTTGACTATAAACACTGTACTGGCAGAGGATCAACTCTTTCTCTTAGACTTTAGATTACTTTCTCAGATTCTAGAATCTTTATCTCCTAATGTCTGTCTGTCTGTCTTTCTCTCTCTCTCACATATCTTATATAATCTGTACTTATAAGCAAATATGCTAGAATTTATTTTTATTCACATATTTGAGAAATTATATATACATATAAAATACATATATTTGCACATCTATGTTGTGTCCCTTTCTGTTAATTTTAGAGATGCACACTTCATAAGAACAAAGGGCAAGTCTCCTTTTGCTCATCTCTGTACCTCTAATCCCTTGAGTAACACTGGACATTAAATAGGTACTCAGAAATTATTTACTGAATAAATCAGTGAAATAATAAATGCATGCAGTAAATACTTTAAAATCTTATAATAATATTTGATGTCCGTGTTGATTGTCCCTTGGCTAATGTCTTCATCCCCAAGTTCTTTGCTGGTATGTATTTCTCTTTCTGCTCTGTTTTGCTGCTTCCTATCAGAACTTGGTCTTTTAAAGGAGATCTTGTATTTTCCTCTCTGCTTCCCTCTTTTCATTTGCAAAATGTAGACAAAAATGGATAAATTTTAATTTCAACTTCTTCTTTGGTCCATGAAAACACTTGATTTGTATTATTCTAACATCTTTTGTCTCTTTAATTTGTATTAATTGTTGAAAGACTTAACTCTTCACCGCTATGAGATTTCTAAACCTTTTAGGACAATAATGATGTTTCTCAGTTTTTAAATCTCTGGCAGTGACTAGATTAGTCCCTAGAACATTACTGAAAATGGAGTTTTCTCTAGTTACAGTGAGATAATGAGTCTCTAAAACATTTAAATTTACTTTAAAATATTTTAACAGATAGGGAGTAAAAATTATTTTCATTACACTCGATTTCTCAGGAAAAGAATCATATTTATCAAAATTTTGGAGACAATAAAAGTATTATATGCTTAATACAAATAAGAAGACTTGGCACATTGGATCAGCTTTTGTAAATTTAGATGTGTGTACACTCTAAGGTACTCTAGAGAATCTTAGAGCAAGATCTGCTTTGTAGGGAAGATGGGGAAAAGAGAAAATATGTATGAGAAACAGGTAAAAAATTTAATAGGCACAAAGAAAATAATGTACATTTTTTTCATATTGTTAAGTATAGTCAATAGAACTGTGTTTGAGGGCTATTTTAAACAGAAAAATCACCCACAAAAATCACAAAAATGTGAAAAATATCTCATTAAATAGACTGCTAAAAGGACACTTGTTTACTATTTGTGCATGGTAGGTAACTCAATTTTTTTGCCACTCTGCCCGTGCCCGTATATGACAAAATCAAATCAAATATTGATGTTAGAATTATAAATAAAATTTAGCAAGTAGGGAAATACACAAATACAGAAACTGAAAATAATGAAGATCAATTACACTGTCTCTGATGATCTAGAAGATCTTTAGAGCTATTGCTCACCTCCCAGCATGGTCCTGATGACAACCTACTGCCCTCTGCCTCTCTCTGCAGCACAATGTTGTTAAGGATGAGTGATTTATCTGTATCTTCACCTTTACTGTACATTCTAGATGAACCCTGGCCCTAGTACAGTGGAGGTAATGAGTAATGAATTGTTAGTATATAAAAGGTATATAAATGAACAAAGTTCTGAAAAGAAGTCTATTTAATCTACCTCAGATGTTTCTAACTGATGTTCTGGGTAGCTCTCTGGGAAACAAGAATGCAAGGGGTTGGCGTGGGGAAGAAACAACAAATGTGGAAGACTCCAGGCTTGCTTTCTAACCTCACTTTTGTTCAGTTTATATGTGTTTAACTTACATCACATTTGTATAAGATCTGTTTTATACCAAAGTTTTACAGTTACATTTTTTAAGCAACTAAATGTACTGAATCTGAGATACATTTCCGTTACTAGGTCATAAAGAGTGTATTTATATGTATCTCAAATGTCTGAGGATGCTAAGCAACAGGGGATTAAGAAACTGAATTGGATCTCTGACAATATATTTGAAGTAAGGTGAGAAGTTTTATGAAAAGGTAAAATTATTGGTGACAACCCTGCAGATTTGAAAGTATTTACTTGGAACTATCTAATGTAATTGAATAGTTTTGTACATATGATAATCTATGCCTTAGTAATTACTACTAAAAGGAAAAATAAAGATGTCTTAAACATTTTTAAAAATCAGTAAAACTGGGGCACCTGGTGGCCCAGTCAGTTGAGCAACAGACTCTTGGTTTTGGCTCAGGTTGTGATTTCAGGTCCTAGGATGGAGCCCTGCTATGGGCTTTGTGCTCAGCAAGGAGTCTGCTTGTCCCTCTCCTTCCAATGCTGTCACTACCCCCATGTGCACTCTCTCTTTCAAATAAGTAAAAAATCTTTTTAAAAAAAATCAATAAAAGGATTTGTTTCAAAATTTGTTATTGGAATATGGTAGACTATTACTTGTAAAACTTAGATCCAGTCCGCATATGTCAGAGAGGACTAAAAGCTATTTCCCTTGAAGAGTTGTTTTTTAATCTTTTGAAATGTATTTGTAACTTGATTCACAGGAAATAGGGTTCAATCATCACAAAAAAACAATGAACACTACCTTGCAAGTAGTTTTAGGAAAATATTTTGTGTTCTAAAGTCAGACAGAAATAAAAAGCTTATCCCCTAAAATTTGACAAATTATCTTGCTATCAGAGATATATCTCACCAAGAACATTTTTATTATTTTGCTTATTGAGTTCGATGAAACTCTCTCTGGAAATACTTAATTATCACTTTGATTTAATTAGGTAGAAAAAATAATTTTTAGGTCAAATTTCCCTAGAGCTGCATATTCTGAAAATCCTTAATATGTGCCAATAAGTATGTTGGTAATATAAACATAGTTGTGGATTTTATACCAGGTTTGTTATGCTTTGATTAGGATACAATATATTTACTTAAGATGTAATTTTAGGGGGCGCCTGGGTGGCTGAGTCATTGAGCATCTGCCTTCGGCTCAGGAGAGTAGGACAGGGGTCCTTTTCCGTGGGGCAAAAAAAGATACAGATGCCAGCCATGTGCGGCTAGCGGGTAGCATGAGGGGTCTAGGAGCAGAAAAGAAGGACACTTGAAAGGCTGGGATAAAAACTCAAGGTTGAGGGGCGCCTGAGTGGCTCAGTCGTTAAGCGGCTGCCTTCGGCTCAGGTCATGATCCCAGGGTCCTGGGATCGAGCCCCGCATCAGGCTCCCTGCTCCACGGGAAGCCTGCTTCTCCCTCTCCCACTCCCCCTACTTGTGTTCCTGCTCTTGCTGTCTCTCTGTCAAATAAATAAATAAAATATCTTTTATTTTTAAAAAAGGTGTAATTTTAGTATATACACATGTTATACATATTGTCCTGCAATACACATATAGTTGTTTGGAAAACACAGAGCAAGGACCTTGTTAGTATCAGATGATGTTAACTTGGACAACATTTACAAATTATGATCAGTTGTGATGTTTCATGTTTTCTACTTCCTATTTCTCATTTATTCACATGAATGTTTATTTTAATGATCTTAGTCACAGTTAAAAATAGTAACACAAGAATGCATCAAAAAATGGTTGAGTAAAGAGCTCCTAAACCATTCCCTCCATAAAAACCATGAAAGAACTGGCAAGAACTATCAGAATCAACTTATTCAGAACATTGGAGAATAATGACAAGCTTGCAGCAACCCAGTTAGGAATATTGAGCAAAGCCTGGTAAGAATAGTGAGTGCTTTAAGTTACTGTAAACCCATCTCTCACTTCCAAGCTCAGTTGAAACCTTGAAATTAATAACCTGAATTTATTGTACTAGTACCATAAAAGAAAAAAAAACGGAACAAATCTGATTTGCAAATTATTGTTACTTCATCTTTCTAGAGGCTCCCTATAAGACCCAGTCAAAAGGCTTGTCTTTATCTCACCTGACTGGAATTGTCCTTTGCTGTGTTGCTACCCAGGGGCATTTCTTAAAAACATCTACAGGGAAAAGGTTTGTTGCTGCTCTTTGAAACAATGGCTAACTGTTGGGCAAACAATAGACCAACCAAAATCCTGAGTGGAAAGGCTAAGAAATGAGATACCTTGAGGAATGAGTGCTTTTAAAAGCCGTTATATATTTCTGGGAATCTAAAATCCACATGCATACCCAGCATTGTGTGTATGATCAAGAAAGACCTGAGAAGTCCCTAAGCTTTCACCTCCAGCTGACCTTGGAACACTAGTCAAGCAGGAAGTGAAGGAAGAGACTTGTAAACTTCTTGACTATTAGTGCCATGCCCCAACAAAAACAGAACCCATTGGCAAAGACTAGGAATCTTGTTGGTTCCAGGCATTTAAGAAAATCTCTATCCTATCATTAGCTTACCTCTAAGGTAATGGAACAGAGATATCAGTGGCCACACATAATAAAAACAGCAGATTCTTTGGAATTAATTCAGAAAAGGCACCAAACAAATAATAACTACAACGAGCAACAACAAACCCTGAGGAACAGGGATGGGGGAGATTTCTGACTTCCAGCATTGCCATATTACCATATAAAAATGTCCATATTTCTACAAAAATGTACAAGCAGGCAAAGAAACAAGAAATTATGGCCCATGCATTGGAAAAATCACAAACAATAGAAATTGTTTCTGAGGAAGCACAGATACTAGATTTACTCAACAAAGGCCCTAAATCAGCTCTTTTAAATGTTTGAAGAGCAAAGGCAGATCGTTTTAGATTTAAAGGACTAAAGCAAAACAAGAAAACAATGTTTCAGCAAATAGAGAATATTAACAGAGATTGAAATTATAAAAGTTAACCACATAGAAATTCTGAAGTTAAAAAGTGCAGTAACTGAAATGAGAAATTCACTGGATTGCTCAACAACAGATTTGAACTGGCAGAAAAAAGACTTAGCAAACTTGAAAATAAGTTAATTTGAAATTAGTCAACTTGAGGAGCATAAAGTTAATTTGAAATTAGTCAACTTGAGGAGCATAAAGAAAAAAAATGAAGAGAAATTAACAAAGCCTAAGAAACCTGTGAAACACCATCAGCTATGCCAACATAAGCATAATAGGAGTCCCAGAAGGAGAAGACAGAGGAAGGACTATTTGAGAAAATAATGGCTGAAAACTTACCAATTTTGATGAAAAAAACATTTATATATACCTAAAAAATTTCAATGAATTCCAAGCAAGATAAGCTCAAAGAGATAGAGACCACTACACATCATAATCAAACTGTCAAAAGCCAAGAACAAAGAAAGAATGTTGAAACCAGCAAAAGAGAAACAACTCATCGCATGCAAAGATGCTCAATAAGATTAACAGTTGGTTTTTCATCAACAATCATAGAAGCCAAAAGATAGTAGGATGGTATATTCAGAGTGCTAGAAAAAAAATTGTAAACCAAGAATCCTCTGTGTTGCTAACATGTCCTTCAAAACTGAGAGACATTAAGATATTTCCACATAAAAAAGTGGAGGGAATTTTTCACTAGCAGACTTACTCTTCAAGAAATAATAAATGGAGTCCTTCAGGCTGAAATGAAAGGTCATAATGAACTCCAGTAAAGGTAACTACATAGATAAATATAAAAGGCAGTATTAATTTTTGTTGTTTGTAACAGTTTTATTTTCCTACCGAATTTAAAAGACAGTTGCAGAAAGCAATAATTGTTAATTTATGTTCATGACCATACATTGTATAAAGATATAATTTGTGGTAATAGCAACATAAAAAGAGTATAAAGGAAGTATAAAAGAAAGATAAACATCTGTACAACTTAGTTAACATAGTTGAAATGGACAAATATCTTTAAAAAAACCCGCAAACTACCAAAACCAAGACTCAAAAAAGAATTAGTAAATCTGAATACACTTGTAACAAGTAATTTAAAATCTTCCCACAAAAAAAAAAAAGCCCAGGACCAGATGGAATTTCTAGTATTATGTTTTATTTTTAGCACTTTTTCTTTTTTCTTATTCTTTTATTCAGATGTAATTAACATACAGTGTTACAGTAGCTTCAAGTGTGCAACATAATGCATGAACAATTCTATACATTTCTCAGTGCTTATCAAGATAAATAAACTCTTAATCCCCTTTATCTGTTTTCCCAATCTCTCCACACACCTCTCCTCTGGCAACCAGTAGTTGGTTCCCTGTGTTTAAGAGTCTGTATTTTTTGCTTGTCTCTTTTACTCTTTGTTCGTTTTGTTTCTTAAATTCCACATACGAGTGAAATCATATGGCACTTGCTTCCTGTCTCTGACATATTTCACTTAGCATTAGAGCCTCTAGGACCATCCATGTTGCTATGAATGGCAAGATTTAGTTGCTTCCATATTTTGGCTATTATAAATACTGCTGCGTTAACCATAGGGGTGACTATATCCTTTTGAATCACTGTTTTCATTTTCTTTACATACATACCCAGTAGTAGAATTAATCATTCATACGATAATTCTATTTTTAATTTTTTGAAGAACCTCCATACTATTTTCCACAGTAGCTGCACCAATTTGCATTCCCACCAGCAGGGCATGAGGGTTCCTTTTCCTCCACATCCTCATCAACACTTCTTATTTCTTGTGTTTTTTATTTTAGTCATTCTTACAGGTGTAAAATGATGTCTCGTTTTAATTTGCATTTTCCTGATGATTAGTGATGTTGAGCATCTTTTCATGTGTCTCTTGCCCATCTGCATGTCTTCTTTGGAAAAATGTCTGTTCATGTCCTCTGCCCATTTTTAATTGGATTATTTGGAGTTTTCTGGTATTGAATTGTATAAGTTCTTTACATATTTTGAATATTAGTTTTTTATTTTCTCCCATTCAGTAGGTTGCATTTTTGTTTTGTTTATGGTTTCTTTCATTGTACAAAAGCTTTTTACTTTGCTATAGTCATAATAGTTTAATTTTGCTTTTGTTTCCCTTGCTTCAGGAGACATATCTAGAAAAATGTTTCTTTTTTTTTTTTTTTTTTAATGTAGGCTCCATGCCCAGCATGGAGCCCAACATGGGGCTTGAACTCACAACCTTGGAGATGAAGATCTGAACTGAGATGGAAAGTTGGACCCTTAACTGACTGAGCCACCCAGGTGCCCCTCTAAAACGGTTTCAGTGGCCTGTGTTAAAGAAATTACTGCCTGTGTTTTCTTCTAGGATTTTTATTGTTTCAGGTCTCACATTTAGGTGCTTAATCCACTTTGAGTTTATTTTTGTGTGTGGTGTAAGAAAGTGGTCCAGTTTCATTCTTTTACATATAGCTGTCCAGTTTTCCCAGCACCATTTGTTAAAGAGACGTTTTCCCATTGTATATTCTTGCTTCCTTTGTGGAAGATTAATTAACCATACAAGTGTGGGTTCATTCCTGAACTCTCTATTCTGTACCATTGATCTGTGTGTCTGTTTTTATGCCAGTACCATAATATTTTGGTTACTACAGCTTTACAGTATATCTTGAAATCTTGGATTATGGTACCTCCAGTTTTCTTTTCTTTCTTTTTTTTTTTTTTTTAAGACTGGTTTGGCTATTCTAGGTATTTTTGGTTCCATACAAATTTTAGGATTATTTTGGTTAGGTCTGTAAAAAATGTTGGTATTTTCACAGGGATCATTTTAAATCTATAGACTGCTTTGGGTAGTATGGACGTTTTAACAATATTGGTATTGTTCCAATCCACAAGCATGGAATATTTTTCCATTTGTTTGTGTCATTTTCAGTTTATATAATCATTGTTTTATAGTTTTGAGACTACAGGTCTTTCACCTTCTTGGTGAAGTTTCTTCTTAAGTGCTTTATTCTTTTTGGTGCAATTGTGAATGGGATTTTTTTTTTCAATTTCTCTTTCTGCTACTTAATTATTAGTGTATAGAGATGCAAAAGATTTCTGTATATTGTGCCAGTACCATACTGTCTTGATGATCACTGCTTTGTAATAGAGCTTGAAGTCCGGAATTGTGATGCCACCAGCTTTACTTTTCTTTTTCAACATTCCTCTGGCTGTTCCGGGTCTTTTCTGGTTCCATACGAATTTTAGGATTATTTGTTCCATTTCTTTGAAAAAGCTTGATGGCATATTGATAGGGATTGCTTTAAATGTGTAGATTGCTCTAGGTAGCACAGACATTTTCACAGTATTTGTTCTTCCAAACCATGAGCATGGAATGTTTTTCCATTTCTTTGTGCCTTCCTCAATTTCTTCCATGAGTATTCTATAGTTTTCTGAGTACAGATTCTTTGCCTCTTTGGTTAGATTTATTCCTAGGTATCTTATGATTTTGGGTGCAATTATAAATGGGATCGACTCCTTAATTTCTCTTTCTTCTGTCTTGTTGGTGTATAGAAATGCCACTGATTTCTGTGCATTGATTTTATATCCTGCCACTTTACTGAATTCCTGTATGAGTTGTAGCAGTTTTGGGGTGGAGTCTTTTGGGTTTTCCACATAAAGTATCATATCATCTGCAAAGAGTGAGAGTTTGACTTCTTCTTTGCCAATTCGGATGCCTTTTATTTCTTTTTGCTGTCCGATTGCTGAGGCTAGGACTTCTAGTACTATGTTGAATATAGTTCAGTGGAACAGAATAGAGAGCTCAGAAATGGACCCTCAACAATATGGTCAACTAATCTTTGACAAAGCATGAAAGAATGTCCATGGAAAAAAGACAGTCTCTTCAACAAATGGTGTTGGGAAAATTGGACAGCCACATGCAGAAGGATGAAACTGGACCATTCCCTTACACCACACACAAAAATAGACTCAAAATGGATGAAAGACCTAAATGTGAGACAGGAATCTATCAAGATCCTTAAGGAGAACACAGCAGCAATCTCTTTGGCCTCAGCTGCAGCAACTTCTTCCTAGACACATCGCCAAAGGCACGGGAAGCAAGGGCAAAAATGAGCTATTAGGACTTCATCAAGATAAAAAGCTTTTGCACATCAAGGGAAACATTCAACAAAACCAAAGACAACCGACAGAATGGGAGAAGATATTTGCAAATGACATATCAGATAAAGGGCTAGTATCCAAAATCTATAACGAACTTATCAAACTCAACATCCAATGAACAAATAATTCAATCAAGAAATGCGCAGAGACATGAATAAACATTTCTGCAAAGAAGACATCTAAATGGTCAACACATGAAAAAGTGCTCAACATCACTCAGCATCAGGGAAATACAAATCAAAACCTCAATGAGATACCAGTCAGAATGGCTAAAATTAAGTCAGAATGGCTAAAATTAACAAGTCAGGAAACGACAGATGTTGGCAAGGATGCGGAGAAAGGGGAACCCTCCTACACTGTCCCAGCCACTCCGGAAAACAGTATGGAGGTTCCTCAAGAAGTTGAAAATAAAGCTACCCTATGACCCAGCAATTGCACTCCTGGGTATTTACCCCAAAGATACAAATGTAGTGATCTGAAGGGGTACGTGGACCCCAACATTATAGCAGCAATGTCCACAATAGCCAAACTATGGAAAGAGCCTAGATGTTCATCAAGAGATGAATGGATAAAGAAGATGTGGTACATATATACAATGGAATATTATGCAGCCATCAAAAAATTGAAATCTTGCCATTTGCAACAATGTGGATGGACCTAGAGGGTATTATGCTAAGCGAAATAAGTCAATCAGAGAAAGACAATTATCATATGATCTCACTGATATGAGGAATTTGAGAAAGAAGACAGAGGATCATAGGGGAAAGGAGGGAAAAAATGAAACAAGAAGAAACCAGAGAGGGAGACAAACCATCTCAAGATTAAGAGACTTAATCTCAGGAAATAAACTGAGGGTTGCTAGAGTGGAGGGGGTGGGAGGGATGAGGTGCCTGAATGATGGACATTGGAGAGGGTATGTGCTATGGTGAGAGCTGTGAATTGTGTAAGACTGATAAATCACAGACCTGTACCACTGAAATAAATAATACATTATATGTTAATTAAAAAAAGGAAAAAAATAAATATAAAGTATTTTTAAAAAAGATTTCTGTATATTAATTTTGTATCCTACAACTTCGCTGAATTCATTTATCAGTTCTAGAACTTTTTTTGGTGGAGTCTTTAGTGTTTTCTATATACAGTATCTGCAAATGGTGAGCTTTTGTCTTCCTTACCAATTAGGATGCCTTTTTTTTCCTTGTCTCATTGCTGTGGCTAGGACTTCCAGTACTATATTAAATAAAAGTGGTAAGAGCGGATGTCTTTGTCTTGTTCCTGATGATAGAGGAAAAGTTCTCAGTTTTTAACCTTTGAGTTAAGAGGGTGGTTGTGGGTTTTTCATATATGGCCTTTATTATGTTGAGGTATGTTCTCTCTACACCTACTTTGTTGAGTTTTTCTCATGAACAGATGTTGCACTTTGTCATATGCTTTTTCTGCATCTATTGAGTTGATTATATGGTTTTTATCCTTTCCTGATACAGGGCTCGATCCCAAGACCCTGGGGTCATGAACTGAGCCAAAGGCAGATTTTTTTGTTTGTTTGTTTTTTGTTTTTTTAAAGATTTTATCCATTTATTTGACACAGAGAGAGAGACAGCGAGAGAAGGAACACAAGCAGGGCGAGTGGGAGAAGGAGAAGCAGGCTTCCCGCTGAGCAGGGAGCCCGATGGGGGGCTCGTTCCCAGGACCCCGGGATCATGACCTGAGCTGAAGGCAGACGCTTAATGACTGAGCCACCCAGGCACCCCCAAAGGCAGATGTTTAACAGACTGAACCTCACAAGTGCCCCTCAAAGTAATTATTGATAGGTACTTATTGCCATTTTATTAATTGTTTTACAGTTGTTTTTGTGGTTCTTCTCTGTTTTTTCTTCTCTTTCTCTTTCCTTGTGGTTTCATGACTTCTTTAGTGGTATGCTTGGATTCCTTTCTTTTTATTTTTTGTGTATCTATTACAGGTGCTTGATTTGTGATTACCATTAGGCTCATATATAACATATTATGCATATAGCAGTTTGAATTAAGTTGATGGTCTCTTAAGTTTGAACCCATTCTAAAAGTACTAAATTTTTACTCTGTCCCCCATGTTTTATGTATATGATGTCATACTTTACATCTTTTAATTTTGTGAATCCATTGACTGATCTGTGTAGATATAATTGATTTTACTGCTTTTGTACTTTAACCTCCATACTGGTTTTATAAGTGATTAATCTACTACTTTTATTATGTTTGTATTCACCTGTGAAATTTTTTCCTTTCATAATTTTCTTACTCCTGATTATGACCCTTTTTTTCCACTCAAAGGATCCCCTTTAACATTTCTTGTATGGTTGGTTTAGTGGTGATACATTCCTTTAACTTTTGTTTGTCTGGGAAACTCTTTATCTCTCCTTATATTCTGAATGATAGCCTTGATGGATAGAGTATTCTTGATTGCAGATTTTTTTTTCCTTTAAGCACTTTGAAGTTAATCACCAATAGTTTTCAAAGCTAAGTATCGCAGGGACTCATTTTCCCAGTGCTGGTCCCCTGCATCTGGGGTGACTAATGTGGGGTATGCTCCTCTCTCTTCTCCATGCTTATGTTGTCCCTTTCATTTATGGTTAGTCTCAGTGGGAGTTTGGTTCCTGACTCATATCTCTAGCCCTCTTACCCATTTCAATGTGGTCTCCTCTCTAGGGTTAACAGTGAAAAGTCTGTTCTGCCAGTCTCCAGGCTGTTTTCTGAATTAATTGCACTCAGGTGGCTGTTACCTGGCTGTGTCCATGGGATGAGGTGAGCTTAGGATCCTCCTACTCTGCTATCTTTCCAGAAGTCTCCTAGCAAACATTTAAAGATCAATTAATGTTAATCATTTTCAAGCACTTCCAAAAAATAAAAAAGAACACTTTTTCATTCTTTCTGAGGCCAGCCTTATACTGACTGCAAATCAAATCCAAATAGCACAATAAAAGAAAATTACAGAGCAGTATCCCCTACAAAGATAGATGTAAAATTTCTCAGCATATACTTACAAACTGAGTCTAATCAGTATATTGAAAAAAATTTTACACAATGATCAAGAGAAATTATCCCAGAAATACAAGTTTTTTTTTCAACATCGATCAATGTGAATAGAATAGAGAGAAAAAAAAAATTGTCTCAACACATGCAGAGAAAACATTTGACAAAATCTAACATCTTTTATGATTAAAAAAATACTCAATAAACTGGGAATAGAAGGGAACTTACTCAACCCAATAAATGACATCTATGAAAAACCAGTAATGAAAGACTGAATGAAAGCTTTCTCCCTAAGGTCAGGAACAAAACAGTGTGAACTTCCATCATATCTATCCAGCACTGAACTAGAAATTGTAACTAGGGTAATTAGATAAGAAAAATAGTTAAAAGGCATCAAAATGGGTGAGGAAGAAGTAAAATTATTTCTGTTTATAAATGGCTTGATTTTTATATACAGAAAACCCTAAAGTACTCACAAAAACACTCTTGATGCTAATAGCATGCTAATGAGCATGTTCAGCAAAATTGCAGGATATAAATTAATATATGAAAATTAGTTCCATTGTTATATACTAGCAACAAACAATCTGAAAAAAAATGAAGAAACTAATTCCATCTACAATAGCATCAAAAAGAAGAAAATACTTTTTTAAAAATTTTTTTTAAAGATTTTATTTATTTTTCAACAGAGAGAGAGACAGCAAGAGAGGGAACACAAGCAGGGGAAGTGGGAGAGGGAGAAGCAGGCCTCCCGTCAAGTGGGGAGCCCGACGCAGGACTCGATCCCAGGACCCTGGGATCATGACCTGAGCCGAAGGCAGATGCTTAACGACTGAGCCACCCAGGCGCCCAAGAAGAAAATACTTAGGAATAAATTTAACCAAGGAAATGTAAGACTTGTACACTGAAAACTATAAAACATTATTGAAAGAAATCTTAAAAGTCAAATAAATGGAAAGATCTCATATTCATGAATCAGAAGATTTAATGTTATTAAATGACAATACTCCTCAAACTAATCTACAACTCAGTGCAATCCCTATAAATATCCAACAGCCACTTTTGGGGAAGAAATTGAAAAGCCAATCCTCAAATTCATATTGAATTGCATGGGAACCCAAATAGCAAAAACAATCTTGAAAATGAACAAAGTTTTAGGACTTGCATTTTCTTACTTCAGAAACACCACATGACCACACAGCATGGTACTGGCATAAGGATAGACACATAAATAAGCCAATAGAATACAGTTGAGAATTGAGAAATAAGCCCATACATCTACAGCAAGTGGATATTTGATAAAGATGTGAAGACCATTAATGGGGAAAGAATAGTCTTCAACAAATGATGCTGGCATTGATGGATAGCCACCTGCAAAAAAAATAAATTTGGGCCCCTACCTCACTATACAGAAAAGTTAATTAAAAAATTGATCAATGACCAATTTTAAGAACTAAAAATATAAACTCTTAGAAGGAAATATAGGTATAAATCTTCATAACCTTGGACCAGGAAATTATTTTTTATATATGTTACCAAAAGCACAAGCAACTACACCCACCACCACCACCACAACAACAAAGTAGATGTATTAGACTTCATCAAAATTAAATTATTTTGCACATCACAGCATGCTATCAAGGAAATAAAGACACAACCCACAGAATGGGAGAAAATATTTGCAAATTATTTTCTCCTGTATAACAAGTTTAACAAGGTTCTAGTATTCAGAATATATAATTCTTAAAAGTCAACAAAGTGATGCAGTTACTGTGGAAAACAGTTCCTCATCAATTTAAAGATAGTATGACCATATGACCCACTAATTTGACTCCTAAGTATATACCCAAAAGAATTGAAAACAGGTATTCAAACAAATAACTGTACACAAATGTTCATGGTAGTACTATTCACAACAGCCAAAAGGTAGAAATAATGTACATGTCTATCAAGGGATGAATGGATAAGCCAAAAATGGTATATCCATAAATGGAATATTATACAGTCATAATAAAGAATGAAATAGTGATACATGCTATGACATGGATGAACCTTGAAAACATTATGCTAAGTAAAAGAAACCAGACATTAAACACCAAATATTTTATGATTCCAGTGTATGTAGTGTCCAGAATAGGCAAATCCAAAAGACAGGTAGCAGATATGTGATTTTGAAGTAGGGAAAGGATAGAATGAGGAGTAACTACTCAGTGAGTATGGATTTCCATTTGGGATCATGAAAAAGTTCTGGAACTAGAGGATAGTGATTGTGCAACATTCTGAATGTACTTAATGCCACTGAATTGAATTTTAACCACTTTTAAATGGTTACAAAGACAAATTGTCTGTTAAACATATTTTACCACAATTTTTTAAAATATCTCAAGAAGAAACAAACGATTCCATTAAAAGTGGGCAAAGGATTTGAATAGACATTTCTCTAAAGAAGACAAACAAATGGCTGAAAAGTACATGAAAGATGTCCAACATCATTAGTTGTTAGGGAAATGCAAATCAAAGCCACAATGAGAAATTACTTTATATCCACTAGAATGGCTCTAATGAAAGGGGAGGGAGATAAATACAAGAATTGGGGAAATTAGACCCTTATGTGGTGCTGATTGGTTTGTAAAATGGTTGTGTCTATGAAAAACAATTTGTTCCTCAAACAGTTAAAGATAGAGTTACCACCAGGCCCAGCAATTCCACTACTATATATGTAACCAAGAGAAATGAAATCATATGTCCACACAAAAACCTGTGCAAGAATGTTCCTAGCAGTGTTACTTGTAATAGCCAAAAAGTGGAGATAAACCAAACTGTTCATCAACTAATTGATGAATAAAGAAAATAAGGTGTATCCATACAATGGAATATCATTTGGCTATACAAAGGAATGAAGTACTGATACCTGCTGTATAACATGGATGAACCTTGAGAACATGCTAAGTCAAAGAAGCCAGGTGCAAAAGGCTACATTTTATATGATTTTGTTTATATGATTTGCCTCTAGAAGAGGCAAAACATAGAGACAGAAAGCCAGTTAGTGGTTGCCAGGGGCTGGAGAAGGGAGGAGTGGGGAATGACTACTTAATGGGTATGAGGCTTCCTTTTGAGGTGATGAAAAAGTTCAGAACTAGATAGTGGTGATGGTTGCATGGCATTGAGAATATACTAAAAACCACTGCATTGAACACTTTAAAATGGTTAACATGATGAGGTTTTATGTTATGTGAAGTTTATCTCAAATAAAAATAATTATTATAGTACATGTATATCTAGATTGTCATTGTCAAAGAACTAGTCATTATGTTTTCAGCTGTTGACAACACAGATATATCTTTCTCAACCGCTTAAAACTTTGTTTCTTGGATATGTGCCATAATGTGAAACTTCTAAGCTCATCTTACTTTTTGGGATTCCTCTTAGTTGAGCTCTACAGTTGAAAGGCAAGTCTAGATTCAATATGAAATTTATACCCATTTTTCGTAGTGGTTGCCATTCCATGACTAAGTGGTGAGTCCATCCTCACTACATTATATTCCTGTTAACCCTCATGCCAGCTCCCCTTCCTCTCCTACATATTGCTACTATGCTGGATCTCAGCTATTGCTGTTTACACTATGTGCACTTTAGTTGCTAGCTAGATCTTTTAACAAAAACAACAGCAAAACTGATGCAATAGTTCTGGCCCTGAGATTGCCTTCAGGATGATGGTATTTTTCCCTTGCAGTCCCACCCTAGCCCTCTGTCATGTGCGCTAAAATGCAGCAACACAGCTGCTGAAAGATGACTCTGAAAACAGAGAAAGAAAAGTGGATTCCTGGTTGACAGGTATAAGTTAGATAAAATTTGACACAATTGCAACTGTGCTTCTAAGTCAATGAGCATCACTTTAGAGAGATTGTGAGTAAAATACCAATGGTGATGATCGAGTAAAGACAAATGATGAATGATGTCTTTCAGCATAAATGTTATGTAGAATTTAAGAATATATGGAAAAATATTATGCATACTTATGAAGCTTAGACTATGATATTAATCATATAACTGCAGAAACAAACTAACAGAAGTATCTTATTAGTCATCATTGTGTTAAAGGACATCCCCAAGCAAGTAACCAATTTCCTTTGGAACATTTTTTGAGAGATTCCTGCCTGGAATATTAATGCCTTGTTATGTTTGAAGAAATGCCAATATTCACCCCTTAATCAATTATAGCATAATGTGTTTCATATCTATATTAATAATTTTAATTCTATAAATTCTTTAGAAAACTAACATTAAACCCTTCCTCTTACCAAGCAGCTATTGGTAAAATGCATGACTTTTTTAATGTGACTTAAAGTAAGAATGGTGCTCATTTAAAAGTTTACTGATGTAGGGAAACTGATTTCCTATAACTAAATCACCAGAGTTTAAACCTCTGTATATTGCGTTAAGGGAACTATAACATTGGAGGAGAACTGGTTTAAAAAATCTTGAACTATGAATAATCCAAAATCCTAATCCTAACTCTACACATTAAGTTTCTTGATATGATATTTCATGTCCATTTGCAAATATTTAAATTTCTATATTGACTTACTAAAAGATTGAAATGCATTTTACCTTCTCTACGTGCATATTGAAAGCAGAGGAAGAGCAGGACTAGTACTGAGCAAGATAAGGAAGCTCAAAACTACTAGCTTTGAGACATTATCAAAGTTGATGATTCACACGGGGCTTTAAGTGTCCTTAAAGGATAAAGAATGTCTGTCAGTGTCTTCTGTATTTGATACTGTGTACAGCCATTCTCTCATCTTCTCTCATGGATGACTACAATAGTTGCCACCATCTTCCTATTTCCAGTGCAAAACCCCTTCCATCAGAACAAAACAAAAACGAAACACTTCAAAACTGCTGTTAAGAGTGATTTTTGTTTTCTAAAGCACAATTCTGATCATGACACTGCCTTATTTAAAGACCTTTAGCCATTTCTTCCACAGATCTATAATTCCCAAACTCTCCACTAAGTCCACAATACTCTTCAATGTTGGCCACTGAACCATCTTTTTAGAATTATGTGCCTGTACTGATGTTTTTCAAACTGCAGCTATGACCCAGCAGTTCCTAAAACTTAACCTAAATTTGGGTGGGGCGGGCAGGAAGGGGAGCAGGATAGATGACATCTTAACAGATATATTTATATTCCTAAATCCTCAATAAATAAGGCAGAAAAATGTGTGGAAAGATATCTATTACTATTATGCATGGTAGCAAAAAAGAAAGGAAAACTTAGTATATGTGCTGCTGAAGCGAGCACAAGAAAGGAAAACTTAGATGTCTAAGAGAAAGGGGCAAAGTAAATTTTGGTGCATTCATATAACTAATGCATATGAGAATGAAGAATCATTTTTGATTTTTAAAAAAAATATTCATATTAGCAAAAAATGAAGGCAACAAACTACTCATTCTGATCACATTTACAAAGAATCTGCACCCTACAAAAATAAATCTACATGCCATAAACATGTAATACATATACATTTAGAAATGAGGAGAAACTGTATTTAAACATTAATGTCTATTTATGTATAATGATATTGGGAGTAATTTATGTGATTTTATTTTCTTCTTGACACTTCTTTGTATTCTCACCTGTTCGACAATAAAAAATATCTGTTACTTTTACAAATAATAAAGTTTACAATTGGTACAATATTCACTAACTTCCTAAAATCATCTGTCATCATGTGATTTGTGTGAAACACATGCCTGTACCATTCCTATTTTGGAATCTGGAATTTATTCCATGGATTTTCTTGTGAGTAAAATAACAGCATCTTGAATTTGTTTAATGCCAGTAAAGTGGTTTGAAGATGAAAACTGCTATGTAAGTGCTAAGTATTGTTATCGATCATTAAAAATCACTCGACATAACACAAGTGATTCTCTTTATTACTGGCACGAAAGCAATTTTCTCTAGGCAAAGGGTAAGGACTTATAATATTGACATTTTAAAAAGTGTAATACTAGGAGACATGACATGCTGGAAACACTTATCTTTCCTTCATTTAAATCCTATTGTTAGAATTTTATATTTTTTGGAGTCAGTTCTATATTTATTTATGTCAAGTGCTAATATTGATACATTATAAATTTTGCGGAAAAGTGCTATATCAAATGCAATTTTCAGGAAACAATGTCATCCTGTCAGGAAGAGTGACTTAGATGCAGGTAGGTTTGCTGAAGAATGGGTCAACTCAGTACAGTGTTGATGGAAATTGCAGCTGGAAAAGACAATAATGTTAATTCAGACATAGATTTTGGGGATTGAGTGAGGAAGGGGGGGTATAAATTTTGTAAGGGCTGGTGTGTGCCTCCTGAGGAAAGATGTTTTCTGAGTTTTCCCCTCCAGATTATGATCATATGATGATTGTGCTCATATGATGATTCACCAGTACCGTCCAAGAGGGATCTCTAGGTTGAGCAGGCAGCAAATAACATCTTTCACCATCCTAGAGGGATCTCTAGGCTGAGCAGGCAGCAAATAACATCTTAGACTAGCATCTAAGTTTTTCAAGCATTCCAGTACTAATAACTACCTGCAAGGCAACAATTAACATTACATATACTAGACAAAGAAATTGAAACTGAAACTCAAAGGTTGTTAGTTGGTCAACCTTACATAGATAATAAGGTGGTTGTTTTTTTTAAGTGACATACTACTCTTCTAAAGGATAAGGAGATTTGTATTGCCCTAATTGGTGCTAAAGGTTAAGACTAGGAAGAGGAGAGGATAGAATGGGAAAAGCTCCATTGTGCTCCCTGTTTTCTTTCCACCTCTGGTGATAAAGCTTATTTTGGAAATCACTCTTATTAAGCAAAGAGGTTTTTGCTGCCTGATTTCAGGGTGGTATTATACAAATAAAATAGGATTAAAAATGAAATTCATATTCTTAGCTCTGTTGCTAATTGACAGATTGTGTTCTCATATATCCAGTAGAAATAACCATACAGATGTGGAAAAATTTACATGTTAAGTGACTTGTTACCCATAGTATTGCTGTTATTTCAGGCGTTAGAGCATTTCTTGAATACTTTGGCTTCCTCCCTCCTTGACACAGTGAGAAGTTGGTGAAGTAGTTGTTAATGGTTTCCTATGATTTCATTGTCACTCTGCCAGTTGAATGCTGAGTCAGTGCACACCATGCCATAAAGGACCTTTCTGAGGGTGTTTGTAGTACATAGATACCATTCAAGTGTACTCTTTCAGCACTTCAGCTTCCAGGAATTTGTCCATTCACAATGAAGTATATAATATCATGGGAAAAGTGCTTTAATATATTATTTCCAATCCCTATTTCCATAGAGAGAAAATTTGCAACACTTTATGTAACTTTTTTCCAGGTTCCAAAATTGTTACCTGGATCATGTAATTCACACATCTGTTGAGTCATTGACTAAATTCCAAGAACTCCCTTATCCGTATATGGACTTAAATTGTAAAGAGAATTTACATGAAATTCTCAAATATTCCAAGATAATTACTTACCCAGTAATGCCATGTTGAAGAACAATTTGTACAATTATATTTGATATTTTAAAAAATTGCCCTATCCATATATTCATAGTCCCTCCTCAGTCCTAAGCACTACATTGGTACTGATTAAAGGTCATTTAGGCCACTAGAACTATAATAAAATAATAGGAAAAATAAGTAATATTTTAAATTATTTTACCCTTTTTTTTTATTTGGTTTCACCCAAATTGGGTTCCTATTTCAGTGACATAACTTTTATAATTAAAGCAAAGCAAAAAAATAAAAATAAAATCATAGAAACTGTGAAAAACTTAATACTACTACTTTATTGTATGAAAAGAATTCTAAACAGCCCGGAATATCTCTATACCTAAAGAAATCCTTGTAGACCCTTGACATAGAATGTTCTCCAGAGTTGGACGCACCTCAACATCTCCAAGTCGCTAGCACTACTGGTAGCAAAGCTCTATGAAGTCTGTAATATGAGGGCCATTGTATCTATTAATTTTCAGATCATAATCAATAGTCAGAGAGGCATAACTTGAAATAAAAGATCATAAGTTGTTCCATACCATGACTATGCATAGAAGTCAGTAATCATCAACTCCAAACATGAAAAGTGTTTTGGGGAATGATAGGGTATTAGGAAATTTTAGAGCACAAAAAGTAACAGCAATGGTAGTGGTGGTAGTGGTGGTGGTGGTATATCTGTGGGCTACAAGGTTGTACCAGGTCTAAAGATGTGCTATATTAATAACCCAGGACTATTTGAAATTCTCCGGGAAATTATCAGTTTAACTAATGTGAATTCCAATTAGAGCTTTTAAATTCCATTTAAAAAAAAGAAAATATGCTTCATAGTATAGTGATTATAAAATAATTTTGTACATGATTTCCTAACCTATTAAGTAGAAGTTATTGAGAAGACAGCATGAGTTTACACAGTATGCTTAAGTTTCAGTTTGATTCATGACTGTCAGTACAGTTGTGAGTGGACCTATATTGATTCTCATGTTACAATTATTTTATTCTTTCTGCCTCTAGTCAACAGGAAGGATAGGAATAAAAGACCACTCACTTTATTTATAATGAAGTTGAATTTCCAAAGGTAGGGCACACAGTTCTTAAAAAAGAATACTGTTATCCAGTTTTGTTTTGGACAAAGGTCATTCTGTTAGATTCAGAATAGGTAAATGTCCAGGAACATGCTCTGTTACCTGGAGTTTTTCTCATTATCTATCTAAATAAAACTGAATTTAACAGATGTTTATTATGCATATGTGTGCAAAGTATATTAGGCATTTTAGGCAATACAGAGACCAATAAAAAAACTACTTTTAGGAGCTTGTGTGTGTGTGTGTGTGTGTGTGTGTGTGTAACTTGGGCATTACATAGCAAAATAGGTCTATCTCTGGAGGTATTGAAAATGGATAGGGAGGAACTTCCAGAGAAGATGGCAGAATAGAAGGATCCTAGGCTCACCTCATCCCATAGATACACCAAGATAACACTCACATCAGAGTAAATAATGTAGAAGGTTACCCAAAGACTGGCAGACCAAACTCTCCACAGCTAATTGTAGAGAAGAGGCCATATCAATGTGGGTACAAAGGCAGAGACATGGTTGGGAGCCAAACTGATCTCTGGAACTATCCATGAGAGGGAAGGATGCCACGGGTATGGAGAGAGGAGAGGAGCAGACGCCACACCAGGCACCCCACCACATTAGGAAGACAAATCTCCATAACGTTGGGCTTTGAAAACCAGAGGGACTTAACTTCTTGAGTTCTTAAAATTAGGCTTAACACCTGGAACTTTTTTTTAATTAATTTATTTTTTAACCCCTGGAATTTAAAAAATCAGCCCCTAGATTCTGGGAGAGCCTGAGGGTGATAGGAAACTGAGTCCCTGCCCTTAAACAGACAGCACAACAAACATCCCCATTGAGATACAAGACAGAAGCAGCAGTTTAAAAAAATGCTTGGGGAATACAGGAGGGAGATTTGTTTACTGATCTCAGAGCTTATGCTGGAGGGCCAGGGATCTTTGGGAAACTTTTCTAAGAATAAAAGAGCTGGCAGGTGGTATTTCCCTCCTCTACCCCCACCTTCCTAGATACATGGAAACCTCTGAAAACCAGCAACACATGAACACTCTCCACCTAGCTTGCTAACAATGAATTCTACTACCACATTCTTCTGTGGAAGATTGTAAATGAGTAAACAATTTTAGTCTTTGCAAGCCATTCAGCCCTGTTGCAACTACTCAGTTCTGCCACTGTAGCACAAAAGCAGCCATAGACAATATATAATTAAATGGATGTGGCTGTTTCAATAAAACTTTATTTACAAAAACAGATGATGGGTCAGTATGGCCAATGGTCTACATCATTCTCCTATTTGTATGGAGTCTAATGTCATCCTTCTAAGATCCCTCCATTCTTCTGTTCTAATTTGGACTGGTTGCTTCCTACCAGGTTTAATTACTTTTAACTAGTAACTGACTTTCACTGCTCTTCTGGGTCACAGCCACTGTTTTTAGAGCTCATACTTTGTTTCTGAATTTACTCCATTTTGTATTATATCATGAGATAATTAACCAACAAAAGGGTATTAGTGATTTTTCTGATTCCTCGCTTGTCTAAAATATCTTTATTCTGTGTTTATCATTTGATTAGTAGTTTAGCTAAGTATCAAATTCTAGATTCAATATAATATTTCCTCAGAATGTTGACAATATTGCTCCGTTTTCTTCTGACACTCATGTTGTTGAATGTTGGTCTAAATTCAGGTCTCTGTGAGTAATCTCTTTTTCCTCTCAGAAAATTTTATATTTTTTACTGAACAAGTTGTAAAATAACACAGTGATGTGTCTACATATGGGTCATTTTTATTCAGACTACTCTCCATTCAGTAAGACTTTTAAATTCAAATACTAGTGTCCCTTACTAGTAAAGAACCTGGTAACTAGTGTGTGTGTGGGGGAACATGGAGAGTTTTCTAGGATGCCACCATCCACACTATCCACTATAGTTCTCATTATGCAGTTCATTCAGTTTCTTCAGAGAACAGTACGTTTTGCGCGCTCATGTGTGTGTGCGTGTGCATGTGTGTTTGAAAGAGAGAGAGGGAGATAAATAGGGGAAATAGATAAAGGTGGTCTGGCTGCTAGATTCTGCAGGCACGGTGAGGTGTGGGGAGACTTCTTATTCACAAACTGATCATTTCTCCTTTTTTCAGCCAGGCTTTCACTACCAGTCTCTGTACTGCTTGTTGTTTTGAGTCCGGGACTCTTCAGGGTTCCTGTGGTCAGTTGTCATCTGATAACCCACTTCTCTCTGCTTTCTGTTTTCCAGTTATGTGGTGAAATTTCTCATCTGCAAATGAACACCCCTCTCATTCTCTTCATTGCTATCAAGTATATCCTTTCAATTCCTTCACTAAGTTTTAGAAAGTGCCATGGAAGGATAGGGTATGAATACTTTCAATTTGACCTGGAAACACTGATTAGCATTTTTATGATTGAGGAAGTCTTCACAGCTCATTGTCTTATAATCAACATATAATGAATAAATGCCTGTTTCCCACACCTTCTAATTTATGAGATATCTTTTAAATCATCAGCCAATATAATGGTTAAAATCATGGTACCTTATTAATAACCTATAAATCAGGAATCTATTTTGTCCTCCACATGTATCCAGATGATTTTAAGATCATTTCAAAGAACGATAAAACTCTATCAAACTTACTCTGAACTGGCTCTGTAATCTAATCAAGCATGAATATATACCGCAGAGTTCAAGGTACAGAATCAGCATATTTCAAATGCTACACTCTAATCTTTACTTCTCTCCTGTGGATCCAAATAGAACTGCATGTCAAGGATTCAAGAAATAAAATGCCTAAAGTTACTAATTAGTAGTCTTTAATTTATATGATGTAATCTGGTTATTATGTTTTTCTTAAGCAAATAGCAATACAATTACAACAGCCTTGGTGTTTCTGTGTTAGCTTCCAAGTTGCACTAAGTTGGATTTCAGGAAAAGTGATTTTTCTATCTACACATGGCATAAATATACTCATGATTTTGGGAAATGGGTTTACTGTAACATAAATATTTTATTTTTCTTCTAGCATTTATAACCACAAAATTTGTATCTAAGTTTCAACTTCTTTTTTTCAAACTTTGGCTTTTCTCTGAGTTTCAACTATTAACCTTAGTTTCTAGCACAAGAAAATGCAAGCAAGACCCAGGAAATATGTCGATTTCAAAGTTAGAAGAACGTTTGTATCTCAGACCCTTTTGAGGGGTTAGAAATTCTTCCTTTTCAGTGATGATTATGATTTATACATATATAGAGATATAAATATATGTATATCCATATGTATTTAATATATGCATACATATATATACATATATATGCTTACCTAGTCATGATGTAGCCTTCAATTGTTTTAAATTTGCAAAATTTTATTTAAGTCTTCTATGATCTTCTTATTATATCCTATATTTTTCTGGTGATAATATGTCAGTTTGGAAATATTTGTTTATTGTAAATATTTATTTGTTGCTATGAAATTTATAGAACAAAAAACCAGAATTCATTAATACTGTGTAATTAGTTGACAAACTTGTTAGTTTTGATAGTAAGGTTACTGATTAGCACCATTTTTTTATTATAACCAATTGACAAAAATATTTTCAATATATATTTGAAACTTTTTCTGAACTAACAGAGTAATAGGGATATGTAATGTAATAATGTAATAAAATGATGCCTTTAGACAAGTTTTAAAATGTAGACATACCTTTGCTGGAAAATTACATGACTAAATGGCCCAAATGATTTAAAAAGTTGTTTGCTTGCTTTCTTTTTGTTAGTGGTAGTTTGCTTCTTAAAGTAAGGCACCCAAATCTACTTTTAATCGGTTTGATAGCATGTACTATTATAGGTTTTCTTCAACTAGGCTGCTTCTTGATATGATTTGCTCTTTTCATTTCCTATTGTTTTATCTCTTATTGTGCATGAATTATTTTAGGTGACCTTTCTTTGTGCTTTTATTTCAATCCACCTCAAGTGTATTTTTGGCGTATTCATGGAATAGATTGATGGGTGATAGATAATCGTCTTCTTCAGTAAAGAATACAGGTCCCTAAATAGGTGTCATTATTTAGTCTCTTTCATTATGTAATTTTTGTCTAGTATTGTAAAATGGAATGTTACCCATGAATTTTCTGACAGAATAGGAAATTGTATTTTTATCTGTTTGAAAATTTTACCTTGAACATTTTGTCCTACATGACAGCTTTAAAATAATGTTGCTTTTCAGACTCTATTGCCTGCAGCTGCTCTTTGGGGATTATTTTTTTTTTTTTTTTTTTTTTTTTTGTCTGAGCACAGCACTCATTTTTGTACCTTCATTGCACACATGGATGGAGAAGCAACAGTCTTTTCAGAGACTGTTCTTGGGAACTAATTAGAGTCACAAGCAGAGACAAACAAAATCAAAAGGCTGCCCTTTTATTTACATTACTCTGATCATTTGCTTTTTGGTTATTTTTGTACATCTTTCAATATGTGAATACAGGAGATGGCGACGAGTCACTTAATAATTGGGAAATACCCGTGAAATGCATGTGGTTCTGGTGTGGTTGTCTTCAGGCATTTGCTCTTTTCTCTTTTCCTCCACAGCTTGCTGAAGGTGAATCTTAACCAAGATAAATTCAGCTTACTGGATGAAGGACATTTCTTTTTGTCAAAGGAGATTAAAGCTATTCAATCCAAACACCTGCCATGCATACCTAGCAATATACTTCCGGTGCCATTTTCCCCCCTAATCCTAATCTAGCGCTATCAGCATAGCTAATCATTGTTCATTTTTTTTGGAATTATTATATCATCAGGGTAAATCTAGGAGGGAAAGGACTGAAATATATCAGATAGTATCCTAATACAGCAGGTGGGATTGTAAAAATTATAGACATAGAATGTAAAACTCATTTATACATGATAATGATCCTGTTGATGATTATTGAACTTAATGAAATTCAGTTGCTGCATCCTAAGTTATATGAATGCATATTTTAGTATATTTCACAGTTGCTTAACAATGTTACCTAGATAACAAAAATGGACTAATACTGACATACCTGAACACTCTCACAGTTCTGTAATTTTAATTTGATTATTTCTAAAAAGTTTTATTTAAGAGAAATTTTCTTATAAGGGTTATGTCTCAACAAAATGTGCCTCAAAGGGATTGCTTTTTTCTAATTTTTTCTAGGGCTTGAGGACATAGTAAGTTATTAAGCAAGGTTTGTTTTTAATAAGTGGTTAGTTTCTCATCAAAATTGCCATTCTTTTGAGAAAAAAAGAGAAAGTGTGTATTTGCACATAGGGAGACAATAATGTAAAATAATTTCCTCTGCATAACATTATCTCTGTTGTTATAAGCCTGCAGTTATTGTTCAGAAAGTATAAGCCAGTTGTTTTATCAAGCGTAGTAGTAAACTTAAACCATAGTCTTTCCCGATTTTGCTAATATGAACAAAAACCTAAGCATATATTTCTCCATATAGCTTCAATATCTATTTTATACTTGAAATCATAATTTTCACAAGATCCCTGGCACATTCTGAGGAAAGTTATATAAAATAGTAACTTTTATTTATTATGATTTATTATGATTGTGCAATTTAGTGTCTTAAGCAACCATTTATTATGCTCACAAATTTGGTTGTAAGACATTCAGTCAGGGCCTATGGGGATGGCTTGCCTCTGTGCCATGATGTCTGGGGTCTCAGCTGGAAGTCTCAAAGGCTGGAAAACAGGGCACCTGCTGGCTCCCTCACACACAGGTCTGGCAGTTAATGCAGGCTGCTGGCTGAGACCTTAGCTGGTGCTGTCAATCAGAATTCCTTTAAGAAGCTTCACTGATCGGTCTAAGGGAGAATACATCTAAAGATAGAGGAGCCAGGTGAAAGTCATGCAACTTACTATGACCTAGCCCAGAGTTCACAAAGCACCAATTCTGGACCATTGTCCTTGTCAAGGCAACCATGGCCTGCCTATTTTCAAGGGTGGGGGTGAGGAGGAGGGTTGACAGGTGACTAGCAAGGCTCTGGAAGAGCTTGGGGGATATGTTTGCTTTCCCTGATTTTTGTTTTCCACTGGTTTCTATCACTGGTAATATTCTACATATAGTAGTTGCTGAGGTAGGAAAGACATTAGGATTTGAAGCTGATGGCCAAAAAATTCTTGAGACCTATTTGGTGCAAAAAGGTGGTTTTATTAAAGCATGGGAACAGGACCTGTGGGCAGAAAGAGCTGCGCTGGGGTCATGAGGAGTAGCCCATTATATACTTTCAAGTTGGGAGGGGGTTAGGGATAGCGTGTAAGTCTCTAAGGAATTTGGAAGCAAGGTTTCCAGGACTTTGAGGGGGCTAGCTCTTGTTGGGAAAAGGTCATTTATTACCATCTAATAAAATCTTAGTCATGAGACCCTTCAGACGTATATCAGTGGGCCATTTGCTTGGGGGATGATTGCCAACACATATCTTGGAGGATTTAGAGATAAAGGAAGAGCTTCCAAAGGAATTGTTTATGTTAAAGTAGACTTACAGGATCCTGGAGTGGTGGCAGTTTGGGCTAGGATTGCCTTTTGCCCTTAGCAAAATATTAACATCTAACATCAAGGCAGTTGAGTCCCTAGAGGAATGTCACTCTGCCTGTTTCAAGAACTTGTCCGTGGCTGTAGATAGTAAGGAAATTTGCTGTATGGATTAGCTTAGAAACAGTACAGTTCTTAACACATAGTGGTTGGAAATGTCTAATTTTTATCATATCTTTTCATTGAAACACTA
Source organism: Eumetopias jubatus (assembly GCF_037043125.1). Classification (NCBI taxonomy): domain Eukaryota; kingdom Metazoa; phylum Chordata; class Mammalia; order Carnivora; family Otariidae; genus Eumetopias; species Eumetopias jubatus. The sequence goes on from NW_028274810.1 coordinate 176,586,142, forward strand.
CCAAATTGTTACAAGAGGGTGAATGAAATAATTTCTCATTTGCTTTGACATGTTACTATAGAATTATTAATCCAGAACTCAAGTATTAAATTATGTTAAGAAAGGATTGTCTGCAAGGAGGATAGCAATGGCTTTCCCATGTTGAATATTGTGCAGTGAGAACAAAACAATAGGACACCAAGCATAAATTGGTACACATTGTCTGACAACATATCTGAAATCAAAGTTTCCCTCTGCTCCATGATGTCTGGGGCCTCAGATGGAAGTCTCAAAGGCTAGAATGGAGTCTGACCAGAATCAGAGGATGGATTTTTGGCCTTGCAATAAGGAAAAGAACATAGTGTTGATCAGAATGTAAATAATAAATGCAAAAACCCTGAAACTCACTTAAAATCATTCTTGTTGGAAGATTGGAAACAATAAGGCAACTCAAATTATAATTGATTAAGTAAATTATAAGTACATACAGTGAATTTATTTCTGACACATCCGTAATAAATGTCATCCTATATATTATAGAATATTTCTGCAAATCATTAAGTTAATTTTGGGGGAAAAAAAGAAAACACAAAAACTCCATATTCTTTCAAACATGAATGATACACACCCTAGGGCAACATAAAGATTATATACTATGAGCCACAATCTAATCAAGTATTATTATACTTAATTTCACCTTCTTTAAAGATGGTATTTAAGATTACTTGTGCAAGAAAAAAAGAAATGTGCAAAATAGCAAGTGCTATCAGTAATGTGAGTAAAATTCTCAATGTAATTATTTAAACATATAATACTCAGAATTACTGAGTATTTTACTCTGAGGTCATAGTTTTATAGAATATTTTTTCCCTAAAGCATGCCAGTGTTCAGTACTAATTTCAATTTATCCTTTTCTTCTTGCCATTTGCAACGACGTGGATGTAACTGGAGGGTGTTATGCTGAGTGAAATAAGTCAATCAGAGAAAGACAGGTATCATATGACCTCACTGATGTGAGGAATTCTTCATCTCAGGAAACAAACTGAGGGTTGCTGAAGTGGGGGTGGGGTGGGAGAGATGGGGTGGCTGGGTGATAGACATTGGGGAGGGTATGTGCTATGGTGAGCGCTGTGAATTGTGCAAGACTGTTGAATCACAGACCTGTACCTCTGAAACAAATAATACATTATATGTTAAAAAAAAAATAGAAGAAGACGATAGCAGGAAGGGAAAGATGAAGGGGGGGGAATTGGAGGGAGAGACGAACCATGAGAGACTATGGACTCTGAGAAACAAACTGAGGGTTCTAGAGGGGAAGGGGGTGGGGAGATGGGTTAGCCTGGTGATGGGTATTAAAGAGGGCACGTACTGCATGGAGCCCTGGGTGTAATACGCAAACAATGAATCATGGAACACTACATCAAAAACTAATGATGTAATGTATGGTGATTAACATAACATAATAAAATAAATAAAATAAAATTTATCCTTTTCTTTCTAAAAAATAAGGCTACAAATCATTCTCCAAAAGCAACAATTGTCGGTCCTAAAACTCAAAATAGACCTTATTTTATATCAGATCACATTAGTGAAGATAACTGGGGCCACAGAATAGTCTCTGTGCATAAAATGCCTGCCATAGGACACACTGGGGACTTTGATATCAGCTGTTTTATTTCCTGAAGCAAGCAAGTTCTGCGTTATTTTTAATTTGCCAAAGCTATCCTTTGTAGTCTTCTGCACACTCTCCTGAAGATGTGTCGCTTGGTGTTGGGGTTGCCAGCATCATGATGCCTTTCAGAATATCTAACTATTTTTGAATTGTGACTTTTGTAGTCTGTTACCAGGAACATAGAGTATTATACTTATCAATGGCTTTTTATTTTATGATGCAGGTACTCTGCTCAGTCACTAAATGCCATATGGCCAATTGCTTCTATTGGACAGAGAATGTACATGATAGTATTGTTTTCAAGTCCTATTGCCTTTGCCCTTAAACACCAGCCCTTCACAATTTTTACACAACTGCTGCTTTTGATTTTTGCTTCTATCATTTCTTTTATCAGCTGTGATTTACTGTTTGTCCTCAGCTCTTACCTCCCTTCCCCCACCATCCAGCCTTTGCATTATTTCCTGAACTATATTGTTCCTTGCCGAAAATTTATTATTGTCCCGATATTGTGGTCAGAGAAGATAGCTGGTAAGATTTGTCAGCAGGATGAAGTAAAAAAGGTAGCCCACCATTCTTTTTCCTGGCCTACCTACATGACCAAATGTTCTCACACTGTTCCTTCTTCTTCTTCCCTCTCCTTCTTCCTCCTTCCCTAGGCAGAAAAGATCAGGTCAGGAAGATTTTACAGGCTTTATACTGCCACATGGAATCAATAACTGGTGGTTTTCATTCAATTAGGGACCTACTATACTGTGCTAGTGCTGGGGAAATAAAAAAGAATACAAAATACAGAGCCTCTACTCTCTATATAGTAGTTAATTATCTAAATTAGGGAAGCAGGAGCTGGGTTGTGGGCTCTCTTGGAGAAAGTGGTAGTGACAGATGAGGTGGAGTTTGAAAGCCTAACAAGGATGACAAGATAATAGCAGATAATTTGTGTCCTCTTTTTTTTTTCTTTTTAAACCTGACAAGAGATTGATCAATTGTATGGATGTTTTCAAGTACCAGCTTTTGGTTTCATTGATTTTTCTCTATTGTTTCCTTATTTTCAATTTCATTGATTCATGCTGTATTCTTAAAATTCTTATTTCCTTTCTTCTGCTTGCTTTAACTTTTGTTTGCTCTTCTTTTCTCTGTCCTCCTAAGGTGGAAAAGATTAGATTACTGGTTTTAGATATTTCCTCTTTTCCCATGTATGCATTCAGTGCTGTAAATGTCCTTCTAAGCGTTACTGCTTTTGCTGTATCCTACAAATTTCCATGTTTAACTTTTAATTTGTTCAAAATATCTTTTAATTTTTCTTGAGACTGCTTGACCTGTGTGTTATTTAGAAGTGTGTTGGGTTAACATAATGCAACAGGGAAGCCATTAGACTGAGGTGGCTGCAATACCTAAGTAAATCAAAACCTAAGCCCGAGTCAGTGCACTTGTATCTGCGAAAACATAACTTAAGAACAACCAGTCACACACACAAAAAAAACAACCAATCACAAACAGCCAACTGGACTTTCCCAAGTAAAGCAACTGCTTAAGCTGTAGCCAATCAAATGATTTTCTTGTTTTGCTCCCTTGTCTTTTCTATAAAAATCTCTTCCCTAGTTCTTGTCAGTGAATCCCTCCTAAACGCCTCTATTTGTCATTGCCTGACTCAAATCAATATATGTCCAACTAAACTGTTGAAAATTTTATTGTGCCTCAGTTTAGCTCTTAACAGTTCTTGACAAAATGCTTTCCTGGCCATGTTCAGAGGAATCATGTAAATTACATGACAGGAATGACTTGAAAAAGAAAAATGATGTCATTGACCCCAACTGGATTTGTAGGTGAAATGTACAGGTGAAGCATTTCATAGAAAAGAAAGCTCTTATGGGTAATGGTGTCAAGTCAAAAAAGGAAGATAAGGTTCTGTTGTTGCCACTTTGAAAGATTCTTAAAGAAACAAAATATTAACAAACAAGCCAGTATATAAAAAGATCACAAACACCCGCATCGCATCAGGCTCCCTGCTCAGCAGGGAGTCTGCTTCTCCCTCGGACCCTCCCCCCTCTCATGTGCTCTCTCTCTCTCTCTCATTCTCTCTCTCTCAAATAAATAAATAAAATCTTAAAAAAAAAACCACTGTACATAACAAAAAGAAAACCAGTACCTAGTCAGAAACCTATATTTGCTAAAACGTATCATATTTGCACTAAATGTGTGGATGGTGGTGTGCTATATTAGGACCAAATCTGGTTGTTGAGACCTGGACATAAAGCCCATCATCCCCCTTTACTATATGTAAATTGTCATCTTACTTAGATTCTTTGGCATCTTCTTGGCATCTTACTTAGATTCTTTGAGTTGAAGTCCCTCATAGAATAAAGAATACAGTATTTACCTTGAAGGGTTGCTGTAAGACTAAAATAAAAAACATAAATGTAAAATAATGTGTACAGAGTAGGCGATCAGTAAATGTCCCCCATCTCTCCTATCGTTGCTTTTAGAAGGCTTTTGATCAAAGTTCATGATTAACAAGATAAACCTATAGAATGTCTTCATATTGATCTATTTCTGTGTATAACATTTTTAGGTATAATTATATTCTGAATGCTTTAAGAATCTGACACATTGAAAACTGTCTAGAATCACTAAGGTAAAAGTTCCACACCTCTGAAGAAAACCAAATAATGGAAAATTAGCCAATAATTTTAGTAATCATCAAGATGTCACTACAAGGTCAGGATAATTTCTTTGGAAAATTTACAATTTTCATTACATTTCTTTGTATCTTAAATGTGCCACATGAAACGTGATTTCATATTTACATGCTGTAGCTACTACTTGGAAGGAAAATGATCCATGTCATGTAATTTCCAAGGAAGCAGCAATAACTTAATTGTACCCTTGTTGATCTTAAAGTGTAGCATGAAAAACAGCCTTAGAGATTTCCAAAGATGCCCAAAGCACTCCTAAAGAGAGCAATAGAGACACCAGAAGAATCTAGCTGTGAATGTATTCCAAAAAGCTATTTACATGTTAAGGGACAGGATTTAGTTAATAGTGTTACAGCTGTGAGGTTAATGTGCAGATCTGAGATTCTATCACAAAGGACCGTTATATGGACTTAACATGCCACTTAGTCCCCCAGTTTCTCCTTTTATGATAATGAATATACATCTGAAAGTACTTGATGAGTGTTGTGATGGCTGTTAATAATAACAGTAATGATGAACATGATGATAACTGCCATTTATTAAATGATCAAAATATGCTGGGTCCTTTCCTTACTAAGCACTTTCTCTACGGTCATCTCCTTTGATTCTCCCAGCAACCCAATTAAATTGATGCTATTATCTCTATCTTGAAGAAAAGGAAACTAAGACTTTAGTAGATAGAGTAATTTTCTAGGGAGGGCCCATTTGGTTAAATACCCAATCATCACTCCTCATTGTGCCCATAAACTTATTCCTTGCCAAAGAGCATCAGGTTTTTTTTGTTGTTGTTCAAGCATGAAAACACCTGAAGATGTCCTTCTCCAGCTGCAGGGACTAAAAACTGAGCAGTCTCGTTCCAGCACATTCCAATCCCCTTGGGATTGACTGAGAAGTGAGCTTGAACACATATCTCCGAAAGAACTACTAAGGTTACTTTTGCTGCATGACTTATGAGAAAATTTTCTCATTTTTTTTATTATGTTATGTTAGTCACCATACATTTTTTAAAGCGAACAAATAAAAACAAATGTTATATCTTCTGGGATTTGGGTGTTATGAGGATGTAAAACCTAGATCTACTATCAGCATCTTGATACTACAAGATGAATGAATGTGAAGACAAAGGCCTCAAGCCATCCCCCACCCAACACCCCAATACCAATTCCTCTTACCCTGCTCTATTTTTTCCATAGAAATCATCATTTTTTAGCATACTATCTAATTTCCTATTATATTGTGTTTATATATGTTATGCATTTTTATATTCCTTGTTTATATATGTTAGCATATATTATTATTATATTCCTTATATATAGCTTCACTCCTGGCAACAGTGCAAGTTCCACAAGAGCAGGGGTTTTATGTCCGTTTCACTAATATATCCTGAGTACCTAGAACAGTGCCCGCCACAGGGAAAGCTCTGCTGAAGACAGAGAGTGGAAACAACAGAAAAACCTAGATCACTGAGCTGCTGAACTAACCAATCATCTTACTGCTAGACTTCCTGTTTTGTGAATAATACGTTCCGTTGAAATCAGAATTGTTTGAGTCTGGGCACTGCTTAACTCAGAGTCTAAAATCATCAAAAAGTAATACACATATCAAGTTTTCCTGCTAGAAAAGATCAAAAATGAGATTCAAATGCAGTCTGCCCGACACTCAAGACCGTATTTTTTACCAGCATGCTATACTGCATCATAGACATATTAATAGGAGATGCTATGAGATCACCTTGAAGTGGGAGAAGGAGGTAGAGTAATAAAAGTAATTATTCCACAAACTATTGACCTACTGGGTGTTAGGCATTGGAATGGACACTGGGAATGCAAGGGTACTTTGAACTTGTTTTCATCCTAAGACTAAGCAGGATGGTATACAACGGACTTGGGGGAAACATGAAGTAACCTACCTCTATCAGTTAGGATGCTTTTAACAGTGAACAACAGAAAATCCCAATTAATTTATCTGCTCAAACTGTATAATTGATCATTTTGTTTAATAAGTAATCTGGATGCTGGTGGTTTCAGGATTGTTCAATTCAGAGATACAATAAACATTATTAAGGACACAGATTCTTTCTGTCTTCCTGCTCTGTCACCCTTAACCGGCTGTTTTCCTCATTATCTCAAAGTGGCTTAGTAGCTCCAGCCATCACATCTTCCCCCACGTTGATGTCAAGTAGCAGGAAAAAATAATGAACTTTCTATTTTTCCAGCTTTACTGAGGTAATATTAACAAATGAAATAGTAAGATATTTAAGTTGCACAACATGATACTTTGATATAAATATACATTGTGAAAGGATTCTATCACTTCATTTTGCTTTATTTTTTTGGTGAGAGCATTTATCTTAGCAAATTTCAGTTACACAATATATATTATCAACTATAGTCACCATGTTATACTTTAGATCCTTAGACCTTATTCATCTTTTTTTTTTTTTTTTTTTTTTTTGGAGAGAGAGGGTGAGTGTGGGGAGGAGCAGAGGGGAAGGGGCAGAAGGAGAGGGAAATTCAAGCAGACTTCCCTCTGAGCACAGAGCCTATTGCGGGGCTCAATCCCACGACTTGGAGACCATTAGAAAAGCTGAAACCAAGAGTCAGTTGCTCAGCCGACTGAGCCACCAGGCACCCAGACCTTATTCATCTTATAACTGAAAGTTTGTACTTTTTTAGACCAACCTCCCCCTGTTTCCCCCACTCCTAGCCTGGCAACCAGTCTTGCACTGTTTTCTATGACTTCAGCTTCTTTCTTCCTCCCTCCCTTCCTTCTTTTTTCTTTTCTTTTCTTTTCTTTTCTTTCTCTCTTTTTTTTCCCTCTCTCTCTGTTTTTAAGATTCCACATATAAGTGATACTATGCAGTATTTGTCTCTGTCTGGTTTATTTCAGTTTCATCTCTGTTTCATCATCTTCTGTCAGAAATGACAGAATTTCCTTATCTTTTAAGGGTGAATAATATTCCGTTTGTGTGTGTGTGTGTACTACATTTTATTTATCCATTCGTCTATCAGCTGACAATTAGGTTGCTTCTAGGGAGTTGTTCCATGTGTAGCCATGCATTCAGTGTGTCCATGAGAAGAGGGGAGGTGAGGAGTCTCCTATGTTGCCATCTTGGTCAATTACCCACTCTTTAAGAGCTAAGGAAACTTCCCTAAAATACTCCCTGTGCCAATTTATTATGTTTCATTGGCTAGATTTGGATCATATGCACATCCCTAAGCCAGGCAAGGGGAATATAATAACCATGATTACCTTGAAAAAAAAGACAGACTCATGCCCTGAATCTGCAGAGGTTTATCAGGGGTATGCATTTTATGTAGAACAAGGGCACATAGCAGAGGGCTGATATCTGAAAAAATCAAAGTACTCTTAGTAAGAAAGGAAAGGGGGGATGGCTACTGAGTGGACGGTGACTTTGGTTTAGTTCTCATGTTATATGATAGCTCATGGGTATTTGACAAAGTCGTTCAAATCCTTTCCTGGAGTTCTATGGAACAACTTTCTGTCAATCATTTCCTAATCACTGTAGAAGTTAAATATAATGAACACAAAACAACATATCTCCATATTTTTTGAGGTATTATGGCTACAAAAAAGAAAAACAAAACAAAACAAAAAACAAAGCTTAGTTGCTTAAAATAACAATACTTATTTCCTTTCAATCTGCATCCTGAGCAAGGCTCAATAGGAGTAGTTTGTTCTACTGTGTGCAGGCTAGGGACGCTTGGAGCGCTGGGGCTGGGATCACTTGTGACTTACACATGTGGCACGTGGGATGAGAAGACCAGCAGCTGGGGCACCTTGGGCATCTCTCCCATTCTCTATGTTATCTCACCATGTAATCTCTCAAACTGTGGGCTTAGAGATCCCAAGGTGTGTCTGCTGAGAGAGAGAAAGAAGTTCTAGGAAGAAGTTTTATTGGCTTTTAAATTTGGCCTCAGGTGTTATATAGTGTTGCTTTCACCTAGTCCTAGCATCGCCACACATAGGAGGAAGGAACACAGAATTCAGCTCTTGTGAGGAGTGTCAACTCCTCTTGAAAAAGAACATGTGGAATGAGACATATTAGAGCACAGATATTTCTATGTTTTTTTAGAACATTATTGGTGATATTGTAAAGATTATTTGGGTAAGAATACAGAAAACATTATAGAGAGTTTAACAGAAGATACATAGATAAAATCTATGATATATTAAAGTACGTACAAAACTAAATTAGTTAACATAGTACTGATGGCATAATGTATAACAAACAATGAAACCAAGTAGATATCTTAGGAAAAGGCCCTAAAAAACTTACCATATCATTTTAAAAAGTGTGACAAACCAATGGGAAGACTGCTAAGTAAATATTGTTCATACAGTTGCAAAATTAAACTGTAGAGGAGTTAAGCAGAACCAAACAAAACCTTATATTACCTAAAGGTAAACTGTTAAAAATATACAAACAATTAGCAGATATTAAAAAATGAGCTGTTTATTTAGTATATGGGAAGATAGTCAACCATACACATAAGCAAAGAAACTCCCAGCCCCACATGCAAACAGTACGTATTAGAAAGCAAATCGATTGTGTTGATATTAGTTATGTCAGTATCAGGTAACACAGACTTAGAGCAAAAGAATTATCAGCTATAACATGGAAATTGAATACTGATAAAAGAGTCAGGAACACAAAACATTCAGGAACCTATATTCACCTGATAACAGAGCTTTAAAATCATGTGGCAAAGACTGACAGAAGAAACAATTCTACAAACGTTGTTAAAAATTATAGCACATCTCTTTCAGTAATTGATAGAATTAGACACACACACAAATCAGTAAAGACAAAGATGATCTGAGCGATATTATGCCACTGTCAAGACTTAATTGATATTTATAGAGCAATGCATGCAACAATTGAAGATTACATATTTTTGCAAGTGTGCATAGCATATTTACCAAGATAAACTATATGCTGGGCCCATAAAAATATTTTCTTTTTTAAAAATTTAATTGCAATATAGTTAGTTTCAGGTATACACTATATTGTATACCTGATATCTATATCAAGATAAGTGTCCTAAAATCATTTTCAATAAATTTCAAAGAATTTAAATTTTTAAAAATACCTTTTTGTTACTACCAAAGTAGCAAAGATAAGAAATCATTATAATAGTAAATTTGGAAGCAACATAACTGGTGAAAAATAGTGAAATAGTTAAGAAAATTATTTATCTACTTGATTATTACAAAATGTTTAAAAACATTTGGAGTTTATAACAATATGAGAAATGTTTGCATTTTGTAAAATGAAAAAAAGTATATAAATTTTACCTACAATATGATCACCAGAATTGAAAAGCTTACAGTATAGATGGACACTTCTGGCTATGACTTGTTAACCAGTTCTGGAATTGTCCTTTTGATGAAAATCACAGCACAACTGGAAAAAAAAAATATATATATATATATAATAACTGTTTTCAGGCATTGAACATCAGGCAGCTCAGGAATGTGAATCTTGAAAGAAGAAAAATACACAATGTGATATGTAAGATAGATCACCCTGGCTTTCCAACTGGAGACACTTTCCCACTGTGTCCTACAGAATGGAGCAAGATCAGATATTTGGGTTGTTGAAATGTTGGAAATATACGTGGCAGTACCTGAGGAAAGAGAGGGGAGCTGTAGGATGGTAAGGAGGAGAGAACCAAATGGCCGGGGGGGGGGGGCAGCAATTACAATGGTGACACATGGGATCTTTGGGGGGAAAAAATGACCAGTGATAAACTTCCTGTGAAGGAGATGGTCAAGGCTCACTGAATCTAATGCTCAAGTCAAGTTCTTACAGTGTGCTCTTCTGTCATTTATTTTTTTATCACAAGTCTTCAATAAGTGTCTGCTATGCACAGCACTCCTGTGTGTGTGGTTCTGACAGAACAGAAGTGGGTGGAAGAGGGAGAAACTGGAGGTGATACTGAAGAATTTAGCAACAGTAGAGAAACAGGTTATATGTTGCCAATTCTATAGGACACACCTTCTCTAGTCTAATTTGCCGATCTATCTCAAATCTCTGTTACGTAGAAGTAAATTCAAATTACAAGATGCAAAATGTTTTGAAATACAACACAAAACTTAATGGATATAATCATTTTATTCATAAAACCTGAAATTATTTTCTAATCTGCATGTGATAGAAGACAGCTGGGCAATTATTAAATAACAACACATTATTAAAAGGAAATATTAGCTTAGAGATATTGAACTTAGGGTGGGAAATTCACTGTTTGGTTCACTAACACATTCACTGGTGTGAGAAGTAGTGACAGGTTATAACTGTACCGTGATTATAATGTAGAACTAACAGAAACCACCTCTCAGGGGTTCTAGAGGAAATCCTCTGGGGGTTTCTTGCTGCTTCACTGAATCAAATGCCCTTCATACAAAAAGGTCTCACTGGAGTCTTTGTTAGACGGATTCTTTAAGCATCTGTGCTGGCTGAGGCAGATTTGCTAAGATGTAAACCACGAGGGCCAGCAGAGGCTCTTCACGGTACCTAGAAAGCTTCAGGAGTGACTTAGAACAACAGCATATATTTGACAACTGTAATTGGAAACTAGAAGTTTAAAAATAGATAACACGGCTTTTTATTTAATTATACCATTTAGATTCTTCTTTACAATGACAAATTATGTTGTATACAAGAAAATATTTAAATCACTTAAATAAAAATTCAACACAAGCTGCTCTTATATTTGCATGGCAATCCATACTGCTTCCACAGGAATCATGAAAATCATGCGCTCTACTGATGTTTGTGCTAGATAGACTGACATATAAGGGTGCGTCTGGGCTACTCTCTATCTGATCAAGAATTAGAAATATGAATCACCACAGTAAAAATACCCAGTTGTTCGTAAATAAATCTTCTACCTAAACATGCAGAGATGCCATCCTATGTAATACGCATACTTTTCATAATTTATTCCAACAGTGACAGCAATTTGCCATCCATATTGTTGTGTTGACATTCTTATTCAATTCCTTTTCCTGCTTTAATAACAAGAATGTGTAAAACAATGTATCACTTACCCATTTGGAGCCATGGTCATGCTGATATGAATTCACTGAAAAATGTGCATGAATAGGGCACCTGAGTGGCTCAGTCGGTGAAGCATCTGCCTTCAGCTCAGGTCATTATCTCAGGTCCTGGGATGGAGCCCCACGTTGGGCTCTCTGCTCCGTGGGAAGCCTGCTCTCCCCTCTCCCTCTGCCCCTCCTTACCCCCACCCCCTCGTACTTGTGCTCTCTCTCTCTCTCCCTCTCTCTCTCAAATAAAATCTTTAAATAAAAAATGTGCATGGGGGCGCCTGCGTGGCTCAGGCGTTAAGTGTCTACCTTCGGCTCAGGTCATGATCCCAGGGTCCTGGGATGGAGCCCCATATTGGGCTTCCTGCTCTGAGGGAAGCCTGCTTCTCCCTCTCGCACACCCCCTGCTTGTGTTCCCTCTCTCGCTGTGTCTCTCTCTGTCAAATAAATAAATAAAATCTTTAAAAAAAAAATGCATGAAGATACCTGGGAGGCAAGTCCCACTTCAGCATGAAAAAACTAAAACATGGGACTGCTGTTTTGAAGTTTTATTATATTTACGTATTTCCAACATCATTATTTATTATTTAGATCAGCATTTTCTTTATCATATTAGTTCAATTACTACATTACCAATAATGTGTGCTATAATAATTTTTAAGTGTGCTTTTTTCAAACTAATAGATGATAAACTACAATAAACAGCACGATAAACTTACTTCAGAGAGATTACCTACGTCCAAATCAAAATAGATAATAAAAACATTCCACGGGCGCCTGGGTGGCTCAGTTGGTTAAGCGACTACCTTCAGCTCAGGTCATGATCCTGGAGTCCCAGGATTGAGCCCCACATCGGGCTTCCTGCTCAGCAGGGAGTCTGCTTCTCCCCCCTGACCCCCCATGCTCTCTCTCTCTCTCATTCTCTCTCTCTCAAATAAATACAATCTTTTTTATTTTTTTAAAGATTTTATTTATTTATTATTTGACAGAGAGACAGCGAGAGCAGGAACACAAGCGGGGGGGGGGCGCGTGGGAGAGGGAGAAGCAGGCTTCCCGTGGACAGGGAGCCCGGATAAATAGTCCACATGCATAAAAGGAAAGTTCACACTGTACACAAGACAAAAAAATAAAAGGAGAAAGAAGAAAAATGTGGGGATGAAAGGCATATATACAAAACAGGTCAATAGTCAAAATGTCAATAAGTTTGAATCTTCTGGGAGGAAAGAGACAGGGTGTGCTCAGAAAAGTATGCCGTTTATAAGGTCCACTAAGACCTTTCAACTTCAAAGTTTCTACTTTCAGTGCTTGTCTGTAAAGTTATATTAATTTTTAAAGTGTTTTACTGGCCTGAAACTATGACTTTATCCTGAATGCTCACTTGTTTGTGTTTTCTGAGGATTCTCCTGTTATAATACCATTATGCAAATTCTTATGAGGACACCCATGATATCAAAATACATTATACTAATAAACTGTCAGGACTGGAGATAGTCAATGACAGCATTTCCACAGTCCAGATAGAAATCAAGTTCTAAAAACAGATATTTGGACTTAAGTAAATAAAGCTGGATTTTTTGGGTTTTGTTTTGTTTTGGTCATTTTTATAGAAGTGGAAAATATGCTTTCTGTGGATCATATGGTAAAAAATATTAACTAAAAGAGGCCATGGAATTTTAACGAATAGGTTTAGGATGAATAAATTAACACAAATTTCCATAATGAAGGAAAGGCTTCTAGTCAAACCAACCCAGCAACCTGTAAATCTTTTGACATCATAAATTAGTTTTTATTAATGACTCTTTTTGTGTTAGAGAAAACCTTAAATATTAGAGAGCATTGGTTATCTTTAACTTAAATGGTTAGCCCCAGATTGAAATCTTAGGGCTCACCAGCCACTTTTAGATTCAGATAAAGGGACTGTGCCCCCGAGAACTTAATTATAGCTTGGATGACTGAAAATGATAATTTCCTTGGAAAACTGCCACTGCATTAAGTACAATAGTTCTCTGATTTATTTTACTTTATCAGAAAAGTCCATGAATTCTTGCTTTCCTTAATTTTCACTGTGTAGGCACATGGATTCTATAAGTGTTCTAGCCATTGTGATAATAAATTTTAAGTGATGTAAAATTATAAAGAATATTATATTTGTTTTAAAAATTAAAAAAAATATTATATTTGTTTTATTATATTTATTTCTTTAAGTTATTTTGTACTCTACCCATTATTAGAATTGTGAATTGTAGGCAGTGCCTATTCATAATTACAGTCATTATTCTCAGAGGCTCATCATAGTCACAAAATTTAATTTATGTTCCCTGTGCTTTTTGTCACTTACTTTTTTTTTTTTAATGTGTAGTTCCCAGTTTGGTTAAGTTAGATGTCATACCTCTCATTTTGCCTTCAAAGTGAAGGTTTTCCTGGTACAACTTACTTTTAAAAGACCATAAGCTGTAAAAATGATGCAGGCTCCTAGCTCTGGAGGTTTGAAAAAATTGGGTCGTGTAAATAGAAAGTTAAGAATAGGTTGGGAAAACTTTGCAGTTCACTTGCAAATGTACACGAAAAGCTGGACAAACTGTAAATCAAGATTTTTATTGGACTCATCAGAAAACTGAGGTTTCAGGCTCATTCAGAGAGAGAACCGAGATCTGACTACTTGGAGCTGAAGCTGCAGGCACCATAAGCTCATAGGAACACTTAAATGGTGGAGCCACAGTTTTAGGGGGCTCCCACACTTCCAAGGACTTTTCCTCCAGGAAACCCACCAGGTCTTCACGTGAAGATTTGAGAATGACCCCTTAGGGCTTCCTCAGAGGGTGGGGATAAGGAAGAAGAGCCACTATGAGATATGCCCAGAGCGTTTTCAATATTAAGGAAGTCCATCCCGGAGGAAAAGACTTTGCCAGAGCCTTACTCCAACTTGGAGAAGAGGATTCCCCCCGACTCTGTCCCCCTCCAGAAGGAAGAAACAGTCAGCAGAGGTCAGGACTTCAAGGAAAGATTGGGAACCAGGGACGGGAGGAGGCAATAGGAGGACGTGGCGGCGGGGGGGGGGGGGGGGGAGGGGGTCAAAATGGCAGAAATACTGTGAGGTCACAGTCCTGAGACAGTCTCACTGAACGACTTAGATGTAATAGGAATATTATAAACACTTCCCCTCCCCAACACCTTACCACCATAGCAATAGCTTTCTAGTATAATAACAGAGGATTATAGCTAAAAGAACTGCAAGACACAGACTCTCAGAGATGGATTACAAAGAAAGGGCCAAAGTCAAGAGAGGAGACAAAGACACTAAAGGAGTTCAAAAGCCTCTGCTAACTATAACTACAACAAATGTTAAACACAGCTTAATCCTAGCCAGATTGATAGAAATTCTCCCATGAAAGGTCTATTTACCTCAATTCTTATTATGTGATAATGTTGTGTCCAGTTTAAAAAAAAAAAATCACAAGGCATGCAACAGACAGAGAAACTACTCTCTGAAGAGACTTGGCAATCATCAGAGGTAGACTCAGATATAACATAGATGTGGGAACCATCGAACAGAGAATTTAAAAGAACCAAGACTAGGGCGCCTGTGTGGCTCAGTCAGTTAAGCATCCAACTCTTGATTTCAGCTCAGGTCATGATTTCAGGGTCCTGGGATCCAGCCCTGTAGCAGGCCCTGAGCTCAGCAGGGAGTCTCCTTGAGATTCTCCCCCCTCACACACTCTCTCTCTAAAATAAATAAATAAATCTTTTAAAAAATAAAATAAAATAACCATGGTTAATATGTTAAAGGCTATAATAGCAAAAGTAGCATACAAGAATAGATGGGTAAAGTAGATAGAAAGATGAAACTCAAAGGAAGAATGAAAAGGAAATGCTGGAAAAAGAAATTCTGTAACAGAAATGAAAAAATGCCTTCAATGAGTTCATCAAGAAACTTGAAATAGCTGAGAAAATGATCCAGGAGTGTGGAGATAGGTCAATAGAAACTTCCTACACTGAAATGCAAAGAGAAAAGGAAATAAAATTAAAAAAAAAAAATAGAACATCCAAGAACTGTGAGACAATATCCCAAAGTATATATACATACATGTAGTTGGAAAATCAGAAGTGGAGGGGAAAGTGGAGCAGAGGAAATATCTGAAGTACCAAAGGCCAAGCAAGAACTTTCCAAAATTAAAGATAGACACCAAACCGCAGACCCAGGAAACTCAGATGTTACCAACAGGATAAATTTAAAAAGCAGAAACAAACAGACCACACACAAATATTTAGTTATTTTACCATTCAAACTGCAGAAAATTAAAGTTGATCTTGAAAGAAGCCAGGGAAAGCAGGGGGGAAAAAAGAACACAGTGCTACTTGTAGAAAACAAGGACTTCTCATCTTTTGCATGCAAGCAAAAGAGAGTGAAGTGAAATATATAAAGTGTTGAAGGAGAAAACACCAACCTTGAATTCTTTTTTCTTTTTTCCCCCCTTTTTTCAACCTGGAATTCTATATGCAGCAAAATTACTTTGGAAAATAAAAGACAAATACTTTGTCAGATAAACAAAAACTGAGGAAAATCATTGATAATAAACACACCCTCCAAGAAACATTAAAAGTTCTGCAGGCAGGAGGAAAATTATACAGGTCAAAAACTTGGATTTACATAAAGAAAGGAAAGTACTACATAAAGAGAAATAATAAATTAAGATTAAAAAAACTTTTATTTTTCTTATTCTTAATTGATATGTAACTGTTTATAAACAGTAAGAGTAACATAATTGGTATATGGGAAAGTAAAATAAATATCGACAATTCCACAAGGGATAGGAGGGAGAAATTGGAAATATTCTGTTATGAAATAACTGCACTATGTGTTAAGGTATAGTGGTATTTGAAGGTGGACTTAGATTAATTAAAAATGTATATTTTAGGGATGCCTGGGTGGCTCAGTCAGTTAAGCGTCCAGCTCTTGATTTCAACTCAGGTCATGATCTCAGGGTCCTGGGATGGAGCCCAGTGTCAGGCTTATTGCTCAGAAGGGAGTCTGCTTCTCTTTCCTTCTCCCCCCAGCCCCTCCCCCTCTAGTACTCTGTCTCTCTCTCTGTGTCTGTCTCTTAAATAAATAAATACAATCTTTTTTTAAAAAAAGTATGTTTTAAACTAGGGAAACCAATAACATTTTAAAAATAAGTCTAATTGATATGCTTAGAGAAGATAAAATGGAATCCTAAAATTGCTCAGTTAAAACCATGAAAGGCAGGGGCGCCTCGGTGGCTCAGTCGGTTAAGCATCTGCCTTTGGCTCAGGTCATGGTCCCAGGATCCTGGGATCGAACCCCACATTGGGCTCCCTGCTCAGCGGGAAGTCTGTTTCTCCCTCTCCCTCTGCCCCTCCTCCTGCTTGTTCTCTCTCTCTCTCTCTCTCTCTGTCTCTCAGATAAATAAATAAAATCTTTAAAAATAATAAAAATTTAAAAAAAACATGAAAGATAGAAATGAGAGAAAAAGGAACAAAAAACAAATTCAATGAATAGAAAGCGATTACAAACAGGGTAGTATTAGGCCATTTGTATCATAATTACTTTACTTCATAAAATAATTACTTTAAATGTGACTGGTTTAGATATACCAATTTAAGATTCAATTTCTAAATTTCAGGGTTTGTGGTTCTTCTGGTTGGGCATGGTATTTTAAATTGGAAATATTTTAAAAAGCCAAGTAAGAATTCTAAACATAGGAAACCCAAATTCCGGTGTCCTCCAATCCATCTATCATACTTAATAAACTTTCTAAATATGTTTATACCTTATCAGTTCTTTCTTATTTTCAGTTGACTAAACTTAGGCAACTGTGCTTTGTATATTTCATTTTTATTCAAATAGATACAATTTATTTAATCAATTTATTATAATTAATTTAATTTTAAATTAACAAAATAGATATATTACTAGTTACTACTTACTCTTGACTTTCCCTATGAGTGATTTCTTTCTACCTGGGCAACTCTCAAAAGAAATCTTGAAATATGATATTTGTGAAATTTTAAAAACTGCTAATACCTGCATTCAAGAATAATTACTCTAGGAAATTATCCAGAAGCATTTATAGAAACTAGAAATCAAGCAAATTCTATGCCTTCTTTTGAGCTACAAAAATCATGTCTTTCTTACTATTCTAATTAATGTCAGGTAGGCATTTTTTAATGCATAAACACTTTTTGGTCACCAGAATTTTTTGTTATGTAAGTCTGATAATAAACTATTGTATATATCCTGCTCTTCTATTTTTATTCTCAGACATAGATGGGAGAGTGGAGTGACAGAAAGGTAGTGATGAGGGTAACATGCAAGCAAAATCAAGGGATGCAATTACATTAAAGAAAATGGGAGAAATCAGCTTAAATGTACATAGTTATGTTTCTTGTTCAAAAGACCTTATCAATCTAAGTGAACATAATTTCTGAAAAATAAAGTTCTAATATTTCCTGATATGGTGACCTACTTTTTTCCCTCTGTAACATATAAAGAAAAGCTATATGCAAGTTGAAATCTGTGTTGTATCTTAGCATTATGTTTAATGCAAATACAGAGATTTGGGGGAATGTTTTCTCAGGAGACAACCAAGAAATGTAATTTACTGCTAGGATACACAGTCTAATGACAAACAGAATCAGTCCAAACTTTGAAGTAATCACTGGAGCCTAGGTTTCACGAATTGCTGTTAATGAGCGATCTGCCTCTCTTTAGTGGTTGCAAGTGGGTTGTTGTTTTTCTTTTCTAAGCAGTTGAGTTCATTTTCTATACACAGTAGCAGCATTTATTGCTCTATGTTAGAGTCACTGTATTGAACAGGTTTGTGCAAATATAATTGAAAACAGCAAACTATATTGTCTGTGCCATTTTTTTATACTATATTCTCTTTCCAAATTAACATATGAGAATGAACAACTTTTTAAATAAAAGTAAATGTTTGGGGGCACTTAGGTGCACAGTTGGTTGAGTGGCCGACTCTTGGTTTCAGCTCAGGTTGGGATCTCAGGGTTGTGAGATCAAGCCCAGTATTGGGCTCTGTACTTGGCGTGGAGTCTGCTTGAGATTCTCTCTCCTTCTCCCTCTGCTCCTCCTACTTGTGCTCTATCTCTCTCTAAAATAAATAAAACAAATCTTAAAAAGGAAGTGGATTTTTTTTATCTGTGTAATTGTTTTATAGTGTCAATTTGGAACTATAAGCATGAAATGATTATATTTCCTCCAATAACTCCCTCCCTAATGCTTCTGTGTCAAATTCCCCTTTCCAGTTCCTTAATCCACCAGACATAGATTCTGCACCAACTTTAGCTATTAAAACTTTCATTGTTAAAACATGCTCTCATGTCTCCTCCCCTGACCAAAAAAACCACGTGTGGCTTGTGGCTTGAGGGTTTCCTTTCCTCCCCGTACTTCCTTCCCCAGACTCTGCCACCTGGGCAGGGGACAGAATAGAGCAGTGGCACTTATCTTACTCAGCCAGACTAAAGCTGGAGGGAGATTGGGAGGGATCCTGCTCTCACTCAGCTTCCCTGATATTACTGGGGCTCTGCTCCTGTGATGATCTCCAAATGTATCCACTTCACTCACCTACATCAGTAAAAGCAACATTTCTTTCTCAATAAATCTTTAATTGTTTCAGTGTATGAGAGCTAGGCTACAGTTTGCCAAAAATACAACATTGAGAGTAGACTGCGGCTGCTAGGGGTTAATGAAAGCAATATTGTGCTCCAGAGAAAACAGCTTTAATAACAATCTAGTACAATGTGTTGCTCTGCTTTTTTAAAGGAAATTCAAGCAGTATGAGTGGAAGGCTTGATGGAGCAAATTGAACATAAGGTCATTCTACAATAACAGTGTGTAGAACAAATAGAACACTAGTAATTGCCATTAAGATTGTGGATTCTCTTGCTGTGATGTTAATTCATGTATTTAATGGATACAAGCTCATGGTTGAGAAACTTCAATTAAGAGGAAAATCCAAATAAAGAACTTTGGGTGACATTCACAATGGTTCCAAAGATTATAGAAGAGAGCCTGATAAGCATGTTTATTTACATGTCTCTTGTTGTTTTCCTTAACAGAATAGCAATTTATGCCTTCAAGTAGTTTTGTACAATAACAAAGAATACTACCACAGATTAAATAACCGATGGACATTTAGCTGAAGAGCCTAGCAGGAATAGAGCTTACAGTATGATTATGCAGCACTACCTTCTGGGAAATTATAAAGAAAAAAAGTCATTGATTTAGCTACACAAATTTGCCTCTGCAACTCACTTGACAAAAATCACATTTTTCTTTTAGGCAGGTCTAAAAAATTTCATGCAGAGAAGGTTTATTATTGATGCATGAAATTATGAGTAAAGGCTTTGGAGTGGCCTTGAACAAGAGAAGCAGTAGAGTAGCTGTGCATTTGATGTGTGATTTACTGGTGTGGCATTCACAGGATGCCCACAAGAGTTCCAGATCCTTCACTCCAAAAGAGCAAGGCTGAGAATGCTGGTTATGCAGAATGATAGGGAAATCAAACTAATTATATAGGGAAAGATGGGGAAACAGATTGGCTGGAGCCTGAACTGCTTGGACCATAAGATAACCTTGAGGAGATAAGTTATTGATTGGGTTAAGAGAATAGAAAGATAGAAGGACAGCCTGGGACCTTATATCTTTGTGAAGCTATTATATCATCTCTAGACTGTCTAATACTGGATTTCTTTTACATGAGAAAATATCTCTTAAGCCATTGTTTTGGAGCTTTTCTGTAGTACACAACTCAATCTAACAAAACAAATACACACAAATTTTAATTTAGAGGTTATAAGCATGGCAACAGGAACATAAGAATATACTAGATGGTCACCTTCTATTCTCATGAAATTTTCAATATAATGGGAAATGTAGGCAAATTAATAAGTAACAACAGCAACAACAGCAACAGCAGAAGCAATAACAATAATAAAATGTGAAAGTGTTAGTTTTTGCTTGTCTGGGAAACTCTTTTGCTTATCTTCTTCAAATCTGAATGATAACCTTGCTGGGAAGAGTATTCTTAAGGTGAAATTTTCCCTTTCAGCTCTTTGATTATGTCATGCCATTCCCATCTGGCTTGCAAAGTTTCTGCTGAGAAATCTACTGATAGCCATGTGGGGTTTCCTTGTATGTAATTACTTGTTTTTCTCTTGCTGCTTTTAAGATTCTCTCTTAACTTTTGACGTTATATGTGTCTTGATGTGGTTCTTATTTGGTTTCATCTTATTTGAAACTCTCTGGACTTCCTGGGCCTGGGTGTCTGTTTCCTTCCCTAAATTAGGGAAATTTTCAGCCATTATTCCTTCAAATAATTGCTCTTTCCCCTTTTCTCTCTCTCTTCTCCTTCTGTGACCCCTATAATGCCAACATTCTTATGCTTGATGTTGTTCTAGAGGTCCCTTGGTTAACTTCATTTTTTGAAATTCTTCCTTTTCACTGTTCTGTCTGCATGAGTTCCAGTGCCCTCTCTCCCAGGTGGCTGATCCACTCTGCTATCATCTTGTCTTTTGTTGCACTCCTCTAGTGTATTTTTTAGGTCAGTTATCATATTCTTCGGCTCTGTGACTTCTGTTTAGTACTTTCTTATGTGTTCTATCTTCTTGTTAAGTATCTCTCTGTGTTCATCCATTCTACCACATTTGGTGAGCATCTTTATGACCATTACTTTGAATTCTTTATCATGTAGATACTTGTGTCCATATCATTAAGGTGTTTTTCTGAGGTTTTGTCTTGTTCTTTCTTTTAGACGTATTTCTGTCTTTCTTCATTTGGCTTGGCTCTGTGTTGTTTCTATGTATGAGGCAAAACAGCTACCTCTCTTAGACTTGAAGGAGTAGCCTTGTGTTGGTGATTCATTCAACCTTGCCCTGGATCTTGGTTGTCTCATGAACTTTTGTGATTGTCTAAACTACAGGATTTATTTTTTTATATGTTGGGTTGTTGAGGGTGTGCCAAGGCTTGTCAGTGATCCTAGGGACAGAATTTTATTTAGCATCTAATTTCAGGCTGATTGGAAGCCAGACCCTCAAGCAGCAGCTTTTAAAGTATGCAAATATATACAGTGTCGTGGGCCCCCGGTTGTAAACCTGCTGACCTCCAGACCAGGAGACTTGGAGGTGTCTCCTAGGTGACATTTGCAAAAATCAGGGCTCCAGACAAGTGCATAAGGTCCTTTATGGGAAGTCCCATTGAGCTACAGTGAGGTCAGGGATAGTGTCTCCCTGCTTCTTTGTCCTGGGAGTGCCTCCTGAGCCTCTACATGTGTGGGAAACCTGAAGCGTGTCTCTTAGGCTGAAGCTCCAGGCTAAGTAAATTTATATCTGTGCAGTGCCCTGGCAGTGGTGCCTGCCAAGTACTATCTTTCCAGTTGTTAAAGCCCCATGGAACTCTAGAACACCAGCTCTCTTGTCCACCAGGGCCAGGTGATGAAGGGGTACCATTTATGTGTATTTCTTTTACCTGCTGGCTTTAGCAAGACTACTGGAGAGTATAGTGGGTTAGGCTACTCACTGTCCTCAGGAAGGCAGTAGGAAAATGTCTTAACTGCATGTGCCCGTGGCTTCAGCAATGCACTAAGAGAGTGCCTTGTCTGTTCACATGCACTGCTTTCAGGCTGGGAGTGGAAGAATGCCACCACTATTTGGCTTGCCAAGCCAAAGGAGCACCACAACCACCCACATTCTCCTGCCTCAGCAAGTGCCCCGAGCACTTACCCCCACTCATTCCAGCATGGGGGTGGGAGGGTGCCATGTCCAATCTCACCCACCTGTGCTAGCAGGATATGTGGAGTGTGTAGCAATAGCATCTGCCAACACCTCTACCTCTGGGGAGCACCTTAATGCCCGCCCACCTCCAGCTGATACCCGCAGATCAACAATTGAATCTTCCCCCACATATAGTCTAGACATTTTTCAAACTGCTATTGTTTCACTGGGCTTAGGGGCAAGTGTGATTGCACACGAGCCCTCCGAGAGGGAACTCCTGGTTTCCTCTAGCACTCTGGGACCCCTGATGGCAGTCCCATTGGTTTTCCAAGCCAGATGTTCTGTAGGCTCGCCTCTCTCGTGCAGGTTTCAGGAGCCAGGGTGTCCAGTGTGGGGCACCATTCCCTCACTCCTCTGGCAGAAACACCTGTCTTGGTGAGATTCCACCCTATTGTGTGTTGCTGCACCAGACTATGTCTCTGCCTCTCCTACCCAACTTGATGTGGTACTTTTATTCATTGTTGTGCAGAACAGTCACTCTAGTTTTCCGATCTTTTTCAGAAAAAAATAATCCATATGTCACTGTAGATCTGGTGTGTCCTTGGGAGGAAGTGAGTTCAGGATCTTCCTACACTGCCATCTTTCTGCTTATAGTTTTAATTTTACATTTGAAGAGAATGGAAACAATCAGGTGGCAAATTTTGCCTCAGTATGAGTTAGAATTATGAGTCCCTAAAATCAGTGGCTGTCAATCAAAGCCTGGACACTGGGTGATCCGATGAATAATTTAAAACTGATTTATTAACTGTGCAGAAGTGAAGTTAATCGTGCAGGGAGACACAATGTCAGTTGCCAGCAATTTACTATGTTTTTGAAAACCATAGGCAGCAATTTACAGAAAAGATTAGGCCAGTTACAGTACACACATGACATTTTCCTGATTTAAGATGTCATTCTGAAAGCTGTAAACTGACAACTGGAGTTTGGAATGCGGTTATAAAGTTTATGAAGAACTGCTTTTACCTGAGAATGTCTGTATTTCCGCTCTGGGAGACACCTGAATGCACACCTCCTGCTGGGATTAAACATGTGTATGCAAATGAGCCCTGTCAGAGAGGGTGAAGCACCTTCTCTCGGAACCATTAAGCACCTTTGCATGACTCAGTACTCTAATGCTCTGACTCTTCCAGGAGAAAGCATGGTGATGGGCCTTTATTTCTTAGAACTGATGCTATTTCAAAGAAAACTCTGAATACATTTTATTAAGTCCTAAGCCATCTCAATAGATAGAATTACTTTAATTCTGTGCCAGAATTATTATTTTTTAGTTGCTTTTCAAAAGAATATGGTATGAGCAAAGTAGAAAATCACCTTTGGATGGGACAGTAATAATTGCTGTGGGCAAGCTTCACAGAGGATGGATAAAATTAATGGACAGAACTTTAAGGAGAAATAAGTTATCTGCACAGCCTCAAAGTATCTACCCCTAACCATTCTCTAATTACTGTGTTGGTTTTAACCTGTGTCCACAAATTCTTTGATATTCGCCTTCCCTTCGGAAGATAAAACTTAATTTTCCTTTCTTTCAGTGTGGACTGGACATAGGATTTGCTCCCAAAGAATAGAGCGCAGAAAGGGGGAAATGACATTACTGTGAAGAAATCTGTCAGACAGCACCTTAACCAAATCATCCAGGTTAGTATCACTAAGAATAAGCCATGTTGGTGTCATGTACCCCCTGATACTATGTGATGAGCAGGGCACTTTGCAACTGTGATATCCTTCCTCAAAATTCAAAACTGTAGCATAATTATGAAGAAACATCAGAAAAACCTGAATGAAGGACATTCTACAAAATAGCCAGTATTCTTTGAAAGTCTCTATGCGAAGTTCATAAAAATCAAGTAAATACTAAAACATTTTCACAGATTGGAACTGCAACTAAGTTTAATAAGTGAAACCTGATATCCTAGGTTGGATCCTGGAACAACAAAAAATATTTAAAGCAGGTATCAGTGGGAAAATTAGTGAAATACAAATAAAGGTCCCTAGCTTAGTTAATAGAATTTTACCAATGTTAAGTTTTTAGTTTTAGTTTTGATAACTATATCAGGGTTATGAAAGTTGTTTACATTAGTAGAAGCTAGATGAGGGTATGTGAGAATCCTCTGTACTATCATTGAAAGTTTATGGTTATCTGAATCTATTTCAATACAAAAATTTTAGAAAAAAATTTTGAAGAAGAAAAAGGTCAGTGGATGTTATTATGGGTTGCATTGTGTCCTCAAAAGATATACTGAAGTCCTAACCCCCAATACCTCCGAATGTGACTTGATGTGGAAATAGGAGCCTTGTAGACGTAATTAGTTAAGATGATGTTAAACTGAAGTAAGATGGGCCCTTAATCCAATATGACTGGTGTCCTTTTTTTTCTTTTTAAAGATTTCACCCATTTATTTGAGAGAGAGAGGGAGAGCTCAGAGGGAGAAGCAGACTCCCCACTGAGCAGAGAGCCTGATGAAGTAAGATGGGCCCTTAATCCAATATGACTGGTGTCCTTTTTTTCTTTTTAAAGATTTCACCCATTTATTTGAGAGAGAGAGGGAGAGCTCAGAGGGAGAAGCAGACTCCCCACTGAGCAGAGAGCCTGATGAAGTAAGATGGGCCCTTAATCCAATATGACTGGTGTCCTTTTTTTCTTTTTAAAGATTTCACCCATTTATTTGAGAGAGAGAGGGAGAGCTCAGAGGGAGAAGCAGACTCCCCACTGAGCAGAGAGCCTGATGAAGTAAGATGGGCCCTTAATCCAATATGACTGGTGTCCTTTTTGTCTTTTTTAAAGATTTCACCCATTTATTTGAGAGAGAGAGGGAGAGCTCAGAGGGAGAAGCAGACTCCCCACTGAGCAGAGAGCTTGATGAGGGGCTCCCTCCCAGAACCCTGAGATCATGACCTGAGCCAAAGGCAGATGCTTAACCAACTGAGCCACCCAGGCGCCCCATGACTAGTGTCCTTTTGAGAAGACACACTGACACACAGGGAAGAGAATCCTGTAAAGACAGACACAGAGATTGGGAGTGCTGCAGGTATGAGCCAAGGAACACCAAGGCTTGCTGGCCTCCCCCAGAAGCCAGGAAGAAGCAAAAAAGTTTCTCCCCTAAGAGTTTCAGGGGAGCATAATTCTGTAGACACCTTGAGTTGAGACTTCCTAGCCTCCACAACTGTGAGACTGTTCTCTGTTTTAAGCCATCCGGTCTGTAGTATTTTGCTACATTAGGAAACTGATACAATTGAAAACTAGAGTAAAATTCTCTCCATGCTTTTTTTTAGTATGAGCTCTTTTAATCTCTTTTTTATTGGTGTTAGAGTTAGAAACAAAAATTCTTTTTCTTGAATTTTAAAATTTTAAAAAATACATAAAGCTTTATTTCCAGTAAAAATTGTAAACCCCACATGTCCTAAAGGATGGTGGCTCCTCAAAGGGCATTTATAAGACAAAGATACTGTAATTCAAATGCCCTTGGGGGCACAGTCTGTGTTTGATCATTTCTCTGTGCTTGGGAATAAAACAAACTTGCTGTATATATATAACTTTTTTCAGTGTTCATATTAATTTATTAAATTCTTCGATGTTTTGCAGGCAGTTTAAACCTTGTATGTCAAGGTTCTTAACTGAAATTCTTACACTGAAATTGCATATGCCAGTAGTCATCATTTAAAATGAAAGTTGAAATTTTGTTTTTCGTATGAAAACAGGGCATCACATCCTTTTTATTTAGCAATAAAATATATCTGAAGAGTGATACACATAGCTTCTTCTGTCTTATACAGTTTACTGTCAACTCTGATGATTTGTTTCAATAATTCTTTTCCTCTGTTTTTTTCCTCTAAAAGGAAAAGAATGAAGACTTTAATAAATTACTTTTTTATCTTTGATAGCAATTTTCAAGGGTAAAATATAAAATGATAGATTTGATGATAGAAGTCAAACATTGTGAATAAAAACTGGTATTAGACCATTATCCTGATTCTACTTAGGATTTTTTTTTCACTACTGCAAAAAGACACAACTGTTTCTTTAAAACAAATCATCAGAATTGACATTGCACTGTACAAGATGGATTATGCACCCAGATAAGGGGACAGATGAAACAAGAATACAACATGAAAATAAATGGGCTGGGGGCTTTTGGTCTACTTCCAAAACACTATTTTGAAGGCTGACAAATTCAGCTCTAAAATGTCTCGGCTGCCATTTTTTATTTTGCCATGCAGGGCTTTCCATGACAGATTTCAGGTTATACATTACTGGCATACTCATGTTATATTAGGTAAAAGCCCAGCATGGTTTTAGAATGGCAATTGGCAATTTCGTTCATTTTTCTCAAGTAAATTTAATAATACAATACCTAGCATCTACAACCATTGTTAATAAAACTTAGACTTCCATTACGTTTTAGACCCCTTTAGTCCCTAAAAATAATAAATATATAAATATATTCAAAATTATTACAAGTAGAAAAGTATTCTAAAATTCTCTTTAAAAATTTGACGGTTGAGACTAATCAGTGAAATCATATAGCTTTATTGTTTATTTTTTCCTTAAAGATATGGAGTAGGCATAATATGAAAAAGTCCTTTCAGGCTGGATTTTCTTTTCCCCTTCCTTCCACTGCCCCCTTCCAATCTAAGCTAGAGCCAGTGGGCCTCCAGCCTAGCACAGCTTTCACCATGGCCCTCGGCGATGCTGACATGCAAAAGCAGATTAAGCATATGATGGCTTTTATTGAACAAAAAGCCAATAAGACAGCAGAGAAAATAGATGCAAAGGCAGAGGAAGAGTTCAACATTGAGAACTGCCATCTTGTACAAACCCAAAGTATGAAGATTATGGAATACTATGAGAAGAAAATTCAGATGTCTAATTTGATGAATCAAGCAAGGCTCAAAGTCCTCAGAGCAAGAGATGACCTTATTACAGACCTACTAAATGAAGCAAAACAGAGACTCAGCAAAGTGTTAAAAGATACAACCGGGTACCAAGTGCTGCTGGTTGGGCTGGTCCTCCAGGGTTTGTACCAATTGTTGGAGCCCCAAATGATTGTTTGTTGCAGGAAGCAGGATTTCCCTCTGGTAAAGGCTGCAGTGCAAAAAACAATTCCTATGTACAAAATTGCCACCAAAATAGATGTTGATGTCCAAATTGATCAGGAGGCCTACCTGCCTGAGGAAATAGCTGGTGGAGTTGAGATCTACAATGGGGATCGTAAAATAAAAATTCCCAATACCCTAGAAAGCCGGCTGGATCTCGTAGCCCAGCAGATGATACCAGAAGTACCGGGAGCCTTATTTGGTGCACATGCCAACAGGAAGTTTTTGGACTAAACCTTTGGGCGAGGTGGAGTTCATCCACTGCTCTCCTGCTGCAATGCAAAAGTTTCTGATATTTGAAGAAACAAGATATCCTCTTCGCTGTTCTAATATTCTGTATTCATCAGTGGATCCTCTCTGTAGCTAATGCCCTTGGCCTAATTGTTAATATGAGAGAAAGCTTCACTTACTAGGATCAGGAAACCTCCTTCTTAGCTTATCTAAAAGTAGCACAACTTTCATTTGCTTCTGTAGCATGAAGGTGAAGGTATCAGATGGTGGTTACCAGCACTTCCCCGAGTCTCTGCTCTTCCTCTCGTCTTCTGCTGTCAGTTCTCAAGTTTAGAGGGTGATGTGTATGGTGTTCTCTGACATTCAGTCTCTACTCTTTAGGCTTCAGATGCATGGGGAACATGCATTCCTGCCAGCACTAGTAGCTTCACTGTTCACCTGTTTGGGCCTAGAAGCGTTTCCTCATCTGTAAATGTGATTTAAAATCTAAGCCATGACTAGGTCTTATCTATTAAAACAAAAGGCTTACATGGAAAAAAAAAATAAGTCCTTTCAGAGGAGAATGTTAGCTGCTTTAGCATTAGCCTGCACCTCTTCTATGCTTAATGTCTTAACCTTCCAAATTCCATTCAAGCATCACTTTTCCTGTGCCTGCATGTCAACATGGGGGATGCTATGCTCTAGCACAGATCAGCTCACTGTGTCTGACCGGTTGCCAAGCCTCTACAGGCAGAGTCAATGTCCTATTTGTCTTTATAATCCTGGGACACAGCAAGTGATTGGCACAGAGAAGACATCAAATAAAGTTACCGTCACATCTTAAATTATATGTCAGATGGCTCACATGGTTATATAATCATGGATATGGAAGCACAGAACGCTGAAAAGACAAGCACAGGGCCACTCCTAGAACATGCTAGAAAGGCTGCTTATAGTCCATGCCCAGGAAACTGAGCTTTCTTTATCAGAGCATCTTTCAGGTGATGCTCCTTTCACAGACACAATACCCTTTTTCTTAAAAACAAGTCATCATATAAATTTTTAAATTATAGATTGTTCGTTTTTGCATTTTATATATACCTATGTTTGTACACATGTATGTGTGTATAGCATAATATAGTGTTAGAATATTTTTTTCCTAATTAGGAATTCCTATTAGAAATGGAAAATACACTGTGAAATGCTGAGCCAGGGTTTTAAGTGAAAATACCAAGTTTCCTTTTGAGTATGTCAACACGAATTTTAAGGTGCTTTACTCTTTTCACTTCTGTAGGTTTGAAAATATATTCTTTTAGGTTCTGTAGGTTTGAAAATATATCCTTAGATGGAAATGGAGTTTGAAGAGCCAAGTATCCACTAATACAATTTTGGTACAAAATCTTTAATTAGAAGATCTATCAATGGCCCTGAAGGATTATGAAAGAATAAATTCACACCCTTTCTGGAATGGAAATTTTACTCAAACTTAATTAAAACACATCCCTGTCAGGTTTTTCCTACCTGAGGGGAAGTGTTTCATCTCTAGCTCATTCTGTGGAGGGGGGTGTTCAAGGGCCCGAGGTTGAACGGCTGTCCGCTACAGGGACAGAACAAGACAGCTCCTACAGGATTCTCAGGCGATATGCGCAGACCTGCAGTACGGGGTAGAGTCAGCCTGCTCCTCCTGACCGCAGACCCTCACTCTGTGGCCCAACAGCTGGCTGACTAAGCAAGCCCCCTAATCTCACTCTGCTTCAGTTTCTGCTTCTGTAAAAATGAATTTAAACCTCACAGGGTTGCTCTGGGCATTATTTGAAGGAGGAAGTTTATTACACAATCTTTATTGCTCTTATTATACAATATTTCAGAAATTAAAAATGAAATGATTTCTAAAGATATACATCCCTGTTTTTCTGATTCTCCAAGTAATTACTTTTTGGGTTTTGTGTGTGTGTTCTGTGTTTCTATTACCAACTCCAGATTCAAATAATTTAGCATCTAAAGCCATAGAAGAATTCACATGCACACACACTGACATGCAAACACACATGTGCAACCACATACTCATCCTATGATTCTGTCCTTCCCTGCCAAGTAGTACTAGAGGAAACATCTTTCTGCCCTTAAAAGATGAAATATGCAGGGGCGCCTGTGTGACTCAGTAGGTTAAGCGTCTGCCTTCTGCTCAGGTCATGATCTCAGGGACCTGGGATCAAGCCCCACATCAGGCTCTCTGCCCAGCTCAGCGGCAAGTCTGCGTCTCCCTCTCCCTCTGTGATCCTTCTCTCTCCTTGCTGTCTCTCAAATAAACAGATAAAATCTTTTAAAAAAGATGAAATATGCAGTAGTAACCACCAACTTTTAAAGTATAAATCTCTCAGAAATTTTGAAAAGTCATGTCCTTAGCAGTTCAAAGAAAAGTCTCAGCTTGAATATAAAACCCTCTCTTTAGGACTAAATGTAAGTATATGTAAATACTCAATATAAATTGAGCATATGTAAATTTCAGACATTAAATTGATAAATCGCAGCTGCCCACGTGACAATATTTTGGTCAGTGTCCTTCTGTAACTTCATTGACACTGATTGAATGCTTTATCTTCTCCAGGACCTTTCTCATACACTAGATTGCATTTGTAAAAGCGTGGCTGACAAGTGCTAGAGAAATAAATTTTTTGTACATTTTTCAGTGCATTGATTTCCTAAATGAGAGGAAACTATGCCATGATATAAATTCTGCTACAAAGGACGGCAAGAGAGAACTAAGTATGTAAATTTTAAATTCGTAGAGGATGATGATAGTAACTATTGCTGATAAACTACACAACTGTTAGCAAATCTCATTGCTGTATTACAGAAACATAAAACTATACTCACACTTTTTAAGAAAATATGATTATTTCTGGGCGCCTGGGTGGCTCAGTCATTAAGCATCTGCCTTCATCTCAGGTTGTGGTCCCGGGGTCCTGGGATTGAGCCCCACATCAGGCTCCCTGCTCAGCGGGAAGCCTGCTTCTCCCTCTCCCACTCCCCTTGCTTGTGTTCCCTCTTTCACTGTGGCTCTCTCTGTCAAATAAATAAATAAAATCTTTTAAAAAAAGAAAATATGCTTATTTGTAATAAAACTATATTCTTTATATTTTATTTAAAAATGCAGAATTTTCTATTTCATGCATACACCAACAGAAATCAAGGTTTTTTTTTAAAAAATAAAATTAAATTTCAGTACTTTATTGGGAAAGTATTGCTTAAAGTTTCTTATTCTAGTGAAGAATATTTTAATGAAAAAAATTAAGTAGCAGACAAAACCAGACATAAAACAAGTATATTTCCTCTTTCATGAGTAGGAGTCTTTGAAGAGCACCTCTGAGACTGCTCAAAGTTGCGTAGTAATTGTCACCTCTTTGCTACATGTGACAAGCAAGCTTTAGAAAGAGATGCCTGGCATCTCTTGCAATAGAATCTGCATGCAAATGAGCTTCTTATCTCAGCCAACCCTGCTGGACCACGTGGTTTCTACCCATGTCCTACCCCACAGGAAAGCTCTAGTAGGAAGATACTGTTAAGATCGCAATGGAATGAGCAATGGACATGAAAGCCAGAGTTTCCTGCATAGAAAGGAAATAAAGACATCAACAAGTAGCAGACCTCACAGACAGTGTTCTTCAGTGTTCTTGCATTTGTGGTCCATCAAAAGGAATCCTCCGTGTCCACTCTTCTTGTTCTTTGGATTCTTGTTTTTTGAGCCTAGATGGACTTCCAGGTCTTTCTGTTTCTACAAAGGGCAGAAATCCTGTAATTCATGAGAGTCCATGGGGAATGCATGCTAGAGAATCAAGGTGCATGACAGTGCATATAATAGGACAGAAAGAGACCTTCCAAAGGTTGAAAGTCAAGGGTTGGGGGAGTCATTCTGGGGCCTGGGATCAAGGTCTTAATGTCTCAAACATGGTGGTAAGAAACAAAAAGAGGAGGTGAGGAGCAAGAATGCACAGTGGAAGGGTCCGGTTTCTACAGGGTGAAATATGCATATTTTAAAATATATATAAATATAAAAATAAATACAAATAAATATATAAATTTAAATAGATATAAATAAATATAAATATATAAATAAATACAAATAAATATAATAAAGACGAATCCATGGTAATATATTTAGGTCTTCCACACCTGCATTCCAGGGACCAGAGGTAAGGGGAGGGTAAGTGGAAATGAGACACAGAGTCAGATAGAGGTGAGATAGGCTATGAAATGTATCACCCATGTGTCAATTGTATCCTGAGTGCAAAGGGGATATCCTCTAAGTTGCCTGAGAGGATCTTCTGATCTACAGGTAAGTGCACCTGGCTAACTCTCACAGTCACAGATTTAATAGTTAGAGCAGAGCTATAGACTGGTGTATGACCAGGCTCTGATTGCCAAAAGCAGCAACACTTATTAATATTTCTGATACTATTTCTTTTTCTCAAGCCAATCCCCAAGTAAATAATTATTACAAAAGGTGGCGCCAGGCACCTGGGTGACAGTGTGTTGAGCAACCAACTCTTGTGTCATGATCTCTGGGTCATGAAATTAAGCCCCACATCGGGCTCCCTGCTCACCATGGAGTTGGCTTGAGATTCTCTCTCTCCCTCTCCCCTGACCTCCCCATCTGCCCCTTCTCTCACTCACACCCACACACACGCTCTGTCTTGTCAATAAATACAGGAATAAATAAATAAATAAATAAATAATCAATCAATCTTTGGGGGGGGGAAGTGGCCCAATTCCAGGCTGCTTGTCGAATGCTACTGATTCTACCTCACTCCACAATCAAATGCTATCTGGCCAGTTTATCTAAAGTAAAACCACTTCCCCAACAGAGGCAATCAATCACCGATGATTCAGATTCCCAATAATGTATATGAAGGATCTTGGATGTCCCCTTATCCCCACATTCATCTCAAAGACAACTTCTTTCCTCCTCATTTTTCCTTCTCTTTGGAAATCTCTTGATGCTTAAGTGATTTTTTTAACATTTTATTTATTTATTTGAAAGAGAAAGAGCGTGAGCATGGGGAGGGGCAGAGGGAAAGGGAGAGAATCTCAAGCAGACTCCCTGCTGAGTGCAGAGCCCACAAAGGGCTAGGTGCTGGCCGCCGTGCAGGCTCTATCTCTCAAGACCCTGAGGTCATGACCATAGCCAAAACCAAGAGTTGGGTGCTTAACCGACTGAACCACCCAGGTGCCCTAGGCTTAGGTGATTCTAACCCTCTTGTCCCTGTAGCATGGAGCAGTCTCATGCCATAACTAGCCTTGCTTAGAACTGGCCCTGGAGACATTAACTACTTTGTTTGCATCAGTGTGCTGTC
This sequence comes from Eumetopias jubatus, assembly GCF_037043125.1. NCBI lineage: Eukaryota > Metazoa > Chordata > Mammalia > Carnivora > Otariidae > Eumetopias > Eumetopias jubatus. The sequence continues at coordinate 176,619,021 of NW_028274810.1, forward strand.
AGCTAAAATCTCTGCACTGTTCTGTCACCTCCAGAGGCAGGAAAAACTCTCAGACTTCCACACTTCTTATTTAAGATGGTATTTAAAGCCAAGGGACTGATTGAGATCACCTATGACCTGAGGGGAGAGAGAAAAGAGAAAGAGAACATGGCTGGACCTGGGAATTCTAGCGTGCAAAGGGCTCGTCAGAGAGAGGGAAGCCACCAAAAGATGTCAAAAAGAGTAAGAAAGTGAAGTATAAGGAAAGCCAGGAGAGTGATGTTATCGAAGAGAAAAAATGTTCTAAGAATGAGAAATGTGGTGAACCAGGCCAAATGCTACTGAGAATTGTAATAAGATAAGGAGGGAGAAATGACCACTGGTTTTGACAGAACAGAAATCTCTGCTGTCTTCAACAGGAACCCTGTCACGGTCAGGTGAAGAGTGGCGCTCCCTAACACTATATGGAAGGAGGAATGGAAGAGAAGGATTTGGACCATGTTCCCAGTTTTGTTACCAAGGTAAGTAGAAAAACAAAGTAGTAACTGAGGAAAGGTAAACATTCAGGGGAGCATTGGATTTTTTGTTTTGTTTATTGAAATATAGAAAGTATGTCAATGGGAATGATCCAGTTGGGAGAAAAAAAAATGATTTTTGGAAGAGAGGGGGGACAATTGTGGAGGTGGTCTTGAGTGAACTAGAGATGATGAAGTCTAAAGAACAAGTAGAGGGATTTGATTCAGGCACAGAGATATTCAAAAGAGAGAAGGAAGGAACTATGGATGCAGGGGAAGTAGGGAATTAGATTTGGTTATGGCAAGATGCTGTGATTTCCTTCTGGTTGCTTTTGTATTCTTTTGTATGCTGACTTGTGTCAACAAAGGAATCCAGTGGGTCCCTTCTGAAGGTCCCTGAGGCAGGTCCAAGTTACATTTGTTTTCTGTCCCTCAAACTTGGTCTAGATCATGCAGAAGCATCCCTGGGACTGTTTCTAATTTACTTCCTTTGAATGTTCCATCACAGTCCTCCAAATTTTTCTAACTCCCAACAACACGGCAGAAAAAGCCATAGACTTTGCCATAGGATTGAAGAGAACAGCTTTATTTTCTAGATGAAAGAAATCCCCAAATAAGATTATGCAGTTATGCTCAGGGTTTTAGAGAATACTTGAAATACTTAATGCATTTTTTTTACTAATGTTCATCAAGTTATGCAGTACTGCTGCATTTCTGCTGGGTAAATACTTATCTACAAAACAGGAAGGTGATTAAAGTAATTGTCAGGCCAGCTGAACTTTGCTTAAAAGAAGCTGCCTCATTCCCGTGGATGGGTCTTTGTAGCTAAGAGATTAGCCATGAAATACCTAGTCACAATAACAACAATGTTCTCAGAAGCCCACAAATGCTTTGTACCATGTTTGCTCTCTGTAGGCTTGTCATAGATAAGCCAGTCCGAGGATAGCTGGCATTCGGGAAAACTGCATCAGTGTAAATTAAAGGCTAATCTTGGCACTAAGTTCCCAAGCACCGGGAAATGTTTCCAGGATAGAATACAGTGCAAATCCAAGAAGAGATCACTTCTAAATAGGAAAATCACAGGATTACTTTCATGGAAATACGTAGGAGGACTAATAATTAAAAAAAAAACCAAACTCTAGGTATAACCTTCCCCTTTGCCACAAATCTCACAAATTTTTTCGGAGCCTTCTTTTGAACGAGTTATTTCCACTTAACTCCACTTATCTATGCTTTTAAACCCATATGGGGAAATGGCTGGCAGCCACAGAGCAGGTCCTTAGAGTTAGTGGCCAAAGAGGCCCAGTGTTTAGGTGTGAGGATGCATAGGGAACGCTCAGCCACAATAAGCATGCAACCATGCTTCAGTGAGGAAAATGGGAACTTTTTAAAATAAAAATAATTCAAGTTCATTATTAAAATTCCAGAAATTTAGAAAATTATAAAGAGCGATCATGCAAAAGACGATCCCTTGGGGACAAGGATATTTAATCTGTTGATATAGAAACTAGTTATTATTACTTAGATGAATCAAAATATATTCACTATGTGATATATAACTTCAAAAATATCTAAGTAAATTTTGTTATTCCATTCTGTTTTTTAGTTTCTTTCTGTCTTATTCTCTTTAAACACAGAGGTGGTAGGCAAATTACTTCGTCAACTAGAATTGAGCCTTTTCTAAACATGTATATCCCTCCTATTTACCTTAGCTGATATTTGGAGTGATTTTCAAAGTCCTGTCGTTTTTTAAAAGTAGTTCATAGGGAGGCCAGTTCAAGACACACATCTTTGTTAGTACACACAAAAGGAGGCATAACTTTCCTATAATGTTATGTAATACATTCACAATTCTCCCGGTACTCACTATCTAGCATTTACAAAGCATTAAACACAGGCAGGTTATCTTCTAAATTTTTTTCAGGTCATAATTTTAAGAACATTCTTCTATGTTCTAGAGATGAGGAGTAGACACTGATAATAATTACAGAGGGTATAACCACAGGATATTAGATCAGAAGGAATCATTTGAGATAACCTGATCCAGCACCCACCTGATCATTCCCCAACTACTATTTTAAGAAAAGTTAAAGCCAGAAAGAGGAAAGAATTTGACCAAGCTCATCTCAGTAGAGTCAGTCCTGAGATCAGAACCTGTGACTCAGCGTGTCCGAGACCTAGTACCTGAGTACTCTGAGACCTCCACAGAACTCCAGCACTGCTTAAAGAACTCTTGATCTTATAGAAACAGAAGAGTGTACTGATCAGCTGGGAAGTTACTACACAAAACCTTACCCACAGAAGTAAGGCCAATTCTCTGTGGCTGGTCTCCTAGGAAGCTGTGTTATATCCTAACCCTCGTTGCAATTAAGCCTTGTAGAATACTGAGGCAGCATGTTACACCGCAGGACCAAGTCATATTAGGTGCATCAGCAAGGCTTAGACCCAGTTCCTAATTGTGGCAGGGTCACATTGGTGCTGCCCCAGTCATAGAGCTTAAGAGCCACATTGCTCAAGGGCTGGGGCTCCCTCGTAGAGTCTGATGTTGGGCCTTATTAACTTCCCATGGGCTGTCCAGAGAACAGTGGACAAAAGGGGTCCTGTAAACCTGCTCCACCAATAAGGCCCATTGTCTGCCTTGCTAGGTCACTTGTCTTTGTAGTTTAACACCTACCTATGGGAATTGTCCCATTGAATGTTTCAGATATCCATAACATAGCCTCACATCTCTTGAGAAAGAACTCTTCATGTCATAAAAGATAGGAAGTCACTAGATCTCTTTTTGTTCTAATGGAGTAATCATAGTGACATAAAAGAACAATCTGTTTTGACATTGAGCTGAATATCCTCCATTTGCCCTTCCTCATGTTTGTCCATCGACTCATGTCCACCCCAAACTTGAAGGACACAAAAGAACTCACTTGTTCTCAGGCTTCAGATTAGATTTGGCCAATGGGGAGTCAGCAGTTGATAAAGAGGAGAAAGAGTGAGCACAGGGGGTTATTCTCCTGCTTCGCTCCTGTGAGTTCATGTCAGGCTAACTGGGCATTCCCCAAAGGCCCTACTCCTCTCAGGCTGACCTTTATAAGAGAACATGTCAATAATCTCTCACTCTTTCAGACATAGCAGTGGCAACATTTTCACTACTATTCCATATTCTGCACTAACTATGTGGTTCCTTACACTCTCCCCCTATCTTTGTAATTATTTCCTTTGTCAATGACACTTCTTCAACATACTCAAATTTAAGTGTGCCATCTATTTCCTCTTGTGACCTTGACTGATACAAATGGCAAAGTTTTATATCATTGCCTTTATTAGGGAACACTGATCAGTATTAGTCTTCAGGTAGGACTCAAAAATGATTTGTGTTTCTGTGTTTGGAAAATGGGCCTTGGGATGCCTGGGTGGTGCAGTCAGTTGAGTGGCTGCCTTCGGCTCAGGTCATGATCCCGGGGTCCTGGGATCAAGCCCCACATTGGGCTCCCTGCCCGGCGGGGAGCTTGCTTTTCCCTCTCCCTCTGCCACTTCCCTGCTTGTGCTTTCTCTCTCTCACTGTCAAATGAATAAATAAAATCAGAAAGAAAGAAAGAAAGAAAGAAAGAAAGAAAGAAAGAAAGAAAGAAAGAAAGAAAGAAAGAAAGAAAGAAAGAAAGAAAGAAAGAAAGAAGGAAGGAAGGAAGGAAGGAAGGAAGGAAGGAAGGAAGGAAGGAAGGAAGGAAGGAAGGAAGGAAGGAAGGAAGGGAGAAAAGAAAGAAAGAAAAAGAAACTGGGCCATTCAACAGCCAAATCCTTCCAAATGACATTCCCAGACAGGCATCTGTCTATCTATCTGACACTATCCCAGTTACTAGACGTTTGGGTTTATGGCTTTTGGAGCCTTTGAAAGATTAAGTGAATCAGACATTTACCTAACTGTCAGGGCATTAGAAAGAACAACTATGAAGTAGCCATGTCAGTCATTACTAAAAGCAAAATAATGGCTATGCTTTGATTTTGTATATTGATCCTGCCTTTTTTCTGAATGACTTTATAATGTTTATTTAAAATAGTTTCCTGGAAATCAATATAAATTTTAAAGGTCTTTGTTCTGCACTGTTTAGAACACCTAGCACAGTGTTAGCAGGCAGATGATTTGTTTGCATAATTATACACACAGTTATCTGCATACAGCTGTGTAGTTGTATGGGCAGCTTACCATTCATAGCTTTGCTATCTTTAAAAATCTGATTTTTAAAGAAAGAATTTCTCACTAAATAGATTAAAATAACATCCAGAGAGGGATTGTGTGGCCAATACTACTGATAGAAAGGATCCACATTACTTTGATAATGATATACCCTCCTAAGTCAAATCACAGGAGAATCTTGATGGTTCTCAATGCTAATTAGACAAGGGGAAGCTTATCAGTATAAAAATAGAGTTTGGGTAACTACTACAAATATGGCTTCACCCCCTAATCATTTTGATCACAAAGTTAAGGATCACAAGATCAGAGATAACTCAACAGAAAAGCAGCTATTTTTTGAGGATGATTTTTGCTTCATACTTAGTAAGAACTCGACCTAAATCCCTGCATTTATTCAAAATTATTACTTCACTTCTTGTACATTTTTAGGGAGAGGGAAATCAAGATAAATCTATTAAATACTATGTAAATGGTACTGTTTATTTACCTACATTTAATAAATATAACAAAATCATGCTAATTTTATGGTAGAAGGTGTTAGTAGTAAAATGAGAACTTTTTTCTGAATGAGCTCTTATTTACATATGAAAGAGCATGACTACACTTAAAGTAATAAAGAGGTGACAATATTGTCTACAAACATACATGAATATGCACACACACACAGATACTTTTAGATCCCAATTTTTCAAATAGCTTCCTAAATTGAAGATAAAAGAATATACTGATTTTGAGTATTTGCTAAATATAGAAGTTACAGTAAGAGCTTGATTCTCTGGAAACTCAAAGATCTTCTTCTCTTAAGTAGATCTACTCCGGAGTTTATGTGAAGTGCATTACAGCTGTAGCATCTGCTTTAGTTTGGACAGCTAGGGATCTGCTGGGATTTCCACTTTATACTTCCATTTTGGAGCCTTTGGACTAATTTTGTGTGCAAATAATCTTTTACATGTGACAGTTTTGAACCCAAAAACACTTCAAAAATCACATTTCCCATCTAATCCAAAATTCATTTACATATACACAAAAAAATAACATTATTTCCCCAAGAATATACTTCCCCAAGATGTTATTATTCTCCAAACCTTTTCCTTGTTTTGTAATTAACTCTTAAAAATTATTACTTTGAAATGAATTGAAGGATCTTTGGGATATATCATCTTATCTCTTAGAAATATTTCAGATAATCAAAACTACCCACAATATGAATAAAATAAAGGAGCCATGGCTTAATAGTAGGTTATATTTTAAAATATATGTTAATATAGCATTCTAACTATCGCAGTCTATGGTTTTCTAATAAACAGTCTTTAGGAGAGGCCTTCTTAAGTTGTCATCTACCACTCAGCATATATTTACTGATTATCTATAAAGTGACTGGCACTGTGCTTGACTCAGGGCTACAAAGAGGAACAAAATACTGTCCTCTACACTTGAAGTACTCCAAGTCCAAATAGGAGAGAGAGCTGTCACAGGCATTTCCAAGAGCCATGGGCGCAACTCTGTGGAGCCAGATCTGCCTGGGGGGAGAAGATGGAGCAGGTTCATGGAAGGCACAGCAATTGAGCTGTCCTAGAAGACAGAGACTGATCTTAAGTTTAAAGAAGATACTAATTTGAATGATTCTTTGTGGAGAGCTCCATCAGCAGAGCTCTTTATGGATGCAGTGGCCTAAAAGTCAAAGTTATTTTCTCATCCTGTAGGGAAAGTAATGTAGAAATTGTTGGCTGACAGGACTTTTTTGGTCATATATCTCCTAGACAGTTTAATTTCTGCAGCCTGGCTTAATTTAGAGGTACAAATAAAACAGAGCTTAGAAAATGATTTTCAGAGACTTAAACCAATTCTCTTCATAATATATGAGATACCTATTTACATTTAAAACTGCAAAACAGTGCACAGGATAAGGATTTGTATCTGTCTTATGGTCCTTTGGCCTCTGTTTTTCCCATTTGCTTCCAAAATTGCAAACTGAGGCATTTAAATACTAAAGAGAAAGCAATTCTAGAAGATACTATGCTTAGATATTAAGAAGTCCTTGCTGAGTTTATAGAGCTTACTCTAAACCTAGAATGGAAAAGTGGAAGTCCCTGGGCACCTGGGTGGCTCAGATGGTTAAACGTCTGCCTTCGGCTCGGGTCATGATCCCGGGTCCTGGGATCGAGTCCCACATCGGGCTCCCTGCTCCTTGGGAGCCTGGTTCTCCCTCTGCCTCTCTTTCTTTCTCTCTCTGTCTCTCATGAATAAATAAATAAAATCTTTAAAAAAAAAAAAAAGTAAAGTGGAAGTCCCTGTCTGGGCAGACCCCTCCCTGTGCCATCCCCAGGCCCCCATCATGCAGAAGGTGCATTTATATATTTCTAGTGTTTATAGTTTAAAGTTATAGTATAATGTGTAAACAGCACTATATCATGTTCAACATATATAGATTTTATTAATTTTGATATCTTTGGAAACTTAACCACATTTTCTAAATTCTCATTCTTTATGAACTTGAAGTGCATTTCATAACCCTACAAATCACTATTATCAATTCCTGTTCAAGGTATGATTAACTGTAAATACAGCAACATAGAAGATGGAAGCAATGCATGTGCCCATATAAAGTAGCAAAGAAGCACAAAAGCAAGCTCATCAAAAATAATGACACTCAAAAACTTTTTTATTTTTTTTTTAAGATTTTACTTACTTATTTGACAGAGAGAGACACAGCGAGAGAGGGAACACAAGCAGGGGGAGTGGGAGACGGAGAAGCAGGCTTCCTGTGGAGTAGGGAGCCCAATGTGGGGCTCGATCCCAGACCCTGGGATCATGACCTGAGCCGAAGGCAGACACTTAATGACTGAGCCACCCAGGTGCCCCTCAAAAAGATTTTTTTTAATTAATTTATTTTTTTTGTTTTAATATTTTATTTATTTGACAGAGAGACACAGCGAGAGGGAACACAAGCAGGGGGAGTGGAAGAGGGAGAAGGAGACTCCCCGCAGAGCAGGGGGCCCGATGCGGGGTTCAATCCCATGACTCCGGGATCATGACCTGAGCCGAAGGCAGATGCTTAACAACTGAGCCACCCAGGCACCCCATTAATTAATTTATTTTTTTGATGTAGTGTTCCATGATTCATTGTTTGCGTATAAAACCCAGTCCTCCATTCAATACATGCCCTCTTTAATACCCATCACCAGGCTAACCCATCCCCCAACCCCTCCCCTCTAGAACCCTCAGTTTGTTTCTCAGAGTCCATAGTCTCTCATGGTCATCTCCTCCTCCAATTTCCCCCCTTCATTTTTCCCTTCCTGCTATCTTTCTTCTTCTTTTTTTTTTAACATATAATGTATTATTTATTTCAGAGGTACAGGTCTGTGATTCGTCAGTCTTACACAATTCAGTGCTCACCATAGCACATACCCTCCCCAATGTCTATCACCCAGCCACCCCATCCCTCCCACCCCCCATCACTCCAGCAACCCTCAGTTTGTTTCCCAAGATTAAGAATTCCTTGTATCAGTGAGATCATATGATACATGTCTTTCTCTGACTGACTTATTTTGCTTAGCATAATACCCTCTAGTTCCATCCACGTCATTGCAAATGGCAAGATGTCCCTTTTTTGATGGCTGCATAATATTCCATTGTATATATATACCACATCTTCTTTATCCAATCATCTGTCGATGGACATCTTGGCTATTTCCATAGTTTGGCTATTGTGGACATTGCTGCTATAAACATTGGGGTGCATGTACCCCTTTGGATCACTACATTTGTATCTTTGGGGTAAATACCCAGTAGTGCAATTGCTGGGTCATACGGTAACTCTATTTTCAACCTTTTGAGGAACCTCCATACTGTTTTCCAGGGTGGCTGCACCAGCTTGCATTCCCACCAACAGTGTAGAAGGGTTCCCCTTTCTCCACATCCTCACCGACATCTGTTTGTTTCCTGACTTGTTAATTTTAGCCATTCTTGACTGGTGTGAGGTGGTATCTCATTGAGGTTTTGATTTGGATTTCCCTGATGCTGAGCGATGTTGAGCACTTTTTCATGTGCCTGTTGGCCATTTGGATGTCTTCTTTGGAAAAATGTCTGTTCATGTTTTCTGCCTATTTCTTGATTGGATTATTTGTTCTTTGGGTGTTGAGTTTGATAAGTTCATTATAGATTTTGGATACTAGCTCTTTATCTGCTATGTCATTTGCAAATATCTTCTCCCATTATGTCGATTGTCTTTTGGTTTTGTTGACTGTTTCCTTTGCTGTACAAAAGCTTTTTATCTTGATGAAGTCCCAATAGTTCATTTTTGCCCTTGCTTCCCTTGCCTTTGGTGATGTATCTAGGAAGAAGTTGCTGGGGCTGAGGTTGAAGAGGCTGCTGCCTGTGTTCTCCTCAAGGAGTTTGATGGATTCCTGTCTCACATTTAGTTCTTTCATCCATTTTGAGTCTATTTTTGTGTGTGGTGTAAGGAAATAGTCCAGGTTCATTCTTCTGCATTTGGCTGTCCAATTTTCCCAACACCATTTGTTGAAGAGACTGTCTTTTTTCCATTGGACATTCTTTCCTGCTTTATCAAAGATTAGTTGACCATAGAGTTGAGGCTCCATTTCTGGGCTCTCTATTCTGTTCCATTGGTCTATGTGTCTGTTTTTATGCCAGTACCATACTGTCTTCATGATGACAGCTTTGTAATAGAGCTTGAAGTCCAGAATTGTGATGCAACTAGCTTTGCTTTTCTTCTTCAACATTCCTCTGGCTATTTGGGGTCTTTTCTGGTTCCATACAAATTTTAGGATTATTTGTTCCATTTCTTTGAAAAAAGTGGATGATATTTTGATAGGGATTGCATTAAATGTGTAGATTGCTCTAGGTAGCATTGACATCTTCACAATATTTGTTCTTCCAATCCATGAGCATGGAATGTTTTTCCATTTCTTTGTGTCTTCCTCAATTTCTTTCATGAGTATTTTATAGTTTTCTGAGTACAGATTCTTTGCCTCTTTGGTTAGATTTATTCCTAGGTATCTTATGGTTTTGGATGCAATTGTAAATGGGATCGACTCCTTCATTTCTCTTTTTCTGTCTTGTTGTTGGTGTATGGAAGTGCCTCTGATATTTGTGCATTGATTTTACATCCTGCCACTTTACTGAATTCCTGCATGAGTTCTAGCAGTTTTGTGGTGGAGTCTTCTGGGTTTTCCACATAAAGTATCATATCATCTGCAAAAAGTGAGAGTTTGACTTCTTTGCCAATTCGGATGCCTTTTATTTCTTTTTGTTGTCTGATTGCTGTGGATAGGATTTCTAGTACTATGTTGAATAGCAGTGGTGATAGTGGACAACCCTGCCGTGTTCCTGACCTTAGGGGGGAAGCTCTCAGTTTTTCCCCATTGAGAATGATATTTGCTATGGGTTTTGCATAGATGGCTTTTATGATACTGAGGTATGTACCCTCTATCCCTACACTCTGAAGAGTTTTAATCAAGAAAGAATGCTGTACTTTGTCAAATGCTTTTTCTACATCTATTGAGAGGATCATATGGTTCTTGTTCTTTTATTAATGTATTATGTCACATTGATTGATTTGCGGATGTTGAACCAATCTTGCATCCCAGGGATAAATCCCACTTGGTCGTGGTGAATAATCCTTTTAATGTACTGTTGGATCCTATTGGCTAGTATTTTGGTGAGAATTTTTGCGTCCATGTTCATCAGGGATATTGGTCTGTAATTCTCCTTTTTGATGGGGTCTTTGTCTGATTTGGGGATCAAGGTAATGCTGGCCCCATAAAATGAATTTGGAAGTTTTACTTCCATGTCTATTTTTTGGAACAGTTTCAGAAGAATGGGTATTAGTTCTTCCTTAAATGTTTCGTAGAATTCCCCTGGGAAGCCATCTGGCCCCAGGCTCTTGTTTGTTGAGAGGTTTTTGATTACTGCTTCAATTTCCTTAGTGGTTATGGGTCTGTTCAGGTTTTCTGTTTCTTCCTGGTTGAGTTTTGGTAGTTGATACATCTCTAGGAATGCATCCATTTCTTCCAGATTATCTAATTGGCTGACATAGAGTTGCTCCTAATATGTTCTTCTAATTGTTTGTATTTCTTTGGTGTTGGTTGTGATCTCTGCTCTTTCATTCATGATTTTGTTGATTTGGGTCATTTCTCCTTTCTTTTTGATAAGTCTGGCCAGGGGTTTATCAATCTTGTTAATTCTTTCAAAGAACCAGCTCCTAGTTTCGTTGATCTGTTCTACTCTTCTTTTGGTTTCTATTTCATTGATTTCTGCTCTGATCTTTATTATTTCTCTTCTCCTGCTGGGTTTAGGCTTTCTTTGCTGTTCTTCCTCCAGCTCCTGTAGGTGTAGGGTTAGGTTGTGTATTTGAGACCTTTCTTGTTTCTTGAGAAAGGCTTGTATTGCTATATACTTTAGTCTTAGGACTGCCTTTGCTGCATCCCAAAGATTTTGAACAGTTGTGTTTTCATTTTTATTTGTTTCCATGAATTTCCTTAATTCTTCTTTAATTTCCTGGTTGACCCATTCATTCTTTAGTAGGATGCTCTTTAGCCTCCATGTATTTGAGTTCTTTCCGACTTTCCTCTTGTGATTGAGTTCTAGTTTCAAAGCATTGTAGTCTGAAAATATGCAGGGAATGATCCCAATCTTTTCGTACCAGTTGAGACCTGATTTTGTGACCTAGGATGTGATCTATTCTGGAGAATGTTCCATGGGCACTAGAGAAGAATGTATATTCTGTTGCTTTGGAATGGAATGTTCTGAATATGTCTGTGAAGTCCATTTGGTCCAGTGTGTCATTTAAAGTCTTTATTTCCTTGTTGTTCTTTATTTCCTTGTTGATCATTTTAAATGATCCGTCCACTTCACTGAGGGGGGTGTTAAAGTCCCCTACTATTATTGTATTGTTGTTGATGTGTTTCTTTGATTTTGTTATTAATTGGCTTATATAATTGGCTGCTCCCATGTTAGGGGCATAGATATTTACAATTGTTAGATCTTCTTGTTGGATAGACCCTTTAAGTAGGGTATAGTGTCCTTCCTCATCTCTTATTACAGTCTTTGGTTTAAAATCTAATTTGTCTGATATAAGGACTGCCATCCCAGCTTTCTTTTGATGTCCATTAGCATGGTAAATAGTTTTCCATGCCCTCATTTTCATTTGGAGGTGTCTTTGCATCTAAATTTGAGTCTCTTGCAGACGGCATATCAATGGGTCTTGTTTTTTTATCCAGTCTGATACCCTGTGTCTTTTGATTATGACTGTTACTGTATATTATCTCTCTTCCTTTCTGGTCTATGTTACTTTTAGGCTCTCTCTTTGCTTAGAGGACCCCTTTCAATATTTCTTATAGGGCTGGTTTCACGTTTGCAAATTCTTTTAGTTTTTGTTTGTCCTGGAAGCTTTTTATCTGTCCTTTATTTTCAGTGACAGCCTAGCTGGATATAGTATTCTTGGCTGCCTATTTTTCTCATTTAGTGCTCTGAATATATCATGGCAGTCCTTTGTGGCCTGCCATGTCTCTGTGGATAGGTCTGTTGCCAATCTAATGTTTCTACCATTGTAGGTTACAGACCTCTTGTCCCGAGCTGCTTTCAGGATTTTCTCTTTGTCTCTGAGACTTGTAAGTTTTACTATTAGATGTCGGGGTTGACCTATTTTTATTGATTTTGAGGGGGGTTCTCTGTGCCTCCTGGATTTTGATGCCTGTTTCCTTCCCCACATTAGGGAAGTTCTCTGCTATAATTTGCTCCAATATACCTTCTGCCCCTCTCTCTCTTTCTTCTTCTTCTGGGATCCCAATTATTCTAATATTGTTTTGTCTTATGGTATCACTTATCTCTCAAATTCTGCCCTCGTGATCCAGTAGTTGTTTATCTCTCTAAATTATCTCTAAATTATCACTAATTCTGTCTTCTGCCTCATTTATCCTAGCAGTTAGGGCCTCCATTTTTTATTGCACCTCATTAATAGCCTTTTTGATTTCCCCAACTTGGTTAGATTTTAGTCCTTTTATTTCTCCAGAAAGGGTTTCTCTAGTAACTTCCCCACTTTTTTCAAGCCCAGCTAGTATCTTTATAATTGTCATTCTGAACTCTAGTTCCGACATCTTCCTAATGTCTGTATTGATTAGGTCCCTGGCAGTCGGTACTGCCTCTTGTTCTTTTTTTCTGAGGTGATTTTTTCTGTCTTGTCATTTTGTCCAGAGGACAATAGATGAATGAGAGAACAAAATGCTAACAGGGTAACAACGACCCCAGAAAAATATACACTAAATAAATCAGAAGAGACCTGAAACCAGGGGAAAAGAAAGGGAAAGAAAGAAAAAAAAAAAGAATATGATCAAATATGATCAGGCTGGTGAATAGATCAGTGCCACACACTAGATTTTGCAGGTATTTTGGTCTGTTAGAAGAAAGTGCCTCCCAAAATTTTAAAGAAAGAAAAACTTACATATATATAAAAATAAGGGTAAACACGATGAAGGGATGGAATATGACTGTAAAGATGAAAATGATAAAAGATTTTATAAAAGGAATTGATAAGATAAGAAGTTGGTTGAAAAAAGAAGAGGAATTAAAAAAAAAGGGAGAAAATGTGATCAGGTAGGAGACTAGAACAAAGCCATACACTAGAGATTTAGGGTATATTTTGGTCTGTTAGAAGAAACTGTATTCCAAAATTTTAAAGAGAGAACAACTTATGTATATACCAAAAATAAGGTTAACTACTATGAAGGGATAGACTATGACTCTAAAAATGAAAAATAAAAAAGATTTTTTAAAAAAGGGATTGATAAGATGTTGTTTGAAAAGGGGAAAAAATTTAAAAAAAAGAAAAAATTAAATTAAAAAATTAACTTTGAAAGACTAAAGAATCATGGGGAAGAAAGCCATGAATTCTATGTGCAGTATTCCCCTAGAGCTGGACTTCTGCTGTTCTCATTGATCGGTAAACTTGGTCTTGGCTGGCTGTTCTCGCTGATCTTCTGGGGGAGGAGCCTGTTGCCATGGTTCCCAAATGTCTCTGCTGGAAGCGGAATTGCCCCTCCCTTTCCGGTCTGGGCTAAGTAATCTGCTCGGGTTTGCCCTGGGGGAGCTTTTGTTCCCTGCAAGCTTTCCGTAAGCTTTGGAGGAGGAGAGTGAAACGGCGGCCTCCCAATCTCTGACCCCGGGGGAGCCGAGAACTCGGGCCCCCACTCCTCAGTGAACCCCCAGAGAAAAGCAGTCAGTCACTCCCGTCTCCCCGGTCTCCGGCCACACTCTGTGCTCACCTGGCCTGTGACCGAGCATCTCAATCTCTGGCACTTGACCCCGTGTGGAGTCTTCAAACCCAGCCGATCCCTGTGGTGCACTCTCGTGCTGCTCCTCCCGGGGGAGGAAGGGGAGTCTCCCCAGATCTGCCACTTGTTGGGTCCCTGCTGGAAGTGCAGTGGCCCAACTGTGCTGCGGATCATGGTTTATGGCAACCCCAAGCTGAGAGCCCACTCCTTGGCTCCATCTCTGCAGCCGGCTTCCTGGCTCCGATACCTGGGAGCTCTGCTGCACTCAGGTACCACTGGTTTTCCAGGGACCCCGAGGGTCCTGAGACCACACTGTCCCAGAGAGGGTTCCATCCCCCACCCCCCCCACCCCCCGCTTAGCCACTGGAGCAACATCCCTCAGCAGAGCAGATTTCTAAAAGTTCTGATTTTGTGCTCTGCTGCTCTATCACTTGCCAGCAGTGGCTAATGGAGGCTTCCCCCTGCCCGCCCGCAGTCTATCTTCCCGTATATCGCCTCGGACTCACTTCTCCACACGTCCTACCTTCCAGAAAGTGGTTGCTTTTCTGGTCAGAGAGTTGCTGCTATTCTTTTCTTCGATCTCCTGTTGAGTTTGTAGGTGTTCAGAATGGTTTGATCCCTATCTAGCTGATTTCCTGTGACCAGACGAAATTTAGGTCTCCTACTCCTCCGCTATCTTACTCCTCCTCTCCAAAAACTTTTTTAAAATCACAATAATGGATTAAACCTACTCAACTTCAATCATGACATTAAAAACCCAAAGAGGACCATGATCAACCACAGCAATTGATTGTTAACACTGAGAGACATAAGTGTGCAAGATTGCAGTGTGTGTCCTGAGAACATCTGCATGGGTGACAGTCCATATCCTGGCAGGCAGTCCACCCCAAGTGCTTCATCACTCACTTGCTGTGAAACCCATTCTTAAAAACCTTTTTTAAAATGATGGGCATTACACTCTATATTTTGTTGAATCCAGCATTCAAAACAGAAACCAGAGAAACTTTGAAATATGTAATAGGAATTGCATCCACATCTCAGTGGTGTTATTTCTTAGAATGGGTGATAGCACATTTCACCTTAGAGTTCAGTGTCTTCAAAATCATTAAAATGCCATCTGCTATCATTTTGTAAGGAGAGCTTCTAAAATAATCTAAAAAGGCAAGACTATCCACATTAATTTTCTGAAATTCCGGAAACCTGCTATCAGAAAAATGATATTAAACTAGGTTTTTGTGTTGACTCTCTTTTTATTTTTTCAATATATATTTAAGCAATTACTATGTGTCAGTCATCATGCCAGGTTTTAGGGGAAGCAGTTATAGACAAGGTAGACAGAGGCCCCATCCCTATACACAAAGGAGAAGGACAGTGAATCTCTCTGGTTAAATGCTGTAGAGCAATGAGAGCAGACATACAGGGGACCATGGAATCTATAGCAAGAACCATTCTCATGAACTAATGGAAAAGGAGATCCAGGAGGGCTTCCTGAAGAAAGTGATATGTAGGCTGAGACCTGAAGGATGAATAGAAGTCAACAAAGTGAAAAGGAGAGGGAAGGCCATTTCAAGCATAGAAAATAGCTTATATGAAGACTTAGAGGTGAGATAGATCATGGGACTATGAGGGAAAAAAAAATCAATAGAGCCGGAGCCTAGATTTCACAAGGACAGGAAAGGTAGCTGGAAAGATATGCAGGCATTAAACAATAGATCCAGACTACATAACACTAAGGAAAATGTAAGAACAAAAGAAAGCCTTTGAGATGTGTTTTACAAGGGTCACTCTCTAAAGAATGGGCTGGAGAACTGCAGGAGAAATAGGGAAAGGCTTGGACATGCTGTGACAGTGGAGATGAAACAAAGCTGGATGAGACCAAGGTGCCCTTTGGAGATAAAGTGCCAAGGCCTGGGGAGAGACAGGGTGTACAGAGTGGAAAGTAAGTAGTCAGCAATGATTCTGATTTCTAACTTAGGCAACTGACTATATGAAGATGTCATTCACAAGATATGAAATGTCAAAGCACAAGCAATTTGGAGTACCAAGTGTGAGATTCTCTTACTTAAGTTTTGGACATGTGGACATATCGTGTTTGAATACCTGCAGAGCATCTGAGTAGTGATGTTCACTTGGATCTGGTTCTGGAACTCAGGAGCGAAGCCTAGGATGGAGATCTAGGAGTCCTCAATGATTCCAATCATGAGAGTGGATGAGGCCCCCCAGGCAGAATGTGGGTTGTGAGGAATGGAGAGGACCTGAGAAGTACCCCCAATGAATACCAAATTTGCATGATGGGCAAAGAAAGACAGTCTTGTATCTTATGCCAGTTTCTCTGAGAAGTGAATGTTGAGACAAAGCTGTGTGCTGATATTTCTTTGAGGTGCCATGCCTGGACGAGTACAATGTGGATAAAAACACAAGTCTAGGAACGAGGGAAAGCAAATAAAAGGCAATGCATTGCCAAACTAGCCACAGCCTCACAGGATAACATAGTCACATACCTGTTCATGCAGGACTTCTCCAGAAAGGTCATATGAAGCCCATGAAAAGGGTTTTTTGTTTCAGGGTAAGAAAGGGCAAACAATTTATCTGCTAGGTTTTTCCCATTTCCCGTGTCTTATGGATCAGTTTGCCTCCACATTTCCAGGTTTCATTACCTTGTCCTCTTAAGCACCTGCTGAGGAAGCCTGAGCCCTTAGGGTTCCATCAGGTTCAATTTGGGTGCTGGAGCTGCTGCAGCTTCCCCATCGTAGGCACTATACAGGCTCTGCAGAAGTCAGGCCCTCGTCCCCACTGGAAGCAAAGACCAGAAGATGGTAAAGGTGACAAAACAATGGCAGCAGAAGCCAGGACTTTACAAACGCTAGAATGTGAGCCACCACTGGGCTTATCTAGCCTGAGACCAGGGTAAACTGCCATGACTGAGGAGAGAGGTGGGTCTGAACAAATCTGGACACGAGTGTAATGAACTACCAAGAGTACCTCCTATAAGGAGTCTGATAGAAATGGCCCAAGGTGGTCAAAAAGTTAAATAATGTCAAGGAAGGCAAGGAAAAAGTATTTCATAAAGGGGCCATCTATGCCAAATATTTCTGACAAGTAAGACAAGCAGCTAACAACTGTAGTGGATTATAATGGATTGTCCCTTCTTCTGGCAAAGACACTCTGACTTTGCTGTAGGGAGCCATGCTTCCTCTACTTTCGGCTCGTGTGCCATGGTTGGAGTAAATCCCCCTAATAACCCCAGAGTTAAAACATGACCCAGGCACATACCATCAGATAGTTATCTCTGTGCTCACGGGGATGGCATGCTAACCATCCAGGTCATTTCACAACAATTGGGAAAAAGCTATAAGCTCAGACTTTTCAATTATATGACCCAAATCATCCTTTTTCCTAAGCCAATTTTAGCTGGATTTTTATCACTGATAGCTAAGAGTTTCCTGATAACTACGAGAGCGGAAAGGTGTCCATTGGATTGAGTGTCAGATCAGTAGGGGCCTTGGAGAGAACAGTGGCAGTGGTGAAATCCTGGAAGAAGTAATTGTTTCTTTATCCTCTTTTCAACTCCTCAAATGCCAGTTCATCTACTGGGAAGGAGAAGGACAACTCTAAAATGTTTCAAGCATCTGTAGGAGGAAGCAGAAATGACAGTCACAAATGGATCCTGCTTGGCATCTCTGCTCTCAGTTATGCTTGCATAGCTTCCTTTCCGCTAGCATTTGTGCTTTTGCCTTTCAGGTCTGGGACTGGTAACACCTCGGCTGCTGCCGGGTTCCTGCTCTGTCCCCTGTGGTTCCATACACCCCCTGCTCTACCCTGGTAATTCTTTTCTTTTCTTTGTAAATAAAAGCCTCCTCGAAGGGACACCTGGGTGACTCAGTCAGTTAAGCGGCTGCCTTCGTCCCGGGTCATGATCCCAGGGTCTTGGGATGGAGTCCTGCATTGGGCTCCTTGCTCAGCAGGGAGCCTGCTTCTCCCTCTCTCTCCCTCTGCTTGTGCTTTCTCTGTCAAAAAAAAAAAAAAAAAAAGCCTCCTCGAAATATCCTAATTTGAGCATGCCATCTCTTTCTCTTGGAATCCTGAAACTGATCCAAATGTCAGACTTTTCTATCCTAATGTTTAAAAAGGAAGCTAAAGCACAACATTCTCTTTAAGGAGGATAGCCAGTTTATTGTTGGTGTTGTTGTATTGTTTGTTTCATTTTTAAGGAAGTATTTGAGTCAGCCAGATCCTTCAGAACTATATTCTTAGACAACCAAAAGAACATACCTCTGTTTGTCTTTCTGTCTATCTGAATATCATCTACCCATCCCAAAGTTACTAGACAGTTACGTTTGTGATTTAGGGCCCTTTGTAAAGTTAAGTGAATCACCTCCTCAAATCAGTGGAAAGCACAACTATAGAGCAGTGATTTTTGGTTATGGCTGACAACCAAATAATGACTGCAGATTGATTTTTAAATATCAGTTGCCTTTAACTTGAGTAGCTTTTGTTATTTTATTTCCCAAAATAGTTCCCAAGAAATTAGCATGTATCTGGAAGGCCAATATTCTGCATCATGTACCATATAACACACTGCTAGGTACAGAACAGTTGATTAATAACTGCGGACAGATTGACTTGTTTGCATAATTAATTGTGTCTATGGTTGTCTGCAGTCAGTGCTATGGTTGTGTAAGCAGGCAGACCATGCTTACTTTTATACCTCTGAAAACTCTGACCTTTTATGCATTGTCTCATTAGTTGGATTAAAATAACACCCAGAGAGGGACTTTATATTTAATATTCCTTACAAGAAAGATCCTTAAATTTATCACCCTTCTCCCAGTGCCATAATCAACTCAACTTTAACATTTAAATAACTGAACACCTAGAAATGATTTTCAGAGACAGATTCCAAAACAAATCAATTTAGAAGATAATATGCTTCAAAATAAAATGTCCTTATTAAGCCTATAATAGCTTTTTCTGAACATAAAACTGAAAAAGAAAGTTAATTTACATATTTTTAATCTTTATTAAAAGTCATTGTAATGGGGGCACCTGGGTGGCTCAGTCGGTTAAGTCTGCCTTCGGCTCAGGTCATGATCCCAGGGTCCTGGGATCGAGCCCCGCATCCGGCTCCCTGCTCCGTGGGAAGCCTGCTTCTCCCTCTCCCACTCCCCCTGCTTGTGTTCCCTTTCTCACTGTGTCTCTCTGTCAAATAAATAAATAAAATATTAAAAAAAAAAGTCATTGTAATGTCCATTCCTAACAGACTTATCCTTGTTTTCAAGTTGATTTTTTGGGGAATCCATTCCATTTTTTTAAATCTCATTTATGATCTGAGCCCATATTATATTTAATAACCCTAAAAATTGCCACAAGCAACTTTGATTCAACATGATAAACTTGACAGTTTTCACAGTTGTTACAGAGCAACAAATGTAATGGGAGTGATGTATATGCTCAAATAAAGTAACACAGAATCCCACATACATGTCACATACAAACGGATTATTAAAAATAATGCTGGAGAGTAGA
Source organism: Eumetopias jubatus (assembly GCF_037043125.1). Lineage (NCBI taxonomy): Eukaryota > Metazoa > Chordata > Mammalia > Carnivora > Otariidae > Eumetopias > Eumetopias jubatus. Next base: position 176,638,520 of record NW_028274810.1, read on the forward strand.
GCACATGCGTGGGAGCACCCTGGGCTGTCTCTGCCAGCTGCTTCCGGTCTCCCCACCCTAGCAAGTCAAAAATATGCTTAAGGAAATGGCCTCAAATTCTTGGCTGCATTGTTTAACCTTACTCTCTGGATCAGCAATCATATTTTTCTTATGTCCGCAGTTATTTAGTATTTTGTTGGAAGAACAGGGTGACATCCAGCCTAACATTCTGAGTAATTACCCTCATGTGAGACATCCAGATGATACTGGCCAGAATCATCTAGAAGGGCAGATGACGTTGAGTACAGATGCTAGTTATCAAAAACATGGAAACACAGTTCACTGGACCTGGAACCTTCTAACAGGTGAAAATTCTTTGCAGGGTTGTGACAGGACCTCAAAATCTACAACAAATGGCCAAATATATCAGAGCTACAAGGACCATTGTTGTAATAAAGCATAGTTTATGAACCCAGAAGAAAATAAAGACCTTTCCACTGGAGAATTAAACACCAAAGTAGGCAGAGACCAATTGTACTGGAAAACAGTTAAAGCTATCCAGTATGTTCATGATCATTGTCTAGAATATGCTGATTGGTTTATGAAAGCAGATGATGATATGTATGTCATACTAGATGACTTGAGATGGTTGCTTATAACCTACGATCCTAAAGAACCATTAACATGGGGAAAGATGCAAGTATGATGTGAAGCAGGGCTACCATGAATGGAGGCAGGGTGTGCACTGAGCGAAGACACCTTGAGATTTGTTCATGTGGTTTAAATGCACATCTGTACCCATTTCCACCCCTGAAGTCTTAGCGCTGGGAAGATGCATGGAAATCCTAAACATAGAAGAAGGGAATTCCAGAAATCCCACTGGAAAAGAAGCTTTCTATCCCTTTTTGCCAAAAACAAACAAACAAACAAAAACAAAAAAAAAAACCACCACTTAATCTAAGGTTCTCTACCCAGACCTCTTTGGTACTGGAAATGTAACTACGTCCCCTCTGGTTTTGCAATTTCTTCTCACTACGGGAAAGTACAGCTATGCCTGTGTTAAATACTTAGTTTATCATTTTCATCCATATGATTATTTATATAGCTATCAACTTGCCTTACTGGAGAATTTACTAAAAGAAATAAGCAAAACAAACAAAAATAAGAGTGGAAAAGCAAACGTGGTAAACCTTTGAAATAAACCCAGGAAAGAACAAAGGTATAGTGTCTGACATTGCACTGAAAAAGGATCTCTGCATCTTTGAAGAGAACACTGGGGTCCCAGTGAGCAATTCTTTCTAAGTGAATATTCCGTACTAGAAATTTTCCATAAAAATGGCTGCAAACTGAAGCTTTAGCAGGAGCGAGAGTGTTTTAAAATGTGTTTTTGGTACAGTACTGTTATATGTTGTATTTTAAAACGGTGGTCAAGATAAAAGGTTTTGTTGCCTGTTTCTGACCAGATGTTTAGTGGCACTAAGAAAATAGAGCAGCTAGAGGCGCCTGGCTGGCTCAGTCGGTTGGGCATCTGCCTTCAGCTCAGGTTGTGATCCCAGGGTCTTGGGATCGAGCCCTGTGTTGGGCTCCCTGCTCAGCAGGGAGTCTGCTTCTCACTCTCCCTCTTCCTCTCGCCTTGCTTGTGCTCTCTTTCTCAAATAAATAAAATCTTTAAAAAAAAAGAAAAGAAAGCAGCTAAACTTACTAAAACTACACTGCACCATGTTAAGTAAAACGTCTGTGATGCTAAACAGATCTGTCTTATGAAAACTCTAGAAGGAAACATTGATGGTCAGCATGTTTTTAAACTCAAGATGTGTGTTTGAATTGCAATACGACATAAATGAACTGAACTCACTCTACTCACATCATTTCTAATAAAATTTTTTTGCGATTATTTATAATTAGTAGTATTTCTTCCAGAAAAAGAACAAAGGTAGAATAAGAATTCTACTTGTCCTAAAATGCACTAATAAAATCACATTTTGAAACTATCATGGGTCTTGACTATGTTTTATATTTGGCTCTAATTAGTGGTTAGTCTTTTATTAGAATAAATAATGTTCATTTAGTCCTCGTGGTCTCTTTTCTAAGTATGTTTACCACTTCTTGGGGTGCCTGGGGTGGCTCAGTCAGTTAAGCATCTGCCTTTGGCTCAGGTCATGATCCCAGGGTCCTGGAATCAAGTCCTGCATCAGGCTCTCTGCTCAGCAGTGGATCTGCTTCTCCCTCTGCCTCTGTGATCTCTCTTGCTCTCTTTCTCTCTCTCAAATAAATAAATGAATAAATCTTTAAAAAAATAAATAAATGTTTATCACTTCTTGAGTTTCATTCTCCACGATTAATATTTATACAGCATCCTATAAGCATGCCTTTTAAATTTTTTGTCCCAAATGTACCCATTTTTAGCTTTGAGTAACTGATAAATAGTAGATGTGATGCTGTTTCTCACATGGGTATCATTTTAATGCTTTTCTTAGATCAGTGTCACTTATATTAGTACCACTCTCAGAGATTCCTAAATGACATTTAAAGTTGATTAGTTAGAATTCTTTCAAACTACATAGTTATAGTTGTTTTTATTCTTATCATGTTGAGAAGTGAAAACTCATTTGTCTTTCAGGACTTGCATAAAACAGTTTTAAAATCCTTCCTTTTGGGCGCCTGGGTGGCTCAGTTGGTTAAGCGACTGCCTTCGGCTCAGGTCATGATCCTGGAGTCCAGGGATCGAGTCCCGCATCAGGCTCCCTGCTCAGCAGGGAGTCTGCTTCTCCCTCTGACCCTCTTCCCTCTCGTGCTCCGTATCTCTCATTCTCTCTCTCTCAAATAAATAAATAAAATCTTTTAAAAAAAATCCTTCCTTTTTAGTATCTGATGTGGCCATTAGTTATACTGACAAAATAGTCTGAATGCAGGATTTTGATAAAAAATTAATTGAAAATATTAAAAAATGTTGAGTGCTTAAATAAACTTTTAAAAATCAGAAATTAGGGGTGCCTGGGTGGTTCAGTCAGTTAAGCCACCAACTCATGATCTCACGGTCATGAGATCGAGCCCTGCACCAGGTGTGGAGCCTGCTTAAGATTCTCTCCCTCTCCCTCTGCCCTTCCTCCCAACCTGCTTGTGCACACACTCTCTCTCTCTCTCAAAAAGAAAAGGACTTCAGATCCATTTTTGTAAATAACTCTTTACATTAATGTGGACACCAATTTATTTGTACTTTTTTATACTGTAAGTATACATAGTTTCTGGTAAATATCTAAGAAACATTAAAGTTTATACACAGAAAATTAACATGAGCAATAGCCTTGAGCAACTTGCTTGGGCTCTCTGTGTCCCCGTTTGCTCCTCTATAAATCAGAGATGATAATGCCACACACTTCACAGGATACGTATTAGGATTAAACAAGCTAATAAATGTAAGGCTCTTAGAACACTACCCAGCCCAGAGTAGGTGGTTAATAAATACAAGCTTTTATTATTATTCTGTTGTTTTGGAGTATAACTATGTTATTCAAATAAATGAAAAGCCTACTTTGATCAAACCAAATACTAAAGACAATGTTTCTTATATTTCTTATAATAATTTGGGAAACATTCTCTGTGTCATAAAGGTGGTGGGTAGCGGGATTAGGGTTCATACTCAAAGCCTCGTGTGTTCTTTTCACCATGCTAGGCTTGGGGTTAGTCATTTAGTATTATTTTCATCCTCACAGATGACATGTGGCTGATCTGTGGGTCAGTGATATTTAAATTAACCTAACAAATTGTCACAGTGGTTTTCAAACTGTGATTTGTGAACTCTTACTGAGGCATTTGTTCAAATGAAGACTTCAAGAATCCAATTCCGGAAAAGCTGGTGCTAGCATGGGGCCCAGGAGTATGCGTGCTTACTGCATACCCTAGGTCAGTTCTCAAAGTGTGGTTACAACCAGCAGCAGTGGCAGCACCTGGAAACTTGTTATAAATGCAAATCTTTGGGCTCTGTGCTAGACCTACCAGAGGAAAACCACAGGGATGTGTTCAGCAACCAGGATTTTAGCAATCCCTTCAGGTGGGGCTTACTCATGTTAACATCTGAGAACCACTGTCCTAGGCAATTGTACAAATGATCCTTGGACCACATTGAGAATTACTGACCAATAAATCAGGGATTTTTCAAAGATTTAGACAAGTCATGTTTTTTAAATCAGTGTAGTCCAAGATAACACTATATTGAATGTAAACAACTTTAAAGATAATTTCATTTAAAGGGTCAAGAGAACATTTTGGCAAAATTCTTTAGCTTCTCAATTTTTCCTCACTGTCAGTATGTTGATACTAACACAAGAGTCATTAGCACTATAGCCCTCAGTAAAATCTGTATTTCTTGATATGTAGTAATTCCATATTTGGGACAAGAAGGTTTTTTTTTCTTAAGTACTAAGTTCATATTAGTTCATTAAAATAATATGTAAATGAGTTTCATCTAAAAATGTCCACAGTTATTAGTAAAAAAAAAATTAAATTGAGGTAGTTATGAGGACAAAAAAAATTGGAAAGCTTAATTCTCCCTGTTGAAAATAAGGGAAGAGATTTCTCTCCCCTCCCTTTTATTAGAACATTTATCTTAGAAAACTTGTAATTAAAAGTTCTTTCTCTGTGCCTTTGAAATATGTATAAATCTTTTTAGAAGCTGAATAAGCCTCTTGCAAGCACTATGACCCAGGAGTGTCTTTCTCTAGGACCTGTGAGCCATCTCTTTGAAATGTAATCATCAAGAGAGATTGTACCCCTCTCTCCCAGTTTCTGTGAGGATAGGAGCCTAATTTGGATGAGCTCCTGGCTCCCAGTTGCAAAACTACTTCTTGCAGTAAAGATTGGAGAAGTTTATTTTCCTTTGTCTAAAACCAGTCAACAGAAAGATATGGTCACTGGAATTATCAGGTGAATTTAGGATGAACTATATCTAATGAACAGGGCTGTCAACTTCTCTAACTTGAGGACTACTCATGGTTTATCTTGAGAACATGTGGACTGTATCTATTTGGCTTTACAAAAAGGTGAGACTTTCTCTGCAATCCCTTAGTAGATTGCCTTTGATCATCACATTCTGGTTTAATGCTTATTCAATAATAACCGTTTTCTGTTCCCTGCTACTTTTATGGAGAACTTTTTTTTTTTTGATTGGGAGAAGTTTTTTTTTATTTTTTTATTGTTATGTTAATCACCATATATTACATCATTTGTTTTTGATGTAGTGTTCCATGATTCATTGTTTGTTCATAACACCCAGTGCTCCATGCAGAATGTGCCCTCTTTAATACCCATCACCAGGTTAACCCATCCCCTCCCCTCCTCCCCTCTAGAACCCTCAGTTTGTTTTTCAGAGTCCATCATCTCTCATGGTTCGTCTCCCCCTCTGACTTACTCCCCTTCATTCTTCCTCTCCTGCTATCTTCTTTTCTTTTTTCTTAAAATATGTTGCGTTATTTGTTTCAGAAGTACAGATCTGTGATTCAACAGTCTTGCACAATTGATTGGAAGAAGTTTTTGTTCTTAATTATATTTCCCCAAGATAGCAAAATCCTGTTTTAGGATATGTAGAATTTTTTTCTGCTAATTCATATTACCAATTAAAACTTTCATCACTTTCAAGAATCAGTTGATTTTGTATACAACCTGATAAAGCAAAAACATATCTGAGACCAGTGGAGCATATAAAACCAGATTTCCTGGTGATGATGTTTTATTCATCATCTTTTAGAAACAGAAAATCTTTCTTATAGGGATAAATGTTTAGTGTGGTCTCAAGACAAAAAAGCTTTTGCTGTCTTAATAGACTTGTATGTTCTAGAGGGAAGTACATGGATTAAAAAGTAGGTTTTCAACCCAGACTTTGAATATTCACTGTCAAATATTCCCTAAATTCCAGAGAAGATTTTGTAGCTGCAATAATGTTAAAAAATAAGTGACCAATATTTAATACTTTTAAATATGGTACTTAGGTCTGCATTAACTTTCCTAAGTGGCTATTTCATGATCATTTGAGTATTATTTTTTCATTTTCCTTGAACCTACCAAACTTTATTCGTACCAAGTGTAGGCACTATTATAGATGGTAGAGTCCCTAACTTGATTTATTAGATTTTTTTCATGGCTAGCTTTTCTTCTTCATTTAAGTTTCTGGTTCATTAGACTCTTTCTTTAACAATTTAAATTTCTTTGTTCACAGACCTTTATTTCCTTCATAATTAACTTTTATTTTCTGCTACTCTTAATGCTGCTGTGATACAGAAGGTTAATCTGGGTGCTGTTGCTAGTGAGATTAGAGTTTGTATCACTCACTGATAACTTTTTAGTGGGTCCTGGGATCGAGCCCCATGTCCAGCTCTCTGCTAGGCGGGAAGCCTGCTTCTCCCTCTCTCACTGCTACCTCCTTCCCCCCCACCCTGCTCTTGTGTGCACTCTCTCTCTCTTTCTGAAATCAATAAATAAAATCTTTAAAAAATAAAAAAAATTGAGTTATGTTTACATGTCAAAATTGAAATAGAAATTTCAGCACAGATGTATAAGAAATTTTACAACTTCTCCTTAGGGAATCCCAATCTAAAACCAGTTTTAGAGCTGAATTGTTCTCTATTTCAACTCCCTTATCTCTACTTCTACTTCAGTTTATATTAGTTAAGTTTAAGGAACATTTTAGGACACTGAAAATTAATAATTTATATGAACTGAATTTATTATTAGAGAGAAATTAGTCTTAGTGCTAAACATTGTGTTATATAGCACAGAGAATATGTGTTGGAATTTTTTAAAATATATATGTTAATAGTGTCATAAATAGTGTCATAAGTATTTTTAAAAAGAGTTTGGTGACTTGCTTATTTTAAGTGAAAAAGTGTTTTTTGGAAATGTTTTTAAATGCCTTTTGGCCACTTTTAAGTAGCAGGTTTAAACCACTGCATAAAATAATTATCATGCTAAAATACACACTACAAGGAAAAAAGAACTTTTAAGGGTATATTAGGTTAAGCAATCACAAAATAAAAAGTAAAAAAAAAAAACCACAAGTAAAATGTCTGCACCATAAAATAAGTATATAAAAATGTGATTTGTCTCCTGGGCTCTCTGAGCACAAGTGACAGGCTCTGGTAGACAGTAAAGGCAAGGATTTCATTTAGTCACTTGCACTGAAATAAATTTTTAAAAGACTACAGATTTTAAGTTCTATGTTTCAACAAAACCAGAATGTAAAACAGAAAGCAAATAAACTTTGAAACATGGAGTAACAATTTCATTCACATCTATGAGGTGATATCTTTTAATAATTGATGTTATAATCTAGCTGAAAGTTTAGTGTCTTAAAAGTCATTATAATTCTACCTCATATAATTCTGTAATGAAAGATGTTAAAAGAATCTGCAAAAACAAGATGAGACATGCTAGTTTTCTGAAATTCTTGAGAAAGGAAACTAGATGTTCTAGAGTGGACAAAATGAGAAAACAAAAACATTCACAAATGTATTTAAACATTAGACATATTTTTAAGCCTATCACTCTGCCAGGTTTGGGGTAAAGCAGTTATGGGCAAGGTAGACAGAGGCCCTACCCCTATACAGAAAGGAGGACACCTAAACAACCCCTCTAACTGAATACAGTGGGAACAGAGGTACAGGTGCAGTGGCAACCATAGCAGGAACCCCTAGCCCGAACTGGGGGGAAGGAGTGGAGATCCAGGAGGACTCCCTGAAGGAAGGGATAGCTAGGCTGGAACCTGAAAGAGAGTAGAAATTAGCAAGGTGAAGAGAGACAAGACTGTTCCAAGCAGAGGAAATAGCTTATATGGAGACTCAAAGGTGAAAAAGATCACAGGCCCCCAAAGAAATAAAAGTTCAATAGGGTTGGAATCTATATCACCTAGATTGTTGAGAGGCAAGAAATGAACCTGAACATATAGGAAGAAGGTAGGGCATAAAAGGCAGACTTCATAACATCAAAGAATATTTGCAAAAGGACACCAAAGAGGGCAGGAAAGGCAGGAAAGTGAACACACAGGAGTGCATTACCTAGGTGGTCACAGCCTCACGAGAAAACATGGCCTGGCGTTTGGTCATGCAGTCTCAAGAGAGAGACCCTGTGCAAACGTTGCCTTTGAAATATTCTGTCAGGCAGACTTTTTGCTCCTTCTCATTTCCTGCCTCTCATGAATCACTCACCCTTCCTGTGCATTAACTTCCCGGCATTTCTTAGTTGTACTCACCAGCCCTTCCAGGCAGCAGTTGAGGAAACAAGAGCCTTTGTGGGTCTGTTTTTCTCAAGTCTCAGTATGGAACCTCTAGTTCTTCCTCCAAGTAGGCACAATGGGGCTTTGCCAAAGCCCAGCCCTCAGGGGGTCCTAGACAGATGACAGTCAGGTGTTGTGGCCCTGTTGGCAAGGGCTGGAATTTTGCAAATACTGAAATGATGTGAGTCTCACTGGAGCCTCTATAGCTAGGAATCCAGGCAAATCACTGTAAGGCTGAAAAACTTTCCGAAGTCCAGAATGAAGTTTTAAAAGGACAAAGTGAAAGTGGATCTGGTACATCCCATGAGGAAGACTGGGAAGTTGGAGTGGAAAAAAGAATATCAGAGGGCAAGGGAAGAGTGTGTCTAAGGTTTCTGTCGAGTTGTACATGATAAATACTGACGTGGGTAGACACTCATTCCTTCGGCTTCTGGTAATGTGCTTTAGTTTTCCTGTGGAAACCATGCCTCCCCTACTCTTGGTTCATCTGGTTTGGGTTGCGTGAACCCCACCCAGTGGTTCTCAGATGCAAACAATCAGTGTGTGACCCCCCTGAGCCCACCAGAGCAATGGGACTCCATGCCAGGAATTTCACTAGAACAACTGGTAAAGAGCTGGAAGCCTGGGACTTTTAAGTTTTATGAACCAATGAATTTCCTTTCTTTCCTTAGGTCAATTAGAATTGTTTTTCTGTCATTCTGCCATTTCTGTCACTCCTGACTGCTACAGGGACCGAGAAGCATCCATTGGATTTAACGATAGAAACCACTGGTCTTGGTGAGGATGATTTCAGTGCAGGAGCACTGGAGAAGTCAGGATGATTCTGACCACTTCTTCATCCTCTTTCCTCAAGCCTTAGAATGCTGTTTCACTACTTGCCAAAGGACTAAGAAGGACAATGCTTGGCGCATCTATAGGAGGAAGCAAAACTGACAAGGGCGACCTGTTTGGCATCTGTGAACCTATTGCTCTGGACCTCCCCTGGGGGCAGAAGTGCTGCCAGAACATAGCAGACCCGTCAGTTCTAAAAGATTGCAGGCAGTCCGTGATAATGAATAGGTTCGATTTTAATGCGTATTTCCCCCAAGTACCTACTCCCATACCAGGAACATAGTGGACTTCTATGAAGTATGGGTTCACTTGAGATGCCTGGCCTACAAGGAGCGAAGAGCAGCCTACAGGATCGCTCAGTCTGGAGTTTTCACAGAAGATGGCGTCCCTCTCAGGGCTGAAAAGATTGTATTTTGGTCAAATTTCCGAAGTCTGATCACTCTAAAGACTAGATGTAGAAATTTTTAGATCCATTTTATGATTCTTTCCTTCATCTCCATTCTTTTTCTTAGAATGGTAACAAATCAGTTACTCAAACCCCAGTTTCCTGTCATAATAATTCTCATATCAGCTCCTTTCTCCTTCAAGTTGTATTCCCAGATTCAGGTGCTCATGACCTCTGGCCTAGAATAAAGGAACAGCGTCCTAATTGGTCTCTGTGCTTCCAGCCACTGTCTGCTCTTCTACACCCTTATACAGCTTAATAATTTCATAATTTCATCAAATGTCTGAGCCTTAGTTAAAGCAGAAGTGTTGGATGACCCTATAACCACAGTGTATTTGTACTTCTATTATAGCTTGTGTGGTAGCCAACCTTTTATTGAATTAGCTGGAGGCATTTGTGTGTCTTGGTTTATCTGTCAGTCTTCCATAAAGCATTGTGTATTTTTTGAAGTTGAGAAATGATTCCATGAGCTTCAATTCACTAATAAGGCCACAAGGCAATTAAATAGAAAGAAATTTCCTTAAATACTGGCATGTGACAGGTAGATATTGAGTTTATTTTTTTAAGATTTTATTTCTTTATCTGAGAGAGAGAGCAAGAGAGAAAACACGAGCAGGGGTAGCAGCAGACAGAGGGAGAGTGAAAAGCAGGCTCCCCACTGAGCAGAGAGCCTGACATGGGGCTCGATCCCAGGACCCCGAGATCATGACCTGAGCCAAACGCAGACACTTAACCAACTGAGCCACCCAGGCACCCCGATACTGAGTTTAATTTAGCTCTTGGAAGTGTGGTCTGAGACCTGATATTGCTTTGCTTATCATTTTGTTACACGGACCTGGTCAAGAGGAAATCCAGTGTCAGTCCTGGTCCTATAGTTTTACTAAGTCGAGTAATCATGGGTTTAGATCATGAAAAATTGGTGGAGCACAAGTAACGATGATTAACTAAAACTTTAAATGACACATTCTTTGCCACATCTTCTGCTTTGTATTTCTGCAAGATCTTAACTGAGATTTTACATTCTTCTTCAAACTCACAGAATATCTGCAGTAAACAATAAGCTGTATATGCTTAAAATCAAAATTCATTTGAATATATTTTCTGATTTCCCATCTGCATCTGTAAAAAATATTTTCTTCAAAGAAAAAGGAACACATTTGCAAGCTTCATTTCCTCAGGGAAAAGTGGAGTTTTCAAAACAATTTTAATGTTTTTATTTTTCTTTAATTTATAACTCGTGATTTAATTTTTATTCACATTTCATATTCATATTGCATGATAAAGAGATGCTATGTCACTTTTAAACGCCTTTTTATCATCTGAGAAGCTGAAGGAAGAGAGGTAAGGGATGAAAACGGGTAAGGATTTTCAAATCTCATATTGGATCAACTTCCCTAATCCTCCAAAATTCAGCACTAATTAGCAGTGGCAGACAACCATCTTCCTTGTGGGAAGGTTTGGAATGAATATTTCATCACCATCAGATTCATGGCAGCTCAATAATGCCACCTCATCCACCACCCCTCATTTTGAATGGGATCACCTCTGTAATGGAAGTTTGGGCTTTCAGTGATAACAATGATCATCTAAGTTTTCCCTTAACAGAAGTCAGCATTAGCTTGGTTGGCATATGATCCAAAAGCTCTCCTCTTGCTTTTGATCCAGCAGCTTAGTCTGAGGCACTGCCAGACAGATGCCATAGCCATGTTATTGCTAACAAGTGATAAAGCCTTCTCAGAAGGGTAAGGAAAACCCCCTTCCAAAAATGATAGAACAAATAGAAAGCTCTGACACTGTCTTTCTCCCTTCTCCGTCAGTTAATTTGCAAAATATTTCTGAGGATGTTTTGAAGAGGTTGGTTATGGGGGATAATGAGAAGTGGCCTTGGACATGCCAAGTCCTTATTCCTTGTTTTTAATTATGCTGGTGGAAGAGGGTGAAGGTAGGATATTGCACTACCATTCCGGGGCCATTCCTATCGGCCAGACCTCTGCCAACCATTTTATATATGTCGCCTTCTTATGTGGTTCCACATAGCACATTGAGAAAGATAGGATTATTATACTTTTTGTATAGAAGGAAACTGAGGCACAGTTTCACAACTTAAGAGAGTCAGGTCAAATACAAAGGATAAAAATTTAGGTCTCATCACATTTCTCAACAGTCACCCTGAAAGACAGAAGACAGTGGAGGGACACTTTCAAACTTTAGCAGGAAAAATATTTTTTATTTTAAGAAGAAGAAGAAGATAGCAGGAGGGGAAGAATGAAGGGGGGGAAATCGGAGGGGGAGACGAACCATGAGAGACTATGGACTCTGAGAAACAAACTGAGGGTTCTAGAGGGGAAGGGGGTGGGGGGGATGGGTTAGCCTGGTGATGGGTATTAAAGAGGGCACGTTCTGCATGGAGCACTGGGTGTTATATGCAAACAATGAACCATGGAGCACTACATCAAAAACTAATGATGTAATGTATGGTGATTAACATATAATAAAAAAATATTTTTATTTAGATTATATACCAAACCAAACTATGAATCAAGCCAGAGCAAAAATAAGGACATATTCAAACAAGAAAGTTTTCAAACAAAACAAACAGAACACCATTTCTTAGAAGACAGTGACTAACAAAAGAATGAAGTGGAAAGAAAAAAGAAAAAGAGCATCTCATGGGTGATAGGGAATTGATGATAAATGATAGAGAAGAGCTTTCTCCATGACCCCTTGAATCTAGACCAGCCTGTGACTTTCTTAGGACAAATAAACAGTAGCAAAAGTGTCACAAACAGAAGCTTCACGTTTTTGTCTTAGAACTTCCTCAATACTGTGCTGGGGACCCCTATCATCTCCACTGTGTAGAAAAGCCTGAGCTTGCCAGGCTTGGTGATGAATGATGAAAACCACATGGTCCCCATTGTACCCCCATTTCTCATGCCCGGCCTGTTAACACAGAGGTCCCTGGTTCAGTTTCATTCAGACCCGAGAGTGAATCCACAATGCTGATCAACAAGACTATGTCAAATAAATGGTGATTGTGTTAAGCAACTGAGTTGGGGGTGGTTTTCACACTGTACAACATGACTAATGATGAAATTGGAAGCTACATGGGGGGTACTGCCAAAAGAAAATGTTAGAAGATGCGACACTGGCTTTGAGACGAGGCAGCAGGCAGAAACAGCTGTTTGGAAATTTGGAAAGACGGTGACTTGCATTATATGGAGGAGTACAATTGGCACAACTAACACCTGTCGTGACTTGGGAAAGAGGAACTACCTAATGAACTTTTAGATTTGCTAAGGAGATCACCAGACAGAATCTTAAAAGTATCAGAAATTTCTTTTGTGATAAAGTATGGGAAGAGGGAGATGAATTAAAGAAAGAATTATTTAGTTTTAGGGGTATTTGTAAAAGAATTATTTAGTTTCGGGGTGCCTGCATGGGCTCAGTCATTAAGGGTCTGCCTTCAGCTCAGGTCATGATCCCAGGGTCCTGGGATCGAGCCCCACACCAGGCTCCCTGCTCAGCAGAGAGCCTGCTTCTCCCTCTCCCTCTGCTGCTCCCCCTCCTTGTGCATGCGCTCGCTCTCTCACTCTCTCTCTCTGTCAAATAAATAAAATCTTTTAAAAATTATTTAGTTTTAGAGCAGAATTTAGAGGGAATTTACAAGGCTCAGGACCTGTTGAGTTAGAAAATAATTCACATTCTGCCTTACCATACAGTAAAAAATTTGATCTTAATGGTAAAGATCAAATCAAGAGTGTGGCTATAAGAAAAATTGTTACGATCTATATAAAAGATTTAAGGTAATACCTAGAAACACCTTTCAACTAGATAAAAAATATTCCAAGAAAACTGACAAACATCTTTTAAGGGTTTTATCCAAGCAAAAGAGCACTAGCTTTAGTTTACAGGGATTGAGATTGTTCAAATTGCAATAATGCTTCTAGACTCCCAAAATTCCATCAGCAGAAAGCAGGTTGAAATAGCTTCTCACCTGCAAAATGGGCTACGTTTTTCATGAAAGGGAAAAGACATTTCAGAAAAGGAACCAAAAGTCCAGAGAAGAACAATGGATCAGGAAGCCATTCCCAGGTACAGTCAAGGAGATGCACTGGGAAGTACTCGGAGGGAGCATAACCAAGCTCTAGTCAAGGAGCAGCCTCTGCTTCTGGCATGTTTGTCCTTCAGCATTTCAGAATTCTTATGAACCGGTCACTGTTTTTTTATTGGGAGTGTCTATTATGGTATGTTATATTTATCTGGCATGACACAGTACAATATGGTGTGAATGAAGGGAGTGTGTATGATGGGGGCATATATCTTATCTTCTTTGGTCTCTGGATAAAAGGGACTCATATTAGAAGAGATGCTGAGACCCTGGACAGCCAATCTGATGCCCTAATCATATAAGACTTTTAAGGGATCTGAGATGAAGAACATATGTTGCATGTGAGACCAATGAAAGTTACTGCAGCCGGAAGGCACAGGTAAATTGCAAAACTATCCATGATGCTTTATAGCTCCTCGCACCAAAGGTAAAATCTACTTCCACCTCCATGAGTCTAGACTGGCCTTGTGACTTGCTTTGGCTAATTAATTAGAAGTAAGCATGATATAAAAAGAAAATTGAGAAGTTTGCAAGGACATTAGGAATTCCTCTCTTGCTGCTTTTGGGACCATGTAAAGAAGTGCGGGCTGGCTGGGTGGGTAGTCAGAAACATGTGATCCAATCACCACCTTTGCCCCAGCTAAATAATCCCATGAATGCCTGGATTCTGAGCTACCTAGCTGACAGCTACTGAAGATACATATATGAGAGAGCCCAGCTAATGGACCAACAGAAGAACCACTCAGCTAATCCCAGACCAATTTGCTGCCTCACAGATTATAAGCTAAATAAATCATTGTTTGGGGGTAGCTTGGTGGCACAGAAATGGCTGATACACTCACTATGCAACCACGGGCAGGTGAAACATTCCTTCTAGACTTCAGAAAGTGACATAATGCCCACTCATTTCTGTTCCTTATCCATACTGGCCACACTTTAAGTCCAACCAGTCCCAGTTTGGGGGACATATTTTTAAATGTCAGAATATACTGCATCTGTATGCAGCAACCTGCCTGCAAAGCAGTGATTGTTCAATGTCTTGGAGAAAGAGCAGTGATGCCCTGAAAGATAAGAGGCCAAACCTATTGTAGAGACGTTTGTCCATGTATCCCTCCCTCATAAGGATATTTATCATTATTCCATTCCTCCAGCATCTGTTTTGTTTAAATATCATTTATATCTCTGTGCAATCTCACTTTGACACTAGTGCCACAATTGTGCTAGGGTCACAAAGTTAAACTAGCACCACAGCCAAGAGGTAACACAGGGACACACGTTCCACTCCATCTCCTGGTCCCTAGTGAGCCGGCTTCTGAGAGACCTACTCTGGTCTGTCTCTCCGTCCCCATGAGCAGCACCAACCCGTTCCGTAAGGACCCACCTTCCTGCTGCGTCTGCTCTAACAGTGAAGGACATCCTGAGACTTGAGTTCAGATCCTGGCTCCAGCACTTACCAGCCGTGTGTCAGGATAATTATATGTACCTCCCGAAGCTTTGTAAAGATTAAACGGGATGAGACATGAGACATACCTTAGGCCCTGCATGTATTAAACTCTGGATTTTTTTAATAGATGAATGTGTCTGTCTGGAACATTGCACTTCTGTTTTTGCTGTGACGATGAAGGGTTTGTGAGACTGAGGTGCCCCAGCATGGTCTGTCGCACTGGATGGAGATGCCTCTTTGTCATTCCGAAACCCATCTAGTCTGTGCTGCTTTCTGGTGTAAGGGTCCGAAGAGATTCGGCCATGCAGTGGGCTGCGCCCTCTCTGGATAGCCAGACACCTCGGGGGGCATCTTAGCTGACCTGGAGCCAGGCCTGATGCAGTGTCATGGTTTAGGGGCACAACAAGATTTCTTGAATGGAGCAGAGGAGCAGGAATCATGGGACGTGGGCTTTATGCCGGGTCCCAGCACTCATTTGGCAAGTGACCTTGGGCAAACCACTTCCCTTCTCTTCTTTCTATTAAAGGAATTTTAATAGATTTTATGGCCACACCTCACAAAAATGTAGTGAAGATTAATGTAGGATATCTGGAGCAATTTCAGAGGGAAACACCACAGAGATTATAATTAGTTTTACAATCTATAATTAAGTCTATAAATAGTGAGAAGATCCCACACCTGAATTATACATTTAAAAATAAGAGTTCACATTTTAAAAAATCTTTCTAAAGAAAATGAACACCAATTACTTGGTCATAGAGAGATGATGAACTGGAAAAATACAAAGATCTTGGCCTTAATGCAGCTTTCAATTTGGACTCTCCGTGAGATAACAAAGCTGATAATGGAGAATAAACTGCCTATCAGATCTTGTGGACTAAAAGTTTGACTCAGTAACTCACTAAGGAAAGGTATAGACGGCACTTAAAGATGAAAAAGTTGAAATCTTAATCCAGTTCTGGCTATGAGGATTTTATTAGGAAAGGTTAAATGGTGGAGCCTTTCAAAAACACTGGAGAACCCCTTTCCTTACATCTACCCTCACATCCTTCAGGGCACGTTCCTCAATCCAGGCAAGAATGGAATGCTGTGGGAACAAGAAGGGCTTCCAAACAACAACCAGGAGCCCATTCAATCATTGCTGTCTTGGGAAACCTCTATGTGGTAACCCTCTGGGCATTAAGAGACTTACCTTTTGTTGCCCTTTCCCCTTCCATTCCTCCAACAGAGCACCTCCTGCAAACAGTGCAGTAGGGCATGGTGTCAAGTATGCAATTGAATCTCACTGCCTTTTTAGAGATTTCAAAATACTCAGCCCAGGCAATTTAGGAGAGTTGGTGCTCCAAAATGTAGAATCCTAACACAAACACACTTGTATTATTCAATGAATTGAAAGTAGATTCAAAGCACAGATACCCTCCGCCGTGGGTTGGCAAGCTCATGTTACAATCTGGACCTTTGGCTATTTTTGGTCTCCCCAGCCCTTCCCAGTCAGGCTCCACTCTCTTTGGGCCACCAGGAATGCTGAGGACCACGATGCCCTTTTCTGTCTGAGCCACAGGACAGCCCTTGGTTTCTGGATGAAGCTGCCCTTGTCACAGCCCCTGGGCCTCCAAGTTGACAGGTCACAATTTAACACACTGGATTCATAAAAACAAACAAAATAGCACCTTTTTATTTTCTTTGGCTGACCTATGCCTGCCTACCAACCTCTGCTTCCCGGGGCAGGGCCAAGAAGGTGGAGGAGGTGTAGATGAGCAGTCTCCAGTTAGTTTCAGTCTAGATCATGTCTGTTGGGTAAACAGTCCATGGACCTGGTTCACTCCTAACAGACCTGCTCCTCCCCACTCTCCCCTGCACCTTCCCCACATGGTGGCTGGCTTCCCGGGAGTGACGGCTTCCTGTCCTCCTGATGTCATGAGGTCTTGGGCTGGTCCCCCTGCCCCGGCTCTTGGTTCTGGCTGTCCTCTGGCTGATCTCTGCTGAAACGAAGTAGATCCAGTCTTAACTGTAGAGTCTGCCTGTGTTTCTCCTTAGGCTTCAGTTGGTGTATCTCCCAGTATATTCACTCAGTCAGGCCATGCTCCTGGGGAACCCAGCACCCCACTGCTGAGCAGGCCTCTCTCCAGCTCTGACTAGTACAATTCACCTGCCTAGGTCATTTGTGAGTCCTGAGGGGCATGTCCATCAGCCCTTGGATTCGGGGTCACTTAGCTCGTGCCAAAATGAGACCCACTGAGGCTCCCCAGTTCTGTTTATCTGCCTTCATACTTCCCCTCTGTCACAGTTTTTCTGTGTTGGGTAACGTAAGAGGAAATGCTAGTCTATGAGGAAATTGAGTTGGGGATGCACATTGTTTGAGTTCAATGGCTTTTGTTTGTGTAGTTCACAGACACATATGAGTCCTGTTAAATTACTGTGTTGTTCCAGGATAGAAATGACTCCTAGTATTTCCCTGCTTGGGCTTGAAATGTTCTTCACCCACATCTTACTGTCTTTCTCCTTCAAACTCCCTCTTGTCTGAGAGGCCTCCTCTGACCACGCGCCCATAATGGCATTCTCTCTCCCCTTGCATTGCTTTATGTTTCTTTATTGCACTTATCTATTGCAAATAATATCACTGTTTTCTTGTTGACTTTCACCTCCCCCATTAGAACTTAAGCTCCCAGAGGGTCTGGTTTTTGTCTTGTTCACTGGAATATCCCCAGTGCCTAAGATGATATAATATCCTTAATGATTTTTGATAGTATACATTTTAATGTTATTAAAATAAAAATCCATATCAAAATGTGCAACAGAGTACATTTTACTTTGCAACTTAGATTTAACTAGTTTCATGAGTCATAAGAGAAGATTTTGAGACCAGAGCTGTCTTCTTACTTTATGCCTGGTATGATTTCTGTTATACCGTTCAAGCTGTCTTTCTCAATGGTATGCTTGTGTATTTGTTTGAGATTCCATATATTTGTGTAATAGTCTGCATTAAGCTATCCGGATGAAAAACTAGATTTATTACTAAGTCAACACCTGATCGTCTTAAATATTGATATATACAATGCCATTTATTTTAAAAACCAACATAGGAAAAGGAGAGAATGGGGACTTTCTGTTTATTTATTTTATTTTTTAGTTATAGACATATAGCTCTATATATCCATATTATTTATACTTATTTTGAAGTGAATCTATAAACACTTCCTTTAATGCACATAAAAACATAGTCAATTGGGTGCCTGGGTGGCTCAGATGGTTAAGCATCTGCCTTCGGCTCAGGTCATGATCCCAGGGTCCTGGGATCGAGTCCCGCATCTGGCTCCCTGCTCCTTGGGAGCCTGCTTCTCCCTCTGCCTCTATCTCTCTCTCTCTCTCTCTCTCTCTCTGTCTCTCATGAATAAATAAATAAAATCTTTAAAAAAATTTAAAAAAACAGTCAATTTTTTGTGGAATTACTGCATCAAAGAAAAAAATTACAGTAAATGCTATAATTTTTACTTTTATACTCTACCTGCCTACAAATTTTAGACTGTATTCCTCAACAACAATATAAAAAAAAAGACAAAGTAAAGAGGTGACACTTTTTTTTTTAACCTTAATCTCTAATAATCTTGCATAGGTCATAACAGAATCAGAATCAATTTTAATGTAGCTACAGCCTTTTCTAAATTTATATTTTTCTATTTCAGGGAAATGAGTTTTGTTTATGAATTTGTGCCAAGTGTGTAATCATGCTGGCTTTTACACACAGACAACAAAGGAATGAGGGAAGAGATACATATTGCACAGCTATATCAAAGGGCTTAAGTGACTTCACATAATATATTTTCTCTGGTGTGTTCTATTTGGCTGGTTGAATGACTGTCATTTTGCATCCATTCCTCTGAGGCAATGACATGGTGAGGACGGTATTGTGATAGATGGAACTATCAGAACCAGTGAGTATTTAGATATTGAACTAGTGTATTAAATTTACAAAGGGCTACATTACAGGAAAGTGTGATTGTTCTTCTATGACTGTTCTGAGCATTAAGGACAGGGCCTGGTAGTTAAAGAACAATGATGCATTTTCCCTTTCCTCATCCTACCACCTCTTTTGTGTTGCTTAGCTACAGTTGAAGCAAACCCCAAAGCTTTTGTTCACAGGCTTTAGTCTAAGGATGAACTCTCCTTCAGCTAGCTTCATATAATCCAATATAGCAAAAGCAAGGCACTTGGAAATCAGGTTCATCATGGCAGATTCTATAGACAAGAAGAATAAACCACATTGCTTACTAGAAACTTAGAGGACAAAGATGTAGAATAAAAGCATCACCTTATTTGTTTGCACAGTGTGCTATTTCCAAAACAGCCCACCTCCCCCACCCCTCACCCCTGCCGTGCTATGAAAGTTAGAGCGTTCTCATAAAACCTTCTGTAAAGCGACCAGTATCCTCCACTTTCTGAAAGTTTGAAAGTTCATGTTAGGCTGCTTTGCCTTTATGAAAGTCCTGCATTCGTACCTGTTTTCTCTAACCAAAAGAAGTAAGAGGATTTTTGCCTTTACAAAACAGTAGCTACCACCCTAATGTAGGTCTTTCGAAAAAGAGGGATACCTGTAAAGACATTTTCATGAATTAACTGACTTCATCTGCTCTTTTCTCCTTAAAGGTGAATTTGAGAAACCAGCCCTTTCTTTTTGGTAGTCTGCTCTTTATTATTTGCGTGGGACTTAAAAGGGGCCAGTCTCCTTACGTGGCAGAACATACCTTGCAGGCTTACAATCTCAAGCTTTTCCTCCTACTACATTTGAAAGAGTCACACAGCGTGATCATAAATATTATCTCTACATAATTCCCTCCTCAAAATTGTCCTACCAGAGGTACCTTTTTACCTTTGAGATGTGTATTTCTAGAAACATGTTAATTTTCTGACCAGCTTGAAATGACAAAACAAAATGCCAGCAGTCATGCTGTTGACTCCTTCAGTATCCTGGCTACCTGAGGAGCTAAATATCACTTTGGATTCCTGTTCTGGAGATCCTGCAGTTGCCAGTTGTACCAGTTTGTCTGGATAGAGTACAGGCCTCTTCCTAATAGTACCCCAATTTCTTTTGGGGAGAGGAACTCCAGGGATTCACTTCTCATTGCAGAAGCACACAGGCCAAAGAGACCAGAGCCTCTCTTTCCTTGCATGTTGCCTCCATTTGACCATATGACCCATGTGTCCTGGGAACCTGCATCTTGACCAAATGAGGTGGTAAGAGGAAAGGTTGGAGGTATTTCATCACTCTTGTAGGGGGACAGGATTCCTGCCCAAGCTGTTAAGAGTTATTTGGAGATGGTTATTGTGCTGCCTGTTTCCTGTTGTATGCACGTGTGTGTCCCTTTGTTGCTCTCTTTACTGCTTCCTGCTTCCAAGACCGCCATGTTAGCCTTGTATCAAGTCTGTGAGATTTCACACCTGAGATTACACACACACACACACACACACACACACACACACACCATAATATCCTTTTTTACAAACAAATACCTTTTGCTCAGGTTAGAACTAATTTCTGTTGTTTGTGACAAAAAAGAAAAAAATCCCTAACTGATACTGATATCATGATTCTAAATCTTATAGAAAAGGAAATAACCAAAATTCTAGGGGTGTGTATTTGACCCAGTCCTCTAAAGTTGAACATTCACAATTAAGTTCGTGAATAATGAAATTGTGGCATAACTGGTGTGATAGAGTACAAAAGTTCATGTAGCATCTTAGGATACAATCATGTTTTCATGAACACTTCCACCTTTATATGAAATGTTTTAGTGTGCTACCTTCATTCTTGAAGATTTGAAATGTTAGATCTATATGGGAAATGAGAGGGCGCAACCAAATTTGCATAAAAACAAATGCAGTTAGGCTTTCTCTCATCCTATTTTCCCTAATGAATTGAGTTTCTGAGTTTTGGTTTTTCCCTTTCTCTCTCTCTCTCTCTCTCTTTCTTTCTTTCTTTCTTTTTTTTTTTAGAGCTGATTTCTCAACTTTGTACATTTAAGAAATCTATTTGTGCCCAAGAACATTCTGTTATTACCTTCAGGTGCTCTTCACAGTGGTTTAAGATTAAACTGTGAAACTGAAATTTTAGTGCCAAGATTATATTGATTTCATGGTACAGATAAGTAAGCACTTGGGTTATTAGAAGATTGTTCACACTGTTAGGATCTTTCCTAAAAACATTGTTTTCAGTGAAATCATAACACTAAAAATTGATGTGGGTTTAGAAATCTCTATTTACCTCTGTTTTTTATTTAAAAATTAGAGAAAATAAATATCCAGTCATAATAAAGTACTATTAAGTACAGTGTACAATATGTTTCTGTATTCACAGGGAAACTTTATGTTGCAAACAAACAAAATCAATTCTCCTGACCTAACCAATAAATGAAAATATATTACTTTATATAACTGAGATGTATAGACGCAAATCCATCATTAGACACAGATTGAGCTTTAGGACTATGATGTCATAGGGACTTTGTCTTTGTCTTCCTGAGCTCTTGGTTCTTCCTTTCCCTTTGTTGGTGTTGTTAAAATTAGCAGCTATACTCCTAAGCCTCACATCGGTACCGTGCATCATTTGGATGACAGTCATGTGCCTGTGTCTCACAGTTCTAAGCAAAACTTTGGATATTCACTCCAATTTAATTGAATTAAATCACATATCCACCCCAGAATTAATCACTGTAGCCAGAGTAATGAGATGTGCTGCTTCACTAATTCTCCATCATTTGTTCCACCCCTATAGCAGGGGTGGGTAAACATAGCTTCCCCAGAAGCACATGAATCCCCCCTCCCTGAAGAAAATTGGGACCTGTTGAAAGTGTGAGGAAGAAAGGGAAACTTCACAGGCACCCAACAAGTGTCCAGTCATCCTCCATTATGTTGCTATTGTAGGGGATATCGGTGACTTCTAGATGTTTCATGTAAAGTGTATCTTCACCATTTTGCACCAGGGCTTGTGATGTGAACCACCGAAAGTGTGCTTCATATAGAGTAGATTGGCAGAGGTTAAATATGACAAGGATCTGTTTTAATATATCCAAGGCATTTTAGTTAATTTTAGTCAATATCAAGGCCATCATATTCAGAGCCACGAATTGCTCCAGTGAAAACTTTCTCTTCCCTTTTGTCATCCTTGCTAAGCAACATTTTTAGGGATGTCCTTCATGCAATGTGAATATCCTACTTTGTACAGTGTGAAATGCAAAGCAAATGGACTTAGTGTTTTATCAGCTGATAAAGACAACTGGCTGATAAATTTACTTCAGGGTAGGGATTGAATTTTAGCAAATTCTCCCCTCTCTCCACTTCTCACTTCCTCTCAGTAGTGTTATAACACTTGCAGACTATCTTCTAAACTCTACTTCACTTTATGGAACTTGATTAATAGGTAAATACCTATTTTTCTCTACTTATAAAATATTAAGTAGAACAAGTTATATTCTCAAAATTGGACACTATCTGGAGATGTTAGCTGGCATTAAATTTGTTTGTTCTAGCCACTTTCCCTTACAGTCTCAGAAGTTTGACCTCATGTGTGCCCCAGAGCAATTGGAACAACAGATACGGATCCATTGATCCACGCTGACTGAGCTCATACAACATTGATGTATTCCTGAGAAACTCTATTTAAGCAAAAAATAGATTATTGGCCATAAGGGCCAAACACTTGCATTCTCCGAACGATACATTCTCCCCGTAAAAGTAAGCTACATGGAAGAGCCAAATTATTATTTGAACATTGCCTCTTATGTGTGGAACTAGAATAAGGTGATTAGTTTTATAATTTAGATGTTCAGTACCATCAGACAAAGTCAGGTGCCTGTATCTCCTCAACTTGGACTTGGGCCCTGCCACCTTCTTTCTAGAACAAGGCTTTGGCGGGCACTACTCATGTGTGCCAGTGAGTCTCTGCTTTGTGCTGATCAATATCCTTTTTCTGAATGCCTCATTCTTTCTTTAGACAACTATCTTCAATCAAACCTTTGCACTGAAGAACTTACCTATATGAAATAACTTTATGTATCTTGGCCTGTTATGTATCAAAGCTAATCAAACTAGCAGAATCTTATTTTCTCTTTTATGTACCATGTAACTAACATTTTCTTTTTAATTCATTAAGGGATGTAACTGATTGAGTGCCCACTCAGTGCTAGGCATTTGACCTATGTGATCGTATTTAAGCATAAATGAAGCAAGTAACATGATTCTCATTTTAGAGTAAAGGACACTTAAGCTCAAAGAAGTCAATGCAACTTGCTCAAGGTCAACATCTAATTAGTTGATAGAGACAGACTTCAGCCATCCTATTGTGATTATGTGTTGTGATTCTAAGATCAGTGCCCTTTCAATATGTATTACCTGGGAGGACATATTAAGATAGGCTTTGTGTTCTCCCATCATTTCTAAAAGTAATGTGTCAAAGTCTTGATAGCTGGAGAAAATTAAAATTCTTAATTTATTGTATCTTTTTTTTATGGAAAAGTGTTCATTTATTATAGTATGTATTTCTTTTGTGCCTAGAGTGGGCAAGTCTCTGTGTTGCATAGTATAGAATAAAATTTAAAAAAAAAAGATACATTATGATCTGAAAATAGGATAATGAAAAAAGGGTTCAAATAGCTATGATACTTAACTGCATATTAAATAATGGTTATGGTGTAATAATGCAGGACTGTGATCCCTGAGATAAGCGAAAGAAAATGAGATAAACATTAAAGATTTCCCCCAAATTTATTTCCTAGAAGCAGTTCCCAGGCTGCAGAGCAGAGCAGTGGAACCAGGCAGAGGCCAGCATTCTCAATGACTTAAGAGACAGAGATTACATATCAGAAAGCCTAAGGCAAGTAGAAGTTTCAGGGCTGTGTATGAGAAAAGAGGGAGATACAGAGAGAAAGAGAGAGAGATAGACAGAGACAGAGAGAGATCCAGAGATCTGTGGAGAGAGGTCCCATAGAGGTTTTGGTTCACATATGAGCCTGAGCAAAGAACTAACACAAAGCAATAGTGTGAACAATTCTCAAAGCTTACACAAGGCTGGAAATAGTTGTTTTTCTACCAGCTAAAGTGAGGTGTTTTTCACAGTATCCTCAGAAGAGAATTACATTATTAGGGGGCTAAATTAGCCCTAAACTAAAGACAACTCTGGATCTGCCTTAACAAAGCCTAAGAGCATGCCTTCAAAGGACCAAACCAATCACAAATAACTGCCTGCAAGAACAAAGTACAGTACTCTTTAAAGGAACACAACAAAATCTAGCATGCAACAATATGGCAAGTTCCCAATGTACAGAATTCAATTAAAAATTTCCTGACATACAAAGAAGCAGGGAAATATGACCCATAATCAGTAAAAGCAATCAATACAAATAGACCCAGAAGTGACCAAGGTGATGGAATTAAACAAGGACATTAAAATAGCTATATGTTCCACATATGTTTTAGAAAAGAGAGGGAAACATGAACGATATGTGAAAAGAAATCTTTTTTAAAACTTTTATTAAAAGACCAAAATTGAACCTCTACAGATGAAAAATATAATATTTTTTCAGCATATTAGACACAGCTGAGAAAAAGATCAGTGAACATAAAGATATAGCAATAGGAATTATCCAAAATGAAGCAAATAGAGAGAAAATACTGGATAAGAAATGGCGTATGGTACAATACCAAATAATCTAATATATGTGTAATTAGATTGTTCAAGAAAGAGAGAAAAAGTTGAGGGTAGGGATATGTTCAGAAAAATCTTTGAAGTAATAATAGCTGAAAATGTAAACACTTTTGATGAAGACTATAAACCTACTGACCCAAGAAATGCAAAATAACCAAAATAAAATAAACAAAAACAAGTAGAATAAAAATAAAGAAAACCAAACCAAGTTATAATCAAATTGTTGAAATCAGTAATAAAGAGAAAAAAATTCTAGACCAGCCATAAGAAAAACATGATATGTATAAAGACATAAGGATGAGTACAGGTTTCTTTTTTTTTTTTCTTTTCTATAGGTTTCTTGTCAGAAACTATGCAAGCCAAAAGATAACATAGCACATCTTTATAAAATATTGAAAAAAAAAACAAAGATTACCTACAAAGACACAAAGAATGAAAATATCTTTCAAAATAATAAAAACCAGTAAGACTTTTAAGATATGCAAAAGCTTAGAAAATTCATCACATTGGACTTTTGCCACCAGAAATGTTAAGGAATGTGTGGCAGGAAGAAGGAAAATGGCACACAGGTGTCTACAGAAAGTCATGAGACACATCAGAAATGAAAATTATTTGGATAAATATAAAAAACATATTTTACCTCATCTTTCTTACTTTTAAGATTTCTTTATAAGATAGAAAACTGTTTAAAGCAAAAATAATAACTATTTTTTGTAGGATTTATGAGTGAAAGGTAGAAATAAGGTAATTGACAACAACAGTACAAAGGTTGAGAAAGGTAAATGGAAGTAGACTGTGGAGTAGTATAATAAAGTAGTACATTATTGTTTGAAGGTAGACTATGATAATTAAAAATGTATTTTTTAATCTTAGAACAATCACTAGAAACAAAACAAAGAGGCCTTGCTAATAGACCAACTATGAAGATAAAAGAAAGATCAGAAAAACATTCAATTAAATCAGAAGATGGCAGGAACAGAGGAAGAAAGAACAACAAAAAGGAAGAAAAAAATTGCAAGATGGTATAAAACCAACCATAACAATAACTGCACTAACAGAAATGGTTTAATGGCTGGAATGCCATTAATTAATATAACACAAAGCTGATTTCAGAACAAGGAATATTATTAGGTTAAAAATGGTATATTTCCTAATAACAAAGGGATGAATTCATCAAGAACGCATAACATTCTTAAATATGTATGCCACCAATAATAGTGCTTCAAAACATATGAAATAAAAACTCAGAAATTAAAGTAGACCTATCCACAGTTATACTTGGAAGTTTCAATATCACTTTCTTTGCAATTAATAGAGCAAGTTAAGAGGAAATCAGTAAGGATAAAGAAGAGCTGAATAATATGATTAACAAACCCAACCTAAGGCTAATTGACTTCATAGAAAAACACTTAACCCACAAACATTCTCTTCAATAGGGAATATTCACTTAGAGACCGTTCTGGACACTCAAAGTGGTCTCAGTAAGTTTAAGAAGAGAGAAATCATACAAAGTAGGTTTTCTGAACGAAACAGAAATAAACTAGGAATTAGTAACAGAAGGATATCAGAAAAATCCCAAATATTTGAAAATTAATATCTTTTTGAATAATCCATGGGTCAAAGAAGAAATCAGAAGGCAAATTGGGAAACATTTTTGAATGGATGAAAATGAAAACACAGCATATCAAAATTTGTGAAAAGCAGGTAAAGCAGTGCTTGAAGGAAATTGACAGCATTAAAGAAAGAAATGAAGAAATCTCCTTTTCTGGATCTCTTTGCGCAAGTGTCACAGCCAGTATCCCTCTCTTGGGGGCTGGGATAATTCCAGCCTTGAGATGAATTCACACCGTTGATGAAGTTAGGTCTTCACCATAGTCCAGGTATCTGGTGATGCTGTTCAGAAGGCTGTGAACCTCAAATGAAGACTAATGTGAAAAAGCCTCACGACACCTTCAGAAAAGTGCTCAGATGAGCACATTATTTGCCTAATGCATTTCCTGTGTCTCACAGGTCCCCAGCGCAGACTCAGTGACACTAATGGTAGCTTTTATCCCCTCTTCCACTGTATACCATACATTGAGCTGACAGGTGGTAACGCCGAGCACATTTTGTTTTCCCTTTAGGGCCTTGTTATTTCGGTTTTGTTTTTAAGTTAGAAAGGAGACAATTTGACACTTTTTCCTTTCGCCTTCTATAATAGCTTTACTTGCTTTAAAGTACCCACAAACAAAAGATGCTTTTTCCTGTTGCTCTCTGGAAAATATACCCTAAAGAAGATTCCCAAGCAGTAGAGGAATTTCTCAGAAATCCACGTGGGGACAGAAATAGGGACCTAACATTTATTAACTGCCTCTTTCTTGCCAGCCTCAGTACTCACACAGGAAATTTACTGACCGGTTCTTAATCTGCTTACCAGTCTTCTGGCCTGGGTTCCTAGAATCTGCTTTAGGGATTTTCCCACATGTGACCCCAAGCCTATGCAGCTTGCCTGACATTGCTGAAGAAGTCTGATTCACCAAACACAGAATTTGTCAGTGTTCTGTCCGGTCACATTGTTGACCAGGGTCCCTCCTAGGCTGACCAGTCTATCCAAGTTGCAAATTTGAAAATAAAACAGCTCGATTTTGTGCCTTTGAGTTGAGATAATAGTCTCAGCAATGCCAACAGTGATTAGGTGAACATGAATCTGTACTTCAAGTAGAAAAAAATGGGAAGAAGTTTTATTTGTTGGTGTCAGAGGTCCCATGGGAACAAGACTTTGAGAGAGGATTGGCTGCAAAAAGTTGATTGGAAAATGCTTTCAGAATCAGGGAGGAAAAGGACCAGAATTGATCAGAGGGAAAATATATTAGTTTTTTATAGCTGCCGTAACAAATTACCACAAACTGTGTAGCTTAAAACAACACAAATTTATTATCTTACAGTTCCACAGAAGTCTGACACTGGTGTCACTGGGCTAAAATAAAAATGTCTTCCAGGATAGGATGAGCTCTCCTCTGGAAGCTCTAGGGGAGAATCCATTTTCTTGCCTTTTTCCAGCTTCTAGAGACCACTCACATTCCTTGGTTCCTGTCTCCTTCTTCCATCTTCAAATCCTGGCATAACAGGTAGAATCTTTCTCACATTGCATCACTCTGGTCTCCTGTTTCCCTCTTTCACTTCTAAGGTCCTTGTGATTACTTTAATTTCACTCAGATAATCCAGGGTTATCTCCCTATCTTGAAGTCAGCTGATTAGCAAACTTAATTCCATGTGCAACCTTAATTCCTCTTTTCTATTGAACCCAACATATTCACAGGTTCAGGTGATTAGGTTGTAGATATCTTTGGGGGAGGCAGGGAAGCATTATTCTGCCTATGTGGAGAAGCTGAAATAAATTCATTTATCCTACAGAGAAGATAACCCCTCAGAGTTGTGCTGAATTGGAACAATGTATATAAGCCCCCGAGTTTATATAGAGTTGAGGTATATTAATGGACTTAGAACATCATCACTCAGTGTATTTTTCTTAATACCAAGATATAATAAAGAAATTGCAAAATTGTTCTTCAGAGTTTTCATATTTTGTGATTGTGGTTTTACATAATTTGTGTAATTGAGAGTGTATCACAAGTAATAGAATCCATTTTTATTAGGTATGAGGAAGGGGTATACAGAAATCTCCATCTCTCTGAGCCTCAGTTTTCTCATCTCTAAAATAAGTATATTTTTGCTTTTAATTTAGAATATGTAACATATACATTCCCTAGCTAGTACTTGAGGAAATAATAGTTGTTCGATAAATTGCAGCTAATATGATAGGACATAATGTGGTATAATCCCAATTGTTTACTTGGCTGTTCTGCTAAATAATTTTACAAGATGAAACACTGTATTATTCACCATTTTATACTTAATCCCCAGCACAGTGCCTGGCATGTAGCAGCCACTTAATGCTTGCTGGTTGGACAACTGATTGATTGGGTGGCTAACTGATTAAATGAATGTCATTCCCATTCCTAATTCCTTATCTTGGCCTTCTCTGAAAAATCTTCTGTAACATCTTCTATAATATTTTTCTAAACTTACCTGCTCAATACAGGCTCTCCATTCCACCTGGGCTCCACTCATTTCCTACAGTCTAAGGATAGTCTAATTTAATCTGACCCCACACCTTATTTCTTATGTCTCTCCTCCTTCACTCCCCCTATAAACCCAACCCAGGTATTAAGGCGCAGATTGAGTCCCACCTTCCCATAAAGACTTCCCACCTTACTGTTCATCCCAGAAGTTTGTCAAGTTTGAATTCTCATTTTCCTACACATTTGCAACACTCATTTTGCACTTTAATATACTAACTTGTGTTGGTGTTTGTGTTTTATCCTGTTAATCATAATGAGATCAGATGTCTGTAAACTCTTTTAAAGCAGGAAGTGCAGTTCACATCCTCTTTCATCTGTTCTAAGATGCATTTTTGCACATTTTAGCACCTCTGAAATCAGAATGCGTTTTACAATCAATGGCAATTCGGATCATCATAGGTTTGAATTGCACCATGTTCTTGTGGAAAGTATTTGAGTTTGCTTCTGTCAGAAACTACCAATCTGAAACCACTTCAGATTAAATTTGTGTTGTATATTTAGACCACAAATATGAGTGAGTACCAGCTTTACATTTTTCAGGTGAGATTTTTTTTTTTCCTTCCCTCACACAACAGCAAGATTGAAAACATGCAACTTCCCTTGTGCTTTTCTGCTTGTCAGGTTTGTTTCTTGTTTAAGCCTTTTTAAAAAAAGATTTATTTATTTAAGGGCGCCTGGGTAGCTTAATCAGTTAAGCTTACAACTCTTGATTTTGGCTCAGGTTATGATCTCAGGGTCATGAGATGGAGCCCCACATTGGGCTCCAGGCTCAGCAGGGAGTCTGCTTCTTTCCCATTCTCTCTCCCTCTGCCCCGCCCCCCCCACTCTCTCTCTCTAAAGGTGAATAAGGCAGTTTCTTTTTTAAAAAAAGACTTATTTATTTGAGAAAGAGAGCACGCGTGTGTGTTGTGGGGAGGGGCAGAGGGAAAAGGAGAGAGAGAATCCTCAAGCCCACTCCCCGATGAGTGCAGAGTCTGATGTGGGGCTTGATCTCATCACCCTGAGATCATGACCTGAGCCAAAATCAAGAGTCTGACACTTAACTGACTGAGCCACTCAGGTACCCTTATTTCTTGTTAACTCTTATACGCCCTCGTCTCAACTTAAGGTAGGGTTTCCTATTGCTCATCCCCCACCCTGGGCACTTGTTCCATAATTGAAAATAAAGTAATAATCCATATTACAAGTGGTGGCATCTTAGAGTCAATTAAATATTGTATCACTTTGTATTCCCCAAGTACTTGGCCTAGTGTAGATTAATATGTACATGCTAAATTGCATTAAAGTCACTCTAGATGCTCTTTTTCTTCTTATTCCACAACCTACCTCTTTGTCAAAGCCATTGCCTTTTACCTCTTTAATAATCTGGGTATTAGGTAAAGGGCTGGAGCTAGTAGAGAGTAACACAGATTACATTTGCAATTTTTGAAATCAGGCTGCTGGGTTTATATCTTGGCCTTTTTTGCCTTCTACCTCTAGGACCTCAGACATATAACTTAACCTCTGTAACCCTTAATTTTCTCATTGGTAGAGTGGGAGTAACAGTAGTATTGCAGAGGGAAGATGTGAGGATTAATTTAGAAACTCATGTATAATGTTCAGCCTAGTTTACTGGTTAATGTGATGTTGGTTGACGCAGTGTTAGCATATTTTTAGTCAAGCAATACATAAAAGCCCTTCATATATACCAACAAAATGATATTTATTGAGATCTTACTATGTCTCATTCAGTCATCTGTGCCTCCGTTTCCTCATCTGACAGTGGGGAGAGTCAGCAGTACTGATCTTCTAAGGCTGTTCTGAGGATTAACTGAGACAGTACATTGAACTGCTTAGCCCACTGCAAGGCACATGTGTTGGCACCTCGATGCATTACCTTATCCCATTCCCCCACAGCCCTTTCAAATTGGTGCTATTGTTGCCCGCAATTACAGACAACCAGGATTGGAATAAATTGCTCAAGCACACACCGCTAGTGCTGTCTGAGCCAGGATTCAAGCTCAAGTCTGCCTGAGATTAGAGTCTGAGAGCTCGCTCCATCATTCCACTTGCCAATGGAAAGTGTGAAATGTGCCTTGCCGTTTTAAGCTTTTTCTGCTCAACACACACCCTAAGTGCGCGTACTCTTTATCACATGTGAACCTAAAAGGAGGCACTGAAAGCGATGTGGAGTCATTTTCCGAGCTGGGAAATGGGTGAGATTAGAAATATGGTTGTAGTTTAAACTGAGAACATATGGGTATGATTTAAATGTGAATTTAGCAAGTCAAAGAAAATGAGCAAGCAATAAAGAGAAAATTTTAAGTAGAAACTTCTGGTTTTCCTGAGCTTTTATAACAAATGACTTACCAGAAATCTTTTCCCTTTATCATCCCTACAGCCATGTCAACAGTGTGCAGTAGTTGCTCTTCTCCACTTAGAGTGCCTTTTTATATTTCCAGGGTCATGATAAAAGTCTATCAGGGCTTTTCAGTAAATGGGTGCTTTTCTTGCATGATTAAATGATCCCTTTAGCTGCCTAGTACCTTCTAACTAGACCAGAGAAGAATAATTGCCTAGAAATTTCTTGTCCATCATGTATCCTTGAGAATATAATGGAGCATATTAGTAATTACCCTGTTAGAATTTATAAGGCAGTAGGAAGCAGTAGTAGGTAATTACTGAGGTTTCCAATCTCCTGAACTTCAGCATCGGTAAAAAACCTTCAAAAATGCCCATATTTTATAATAATTAATCTTGAGGAATGCTATACCCTTTCTACGGGTATATTAACATTTATATTTGAAGAATTAATGGCTTCAAATTTGCATATTATTTCCCAGATAATTATTTGGGAAAATGTAACTATAAGAATGCTAGCTCAGATAATTTGGGAATCTTATTCATTGAAGTTATTATTAAACATTAAATACCAAAAATAAATAAACATCAAATAAAGTTCTTTTAGTGTATAAAGGCACTACCAATACTTCCTGAAACTATAGGTTTAGGATTTCATTCATTCACTCAGTCATTAATTCACTTAACACCTTTTGATTGAGCATTTAGGATGTGCTAGCCAGTGGGACATGGCAATAAAAAAGACAAGGTCCCTATTCAAATCACCTCCACATTCTGAATGTGGGACACAGCCCTTCAGCAAAACAATCGATAAGAAAATACTAGATAACAATAAATGTTCTGCAGAAGGTTGACACAGAGAGGGGGCCAGGTAGCAGTTATCATTTATTACATTCATACCGATCAGCTGTTACCATCGAGTGGAACTAAAACAAGTAAGCCGTAAGTTTTGCCCCCTAAAAACTTATAGTCAAGCAGTCTATTGTACGTATATAAGAACAGTATATGGGTGTGAATGTCACAAGAAAAGTGCAGATAAAGTTTAGAGAAGACCAGTGTCAGAGGACATGCTTCCAAAAATGAGGACAAGAAGAGGAAACTTTATAGGAATAGGATAATACATTATGTGAGTCTTAAAGGATGGGTAAGATTCCATAGGTGAACAATGAGAGGAGAACGAGAAGAGGCATTTCATAGAATAAATGCATGTGAGCCAGGCAACAGACTAGGAGTATTAAGGAGAAGAGCAGGAAGTTTTATTGGATGGAATGTAGGGAGTAGCTGCAGGTAAGTAGGATATAGAGGGACCCCAGAAGAAGACATTTTGAAATTTCATTTGCATTGTTCCACTTGACTGGATGTCCAGTATAAATCCCTCTCCCGAATTCAAATATTGCAAGGTTCAAATCAAATGACAGCTTCAATATATTATATGTATTGAACATATATGTAAATAATATATATGAATAATATGTATATGAATAAGTATATACATATACGTGTTAAGTGTCTAATCTAGAATAGGCATCCTTCTTAATGCCTGAATGCCTCCTATTTTCTTCTCAATTCCTTTAATGATTTACCTGTGATACTGCTATTATATCTGTGACATATTAGTAGACCAGAAGTCAGCAAACTTTTACTAAAGGTGAGATATTTCTGTAAATATTTTAGACTTTGCAGGTCGTGGAGTCTGTGTCACAACTATTCAACTCTGTCATCATAGCATGAGAACAACCATAGATGGTATGTAAATAGGTGTGGCTGTGTTCCAGTAAAACTTTATTCATAAAAAACAGGCAGCTGGCCTGCCAGCTCTAAATGGACTATAATCCAGTGAAGGTAGAATCCATGTCTGCTCACTCACAGGGCAGTGAATTGTACACAATGGGTACATGATGACTAGTTGTAAGCTGAATAAAGTCACATAATACCTGACATCATCTTTTAAGAAATTTTTTAGCAGTATCTTCTGAACTCTCTCCACTGACCCCATAATAACTGATCACCAAATAGCTAGTTAGATTAGTACAGTGCTGATCCAGTTTGTTTATTAAAATCATCTACATAAGTAGACTAAATACTTTATAGCCCACTCATTTCTGACATGTTAACAAGAATTATTAGTGTAACTGCAAAGTAATTCAACTATTTATTCAAAAAGTATCTTATAATTAGTTGACCCAAATGGTATACCCTTTTATTTGTTTTTTTCTATTCATTCAGACATGAGAAATTTAGAAAATGATTGAGATTATCATATCATCACAATATATGAATACTTGCTTAAACTATATTTAATAAAAGTGGCAAAATTCTGACTGATAATACTGGCAAGGGATGCGAGACTGGGGCTAGGACCAGAGAAACTAAAGTGTGACTTGAGGAAACAGGGAGAGAAAGACACACCGGGAGGTCCCAGGATGAGGACCATGGGTTCAGAAGCCACGCTGACCCCCAGGACTGGGTAGGGAGAAATATCAGATACTCCAGTGTCCAGCCAGATAGTTGAAAATAGATCGATCTGCCAGAGCTGGAGAGACCTTGTGAAGCAGCCAGAAGAGCGGAACCGTGGGGCCAAGATGAAGGGATGCTGGGGTATGGGACCATTTCTGAGAAATGTTTTCAGTCGGCAGGGAACGTAAAAGGGAGAATATGGCGCTTTTTTTTTAAAGATTTTATTTATTTATTTGACAGAGAGAGACACAACGAGAGAGGGAACACAAGCAGGGGGAGCGGGAGAGGGTGAAGCAGGCTTCCCGCCAAGCAGGACCCCGATGCGGGGTTCGATCCCAGGACCCCGGGATCATGACTTGAGCAGAAGGCAGACGCTTAATGACTGAGCCACCCAGGCGCCCCCGAATTTGGCATTTAAACTATGTTTTTTAAGTATATAAAATGTGACAGTAACTATATTTATCAAAACTTGAGGTCCAGTGCAACAACTAGAAATGACTGTCTCAAACTAAATGTGAAGGCCTGGAAAAGTTAGAGAATCTGTTTTATAACTTCTTTGTGTTTTAACCATAATTGTGCAGATCTGTCTATAGGAGTTAAAATAAAATAGGATGCAATATACATTAGAGATTTTCAGATATTCTGTTGAATATTCTTTTTTTTTTTTTTGAGAGAGAGAATATGAGCAGGGAGGGAGGGGGAGGGAGAGAGAGAATCCCAAGCAGGCTCCATGCCAGCACAGAACCCGACATAGGGCTCCATCTCATGATCCTGAGATCATGACCTGAACCAAAATCAAGAGTCAGACACTTAACCAACCGAGCCTCCCAGGCGCCCGTGAATATTCTTTGAATTAAAAGAAGAACCATGTGCTCTTAAATTGTAATTCTGATTCTTAGTGTTAAATTAAAATTTTAATGCGGGTAAAAGTCTCCATCTACAAACCCATATGTACCGCGAAAGCATTTTTTTTTTCTGACATTTCTCTGGCAACATAATTCACATTTTAGAGAACTCATTCTATGGTCTGATTGAAGCGTAATCTTAAACTAAGGTCCTTGCCCATCAATTTCTCCAGAACGGTGACTGTGTTCTATGGATTTCCTTGAGGACAAGACCTCAGGTTGGAAGTGGAAGGAACTGGATGGGACTCGTTGATGTCTTTTGTCATCCACGGACTGGCAGCCACCGACACGCCCTTCTCCCTTCTGGTCATTTGCTGTTTGCTCCTGCTGAGGCTTTAAGATCCTGACCATAACCTTTCTTCCCCATCATCAGCTCACTATGCCAAGCCTGTGGCACTCTAGGGCCGAACAGGTTTTCCCCTGTTCCCATACTGATTCCAGGCCAATCTCCCTAGACATATCATGCAACTATTGGTCTCTTCCTAAAACTTGTTGACCATTTTCTCTTTAGAAAGCGCACTGGAAGAATTGAATAAAGAATACTTTAGAGTACAGTTTTCCCTCTGTCATCTCTCTTCCTAAGAGAAAAAAATAGGATTAATTTCAGCATATTCTTCCTCTATTAATTTTTATCTTTTTTGGCCTGTATCCTACGTTAAGGTTCGTATTCAGTTGCGTGTCTTATAATCATATAAAAATATCTCAAATTTCCCTCCTGTCTCTATCATCTCCTAAACTCTTAGCAACAACTAATCTCTTCTCCA
Source organism: Eumetopias jubatus (assembly GCF_037043125.1). Taxonomy (NCBI): domain Eukaryota; kingdom Metazoa; phylum Chordata; class Mammalia; order Carnivora; family Otariidae; genus Eumetopias; species Eumetopias jubatus. Next base: position 176,673,874 of record NW_028274810.1, read on the forward strand.
TCTCAATAATTCTGTCATTTCACAAATGATATATCATTTTTGACAAGGGTGCCACGATAATTAATGGAGAAAGGATAGCCTTTCCAACAAAAGAACCTGAAAAACTAGATATCCACATACAATGGATAAATAATAAGTAAATGATAAAGTTGAACCCTTCTCTTGCACCAAGCTGACCTTGATTGGTTGGCTATGAGATCAAAAGCACAATCAACAAAGGAAAAAATAGATGTGTTGAATTTCATCAAAATTAAAAAACTTTGTGCTCCAAATCATACCATAAAGAAAGTGAAAATACAGAGGCACCTGGGTGGCCTAGTCAGTTAAGCATCTGCCTTTGGCTCGGGTGATGATCCCACAGTCCTGGGTTGGAGCCCCGAGTTGGGCTCCCTGCTCAGTGGGGAGTCCACTTCTGCTTCTCCCTCTCCATCTGCCTCGCTTCCCCCTCCCCCCACTCATGCTTGCTCTCACTCTCTCTCTCAAATAAATAAAATCGTTTTTTAAAAAAGTGAAAATACAATCCACAAAATAGAGAAACTATATTTGCAAATCATATATCTGATATGATGCCGGTATCCATAATGTATAAACTCAATAATAAAAAGACAACCCAGTTAAGATGGCAAAGTTTCTGATGGTCATTTCTCAAAATAAGATTTACAGATGACCAGTAAACACATGAAACAATGCTCAATATCGTTAGCCATTAGTTAAATCCATATTAAAGTCACAATGGGATGCCATTTTATATCCACTAGGGTAGCTATAATAAAAAGATATTAACAAGTATTAGTGAGAGCATAAAGACATTAGAACCCTAACTCATCATTGGTGGTATTATGAAACAGTGCAGCCACTTAGAAAAATAGTTGGGCAGTTCCTCAAAAAGTGAAATATATAGTTACTATATGAACAAGAAATTCCGGTCCTGGTCTTATACCCAAGGGAAACAAAAACTCACATCCACACAAAAACTTACACACAATGTTCATAGCACTTATTCACAGTAACCAAAAGGTGGAAAAAACCCAAATGTCCATCATCTAATGCATGGATAAACAAAAGGGAGAATATTCCTCTGATGTAATATTATTTAACAAAAATAATTGAAGTGTTGATACGTTTTACAATATGGATGAACCTTGAAAGCACTATGCTAAGTAAAAGAAGCCATTCACAAAAGACAACTTATTACATGATTCAGTTGATATGACATGTCCAGGAGAGGTAAATCCACAAAGGCAGAAAGCAGTTTCATGGTTCCAGGATGAGAATATGAGTGACTACTAATGGGTATGGGATTTCTTTCTGGAGTGATGAAAATATTCTGAACTCAGATTTGGGTGATATTTGCACAACTCTATGAATATACCACAACCATTGAATAGTACACTTTAAATAGGTAAATTTTCTTAGGGTTATTAAAAATATTAATAAAAAAGAATGTTATATAAATGGAACCTACATTATATAACCATTCAGGAATGACTTTTTAACTCAACATAGTTCTCTGGAGATTCATCTAGCTTTTGCAGGTACCAGTAGTTCATTCTTTTTTATTGCTGAGTAATATTCCATACAAACCAGTTTGTTGAACCGTTCACCAGCTGAAGGACACCTGGATTGTCTCCAGTTTGGGATATTCCAAATAAAGCTCCCATAAGCATTTGTGTACATGCTTTTGTGTATTCGTAAGTTTTTCCTTCTCTGGGAAAAGGCTCAGAATATATAAATGCTGGGATAAATTGCTGAGTCATCTGGTGGTAGTTCCATGTTTGGTTTTTTAAGAAACAGTCAAAAGCTTTACCAGAGTAACTCTACTATTTTACCTTGCTGCCAACACTACATAAGTGGTCCAGTTTCTCTGCATCCTCAGCAGCATTTGGCATTGTCACTCTCATTTTAATGATTCTGATAGATGTATAGTGACATCTCATTGTGGTTTTAGTTTATACTTCCTTAATGATTGATAACATTGGACATCTTTTTATGCATATCTGCCATTTTTATATCCTGTTTTGTGAAATGTCTCCTTTTCTAATTGGATTGTTTGTTTTCTTTTTACTTTTGAATTTTTAGAGTTTTCTCTATATGCTAGATATTAACCCTTTGTGAGGTATACAGTTTACAAATGTTTTCTCCCAGTATGTAGCTTGTCTTTTCACCCTCTGAGTCTTTTTAGATCAAAACTTTACTTTTCATGAATTCCACCTTACCAATTTTTTATTTTATGGATTATGCTTTTCATGTCAAGTCTAAGAACTCTTTACCTAGATCCTAAAAATTTTCTCTAAAGTTTTTGTCTAAAATTTAAACAATACATTTATATACTGATAGCCATGATTTATTTAATTTTTTCATTAATCTGAAATATAGTTTGAAGTTTGTGTTCTTGTTGTTTTTGTTTTTGCCTGTGGATACCCAAATATTCCAGAACAATTTGTTGAAAAACTATCCTGACTCCATGTAATTGCTTTTGCACCTTAGTCACAAATCTGTTGGACATACTTGTATGTGTCTATTTCTGGATTCTTTACTTTGTTCTATTGATCTCTGTGTCTATGTGGTCTACTCGGTTCCACTGATTTGTGGGTCTGTCCTTCTGCCAACACCACACTCACAGTTATCATAGCTATAAAACTGTTGAAATTGGATAGAATGATTCCTCCTACTATATTCTTTCTCAAGATTGTTTTAGTTGTTTTAGGACCCATATATTTCCATATAAATTTTAGGATGATTTTGCCTGTATCTAAAAAAAAAATTCTTGCTGAGATTGTGGTAGAAATTGCTATGAACATCTGTATCAATTTGGGGAGACACACTATGTATTTATTTAGGTCTTCTCTGATTTCCTTCATCCATGTTTTATAGAGTAAGTTCCTATACCTGAGTCATTAGATTTCACCTGAGTCTTTCATTTTGGGGAGTGGTTATAAATGAAATCTATATTTAATTTCAATATCTATGTGTTTATTGCTAGTATATAGAAATACAATTGATTTTTGTATGTTTGTTTTGTCTCCTTGATCTTACTGAAGTTGCCAATAATTTCTAGGAGTTTTTATGTAGATGCCTTGTGATTTTTTTTTTACATAGACCTTCATACCATCTGCAAATGTGGACAGTTTTATTTCTTCATCTCTGATCTTTTCTCATCTTGTTCTGACTGGATTTTCCAGGACTGTGTTAAATAAGAGTGGTTAAGATTAGCCATCATGTATTAATCCTCGATCTTAGAAAACACTGAGTTTTTCACGATTATGTATTATTTTAGCTGTAGGTATTTTGTATTTGCTCTTTACTAAGCTGAGAAAGTTCTCCTTTATTCCTATTTTTCTGAAAGTTTTGTTTTATCATGAATAGGTGTTGAATTTTTTTCAGATGTTTTTTTCTGCACTGATGGGTAGGTCATGTTATTTTTCTTCTTAGTCTATAAATATGGTGGATCATATTAAATGACTTTGAAAATTGGACAAATCTAACATCTTTGAAATGATGCTCACTTGTTCATGGTGTATAATTTTTTATATCTATTGCTTGAGTTCATTTTGCTAATATTTTCTTAAGAATTTTTGCATCCATACTCAGTGATATTAATCTGTAGGGGGTTTTCTTGTACTGTCTCAGTCTGGTTTTAGTGTCAATGTATTATTAGCTTTATATAATGAAGTGTCAAGTGTTCCCTCCTCTTCTATTTACTGGAAGAGTTTGTATAGCAATGCACTAAATTCCTTATGCATTATTGGAATTTCTAGTGAAATCATCTGAGCCTGGAGATATCTTTTTGGGGGACTTTTTAAATTAAAAATTCAATTTCCTTAATTATTATTGAGCTATATCTATTTCAAATTACATGAATTTTGACAGCTTGTGTTTTTCAATGAATGGGTCCATTTTGTCTCAGTTATCAAATTTATGCATGTAGACTTGTTTGCAGTGTTCTCTTATTACCCTTTTGATGTCTGCAAGATCTATAGTGATATCTCATGTTTTATTTCTGATATTGGTAAGTTGTGTCTTCTCTTTTTTTCTTCATCAGTCTTGCTGGAGTATTTTCAATTTTATTGGTGTTTTCAAAGAATCAACTCTTTTTTTTCATTTATATATTCTTTACTTGTGTTGTTTGTCACATGCATGTTTAGAATTACTGTGTTTTCTTGTCAGATTGACCCTTTCATTAAAGAATGCCCTTTTCTGATAATTTTCTTTGCTCTGGGGTCTACTTTATATGATAGTAATATAGCTACTCCTTGTTATCTTCTATTAATGTTTCCATAATACATCATTTTCCTTCAATTTACTTTCAAACTGCTATATTCCTACATTACTATGAGATTTTTTTGTACAGGGCATGTTATTGGGTCATTTTTTAAAATTTATTTTTAGAGAATTTTTAGGTTCATAGGAAAATTGAGCAGAATGTACAGAGAGTTACCATGTAGCCCCTACTCACACGCACACACGCGCACACACACACACACACACACACACAGCCTCCCCACTATCTAGCACCAGAATGGTACAGTTGTTGCAATCAAAGAACCTAAGTTCACACATCATTTCTCAAAGTCCATAGTTTACATTAGGGTTTATTCTTGGCGTTGTACATTCTATTGCTATGACAAATGTTTTCTCCATTACATTATCATACATAAATTTTCACTGCTCTAAACACTGTCTGTGCTCTACCTATTCACTATTCATCCCTCTCTCACCCCAACCCTTGGTAATCACTGGTATTTTTACTTTCTCTATAGTTTGACCTTTTCCAGAATATCATATATTTGGAGTCATACAGTATTCTGTTCCATTGATCAATTTGTCTATCCTTCCACCAATATCTCACTCTCTCAATTACTGTAGCTTTACAGTAAAACTTGAAGTTGGATGGTGTCAGTCTGCCAAATGTGTTCTACTTTAATAATGTGTTGACTATCCCGGGTCTTTTGCCTCTCCATACAAACTTTAGAATTAGTTTGTCAATATCCACAAAAATACGTTCCTGGGATTTCGATCAGGATTTCATTCAAACTATAATGTTGGGAAGAATTAACATCTTGACAGTATTGTCTTCCTATCCATGGCATGGAATGTCTCTCCACTTATTTTGTTCTTTGATTTCTTTCATCAAAGTTTGGGGCATGTTTAATCCATTCTTCCAATCTTTGTCTTTTAATTGATATATTTTGACCATTTTACATTTAGTGAAATTACTTATGTTATGTATAAAGCTTGCCATTTAAATATTTTTCTGTCTCTTCCCTTTGTTTTTCATTTCCCTATTTTCTTTTACCTGCCTTCCTGTGGGTTTATTTTACCTGCCCTTTTCTGTGGGACTATTTTTCTTTTCAGAATTCCACTCTGGTTTATATTTAGTGTTTTTAAGTGTGTCTCATTTTATAGAATTTTTAGTGGTTGCACTAGGTTTTAAATTATAGATACAAAATGCATCCGTCTACTGGTGTCAAACATCTAGTCATGTATGAGTGAAGTATAGCAATGTTTCGGGTATTTACTTCAGCCATTCCTTTAGAGTAAGTCTCCTAATGAAAAATTCTCCTATTTTTCCTTCATTTGAGAATGTCTTGATTTCCCCTTCATTCCTGAAGGATATTTCCACTTGGTGTAGGATTCTATGGTGACTTCTTTTTTTCACACTTAAAAAATGTTTTGTTACTTACTTCTAGCCTCTGTAGTTTCTCATAAAAAAATCTGCCTTTTGAGTTGTTTTGCCCCTATAAGATGTTGCATCTCTCTTGCTCATTTCAATGTTTGTTTTTTTGTTTTTTGTCTTTAGTTTTCCCAAGTTTTTGTGTCTTTTTGTTTTTTTCCTTGTATTTATCTTGTTTGATATTTACCCAACTTCTTGAATCTATAGGTTCATGCTTTTGTGGAATTTTGGAAGCTATCAATCATATTTCTTCAAATACTTAGCACCTTTGTTCTTAGGAGTGGATCAGAAAGGCAAGGTTAGTGGTTACATAGGCTAGGTGAGGAGGGTAAAATAGGGAGTGACTGCTAATGGATGTGGAGTTTCTTTTGAAGGCTATAGAAATGTTCTGAAATTAGGTTGTGCTGATGGTTGTATAACTGTAAATATACTAAAGTTTACTGAATTACATACTTTAAATGGATGAATTTTATTGTATGTGAACTATGTCACGATAAAGCTGTTTTTTAAAAAAACACATAGGACAAAGACATTAAAATTAAAAAATAATACAAAAGGAGTTCTGGTAGATGTTACAAAGGAAGGTAGGCATTCTTTAACATAACTTTTAATAATTCCAATAACATATGTTTGGGAAGAAACGCCTAATATTGAATGTGCAGGAAACATCTGATGAGAATAACCCAAAGAATGGAAAATGCAAGCATAAAATGTTACTTTAGTCATCCCAAACAACATCCCTATTTGTTATTTTTGTTCTAATTACTAAGTGGCAATAAATAAATATTAGTTAACCATCTTTTAGAAAATTGCTCTACTATATACTGTGTTGGTTGAGAATTCATACTTTAGAGTCTATCTGAAGGAAAACCCTGGCTCTATGATATACTAATTATCTTATTGTAGGTAAATCATTCAACTTTACCTCGCTTCATTTCCTCATCTGTGAAATGGGTATAATAGTAGCATCTACTTCATAGGCTTATTTTCAGAATTAAATGAGTTAACCTATGTAAAATGTTTAAGAGTATTTGGCATATAATCAGGTTTTAGTAAGTAGCTAGTGTTATCTTCTCAGAAATTATCTCATTTTACTAGGGTAACTATAAGTTTCCTGCCAAAACATTGTTCTGTATCATTTGACAAAACATTAGTCTGTCATATATGACAAAATTGCTTTTAATGTTCAGTTGTCATACTGAACATTCTCCCATTCAACCAATATTTAAGATCCTGTTTTTGAGGAAGTGGCATTTTGTGAATGAATGAGAAATCTTGGGAGTAAAGAAACCACATCCTCAAATCTTTAGAAATGAATGTTGGTATAACCAATGTACAGTTAAGAGCAAATGTTGCTTCATTTTTAATTTGATGTGATTAATACTAAGAAATTATTTCAGCAAGTAGAAATATAAAAGAAAACTAGAAAGGGCACTTCATCTTGACACAGAGTTTGCTTTGGACTCTTAAGAGGCAGATTATGCACACGTGCATTCAGTAGAGAGCCTGTGAGAGAAGCTGTACAGTGGCTTCTGGGGCAACACAGTGCTTGAACTGAGTCTGGATGGACTCATCTGAACACCAAATAAATAAAACATGTGAGCTGAAAGGAATATTAAATGCCAACTAGTCCAATCTCCATAGCTGATATTTAGAACAACCGATATAAAGGTCAAATAATCAGTACAATGTATTATGCACTACATTTCTAGCTGTCCCAGATTGATATTATTGTTATCACAAGAGTGTTCAAGTTTTACGGCATTTCAAAGTTCTATAGACAAGTGAGAAGACCTATTAAAAGACATTTTCAAATCAGAACTTTAAAATCTCCCCTACCTAGCTACAATTTAAAATAGAATTTTAACATTTTTATATAGGATTTTAAGAGAGAATTGTGCATAATACTGGTGCGCCTATGAACTATTGCTTTTCTTTACGAGCTGGCAGGAGGAAGGAGTGAACTGTATTATCTCGTCAGTACTTTATAGGTATAACTCCTATAGTTTCCACTGTGTAACCCAGGTGTACTTGTTGCAGTCTTTTCCTTTTGTTTTTATTTAAATTCAAAGCCAACATATCGTACATCATTAGTTTCAGATGTAGAGTGCAATAATTCATCAGTTCTGTGTAACACCCAGAGCTCATCACATCATGTGCAGTGTTTTCAATGCACCAGATAGGTGGTGGGCCTCCTTTAAAAGCAAGAATATTAGTCATAAAGCAAAAAGATTTCCAAACTATTTAATTCTTACTTGAATTATTTCAGCGTTAAGTCATATACATTTTTTGCATTAAAGTGATCTTAGAAGCAACGAAGTGCATATACATTCTATGGACTTTAAAATTATGTACAGGCAGAAGAAATGAGTGAGTCCTGTGTGAAGGAGGTAGATAACGTTCCTACATTTGAAAGTCTAAAATCAGCCTCTATGGCTTTCAGAACAAGGTGAATGACAGAGTTTGGTCACAGGTGTCGCTGCCAAAGCATTCTACTACCTTTAGTTTTAGATGCCATAGTAGCTGGGTTCTCCTAGCCCTAGAGAGATCTGTATAAAGCCAACCATGCACATTAGTGATTTGCCTGAGAACTATAGGGACCATGGCGGTCAGAGTAAAACTGGGGCTGAGTTCTCTGCTCCAAGAGCAAATAAATGACACAGCAGCCTCTGCCTTCCCTTCCCTTTATTATGTTCAGTTTAAAACTCTTACTGACAAAAGATAATTTACAGTAGCAAGACTAAGGGCATTTAGGAAATTGAGCAGAAGGACACTGATACTGGGATCCATTCCCAAAGAACCAAAGCAAATATCCATCTGTGGACAGGTGAGAAACAGGATCACGAGAATTCCTCACGCATCTTATTAAAATCAGCTCTCGGAGTCCCACTGCCCAAGTATTTTGCTTTTAGCTGGTCTGAAATGTGTATGCCTGAAGAGCACCCCAAAGGATGCTGATGTAAGTTTGGAAGCCAGGTAGTTGAATGGGGTAGTCGATGATCTCTCTAAGTAAAGTAATAGAAAAAGGAATGGCTTCTACCATTGTAGTATCATCTATGAAGATATACCAACTTTGTAAAATATATGGGAAAGTGAGAGAAAGAACAAAAGTCCCAGACCAAATGGGGAAATTCTGATGGAACTATGGAGAGACAAAAGTATTAAAGAATAAACATCAGAAAAGGAGGCCCTGTGTTATTCTCAAAAGAAAGCATCAAGGTGGGGGAAGGATGTCCATAGCAATCATTAAAAATAACACATATGTAGCACTTACTCTGACTGATGTAGTCCTCTAAGCACTCTACATGTATCAGCTTATCTAATCCTCATAATTCTTTAATTTACATATGGTTAATATCCCCAGTTACAGATAAGGAAATTATGGAAAACACAGTTACTTGAGTTCCCCAACATCATACAGCCGAATAGTGATGGAGCCAGAATTTTGACCTAGGCATTCTGGCATCATAGTTCTAACTCTTAACCAAAACACATGCTCCCTTTAATTTATTGTCATAGGTATCTTCATGTATATGTTACTTGAATAAAGAGAAAGAATATAGTATTTACAGAATACCTAATGTGTTCCTGACACTGTGTGTGAAATGTTACCACAGAGAAGTAAATATTACCTTATAAATGACCCTGACACTTTGTGGAACCCAGCAGTGAATGACTATAATTCCCTGAAAGGTATAGTTAAAAGTTGGATTTGAGCTAGCAATTTGTTAACAGGCTTTATGCTGATGAGGATATTTGTGAACTTGAGAAGTACAATGGAAAACAAGTCAAAATGGAAGAGAAGACAGTGCTACAAATGTCTATGTCCCTCCAAAATTCCTATGTTGGAGACCTAACCCTGAATGTATGCCTTTAGGAGGTGAAACTTTTGGGAGATACCTAGGCCACGAGAATGGAGGCCCCGTGATGGAATTAGCGTCCTTATAAGAAACACCAGAGCCTTTCTCTTTCCGGCTGTGATATGTGAGAACACAGTGGGAAAACAGTCATCTGCAAACCAGGAAGAGAGTCCTCACTATGAACAGAAACTGCTAGCACCTTGATCTTGGACTTCCCAGTTTCCAGTCCTATGAGATATAAGTGCTTGTTTAAGGCACCCAGCCTCTGGTAATTTGTGATAGTGGCCTGAGCGGACTAATACAGAGAGAGAACAGAGATGACACCTACTGGGTGTGCATTATGTATCACCTAGCCAAATGGAGTGATGCTTTCTAGAGCAGACTCTAACGTTTCTGCACCAGACAACAGAGCATGTTTTGAGTAGCACTGGTGAAAACAAACATCTCAGAATTTTAGAATTATCTCACCAAAAGAGAGATGGAGCAGCTCCCAAGAGTTACTGGTTATAGAGAGAGAACAGGGATTTGATGGTGTTAATTCCCCGATATTTCCAGTCTGCTGTGTATATTGAGGAAGCCCAGCCCTCAGGGGCTCCTGAAAAAGTTCTCAGACACAGAAAGAGCACAACCGAATGACAGAATAGGCTTTAAGGAATATGGGCATCTGTTACACAGCTTGTTGCTGGGTGTGGGAACTCTCTGTGCCCACATGCAAGATAAGAGAGTTAATGACTCTGGAAAGAGTGTTCAGTCAATGACAGATGGACAGTTGGAGGATAAATACTCAGCTTCACAGAGCATCAACATGAAGCATGTTCTACACCACTTCCCTTGGGTGGATGTCTTGCACATCCTCCTCCTAATCTGTCATGACAAGGATTGGATTAAAGCAACATGGTTTAAATGGTTGGTGAGCAAGAACTATCCAAGGGCATGACATAATCATTCTGCTTGCTGCTTTAATTGTACACATGATTTTAAAGGTTTAAGTTTGCTGGACAAGCACTATAAAGGATTTTTCTTTCTCATAATTTTACTTTTCAACCATAAACCCTAGATATACCCACTACCTGGTCAGGAAACAAACAAACACAAAAAACATTATACCAAAATGTATTACATTTGTGCTTTTTATATTTAGCGTATTTTCTTTAATAGTTTAACTTAAAATATACTAATATACTACTTCCACTTTCTCTTTATAATTACGTATCTTGTTGGCTCTAGAGTTAAAAGAAAAAAAAGTTCTAGATGCAGAGTAGTTAGTTTAGCACTTAGATATCGTCCAACTATTTGTTTTCCTTCCTTCTTTTCTCTTTCTTCCTTTCCTTTCTTTTCCTTTTCCCTTCCCATTCCCTTTCCTTTCCTTTCCCTTCCTTCCTTTCTTCCTTCCTTCCTTCCTTCCTTCTTATATGCACAAAATATAACCTTAGTGCTTATGGAATATTAAAAAGCCCCATTAGCCTAGCTATACAAACCCCAAAGCATTTTGGTGACATACATAAGTTAACACGAGTTTGAATTAGGCATTTGGTCTCCTTTGCAACACATTTAGCCATGTTAGAATAGTGAGAATAGTATCAAAGTGCTAACACAGAGTCACCTAACTTTTTTCCTCTCGTTCTTTCCAGTGTCTTTTCAAGTAATAGTAATCTTCATAGCCTAGGTTCCCTAGAAGACAAAATCTGAGGCAAAATTTCATGTGCGAACATGTTTTGAGTCTCGCTCAGCCAGGGAAGCAAGAATAAAGGGGAAATGCAGGCAGGCCGGAAGGAGGAAGGGTGAACAAGAGAGTGCATTACTAAACATGGCGTTGGCGACAGGTTGAGTTCAGTCTTGCTGAGCGTCCTCAGAGAGCCTATAGAGGAAACTACTGCATTTTCAGACTCTACGTGAGAGGAAGACAATACGAGGAGCGTGACCACTGCTTCCATCTCTCATTGGTTGAGCTCTCCTGGGGGCGGTAACCTCTCTCACCTCCTGTCCAATCAGATCCTTCATAGTCTCCAGCCTCTGTAGCCTCAGGGACCGAAGGCAGCAAGTGGACGCCCTGCTGAGCGCACTGTCCTGTTGCTTGAGAGCTTGGGTGCCAACAAGGCTCGAGGCAGCAGTCACAGAACTCGCCCTGGTCTGCAGCGCTGATGGCTGCTGGGGCGACAACGAGGCCATGCCCGTGACAGCAGCACTAGCCACTGCCAGGGCCTCTCGGGCCAGAAAGCAAAGTTAGTAACTGAGTCCGCTGTGGACAGGAGCACAGTGCTTTGTGTAGACCTATCTCTTGTGTTATCTTCAATGCCACACAACCATTGTCAAGTTCATCCGGTAGTCCAGTGTATTGGCCCCACTCCGTGTGGTCCACTGTAAATGTTCAAACCTTTACATGGTTTGAGACTATCAAGAAATACATTAATTTATAATTTAATAAAGAAATGAGTAGCCGACTCCTGGAAATTAATTTGAAGAAATTTTATTCATTTGTTTTCATCATTATTTATTTCAAAAGGGGAGTCTACATAATTGATCATAAAGAATTAGTTAAGTAACTGATGGTGCATCTCCTTGAGGGATTATTACCTCATTTTGGAAAGGATAATTATTTTAAAATATTGCACAATGTGGGAAATGCTAATGGCATAATGTTAAATTAGAAAAACAGAATGCAGCACTCAAATTGTGATTCAAAATCGTGTTGGTCAGGATAGGCTAGGTCATACGGTGGTTAAAAACACAACAACTTAAAAATCATAGTGGTTTAAGACAATAAATTTTGTTTACTGCTCACAAGGAATCTGCTATATGTTCAGGAGGTTCTCCCGGCTGCTGTCCCATGTCTTGTGCATCCCTCCTGCTGCTTTGTTGGAGTTGGGGATGAATGGCATCCCTCCCTGTACCATCATGCTATCCAGTCACTAGAGTTTCTTCCTGTCCCTATAAACATGTGACTATCCACGATCAGAAATCATCGAACATGTCAAGGTCAAACATCAGACAAACCAGAACAGGCAAAAAGCAAACAAAAAAAAGGAGGTCCTGCCCTGGAAATGACTCACAGTAGTACTGGGGTAAGGGAGTCTCTGCTCAGGGAGCATGGAAACTAACAGGAAGCTTGGTTCAGCCCGTCCTCATTGGCTCAGACACAGCGTGCCTCCTGAGATGGATGGGAAATGTGCCTGTGCGCATAACCCATCGCCCCGATGGGCAACCACGACTCGTCTGGCTCCGTGTCATAGTTCATTTTGTGCTGTCAGTTTCAGTCCCAGTGCTGATATGACTCGTGAGAGTCCAAGAGGGTTATGTCTAATATCATCCGATGACAATGGTCCAGCTTAGTGCAGCACAAACACTTTGTGGAGTTGAGCACTTGATTGAAAATCTCTTGCTCCAGGCCAGAAAGGTAATAATTTCTGTTTATTTTACACAGACAGCACTTCTTCAAGAGCCTATGTGGATGTCTGCTTCCCTAGAGAAGGTAATTCATTCCAGTGATTTAGGACTGAAACTCAAAACCTATGCACCATTGATAATTTAATATGGATATAAGAAAAAATTTCTGAGAATCGTATGGATTATTAAACACTAAATGTGCTTCTGAAGAAAATTGCATGGATGTCTTTGTGTGAAGTTTGTTGGTTCTCTGTGGAGCCAGGGGTACTGAAGAGTTGCTTCCCAGGCTTGGGATTTTTATGATAGGGTACATAAAATCAATACACTGAGTTGAGGAAAATTACATCTTAACAGTCTGTGAAGAAAATAAATCTAAAAACTTCTAGATTACCATTTATTGTGCAGTAAGCAAGCGTTGCTGCCCTAGCAAAGTGATTTACCCAGTTCCTTTGATTGCAAAGATTAGAGAGACGCCAACACACTTGGAAAATGTTTAAGTGCACAGAGCATTTAGTGTATCATTGAAAATGGCAAAGATGGGAAAAGTGTTCCACTAAAAGAAAATGTATCAAACTCCAAGTGTAATTCTAAGCATGTGCTTGTTTAATAGCCAAACTATAGTTAAAAATCATTCAAAGAGGTAGCGCTAAATTCATACTATAAAAGAATATGAATACATAAGTAGACTGGCAAATATGCCATATTTTTAAATGACAAAAAAGTGTTCTAAGTTTTTTATATTCATAGTTAAACTATTCATGCAGTTGTTTCATTTATACATGGGTTGTGTTTTAAAAGTTTCTGTGTAACTTGGCTGTTAAGAAAATGCATTCTGGGTTTCTAGACCCTGAGCTGCTCTGCAAGTCACCATGCCGCGTGGAAGTCAGAGCCGCACCTCCCGCATGGCCCCTCCGGCCAGCCGGGCACCTCAGATGAAAGTGGCACCTAGACCAGCGCCAGCAGCTCAGCCTCCGGCAGCGGCTCCACCAGCTGCTGTTGGCTCACCTGCTGCTGTGCCCCCGCAGCCAGGGCTCGTGGCCCAGATGGCAACCACTGCAGCTGGCGTGGCTGTGGGCTCTGCTGTCGGGCACACGATAGGTCATGCCATCACTGGGGGCTTCAGTGGCGGAGGCAATGCTGAGCCTTCAAGGCCTGACATCACTTACCAGGAGCCTCAGGAAACCCAGCCAGCATACCAGGAGCAGCAGCAGTTTGGCCCATGCCACTGTGAGATGAAACAGTTTCTGGAGTGTGCCCAGAACCAGGGTGACCTGAAGCTTTGTGAAGGTTTCAGCGAGGTGCTGAAACAGTGCAGATTTGCAAATGGATTAGCCTAATCAAGAAGTTCAAATTGAAGATAAGGAAAATCATCTCTCATAACCAAGTTAATTTAGCATAAAAATATAATTGATGGTGAATGGTGAACATATAAAGTGTAAAACACCAGTTAAGCTTCTCGTTCATCATTACATACAGCTTTCTTCAGAATTGGAATAAAAAAGGTTGTTCTTACTGTATAGAAGTTCATTGAGATGGTTTGAATTTGGGATTGGGCAGATATTTGTGTGCCTCCTTAAATCACCTTTTGTGATGTTCTCATTTGTGAATTAGAATAAAGTGATTTTCTCCCAAAAAAAAAAAAAAAAAGAAAAGAAAAGAAAATGCATTCTTCCTAAAGCACAATTCGTACAAAGAGACTAATAGCCATAGATTACTAGAGGCTAAAGATTGTTTGCTTCAGTATTGCTTACTGGGTTTTCATCCATTCTGCAAGTTTTGGCTCAGCCCTTCTGATGTATGCAAAGGCAATGACAACTTTATAGAGCTGCCACCTGTCAAACAGTGACTTCAAGACTCCATTTCAGAGACGTTAAATCTAAAAAGATATGCCTTAGAGTCAGCAGAACATATTATGTAGCTGGATGGTATTCAGAGACAACTTGTATACCAACCTGTATTACCTGACTTAATCCAAATATAAATCCTAAAATAGATGTTATTATCCCCATTTTACAGATAAGGAAACCATGACTCATCAAAGGTTAGGGACCTCTGTAAGGTTGCACAGATAAAACATGGCAAAATTGATGGTCAAGCCTTGGCTTGTTGGACTCCAAAGACTGAGCTCTTAACAATGGGCTCTATAGGCTGCCCACAGGTATTTAGGGCCTGCTTGGTGAAACAGCACTATGATTTCAATTACAGTGGGAGGACCCGTTTGATGATAACATTCATGAGAAACTAGGAGGTGTCTGGAGTGATTCTAAGCACTGACTTGAGGCTTAATAGAGAAAAAAGAGGTTGCCTAGGGGAAGAACCAAAGTGGGGCTTCCTGGTACAGGGAACGGAGAGTACAAAGGATGGAGACATGAAGCTACATGACTGCATGAATTATTAGTAAACCCACAAATAACAGCAAATAACCAAGAGATCTAGAAAATTTGAGGCAACAGAACTGGCTATATGCTTCTCTTGGACTTCAGGTCAATCTCAGATCTCTTGCTCATCATTCGCATTTCTGTCTTGATCCAGAGGTTTGCTTGGGTATATATGGCCTCTTGAGCTAGAAAAAGTACCTAGGAATGTGGTAAGTGTAGGGAAAGGAGATGTATTCTTCATTAGCACAAAAATATTATTCTAATTTTGGGTATATTATAGATAGAGGATAGATAGATAGATAATAGATAATAGATAACGGATAAATACAGAAACACATGCGCATACACACACTGCACAGACACACACAATCAACCACAAATACCTTGCAAATATCCTCCAATATTTTTTCAGGTTTTCTGGTCTTTTGCTTTTAGACCTCCCTTGAAATATATTTAATACAATTTCCCTTATGGAAAGCTTTATGGAATAGGAGGATTACACCATGCAATATGACCTAGGCCCTGCATTTTTTGGATTCTTGGCTCACTTTCACATTTCAGTGATATTAGTGGTACCCTTAGGAGACTTAAAATATATTTTTTAAGTATGTTTCACATTCATTAATGAAAAGATATGTCTGGGAATTATTTCAAAACAACCCAGGTGGCAAGGAAAGTAGGTGGTATTATAAATGAATCAAGATTGGTCATGTATTGATAATTATTGGAGTTGATGGACAAGTACATGGGGCCTCATTTGATTATCCTCTCTGATTTTGTTTGAAGTTTTTAGCAATAAAAAAACCTTTTTAATGAAAAGAAACATGTTTCATAAAATTGAAAAAAAATAGTTGTCACATTTTCTACTTAGAGATATTCATGGACCCTGTTTTTGTTCAAATGCTTCATGGCTTTATGTAGTTCTAGGACATAATCAAGAGGTAAAGTTCTCTCTTATTAAAGAAAACACCATTTTCCTTTGATGCCAGTGGGACCCTACCTTATCCACTTTGACCTATGAATTGTAAGAAGTAACACCCTGATCTATAGGGCTTGGTCTAACCCCCAGATCTCAGTGTTTTATGTAAAAATGGCAATAGTAGATCATGTCTTCTGTGGAAATAAAATGAATTTTACACATTGATAAATATGGGAATACACCCGTGAAGTGCTAAAGGTATACTCCTGAAATATTCACCTGTAACAGCCTTTCCCATGCCAAACCTCCAGCAGAGACTCCTTAGAAAGTGCTCTCACTGTTCTTGTCCTCTGTCCCCAAAATGATCCCTGCTTGGCATTTTGGATCAAGCTGACTGACTCTGACTTATATGAGTTAGCAGGGTTTTTTGGTGCTGGTTCACTTTCTAAACACAGTCACAAATACCTCCTGAATTTAAAGGTTCATTTACAATTTACCTTCCGTAATATTGTTGACCATATTTGACCTGAGAAAAGGACTTTTCCTTATATTTACCCATTTTCTTTTAAATCTTTTAGAAAATTTCTGTTGGTGATGTAACTCTGCTCATTCTGAAAACATGATGAAGCAGCATCTTGCTTTAATAAAATGCTCATTAAGGGTTTTTCTTGATTTTTTTAATTTAAAAAAATTTTTAATTCAAATTCAATTTAGTTAACATATAGTGTATTATTAGTTTCAGGAGTAGAACTTAGTGATTCCTCAGTTGCATGTAACACCCAGGGTTCATTACATCACATGCCCTCCTTAATGCCCATCACCTGATTACCCCATCCCCTCCCCACCTCTCCTCCAGCAACCCTCAGTTTGTTCGCTATCATTAAGAGTCTCTTCTGGTTTGCCTCCCTCTCTGTTTTTATCTTACTATATTTTTCCTTCCCTTTCCCTATGTTCATCTGTTTTGTTTCTTAAATTCCACATACGAGTGAAATCATATGGTATTTGTCTTTCCCTGATTGACTTATTTCACTTGGTATAATACCCTCTAGTTCCATTCATGTCATTGCAAATGGCAAGATTTCATTCTTTTTGATGGCCAAGTAATATTCCATTGTGTATATATACCACATCTTCTTTATCCATTCATCTGTTGATAAACATCTGGGCTCTTTCCATATTTTGCCTATTGTGGACATTGCTGCTATAAACATGTGGGTGCATGTCCCCCTTCAAATCACTATTTTTGTATCCTTTGGGTAAATGCCTAGTAGTGCAATTGCCTAGTCATAGGGTAGTTTTGTTTTTTTTTTAATGTTCAATTAGGCAACATATAGTACATCATAAGGGTAATCCTATTTTTGAGGAATCTCCATGCTGTTTTCCAGAGTGGCTACACCAGTTTGCATTCCCACCAACAGTGTAAAAGTGTTTCCCTTTCTCTGCCTCCTTGCCAAACGTCTGTTGTTTCCTTAGTTGTTGATTTTAGCCATTCTTACTGGTGTGAGGTAGTGTCTCATTGTAGTTTTGATTTGTATTTCCCTGATGCTCAGTGATGTTGAAATGCTCATTAAGTTTTATCCCATGTCAAGAAGGACATGGAATTTACCTATTAGAAGAGTTTATTTATTGGGGCACCTGGATGGCTCAGTCGGCTAAGCATCTGCCTTCAGCTCAGGTCATGATCCCAGAGTCCTGGGATCAAGCCCCGTGTCAGGTTCCCTGCTCAGTGGGGAGTCTACTTCTCCCTCTCCTTCTGCCCCTCCCCCCTGCTTGTGTGCTCTCTCTCTCTCTCTCTCAAATAAACAAATAAAATCTTTAAAATAAAAAGTTTGTTTATTTTTTATTTTTTATTTTTTTAGAGAGAGAGAACACAAGGGGGCCAGCAGAGGGAGAGGGAAAGAGAATCTCAAGCAGGCTCCTTGCTCAGTGTGGATCCCTACAAAGGGCTCAATATCACAACCCTGAGACCATGACTTGAGCCAAAATCAAGAGCTGGATGCTTAACCCACTGAGCCACCCACGCGCCCCCTAGTAGAAGAGTTTAAAAGGTAAACATCCTTGCTGCTTTGCCACTGGCATCAAGATCATATTTTTAAAATTCTCATGGTCTGTCTGAGTTTGTGTCCGTGATTCATGTAATGGCTCACGCTGATTTTGAGAGTGGCAGTCTACATGCCCTGCTCCCAGGAGGCTGAATGTGAGAGCACTTTTTACCACAGAGCTGAAACAATCAGTGTATTTGTGTGAGATGGCAAAAAAAGGGACCCTGCAGGAACCCCTGCCCATCTGTCAGGGGGTCCCAGCTCCATAATCCAATGTTTCTGCTGTTCCATCTCCCATCAAATGCTAGCAGTTTACAAGTGAGCAAGAATAACTTTTGCTCTCGTCTATTGGAGATTTCTTATAATGATCAGGTCGCTTTCTTTTTCGAAATTGTGTAATACTCCCAGTGATTTAAGTTCTGTGAAAAGAATTCATGGATTCACGATTCCCATTGCATTCTTTAATGTATTATCTCACAAAAAAAGTGAGATTTATAAGCAAAAGCCACATGAAGTCCCCAATGTCAGTTCCCAGAAACTTCGAATGTCTGCATTCTTATATTGATAAACATTACATTGAACATCTCATCATTCTTTCCCTGATTCAATCTAACTTATCTCCCTCTAGTCCATAGACACTATCCTCTTCTCATTTTCCAAAGGTCTCTACGCCGTGAAAGCAAGATCATTTACCTTGATCTTTCTCTGCCTTCTCTGCTTTCTGGTCATCCTTAACATGGTTAACAACAACTGCTTCTGCAGAACTTCTCTAACTATAGCTTTTGGCTTCTCTACAAACCTCTCACTTAGTCTGCATGAATTTTCAGGAGAGGAATATTCCCAATTCAGCACTGATATAAGCATGGTGTCCTTGACCCCTTACATGTGACCCAGAGTGCCGTCATCTAAAGCAGTGTTCTATATTATTTGGTACTGTATAGCTTTAAAGAAAAAGAACAAGTCTTGGGGCGAGACGGGACAGAATTCAAATACCACTGTTCATTTTCTCTTGCTGTGTAACCAATGACCACAACGTAAATGGCTTCAAACAACACGCATTTGTTATCTCACAGTTCCACGGATCAGAAGTCAAGATATGACTTGAGCTGGCTCCTCTGCAAGCTGTAACAGTGCAGGAAACAGGTCTTTCTTGGAGGATGAGTGTGGATTTTCCTAAGAGGAACCAGACAGTAACTCAAATCCCACTTGCTGTTTTGGGATGTGGTTTCATTGTTGAGCAAATCAATCCATCCCCTGGTACCTGAAGGGTATGGAACTGGCAAGTGCTTTTTTTCTTGGTATCTATAGTAATGACCACCAGAAGCAGTTTCCTTTTAGCTGGCAAGGCCACTAATATAAATGCCTTCACTATCCTGCCTCAGGGGTATACTGACTCCCCAGCCTTATATTTAGTTCACATAAATTAACCCAGTTATAATTTAGTCCACAGCGAAGTTGATTGCCTTTTCCTTCCATAAGACATCACAGTGGCCCATTACATTGATGACATTATGGTGATAGGCCCTGACGAGCAGGAAGTAGCAACTACTCTAGACATATTTATAAGACATTTGTCTCCCAGAAAGAGGACAGTAAATCCTACAAAATACCAAAGGCCTTCTACCTGAGTGAAATGTAGGGCACCAGTGGCGTGGAGTCAAGATACTCTTCTAAGGTGAAGGAGAAGTTGCTGTATCTGGCCCGTCCTGCATTCAAAAAAGGGGCACCATACCTAGTGGGCCTCTTTGGATTTGGGAGGGAATGTATTTCCTTGTTCAGGTGTGATAGTCCTTCGTTGGGCGTGATGCTCCAGCCCATTTACTGAGTGAGTGAGCTGGAAAATTGCTTGTTTTGAGTCAGGTCTGGAAAAAGAGAAGGTTCTGCCATGGTCCAGGTTAACATGCATGATGCCATTGGTGATTAAGAGAGGCATGATGCCCCTAAGACTCAGACGTCTGAGTGGAGGGACTGCTCAAAAACCAGAGCAATAAAAATGTCTCACCTCATTATCATATTTGGGGAAGTAAGGGTACCAAGTGGGAATATGTGCTAAAAAAATGTGTTCTTGGCTGCCATATTTTTTTCATTTTAAAATTATGACATTTCTATTAGCATAAATGAGAGATCATCCCCAAAGCAAAAACCTAGAGTGTTTTTTTTTTTTCCTTTCTGTATCAGCAGGCTCAGAAAGGAGGGACTGTCTGCCCTATTCTTGGTCCACACCCCAGACTTTTCAACCCCTCCTGTGGGCTCTGAGAAGAGTCGTCATTTTCCATAGAGGAGGAGGCGTGCTACCTGTGTAGGTCTGGAAAGATTCCCTAGACTCAAATTAAAAAAAAAAAAAAAAAAAGGTAAATAATTTAAAGGGCAGTGTAAACAATAAAACCATTAGAGGTCAATTGATCCAAACCGTCTGGCAGCCAGAGCCCACACACACCCTCAGTGACAGAGCAGTGAGGCTGCAGTTGGAAGGGCTGGGTTAGTGCAAGTTCAGCTGACTGACCAGGAAAATCCTTCCTCTTCGCTCAGACTGTCTCAGTACCAAGAACTTTATGAGGAAAAGCTTCCCTCTGTACACATCCTGACACTTCTTTATCAAATGATTCTTCAGGTAAAGACTGTCTCATTTAGAGATGGTTGATCATAGTGGTCAATCGATATTTTTGGAAGTTGAAAAATATTTTGTGGATGAAGCCTCCTCTGTTTGGCAGGATGGCAGTCTTCTTAAGGATGCACATGTGTGTGGTATTATGTTGGCAAAATATAAAATGGCTTATGACTGCTCTCTTGAAACTTGTACTCTAATTAAATTGACTGGAGAAAAATATATGTATTTTTTAAAGAAAAAATGTTTTAAAATTTTTTTCTTTAATCTAAAAGTTCTTTTTATATAAGGTGAGAGATACATTTGATCGGCAGAGAAACTTTTTCCACCTAAATCTGACCCAGTTTGTTCTCATTGTTCATGGAGGGTCGTAGGGAATTGGAACCTCCCCATTTGCTCTTTGAAATAAACCCAATCCAAGTTGCATTTTTTTTTTAAACTGGGGAAGAAAGTTCTTTTTGTTTGTTTGTTTGCGTTTAAAGATTTTATTTATTTACTTGACAGAGAGAGACAGTGAGGGAACAGCAGGGGGAGTGGGAGGAGGAGAAGCAGGCCTCCCGCGGAGCAGGGAGCCCCATGCGGGGCTGGATCCCAGGACCCTGGGATCACGACCTGAGCCGAAGGCAGATGCTAACAGCTGAGCCACCCAGGCGCCCCCAAGTTGCATTTTAAAAAATTATTCTCCTATGTACTTTTATTCTCTTTCAATATTCTTATCTTGTTGCTACTTTGGATTAGCTAGTTTAACTAGCAATGAATTAATTCATCTTGACAGCAATGGAACCATTAAGAATGTCATGTGATATTTATTTATTCCAGTGTGTACAAGTGTGTGAGTGTGGCTGTGTATGTGGTACCCTAAAATACGTTAAGCAAGTGTCACTTACCTCTCAAATTAAATAAATAAAAAATATCCACATAAGTGCAACACAGACTAGATATTAAAATCAGTTAGGAAGTAAGTTTAAATTCTACCTCATTGTGACTTATACTTATTTGGTTTTCAAGGGTTTCTGAAAATGTAGGAAAATATAGTTGCCCTTCTTACTGTACTTGTGATTTCATCATTACGTAGTATGATAAGGAAAAGGAATTGGGGCAATTAGCATAAGAAAAGATACATTGCATATTTAGGTTAAGAGAATGTGGATTGCTTATTATTATTCATATGATTCTTTTTTTCTAAAGGTTTATTTATTTACTTTAGGGAGAAAGAGAGAGAGACACATACACACTTACACATGCGAGTGGGGGGGGAGGGGCAGAGGGAGAGAATCCTCAAGCTGACTCCCGCTGAGCGGAGCCCACCAAGTGGGGGCTCAATCTCAGGACCCATGAAATCATAACCCGAGCAGAAACCAAGAGCCAGATGCTCAACTAACTGAGTCACCCAGGCACCCCTGTTCATACGATTCCAAGATTTCTATTTAAACCTTACTCAAATTATTGCATGTATCGTGTGATATTATCAGGAAAATCTTTGGCATAAGTATTGAAAGTATATGTTTTAGTACTTTGACTTTTAACCTTTTGAGAAAGATCTTTCAGTATGAATAAATTGTGAATGTGTGCTAAAGCAATAGAAAATGAGAGAAAGAAAATTATCATGTGGTTTCCCTCATATGTGGAACATAAGGAATAGTGTGGAGGGCCCCAGGGGAAGGGGGGGAAATCAGAAAGGGAGACAAACCATGAGAGACTCTGGACTCCGGGAACAAACTGAGGGTTTCAGGGGGAGGGGGTGGGGGGATGCAATAGTCCAGTGATGGGTATTAAGGAGGGCACGTGTTGTGATGAGCAGGTGTTATACGCAACTAATGAATCATTGAACACTACACAATAAAATAAAAATAAAGCAATAGAAAATGAGAATTCAAAATACTTCATTAAAAAAAACTCATATCTAAATATCCACAGTACATACACTATGGCTTATTTTATTTTACTTCAGTATGGCTGATTTGTAAATCTTAACACAAGGTAAAGCAACGGCAGTGAAAGTTTGAGCGCAACTGGAAAAATACAACTGTTCTTTGCCTGACCCCTACTGTTCACGACGAGTAAGTGTGGCGTCGGAAACACCAAAGGAAAACCTTGGCAGTTCGTTTTAATACATGGTTCATTCATAAAAAGAAAAAAAAATGTGTTCCTGGATAAAATAATTCACCCTCACTAAACCATATACTTAGCAAAGAAACAGAAACCTAGAAAGAACCCTAGATATTTTCAAAGTCAGCCTCTGCATCTGATAGAAGGGAAATTTGAGAAAGACTGTTTTCAAGGCTACAGAGCACCATTTGGATTGGTTTGTAGGGTCCCTCTTACTTCTCCCTCATCCCACTGGTCTTGAATCTGTTCTACCAGTGCAGGAAAATAATCTTGGGGTTTTCAAACCCTTTCAGCACTATCCCACCGCCCCAAACATCGTCACTACCATCACCAAGATAAAGAACATCCACCACAACCATCTCCCTTTCCAAGAAACAGGTGCTATCGCCTCCCAGAGGCTATGAAGACAAATAGATGTTACTCAAGCAAAGCGAAAGGCAGGGATGCTGTCTTTTCTGCTTTCCTTATGACAAACTGAAGTAATTGATTAATAATTGCTCCCCAACAACCACAATTGACATGGCTTTCCTTTTTGACACAGAGCTTCTTATGATTCAACCAATTAAGGTTTTTTTTCACCATTTTCTCTGCCTGTGGATAATCCCTTCGTGTAGTTGGAAGCCTCCTGAAGGGGTTTGCATGGAATGTCAAACCACCTGACCTCATCAACCAGTCGGTTATATTTTTTCTTTATAGCTTCAAAAACCAAAAAGGAGAACAGATTGAACTCCTTTTGTCTGCTTGTCTGTTTGTGGTTCTTTATTATTTTCTTGCATATGACCTTTGGCACATGCCCCTTCATACTTCATACCATCCTCCATTTAATTCCCAAATCTGCCTTCTTAAAATACTCTTTATTCAAATTTTCATCCTCTTTACTGAATACTGAACTCAGCCAGTTCATAGATGTTTTCCCAAAGGTATTTGTCTAGTTTTACATCTTCAAATGACTCAACTTTGTTTCCAAATTAATAAGAGCATTTGTCCTAATTAATTTATCTAATTCTAAACCAGGAAATTATCCCTCAGGTGTTTTAAGATACTTTAGACAAGACATGACCTTTCAGGTTGGTTGTATAGCAGATGTCAACGTATCTAGTGTCCCAGTTACACTCATTTCTTTCATTGGGAATACTGCTAAATGGCTCACAGAAGGTCATGCTTGAAGATTGGGTAATTATTCATCTCTGCTCTCAGGTGCCTCTGTCTCTGAGACTGACTATTTGGAATATAAAAACTCTTTTTAGAGATAATGAAAACTACTTTTAATAAAATTCTTCAAATATTTTGCAGGATATACATACATTTAAGTTTGTTTGCTCTGTTTCAAGGTCTGCTGGGATCAAAAGCAGTGCACTCATGCTAAGAATAATCATTTCTAAGAGTGGACCTACTTATGTATGCAACCATGAGCCAGCCACAGTAGATTCTGACATAGCAAACTGTCACCCCTCCTGCCCAGCCCGGCTGGATTTCCTAATCTCAGCCTGCTTTTCAAGCCTGTGGTCCAGCCCCCCATCAATTTTGTGAGCTCATCTAGTAGTATACTGATAAATCTTTTTTTGCTAAGAGATGATTTCTGCTGGGGCACCTGTGTGGCTCGGTTGATTAAGCGTCTGACTCTTGGTTTCGGCTCAGATCATGATCTCAGGGTCGTGGAATCGAGCGCCACGTCCGGCTCTTCGCCCAGTGCAGAGTCTGCTTGGTCTTCTCTCTCTCCCTCTCCTTCTGCCCCTCCCCTGCTCAGGCTCTCTCTCTCTCAAGTAAATAAACCTTTTTTTTTTTTTAGGATGATTTCTGTTGATTGCATCCAAAAAACCCTATATGATACAGACATTATTTCTGAGTTGTGGACAACAGGCTCTCAAGGAAATAAGTCCTGCTTTGTTTGCATGGAAAAAAGTCCACATCTCGGAAACAGAAGCCTCTCTTCAGCAACCACAATAGAGAATTGTAATCGTCATTCAATCCTTAGATGTTAATTATTTCATAAACAAAGAGTTCCTTGAATAAAGAGAAAACTGGGTACTCTTTAAGAATTCTCGAGTAAATCCATTAAGTGTTATATATTTTGAATAGATGTTCTTAAAAATTGTCAGAATTCCCACATTGACTCTTGATCAATGGTATCATGGTAAAAAGGGCCAAATGGAAGTCTCCAGAATTCCTTGTTCCTAATAAATGTGCATTCCCAGGATAATCCTAAGGATAAGAACACCATTAACAACATAAAAAATATAGGGGTGGTGATTTCTCTCATGTCCCACATTTAATCCTCTGGTATAGTAACACCAAAGATGAATGGGTTTTTGAGAATGACTTTGAATTATCATAAATTTAATCAAGTGATGACAGAAATGAAAGCTGACATTTCAGACATTTCAGATTTTATCTCACAGAAGCAAATCCACACAGACCCGAGCACTTGGTATACGGTTTTTTATCTTGCAAATGTTCTCTTTTCTTTTTCACTTAATATAGAAATTTCAAAACAGTTTGCTTTCACCTGATAAGGGCAGCAGTAAGCCATTATAAACAGCTTCAAAGATACAATTAATTCCACAGGATCTTTGGATCCTTGCACTGTTATATAAAACATAACACTGGCCTGCTACATTGGTAACATCAAGCTGATGGGACTTGGGGTATGTGTAGTAGCAGGAATCCTAGATGCCTTGTAGTATGCTAGAGGGTGTGGAATATATCCTGCATGATACAGGAGGTGGCCATCTCATTGAAATGTTAATCTGGGGTAGTAGTTGTCAACTAGGGGTGACTCTCCCATTTGGCAATGTCTGCAGACATTTTTGGTTGTCATGAGTGAGAGGGACAATGCTACTGTCATCTCATGTATAAAGGCCAGAAATGCTGCTAAGCATCTTATAATGCACCAGATTGCCCCCACAACAGAGAACTGTCTGGCCTCGAATGCCAGTGGTGCCAGGATTAAAAAGACTATCCTGTCCCCTCAAAGGAAAGTGCACATGAGCTTTCTTTTTAGGATAATAAAAGGTATTTTAAAATGGGGTCATGGTGGCTCAGTCGGTGATCCCAGAGTCCTGGGATTGAGCCCCGTGTGGGGCTCCCTGCACCGCGGGGTATCTGCTTCTCCCTCTCCCTCTGCCCCTCCCCCCTGCTCATGCTCTCTCTCTCTCACTCTCTCCCTCTCAAGTAGATAAATCAAATCTTTTTAAAAAATGAGATCATGGTGATGATTGCAAAATTCCAAGTTTACTAAAAGCCATTGAATTGACACTCAAAATGAGTGAATTTCATGGCATATAAATTATACTTCAAAAAAGTTGTTGATTCAAAAGAAAAAAAGGAAAGGAAATGCTGTACTTCAGGCTCCTCTCCAGTAAGGAAAACGTGATATTTTGTGATCATATGTTGGTGTGTTGCTCTGAGCCCCTGATTGTGTGCCTCAGAAATCGGAGTGGGCCCAGAGCAAGAGAAGAAATGTATCTGGTCCAAATTGCAGGGAAAGCTGACACTCCATTTTAATCCTTTTCCTCCATCCTAACTCAGCAGATACGAATTTACCTAAATGCTCTGAAGGAAATCACAGTTATATGGCGCCTGTGACAAGCCCCAATAATATTTGTCCTCTAAGATTGTGTTGCACAGCGCTGCCAGTTTCAGCAAATAATTATTCTTTTGGGAGTAGTTTATGGCTTGACAGTTTGCTCGGGTGGATATCAAATGACCATCCACTCGGTCGTAAATAATGCATAACCAAGATGTTCCCCATGAACTGCACATTAATTGATCTATCTTGCCCTAAAGTTGGACATGCCCTGCAGCATCCATCAGGTAATAGGGTGGCATATAGAACCGTGTCTAGGCAGACACAGAAGACAGCAGTCAATTGTAACAGAAACAACTAGACATCTACCAGAATGCTTCTCCCCTTTTTGTGGTACGCATTTGCCGATGGGAAGGAGCAGTCTAGCTTGCCCCCGCAAGGGCAGGGTATAACCAGTTGCACCAAGGTGTAACTCACAGGTGGAATATGAATGAGAATGATCCGTGCCTCTTCTGAGCCAAGGAATTTTAAAAGCAGATGTGCCTTCTTCAGTTTCTCTAAGACTGGCTGGAAGCCAAGAATTACATAACTTTGTGGGGTGATGGACTATATGATTAGAAGGAGCCTGGACGGGACGCCTGGGTGGCTCAGTCGGTTAAGCATTTGCCTTGGGCTCAGGTCATGATCTCAGGGTCCTGGGATCAAGCCCCGAGTTGGGCTCCCTCCCTGCTCAGTAGGGAGTCTGCTTCTCCCTCTGCCTGCCACACCCCCTGCTTGTGCTCTCTCTCTCTCTCTGACAAATAAATAAATAAAATATTTAGAAGGAGCCTGGACCCCCGAATTGCGGGGGTCAGTTAAGCGAAAGCCACTCACCAACTAAGAACAGACACACTAGACTGTTGTGTGACTGATAAATACACTTTGTGGTGTTAAACCCCTGAAATCTGAGTTTGTATTTTTGGCAGAAATAGATCCATTGTATGTACACATCTAGCACGTTCTCAAATACTTGTTCTAATCATACTTCCTTCTCTAACACCCTCTTCTGATATCCTCCTCAGGAATTCTCCACAGTGGAATTTAATGGCATAGAGATGGTATTTATATGGTACTGTGTTCTAGCAGCCCAAGCGAAGACAATTTGTCTCCTCTTTCCCCAACCTTTCAATATGTGATGTGTCGCAGGTAGTTCACATCACAGTTTTTGAATTTTGTTCATAATCACTGGTAATTGTCATGGGATCACTCAGACCTGCCTGTAGGATCTGACTGGACTTTGCATCATCTCCCTTTTGTTGTATGAGAACTAGTCTCATTCTATTTGGTGGAAGTAGTTTTATTATGAAGCATAAATACATAAATATGGTGAGTGTGGATGCTGGGTGGGCAATGTGAAGTCCGAAGTTGGCGTTGGTCAATTTGGGGCTGTCTAGCACCCAAGCATCCAGTTCTGCCAGCATCCCTAATTCTTCTAGGGAGTTTTTCATTGTAGGAGTCTGAGGAAGGAAGTAGCCACTAACCATTGTAGAAGCTAGACTTGCTGATTGCCCATCTCTCTGGACTTGTGACAAATTTTATTCTGCGGGTGAAATAGAAGTGACTGAAGGAAGAGGGATACCTGGGTGTCTGAGACATTAAGTTTGTACTTGCTGTATGAATGAGGCTACGTTAGAACATACTGTTAAGTCTTCCAGAGCTCCTTGGGTTCCTGTTCTTTGTCCAAGATTTCTCATTCAAACTGAGTTCCTGATGTCTACTAATAAATTCCTTTTCTTTTCTTTTCTTTTTTTTTTTTTTTTGGCTTAAGATATCCAGAACTTGTGTTTATGATTTTCAGCAAAGAATCCTAACACACAATTATTGTTGCTTTATTGACAATGTAGACTAAAGATGGATCACACTTAAAGTGTTCTTTAAAAATGTTCTTTTTTTTTTTAGATTTTACGCCGACTTTTACCACTTTTTCTTGCATCTCAGA
Organism: Eumetopias jubatus; assembly: GCF_037043125.1. Taxonomy (NCBI): domain Eukaryota; kingdom Metazoa; phylum Chordata; class Mammalia; order Carnivora; family Otariidae; genus Eumetopias; species Eumetopias jubatus. The sequence goes on from NW_028274810.1 coordinate 176,702,349, forward strand.
GTTTCATCTGGGGTCATTTTCACGTAGTGCAAGTCTGCCTGGGCAATCTGTTTTTTGGCTTTATACTTTTACTTATACTTTTATACTTTCAAGATTGTTTCTCCTTGATATTTTTTTATCATTTTATTACAGTGCCGGTTGATGTGTATTTGTTTTTATGTATCTTACTTAGGGTTTGGGGGTTGTTTGTTAATTCATGGATTGATTTTAAAAATTGTCATCTAGGGGCATCTGGGTGACCTAGTCAGTTAAGTGTCTGTCTTGATTTTGGCTCAAGTCATGATCTCAAGGTCGTGAGAGCAAGCACTGTGCCAGGCTCCGCACTGAGCATGGAGCCTGCTAGAGATTATCTCTGCCCCTCTCCCTCTGCCCCCCTCCCACTCACACGCACACGTGCTCTCTAAATAAATAAATAAATAAATAAAGGCACCTATTATCTTTTCTTTCCCCTTAGGGACCCATATTTAAACTTCCTCACTCTATCCTGTATGCCTCTTACCTTCTTTTCTGTATTTTAATCTTTTTTTAATCTCTATATACCTCACTCTGGATAATTTCTTGTGATCTACCTTCCAGTTCATTAATTCTATCTTCTGCTCTGCCTAATTTTACCATTAACCTGTCCAATGAGTTCTCAATTCCTTCTTCAAATCTGCTCTGTCACTGTTTATACTTTTCTATCAATTCTAGATATTTTCAAGCTTTACTTTTATACAAGCATAGAAAGCATTATTGTTTCATAGTCTGTGTCTAATAATTCCTATATTTGAAATTTGGGTGACTTATTACTTCATTTATGAAGATTATTATTCATAGTGTCTTGATTCTTTGTACAGCTGGATACCTTTAGCTGTATCATAACATTGCATTTTTAAATTTTATTTTTAGAAAAAATTCGAGGCCTAGGATGAGATATCTTCCTCCCAGAAGTGTTTTTTGTTTTTTGTTTTTTCTTGCTAGGAACCAAGTGGCTTACACTTCAAGAGTAGCTTAAGTTGAAAGACTGAGATTCTCATAATAAAACAAGAACTATAAGTCAGGGTAAGGTTTGTTTTATTTCTGGTTCACATGGTGGGCGTAGCCCTTCAAAAACCCAGTTTAATGTGTATGTGCCTCAAGTGGGTAGGAAGGAAGGTAGGTTATCTGACTCCCCACCATAAGTACCCTATAATTGACTTCCCTTCTACCTTGCTCAGAAAACCACAGGTCTGTAAATTTCTTCTATATTGGCAAAAGAAAGTAGCTTTGAGTAGTGAGCTTGTCTCTGGATTCTTATTTTCCCCAGTGATTTCTCCCAATCGATTAGTTTTTGCAATGGTATAAGTAGATGTTTTTCATATTTCTTCTACTTTTTTCAGGATTATCCTAGGTGGTTAGTCCCAAGCACCAACACACCTTTCTCTACTTTTTGACTCTATTATTGTATACTGTATATAGCTGATCATTCCATAATCTCATCTTTATTTTCCTTTCATGTTTTATTTCAAAGTTCTTTGTGAGGGAAATAAAACTTTATTTTTAACTGTGTTTTAAAAATCAAGTCAAATAAAATAGATAATGGACTAAACATTTCATTATTAAAAATACAATAGTGTGAATCTGGGTGAATGTTCAAGCCAATCACACACCTAAAAACACACTAGTGTCAAATATCTGCTTTACATATGTATAATGGTCAGCGGGGAAAAATGAAAATATATACCTTATAACATTAATACTGGTTATCTCTGTATTGTGGATTAAGAGTGAAGATAATTTTTTCTTGCACTTTTCCATGCAACAAACCTAATCAGGGAAAAAGCAAATACTGTTTTTGATATGAAACGTCATTTTTGCAACTAATGAAACATTTCCAAGGATATAAAGAAAATAATTCTCTTTGCCTATATAAATGACAGGAAGATAGAAAGATAGATGGACAGGCAGAGAGAGACAGAAAGATAGGAAACATTGGCAACTTCAAATGTGCACTCACATAAGGAATTTGGAAGAAAAATGACTTTCCCATCTAACCTGAGGCTCTCGAAAATCCATGATACATTGCTTTTGAAAGACGATTCCTGCTCATTTAATCGATAGTGTGGAATTACCTGCTTTGTAGTTATGGCAGAAAAAAAAAATTTATTCCTAGCCCTCCTTGAAGAATCAATCATTATTCTCAACTTGGATTTAGAAGAATTTTTTGCCAGTAATGAAATCGTGAGTGTGTATGCAATATAAACAGTAGGGAGGGATTTCTTATATTCATTCTGTGATTTTCTTATGTAAATTGATTTCAAGTTTACATATTATTTTTTTTTTACTGAAATTAGAATTGACATACAATGTTACATTAGTTTCAGGTGTAGAACATAGCAGAAACAAACCCATAACTACAGAAAACAAACAGGTGGTTACTCCAGGGGAGGGGGTGGGGGGATGGGCAAAATGGGTGAAGAGGGGTAAGAGATACTGGCTTCCAGTTATGGAATGAATATGTCACAGGAATAAAAAGTACAGCACAGGGCATATAGTCAGTGATTGTAATAGCATCATATGGTGACAGGTGCTAGCTACATTTGTGGTGAACATAAGTTCAAAATGAATTCCAAAGTTTCTTATAAAATAACTTAAGATCTTCTTGTTTTAAAGACATGACTTCTGGGAAAATGGATAGGACTTTCCCAGACAACCAGGAAAGATGAGGCAATGAACACAAAGTCCACTTCTATGTTTTGAAGGAGCTTTGAACTCTAGGAGGTTCTTAGCACCAGCAGTGCCACTTGGTGCCGGGTGGGTGGTGGAATTGGGGGGGGGGGTGGGCAGAGTGAAAGAGATGGGTGCCCACAATACCTTATCTTAAAGAGGTCAGGAGAGAACTAGGGATACCCCTCAATTTCTTCACTCTTCCCTAAGTAAAAAGCATACTTTCTAAAATCTATATTTTTAACCAACTTTATTGAGCTATTAAATTCAATAAAATGCACTCATTATAAGTACACAAAGAGTTTAGAAAATGCATTTGTGTTTATCTACCAGCACAAACAAGACATCTACATTTCCAGCATCCCAAAAGTTCCTTGTGCCCTTTTGCAGTCTATACCCTCCCACCCCACTGATCTGTCCTCTATTACTAGGGTTAGATTTCAAAATAAAATGTAAATACTGGGGCACCTGGGTAGCGCCATCCGTTAAGTGTCTGACTCTTGGTTTCGGCTCAGGTCATGATTTCAGGGTTGTAAGATGGAGCACTACATCGGGCTCTGCGCTCAGCAAGAAATCTGCTTGAGATTCTCTCTCTCCTCCTCTCCCTTGGCCTCTTCCCCGACTCGTGCTTTTTCTCTGTTTATTATAAAATAAATAAATAAAATCTTTTTAAAAAATAAAATAGGAGTGCCTGTGGCTCAGTCAGTTAAACATCTGCCTTCAGCTCAGACCATGATCCTGAGGTACTGAGATCAAGCCCCACGTCAGGAGCCTGCTTCTCTCTCTCCATCTGCCACTCACCCCTGCTTGTTCTCTCTCTCTCTCTCTCTCAAATAAATAAATGAAATCTTAAAAAAATAAAATAAAATGTATATTCTGAATGAGAAATAACTAAGTTATATAAAGTCAGCTCTGTGATGGATGGTGGAAATGTGTTACCACTCATTTAAGAAAACAATTCTGACATCCTAAAACAACCCTCATAAACATGTCTATTTGAATATGTTCTGTATCCAGGCTACTACTCAAGGGGCCAGCCCACACAGTGTTTGTTACCACTCCAATTTCAAGATACATACAGGATTTATGAGCAGTGGCTTAGAAACTTTTATAGCAGTTTGAGATTATCATGTCATCTAACTGCATGATCATTTTTCTTTTTTCCTTTTTTAAGATTTTATTTATTGATTTGTCAGAGAGAAAGAAAGAGTACAGTCAGGGGGAGCGGCAGAGGGAGAAGCAGGCTCCCTGCTGAGCAAGGAGCCTGATGTGGGACTCAATCCCAGGACCCTGGGCAGACGCTTAACCCAGCTGAGCCACTCGGGCGTCCCCACGATCATTTTTCTTAGAACTTTAATTTTACTGGATTTTACAAAAGGATTGGTTGACAGTAGAGTGGAAACTTAGAAACAAAACAAAAGCTGGTACTTGCCCAGACCATCAGAGAAGCACGCTCATGAGCACTCTGCATCTGCTCCCACCTCCAAAAGTTTAGTTGCCCTCCTTCTGTTCTTTGCGTAGTGGCTTTTAGGCTTTTAAAAGATAGGCACTGAATCTAGTGCAGGAAATGCATGAGTATTTGTCGAGATGTTTTTAAATACCTATATAGAGAAAGAAATCCTAATTGACTCATCTAGACTCAAACCAAAACAAATGTCCAAGCAGGAAAAAAAGTCTCTCATTAAAAAAAAAAAAAAAAAAGGCTGAGGAAATTGCTGTTGTCCATTAGTTGATTTAAGCTAATGGTGTAAGTAGCCATTAGTTCAACTAATGGTAATGGACCTTCTGATGAGTGATTTAGTGAAAATGTCCCAGATGCTTCCATTCTGCAAAAGGCTCAGAAGAGGTTCAAAAAAAAGTATTTATTTTCTAAATTAATGGTGACCAGATCTTTGAAGTAAAAGCAATATATTAGGATATTCTTTAGCAACGATAACTAATAAATTATTCTTAAAATCTCTAAATATGTTGTGTCCTATAGAATGATTTACTAACAATCATATAGGCAAACACAGATAGCATGTATTATATGCCAGGCACTGTTCAAAGTATTTGACATATATTATTTCATTTAACCTTCATATCAACTGTATGAGGTAACCACTATTATCACCATTTTACATGAGAAGAAACTAAGAATAAAGAAGTTGAGTGACTTGCCCAGCGTCACACGAGTAATTAGTAGCCAAGCTGAGTTTTAAAGCCAAGTAAGGTGGCATTAAATCTCTGTGTTAGCTGTCTTTGCTGTTAAGAAGCTTAACCTTCACCACAGAAGCCATTAAATGAGGGAACTGGGGAAAAAAAAAACAAAAAAGTAAATCAGTGCTCTATCTGAGGCATTTTCATACAAACTTGTTATATAATTTAATAAGTTAAGGCATCGAGCATTAATGTCTTTTTCTTTCCTGAGATATTTTCCCAGTGGCTTTTGCTAATCATGCTGGGATTATATAATGCTGCAACAATCAACTGAAAAATTGGAGAAAAAAATAAACCACCAGCCAATTGGTTTTTTAATTGGATTAAACAACTCTTCATTTTTCCTACTTAAATAATCATCTACTTGGAGTGCTATTAAGTTGCGATCTTCTTTGATAATGGCATAAAATCTGATCCAGAAAAAATTACTAATATGAGACTGCTTATATTACGCTTTACATCTGATAGAACATGATGCCAACTCAATGCCTGAACTGTTTCTCTTATTTTACATCTGTCTGAATCCAAACAACACACACACTCTATACATACATTACAGGACATCTGGTTTATGTCTCACCAAATTAATATAAAATGACTCTGAAATTTGGTCATATTACAGAAATTCCGTGACTTGAATTTTGAGTCTGGAGGACTTTGAGGGAGAAAAGAACTTCTAGAGAATTCAGTTTTTTCATGATATTTCCACTAAAATAGGACTGATTACTTTTGCCAATGACCTATGTGAGATGTTTAACTTCTTGACATTGTATATATATGTATATTCATTTTCCATCAGTTCAAAAACTAGACTCAAATATAATTCAGGGGTTCAGGGGTGACTGGGTGGCTCAGTCAGTTAAGCACCCAACTCTTGATTTCGGCTCAGGTCATGATCTCAGGGTCCTGAGATCGAGCCCCCGTCCGGCTCTGTGCTCAACAAGGTGTCTGCTTGAGATTCTCGCTCTCTCTCTCTCTCTCTCTCCCCCTCTGCCCCTCCCCCACTCATGTTTGCTCTCTCTCTCTCTCTCCCTAAAATAAATAAATAAATAAATCTTTTAAAAATATATCATTCAGATATATCAGCACCAAAGAAAGTAGGTCTCCACAGTTTTCCATAATGACAAATGCCTCCCATGCAAATTACCATTTAAATTTCCCCTAAAGTTAGGGTGCCTGGGTGGCTCAGTTGGTTAAGCGACTGCCTTCGGCTCAGGTCATGATCCTGGAGTCCCGGGATCGAGTCCCACATCGGGCTCCCTGCTCGGCAGGGAGTCTGCTTCTCCCTCTGACCCTCTTCCCTCTCGTGCTCTCTATCTCTCATTCTCTCTCTCTCAAATAAATAAATAAAATCTTTAAATAAATAAATAAATAAATAAATAAATTTCCCCTAAAGTTAAAGCAATCAGTTGATAAAAGAAAAATATGAAATTACATCACACTTCTGAGGCTGATGCACAGGCTAATATGTAAGTTCTTTTATATCTATCATGAATATAGCACAAACGCAAATTTTGAATTAGAAAGAAAGTAAACCTGTGGGTTAAAAAAGATAATCTGAAAAGTGCATTTAGTTCACTCGAAGAACATCATTAGACATATACCATATACTATAATAAAAGTATATTAGTTTTTTAAAGTATATTATTGTTTTCTACACGAGGATTCTCTATTTGGGAAATGGCTAGGCATAACATGCAAATTTCAAAACATTTATACCTGAGGCATGATACATGTCCTTGGCAAAGGCAACAGAAGAATTGCTGTACATCAAATTAGTGACAGATTAGTTCCATAAACATTTCTGACAATCTTCTGACAAGATTGCTCCTAGTTACATACACCAAAAGGGTCAAAAACAGGTGCTCAAACAGAAATTTGTACAATAATGTTCATAACAGCACTACTTACAATAGTCAAAAGGTAGAAGCAATCCAACTGTCCATAAGTAGATGAATGGATAAACAGAAGTGGTAGATCCACACAATGGAATATTATTCAATTATAAAAAGGAATGAAATACTGATACATGTAACAACATGAATGTACCTTGAAACCATGCTGAGTGAAAGACACTGGTCACAAAAGTCACCTGTTACATAGCTGCACTTATAGGAAATGTCCAGAAGAGGACAATCCAGAGATAAATGTTCCATGGGCGCCAGGGGCTGAGAGAAAAAGTATGTGGAGAATGACTATTAATGGATATGAGGTTTTTATTGGGGCTGATGAAAATGTTCTAATATTAGGTTGTGGTGATCATTGCACAAATCTTTAATACACCATATATTACATATACTAAATATCCTACTAAATATTACATAAACTAATACATAAATTTTACACTTTAAGTAAGTGAATTTTATGGTGTGTGAAATATGTCAATAAAGCTATTATTTAAAGTGTAGCACACATAAATTTTTCCATCTGCTTCTTTAGGTTCTTGGATAACCTATATCCTTCTTTACCCCGTATGTTTGAATCCCTTCTGCAAGGGAGCAGATAAGTTCAAACTACAGTGTCTTCAAAGAAAGCATTCTAACAATTCTAACTGAAAGCATTAACAATGTAACTATCCCAATGCCTCGGGTATATAATAGTATGCCAGTGGAGAGCTATCCGCTGTTGTTCTAAATAGGGGGTCTGCAGCTCCAGGTCACCCAAGAAAGAGCTCCTCAAAAGAGAGTTCAAAAACTACTGACTGAAAAGACAGATGTAAAATGCAGGAATCCTCGCTGCCTAATGCGTTTTATACCTCCGGGGATATTAAAAGAGAGGCTTTACTTTACTCTGAGCAATTTAAAAGACCTTCTTAAGGTAGGGTCTCCATAGAAACCTCATCTTCTGTTCTCAGCCTTTGTGCCCTGGAAGAATATTCTCTTAAGCACATGCTAATGTTGTCCCTGGAATGAATGGCTTTTCATATTTTGTGAAAAATGCTTGAAACATAGCAAACTCTTTATTCCTGTTCTCAAGACACAAGTTTAAAAAAAAAAAAACTTTTGAGTAATAGTCTGGATATTTTCTGACTAGAAAAGATTTGTTTTGTTTTGTTTTGTTTTTTAATTAAAACTATGACCATCTAAGTATCAGCACAATGTAGTTGGTACTTAAGAGGTCATAGGGTAGAAAACAGGGTTTTGGAGTTACAATGCTCACTTTTAAATTTTTTTAAAAAAATTTAAATATTTTATTTATTTGTTTGTCAGAAAGACAGAGAGAGCACAAGCAGGGAAAGCGGCAGGCAGGGGGAAAAGCAGGCTCCCCGCTAAGCAAGGAACCTCACGTGGGACTCAATCCCAGAACCCTGGGATCATGACCTGAGCTGAAGGCAGACGCTTAACCACCTGAGGCCCCCCAACCCCCGACGTCCCATCAATCCTCATTTTTTTGAGGGGGGGAGGGGCAGAGGGAAAGGGAGAAAGAATCCCAAGCAGGCCCCACGCCCAGCATGGAGCCCAACACGGGGCTTGATATCACAACCCTGAGATCATGACCTCAGAGAAATCAAGAGTCAGATGCTTAACTGAGCCACCCAGGTGCCCCATACACTCCTCATTATCATTAGAAAAAACTCAGCCAAGGCTCTCAATCCTTCTCAGCTTCAGTTTTCTCTTTTGTGAAACTGAGAGTTGAACTTGAAATTTTCTTAAATTCCTCATCCATTAAATATTTTATGTCCCTGCAAATTTAAAAAAAGAACTCAAATTCTGGACAATTCTGGCAGTAGAGCATAATATCCCAGTCTTAAATGGACCAGAGCACTGGGCCAAGGCCTTGCCTATTTAAGACTTCTATCCCTATCATCAGGGCTGGAAAGGTCTGGTTGTATGGAATATATCAGCCTTTCCCCAGAAGTTTCTCTTCATCCACAGGGGTCAAGAGTGATGACACTCACCTCTCTTCCATCAACAAAGATTGTAAGTGGAACAGGGCTCTCCTCCTTTAGACCTCATACCCCTCATCAGGGATAGAGAGGGAGCTCCTGAAATGCACTCTTCTATCACCAACAATACTCTGCCTCAACTATCCATAACCAAACTCATTATGTCTCTTTTACACCTTGCTAGTCAACACTAAATGATCTAGACTCCCCATCATTCCTCACCCATCCTCCAGTCCCCAGCCCTGTCACACCACACAACCCCTTATCTCCTTCCTTCACCTCTCTCCACCTCTAATTCAGAAATCCTTGCACTGTGCCCTTCAGAACTCATCATCCATTATCAGCAAAATCCTGCATATTCTCACCCTCATTCCTAAATGCTCCTTTCACCTTCTTTATAGAACAAAAACCTGGTTCTCATGAAGATAATACTTCCCTTGTAATACTTTTAAGAAACGGTTGCTTTTCTCCTACCATCCTTGTACCGTTCCACTTGGGGATGTGGTAGATACCCTTCTCCTTCCTCCTTTCCACTTTTAGACCATTCTCCTTCCCTTTTCTCCAAAACCTTCCAGCTTTGGGGTGGCTGGGTGGCTCAGTCATTAAGCGTCTGCCTTCTGCTCGGGTCATGATCCCAGGGACCTGGGATTGAGCCCTGCATCAGGCTCCTTGCTCAGCAGGGAGCCTGCTTCTCCCTCTCCCACTGCCCCTGCTTGTGTTCCCTCTCTAGCTGTCTCTCTCTCTCTGTCAAATAAATAAAATCTTAAAAAAAAAAAATTCCAGCTTTGAAGATCATGTCCTAAAATAACACTTGTAACTCTTCATTTTTGCTACCAGCTATGGACCCCCTCTTTACCCTACATATCTCAATGACTCTAGTTCCTGGGTCACCATCATTCTCCTTTAGGATTGAGATTCTCTCCTGACTTAATTCTTGGAAATTTCCATTTATAACACCCTGGTCTCTCAGTTCCTTGATCTTCCATCTATGATGACTGTGCCCACCTTATCCAGTCCCTCCTATGGTGGTATCCTAGGTCTGTCTTTACCAGTAACTACAGAAAAGGAGACCAGGCTCTGCTCAGCCCTGAGTCTGCAGCACTAGATCCCAAATAAAAGAGAACAAAGCAGCTCTGGTCATCCATAAGAACCTTACACTAACCTCTGGGAATAAATGTCCAGGACCTTGCAGACACTAATCTAGCCAAACCTCTACTTGAAAAATGAAAGATGGACAGTCTTTTTGTTCTATATGAAGGGGCCCACATGAAAATGAACATCAGTGCCTATTTGCATTATTTATGCCACAGTTCTCTTAAATTAATAAAATATATGGACTCTCTAGTATCTACTCTCATTTTCCACAAGGTCATTTAAAAAAGTCAACAAATAGAAATAAGTAAATAAATAAGCAAATAAGGTGGAAAGAGCAGGAAATCCTTATCAGAGAGAGAGCGAGCACAAGCAGGGGGAGCAGGCAAAGGGAGAGGGAGAAGCAGACTCCCTGCTGAGCAGGGAGCCCCATGTGGGACTCCATCCTAGGACCCTGGGATCGTGACCTGAGCCAAAGGCAGATACTTAACCGACTGAGCCACCTGGACGTCCCAGAACATTGTGATTTAGATTTATTTTTGTAAACAGTCTACATGACATTGATTTAGTGTGCTACCCTCAGGTAAAGTTATGATTTTTTTTTTTTAGCTTAGTTTAATTTCAATTCTGAATACAAGTCATTATCAAAATGCGAGGGATTTAGTTTACCCTAGCAAAAGAGCACTGTTCACTAATTACAGACTTAATGTTAAATTAGATTCTCTTTCTCTGCAGCAGCAAACTAATCAGATGAGAATGCTATGCCTCTATTAAACATTTACATTAGAACTGCCTAATTACTCCAGGATTTGTTTAGGTAGCACTATGGGATGTTCTGAGAGGCTGTGGAAAATGCAATTGCTGTTTCACAGAGATGGGTACCCACTCAGGGCGATCCTGACATCAGAGCAGGGTATGTGAGTGATCACGGGTAGATCAAGAAATGTATCGGGTGCTTCTCAATATAATCCAGCACAGTGGATCATCTGAGCACCTGTAATGAAGGTGTTTGTTCTCCATCTGCCTCAGGAGAACATTGTGAGGCTTTGCAAAGGATGTTCAGTAATCTTTGATATTTCCACAACTGAGTGTTATGGAAACAGAAGGTTATTTAAATTATTCTCATCTGAGTTTTAATCTCATTTTAAAAAATCATAAGTCCACTTCAATCTCCGTGATGCCAGCTGACAGTACATTTTCTAAGACTTCTTTAAACAACATAAGGCATGAGATTTGAGAGACTAGGAGATGTGTGCTTGCTTTAAACGCTGGTGGTTCACAGTGTTGTGGGTGGCACCCTGCCAGTCATTTCTGCTTAACAAAGGAGTGCACATAGCCAGGTTCTGTTTTCTGTATCCCGTCCCATGCTGGCATACTTGAAGGGGTAACTGTGGGCCAGACAAGCGACAGATGGCATGTTTGCACCAATGACATGTGCCAGTGCGGGAGGCTCCTTCCTCACAGTCGCACCCAGGAAATCGGCCATGGCTCCAGATTCATACAAGATTGCTCCAGAAGTGCAGGCTTGGGGCACAGTGGCTTGGACGGGCTGACTTGGCATTAACTCTTGAGTTTGGCAAATGTCAGGGATGACCCACATTTGGCTTACCATACTTCTGAGAACATTTCCTTTCTCTAGGAGATGTCCCAGAACATTAAAGCTATTTCCCACCAGAACCAAGAACTCCCAGCACTGACTTTTCCCTTCTTTGAAGTCAGATTATGCCTGAAAAAGAGAAAAATTAAGTTTGTTGGGGTTAATGTAGAGCATGAACTCAGCCATAATACTTGGCTTGCTAAAATATAACAAGGAGGCTGCTGCGGGCAATGGAAGGTTTCGGAGAAGGGCGTGGGCCTTTGGAGTGCTGAGGCCCGCGTGACCACTCTCCCTTTGGAATGCCGCAGGGAGTTGCCTTCCCTGAAGCTTTCTTAGTCCAAACAGCCGTCCAGGATCTAAGAGATGTATGCGTTGTCCTTTAGGCTATGTTTAGCAGAACTCCTGGAACACGCAGATTAGCATATCTTATCTTTCCCATAAACACATCCTCCTAGTTTCCGTAAGACCCCTTGTCACACAACCTGTGCTTGAGAAACAATGATAAGGATTTGGGATTATCCTGATGGACCAATAAAAGCAGGAGCAAAGAAGAGCAAAGGGTCTTTGTCTTGCCTGCCCCTCTCTTTCACAGCAAAATTTGGAGTAATCTTTGATCCATCGGTACAGGAATTGCTGGCCATTCCCAGCATCATTTGATTTCTGGAAGGATGAAACCCTCCCTTACAGGTAGTTTGGGGAAAAATCTGAAAATGTAATCCTGCTTGAATCTGACTTTGTAAGGCTTTTTGACCAGTTGAGCATAAGGTAAGATACATTCTATCGATTACAAAATGGAGTCCTCAAAAGATTTTGCAAATTCTGATCTTGCTCTCTTGGAAGACTGAAGCCAATACGCTGTGAAGAATTTGGGTCTAACCTACTAGGGGATGAGAGGCCACATGGAAGAGAACCAAGCTGCCCTAGTCAACAGCCAACATCAACCGCCAGACCTGTGAGTGAGGCCCCAGTCAAACCATTCACAATCGGCAAAGGAACCACCCAAGTTGCACACCGGCAAAATCATGAGAAATACTCAATCACTGTTGCCCTGTTGGGTGTCATTTGCCCAACAGTAGATCATTGAAACACTCCATGCTGGTTCTCTATCACAAGACCGCAGCTACTCCCTCAGGTTCAGGGGATTTCTCAGGCTCCCCCAACCAGACACTGCTCAGACTCCACTTGCTCTTATCCATGTTCCTAAGAGTCTGTATCTTTGCCTCATACCTGGATCTTCTCTTTTCTAGTTCTCTCCCACAAATCAGTTGGTTGGGTGGTCTACTGGATTTTCATTTGAAATTCTTCCCCATGAACTTACTACTTGGTTCACCTACCCTGGGTTTATGCAGTACAGCCCACAGAGGACTGCCCCTCTTCACATCCACCTACTTCTCATTGAATCTGACCAGAATCCCAGGACACACAGTGCCCAGGAATCTGCTTCTTCAAGAAAGACTAGTGCTTCAACTTGGAATATTTTAAAGAAAAGAAAAGGTGCAAAATGATCATTCACATGGTGGAAGAATAATTGAATCATGATCTTGAATGCAAAGCTATGCCCTCCCTCTGTGTTCCATTAGGGCCTTTACTACTACTTGTTGTAACCTATTAGACTTTATATCTGCAAAAACTCAACAGTGACTTCCAGGAAGCTCTTGACCAATTGATTTCACTGTTATTTATTATCCCAGGAGTAGCCTTGTCTGTTTACTTGGTTCTGTGTGCTCTTTACAAGGTGACTGTCCTTTAACCTGGGTCTAGAGCCTTCTTCTCTGGGGACAATCTTTTCTCATGAATTTTCTATATACTTTGGAAATAATAGTCATTTCAAGTTCTTCTTTAGTGGGAACTTTCATTATCTGGTTGGGGTCCCAGATAAAAATGACAACAAAACCCTTCCAGAATTCCAAAGTTCCAGAGTTAGTGTGACCATGAAGCTGCCCTTGGTGACTACTGCCCATAAGGCCATTTCCCGGCCATGATCACTGCACCTGCAGAGCCAGCCGCTGGGTCAGTGGCAGTTTGCCATGGCAAGTGGCATGCATACCACTCTTCTGCTTTTCCCTGCACACCGGCTTTCTGTCCAGGCCATGGGCTCCCTCCTGAATATTCACTTGCAAAGCCAGATCAGGATTTACACTCTGAACTGAGCACTAACCTTTAATTTAGTCTTACCTATTGACTGCCGCTCTCCAGAAGCAATAGAGGCTGAAAGCTTTCCGAGAAAGAAAGTGAGTTGCTCTGTGGCAATTATCTTCTTATAGAGACGTCATACCTCTGTGTCAACAGCAAAGGAGAGGGCATGGCTCAATGTCCACCAAATCTAAGTTCATCTCACAGAGTGCTTATTCCCTTTTTAATTTAAATTTTAACACTTCTCTCATAATGTTAAGGGTAAATCATTCTTAGGAAGACACTGGCAGAGATATGCCACAGGGATGGTTCAAGTATAACTCTATTTCCTTGGCTCTAGAATTTTGATGTTCTGTGTTGATTATTTCTGATCATTTTATTTTATTTTTAAAGATTTGTTTATTTATTTTAGAGAGGGAGAAAGCGAGCAGGGGGAGGGGCAGAGGCAGAGAGAGAGAGAATCTCAAGCAACTCCTCACTGGACGCAGAACCCGATCCCAGGACCCTGAGATCATGATGGGAACCGAAATCGAGAACCGGACGCTTAACCAACTGAGCCCCCCAGGCGCCCCTATTTCCTATCATTTTAAATGAGGGCCATATAGAAGAGGAATAGGTGGGAGAAAATGAATAGAGCAGTTTCTCTCCTTTTCACCATGCCAAGACTCAACCAGAAGAAGATGCTGTGATCTGTAACCTGGCTGATGCCCACATTTGGTCAAACCCCGCATAAGGAGGGAACATTGAGAACAATGTACCAGAGAATGTGCAGCAAAAAGTCCCATGTAAGCAGATAGACACAGAGCATCTGTCCCCAGAGCAAAAGCTCCCATCCTCAGGGATTTTAACATTTTCATTTAAATGAAACCAAGGGTGTGGTAGAGTATAAACAGCGTGAGTTTCAGATTCGACAGACTTGGGTCCTAATCCAGACTTTGCTACGGTCTCACTCCAGATTTTTGGGCAATGTCTTCATATTTACAATGTTGCCTTACATGTGTTGTAAGAATGAGGATGACAATGTAAGTAAAGAATAAAATATGATAGCTGTTACTGCATCTGTAGATAATATTATGAATTCATCAGTTTTCATTAAATATAATTCACAAAACTAAGAAATACCGTTAAATGATTTCTCTATAGTTTTTTTAGTTCTTTTAGGCTGCCGAGATATTTTTCAACCATACCTGCTTACCAGCTTAGTTTATCAAAAAAGAACTAACTAAAGCAGGGGCGCCTGGGTGGCTCAGTCAGTTAAGCTTCTGCCTATGGCTCAGGTCATGATCCAGGGGTCCTGGGATCGAGCCCCACATCGGGCTCCCTGCTCAGAGGGAAGTCTGTTTCTCCCTCTCCCTCTGTCCCTCCCTGCTGCCCATGCTCTCTCTCCCTCGCTCTCTCTCTCCCTTGCACTCTCTCCTCTCTCTCAAGTAAATAAATAAAATCTTTAAAAAAAAAGAAGTAACTAAAGCATACTACACCATTATGTCACACCAGAACCCACTTCCATGAAAAAGCCCTCCTTGTCTCCCAACCTGAGTTGCTAGTTGTCCAATATTGCACTTTACTCACAGCAATACTGCCACAAGGACCCCAGGTCACAATATCTAGGGTCCACCACTGGACCTAGGGATGCATTACAGACCTGACTGCTCTGTGCTGAAACCATACCAAGGATCACTATGACCCCAGAATGCTGAAGACCATTCCAGAGCTTTCCTAAGTTTCTGGAGCTGAACTGATAGCGATGGCATAACAAACACCACTGCATACAGAGTGCTGACTGTGTGTCAGGCATTGTAGTAAAAGTCTCATGTCCATCGTCAACTCTTATCCTCAGAATACCCTAAGCGATATTATTACCCTTACTTTACAGACAGATACTTGAAAGCTTAGATGAGATCACACAACTGGATAGTGGTAGTGCCAAGATTCAAATCCAGGCCTTTTACCCACTTTGTGTTTTTCAAACTCTTTCTCTTTTTCAGCAGCAAATACCTTTTATCTAAGTGTTACTCAGACCTCTAACAAATAAAATTGGCAAGCCCAGCTTGTGCAGTTTAACTAGCGTTATTGATGCTAAGAAATCCCCCACAGTGGGGCGCCTGGGTGGCTCAGTCATTAAGCATCTGCCTTCAGCTCAGGTCATGATTCCAGGGTCCTGGGATCGAACCCCACATTGGGCTCCCTGCTCGGCAGGAAGCCTGCTTCTCCCTCTCCCACTCCCCCTGCTTGTGTTCCCTCTCTTGCTGTGTCTCTCTCTGTCAAATAAATAAATAAAATCTTAAAAAAAGAAAAGAAAAGAAAAATGCCCCACAGAGTCCTGAGGTCTGTAAAACAATGTGGAAATCATTCACTCACTAAAGCTGCCTCCAAATGGTGTGCAGGAAAGTACTTTGAGGAGAATTGAGTGCCACAGAGTTCTTGGGAAAAATCTAAAGGAACAGAAATGGAAGTACTATGATGTTGGGAGGCCCGGTAGCCTGGATGGTTTCCCCACTGTTAGCATGTTCCTCTCGTCTTCCATTGAACCATTTCTACTGATGGCAGAAGACCCCTTCACCCAGCTTCCAAAGAGGAAAAAAGTGTGGGTCATCCACTCTCCAGCTGGGTTGGCTATCAGAGAAGAGACTGTCAGGAGCCAGAATTTTCTGAAAGAGAAGTTTTGGCATCGGCTGCCTACCCACACATACCCCTACAATGTCCCTGTGACACTTTGACTCATCACAAGCACCACCCAGGAATGAGACTGTGTATCCAGCCCATACTCTGGATTACTGCAGGCCTGCAGGTGCAGCTCTAAGCCTATAATGTCCCTGTTCAGGCCAACCTGCTTGGATACTGCCAGTTCCTTACTTGCCATTTCAGCCATCCATGTGTCTCAGTCCACTTCAACTAATGTTCCTGTGTTCATTGCCTTTCTCAACGTCAGCCTTACTGACTTCTAATGTGGGAAATGGTCATTTTCTCAGAAGCTGGAATTTTCAGATTACCTTTGAGAACTGTCCATTTACAGAAAGAGGCTTTGATTCTCAGCGAGGGCCCAGCTTTGTTTATTTGATGAGCACATTAAAAGGCCCTGCTCCATGGTCTGTTAATTAGATATGTTTTGCTGATTACTTTAGAACTGTGTTGGCATTCACCGTTCTCAGTTTAAGGAAGGTGCTGACCCTCCACCCTTAGTCTGAATGACAGTCTTTGGCAAATAGTGATAAAATGGTGCAAGACTTAATAGTCCATGTGCACATTTTTTCTTTTTTTAGAATTCCTTTATTAAGGTGCTCAAAACAAATCAGAGGTACAAGATGTACAACTTTGCAGAGAAAGAAATTTAGAATGAGTTCCCAATAATGCCCTGTGCGATACATACATTATAATCCCCTTCTCTAGATTCAATTGCCCAAACCTGCTAAAACCAGCAACGACCAATATTTCAGATTTACTGAAACTGGAAGATGTAGAGAGGAAATATGTGCAAACACAAGGTGCACAAATTTTAAAATTCTACTCTTTATCAGGTTAGTACACTCAGAAGGGAGACCATATATCTGGCTCATTACTAGAGTATTTTTCTTAACTTTTAAGCAATTATCTCCTGGGAAATATCAGGGCTCATTTGAAAATCTTTTTCATGTACCCTAGCTGGGAATCCTTCCAAGACATTCTGCTCTGCTTACCTATAATCCACAACTGCTCTGTAAACAACCATGACCACTCACTTGAAAAATAAGCACCAACTTGGATTCTAAAGTAACCAAGTGATTTTTTCATCAGGAAACATAAAATGAAAAGGAAAATATCAAAAAAAAAAGAGAGGAAAATATCAAACCTATTAAAATATGAATAGAACTTTAAAAATATTCTTTTACTTATGGGAAGGGAAAAGGACTGCTTTAGAGTCAGAGAACTATTTTAGCAAGATGAATATATCTATATTTTTAAAGGAATTTAATGGAACCCTGAAATAAGAATTCAGAGGAAATTATTCCTATCAAGAATTTACTATATATTTCACTTAGGATTTTTGCCATAATTTAATGGATAGGTCACCTATCACATTTATTTATTTATTTATTTGTTTGTTTATTTATTTATTTATTTATTTTTAAAGATTATTTATTTGAGAGAGAGTGAGCAAGAGAGAGAGATCATGAGCGGTGGTGAGGGGTAAGAGCAGAGGGAGAGGGAAAAGCAGACTCCCCGCTGAGCAGCGAGCCCAAAGATGGGCTCCATCCAGGGACTCTGGGAACATGACCTAGCCGAAGGCACCCGTTTAACTGACTGAGCCACCCAGGCGCCCCTCTTATCACATTTAAAATATTATTTAAGACATAAAATTAAAGGTAAAATACAATTACATGAGTTCTAGAAAGAACAAATCTAATCCATAGTGCTGGCAAGCAGGTCAGTGCTTGCCTGGGCTGGGGAATGGGGATAGAGAATAATTGAGGGGGTGCCCAAGTGAAATTTTGGAGGTGATAAAAATGTTCCATGTCTTGATTGTGGTGATAGTTTCATGGGTACGTACATTTGTGAAAACCTGCTGAATCACTCACTTTAAAGAGGTGACTTTTATTGAATATAAATTATGTTTCCATAAAGATGACAAAAAACAAAACAAAACAAAGATATGGACATTTCAAATATATATTTAATACATAATAAATATAATAAAATATTTATATATTATGTATTTTTTATATTTTGTTGTATTTATTACATATTTTTAAATACATATATATATTTAAACCAAGGTATATCTCTAACTTAATTTTGAGAATCACCACATAAAAGTCTTCACATGTCCCCAAATTCTTCATATTTATTGTTTTCATGTCTTTATCTTTTTCTGCCACGCTCCATTACTGACCTCTACTGAGCATTAAGTGGATTTTACAAAAAAATTTATTATAAATCCTTATCTTAATATGCTTTCTACTAGTTACTGTTTCTCCACAAATACATATGTGTATCAAAACTATTGCATCTAAGTAATACATTTCTGTTAGAATGGCTCATAGAGGGATCTGCAGGGTTGGGATCATCCTGCTCACTGGAGGGTCTTAGAGGACTTAAAACTGATTTGCCTTAGGGTAGAGTCTATTGAAATCATTCTCTCACCTTCTTCCAGTGAACTTTAAATTGTTTTATTATATTTTAAAGTATATCTCCTGTCCTCAAAAATACTGGATCTGTATTAGTTTCCTGTTGCTCCTGTAACAAATTGGACCACAACTTTAGTGGCTCAAAACAAGACAGATTTGTAATCTTACAGTTCTGGAGGTCGGAGGTCAGAAATGAGTTGTGTGGGGCTAAAATCCACATGTTGGCCGGGCCATATTCCTTTGTGGAAACTCTAAGGGAGAATCTGTTTCTTTGCTTTTTCCAATTACTAGAGGCCCACCTGGCATATGGCCCAAGTTCAAAGTGTGCCACTCCAACCTCTGCTTCCATTGCCATGTCTCCCCCCACCCGGACACTCCCACCTGGCTCTTCTCAGGACCCATGCCATTACACTGGCCCATCCCGCTAATCCAGGGCAATCATCCCATCTCAAGATCCCTACCTTAATTCGATCTGCAAAGTCCCTTTATGTAAGGTAACATACTCACAGGTTTGGGGGGATTAGGAAATCAACATCTTCGGGGAGATCATTCCACCTACCCCAGTGTCCAAAATCAACTGGCACTAAATCTCTCTTTTTTCAAAACAAAATGGACTTAACAACAAAAAGCAAACAACTCAACTTTAAAATGAGAAAAGGATTCAAGCAGAGAGTTCTTCAAAGAAGATATGCAAGCGACCAGCAAGCATATGAAAAGACGCCCAGTGTCATTAGTCATTAGAGAAATGCAACTCAAAACCACTGTGAAGCACCATTTCTTACCTACCAGGATGGTTATTTTTAAAAATGGAAAATAATAAATGTTGACAAAGATGTGGTGAAATTGGAACCCTCATACTTTGTTGATGGTAATATACAGGGGAAACAGTTGGATGATTCCTCAACAAGTTAAACACAAAATTACCCTATGACCCAACAATCCTACTGCCGGATATATACCTAAAAGAATTGAAAACAGGTGTTCAAACAAAAACTTGTATGATGTTCATAACAGCACAACTCACGATAGTCAAAAGGAGGAAGCAATGCAAACATCCATCAGTGGATGAATGGATTAACAAATGCTGTATATACACACAATAGAATGTTATTCAGTCACAAAAAGGAATGGAGTACTGATACATGCTATAATATGGATGAATCTTGAAAACATTATGCTAGGTGAAAGAAGGCATTCCCAAAAGGCCACATATTGCATATAATTCCATGTATTTGAAATATCCAGAATAAACAAATCCAAGGAAACAGAAAGCAGCTTAGTGGTTTCCCAAAGGCTTGAAGGAGGTGGGTTGGGGAATGACTGCTTAATGGGTAAGGGATTAACATTTGGGATGATAAAAATTCTGGAATTCGATAGTGGTGATGGTTGCACAACATTACAAGTTAATTTTATGTCACTGAACTACACATTGAAAAATCGCCAAAAGGGGGGACACCTGGGTGGCTCAGTTCATTGAGCCTCCAATTCTTAGTTTAGGCTCAGGCAATAATCTCAGTGTCATGGAACGGAGCCCTGCATCGGGCTCTGTGCTCATCGTGGAGTCTGCTTGAAATTCTTTCTCCCTCTCCCTCTGCCCCTCCCTACCCCTTTGCTCTTCCCCCCACTTGCGTGCTCTCTCTCCCGCAAAGAAAATTTTCTTAAAAAAATTGCTAAAATGGTAAATTATACATTTTGTGTATTTTACCACAATTTATAAAAACTATATAGAAATATTTCTTAGTTAGTGTCTTTCCAAGTTTCTCTTTATAAACACTTCCATACCTATATCTCGTTGTTCTTGCACACTTAAAAATGTTCACAACCTGAGACAGTCTTTTCTCCACACATAAGCAGAGTTTACTCAGCAACCTGTAGTAGGGTATCAGGTGTAAAATGCGCTATTTTCAGCTTCTAGATTTTCACACGAGAAGGGTGTCAAGTCTGATTCCTGGAGTAACATCCAGGTTATTTTCTACAGTGAGTCATTACATGTTTAAAGGACATTCTAATGAAGCATCCCAAATTATCAGCAATGTCAGTAGCTGACTAATCAGTAATGTTCTAAGGACTGTGAGAGACTATGTATCCGGAGATCATTTTTAAAGAGTCTTCCTTTTCTCAGACCCAAACCCCTGTTCTGAGCTGACCTCGGAGGAGAATTGCCAAGTCCAGCAAGTTGCACACATAATGTGTGCACTGCCCTTCCTTCAAGATGCAGTGAAAAGCTGCTCCTTGAAAACCTAGCCTTTTATCTGCAGGCAAAGTTTATAGATTATAAAACTACAGTTACGCTTTCATAAAGAGTAGATAAACATGGGTTCTGTGTAAGATGTACAGCTGAAAATAATGTTACATTTATGTTAATTTGCCTTTTTGTGCTTGCGTAAATCCAGTTGACACAACGGGTCTCCCAAGTATTTAAAATTAATAGTGTGATTATCTCCATTTCACTGAGGAGAAAGTAGCCCAGGGAAAGCAGAGAAGGTCCAAAAGTCTGGCTTCTAATAGCAGGGCTGGACTTCAAGAGAACACTGCTTTCAACATATATTCTGTGAACATCAGCCAAGTTTGCTTTTGTAAGTAAAAGTTTCTAGAATAAATTAGGAAATATTGAACAGTATGACCTCCTTTTGAAGCTTGGCCATTTATATGAACATATTAAAAGCTTTGAGAATTCCTGTAGTTGAGAAACTTGTTAGATTTTGTTTAGCCTCGCATATGTTCGATTCTAGAATTTATTAATACAAGTTACATGGTTTGTAACCTGTAGGAAATTATATTTTAAAGGACTCATTAGAATTTCATGTACACATTGGTATTTATTTTTATCTTGCCCTTAATAATTAGCTCGTAGGAAATAATATGGTCTAATGTAATGCAGACCCCGGGAGCTCATCTTCACTCAGTCCCAACTAACGTGCTATCATCTGCCAGTTCTGATCGCAAGCAGGTGAATCACATTAATATTGAGTATGAGAATTATATTACCATCATTAAATTCTACCACTAATTATACAGCTCCTGGAGAGAGCAGGTATCCATAAAAGCAAGAGAAGGAATAAGTGCCCTTTCTTCACAGGACCCTTGTGAGTTATATGATAAAGATTTGAAGAGCTACTGTCAGAAAGCATGTTCTAGGAGTCAGGTCCACAGACCCAGAGCTCTGTGCAAAACAGGGTGGGGCAGGTGGCCATGGAGGACTCTGAGTCCAAGACTGACCTATGGGGACTTGAGGGAAGTGGATGGCTGAGGGTATTAAGGGAGAAAACAAGGTGTCCCCTTGACCCTCTTCTGCAGCAATGGCTCAAGTTTTCCCATCTCTGGGAAGTCAGGACCCTACCCTGGATAGAGCAGCATCTCCATCCTAGTGACCAAGGCTGACAGCAAAGGGAGAGGACTGGAGGGCTGTGTGTGTGTGTGTGTGTGTGTGTGTGTGTGTGTGTGAGACAGAGAGAGAGAGAGAGAGAGAGACATCAAGCACACTAGAGCACTATTGGATGTTCACTCCTACTCCTCTTCATTTGTCTAACTGACATCTAAAAGTAGTTGTCCACTATAAAAAAAAAAACAACCTGTTAGACTGTCTTTACTAGGAATCTCCAGCAAAACCCCTTCTTCCTTCACAGCTGTGTGCATAAAATACAGTACAGCTCTGACCTAACACTCAACAGTAGCAACTGGCTTCCTCCAAGGACCATGCATGGAGAAATAAGTATCGTAAGTAAAAAGCATTTTTTAAAACCTGTGAGATCATGGGTAGATGATAATTTGATTGTATTTAAAATACCCATAGTTCCCAAAATGTGCTTTAAGACATCCCCGGGTACCACAATGTACTCACAGGAATATTGCAGGATATTTTA
Source organism: Eumetopias jubatus (assembly GCF_037043125.1). NCBI lineage: Eukaryota > Metazoa > Chordata > Mammalia > Carnivora > Otariidae > Eumetopias > Eumetopias jubatus. The sequence goes on from NW_028274810.1 coordinate 176,724,906, forward strand.
TATGTTCAAGGGAAACATGGTGCTATTGGGCATCTGCGAGTCACCCTGCAAACGACTAGCTCCAGTTAGTTCCTATGTAGAATATCAAATTGTGCTACATTTCTTTAGACACTGTTGAATCTTTGCAAAGCTGTCTTTTGGGTTTCTTTTTAAAGATTTTAATTATTTATTTGAGAGAGAGAGATCAGGAGCAGGGGGAGGAGCAGAGGGAAAAGCAGACTCCCCACTGAGCAGGGAACCTAATGCAGGACTTGATCCCAGGACCCTGAGATCACAACCTCAGCCAAAGGCAGACGCTTAACCGACTGAGCCACCCAGGCGCCCCAAAGCTATGTCTTTTGAATTACATGATAAAAACCAAGTGCTTCAACAAAAAGCAATGTTAAACAAAAAATGAAGGTGGAGTCCAATCTGATTCCCAGCTAGTTGCAGATGCTTCGGCCTCCTCCAGTCTCTACTGAGAACAGGAATAATTTCTTACTCATCTTTGCATAACATCCAGTAGGAACACAACGCCTTGCATACAGCAGGTGCTCCATAACTATTTGTGACGTGTTATTGCTAGACAGTGCAAGAGAAAGTACCACATCACTACAGTGCAAAGTACTGACGTTGTGTATACAACAGCGGTGAATGTGTTTTTGCAAACCAGAGCCTGTGCTAAGGAGTCTATGGGGAAGTCATTTTGTCCAAATGGGATGAAGCAAGGAAATCCAGTCTTTTCTGACCCATCTGAGAGACCACAAAGGGCACAGCGTTCTTCAAACTGTTAGAACAATGTGTGCAAAATTGTTTCGTAAGTGAAAGAGGAAAGGCATCACCAAATAAACCCTCAAAGTTAAGAACAGGATAAAGGAGGCACCAAACGTCCAAATGTTCCAAATGTCCCGTGTCCCAAGAAAAACAAAGCGAGCATGCAGCCCTTTGGGGGAAATGAATGAGGAATGAGAGTCACAGAGACTCCACCGTGGAACGGGAGGGAGGGGGAAGGAATGAGACATTGTTAAAAAGTACAAAGCCCTATATGCGTAGCTTCAAAACCACATCAGGGATGGTCTGGGAGGGAAGACCAGCAGCCCGAAGCAGCGTCTGAGCTGAGGCTGCCCTAGTAAGAAGAAGGAACTCAGAGCAGCCCCACTCAGGCTGGAGGGTAGGCAGAACAGGGGTACACTGTCTTTTGCCATGATCAATCATTCCCTCAGATGTGCTAAACAGAACACTGTAAGGGATTTAGCCGGTACTGAATGGGGATGTCTTTTTCATTGTAACAGATATACAAACATTTCCATGCATTTTAATATATACCTAGCATCAGACCCACATCACAGTATTATAGCCAACATGAAGGAGGAAGTAGTAAGCTTTGTTGTTACCCGCCTGACGCAAGGGGCATGGACCTTGGTGTGCCCCAGAGCTACTAGCTGGCTACATCTGAACTCATGAAGACAGTGGGTAAATACTGGAAATCGGACAAACATTGTTTATGATAATTCTCCAAGAGATTGGCCCTGGCTTTTCTCTAACTTTGCAAGGCCTTGTTAATGCAAATTTTTTAAACATACAAAGCCCAACTTTGGAAGAAGGAAGTGCGTTTGCTGGTGCATCTGGGCAGGACAGCAGTTGCTTGGAAAATTGTGAAGGGAGCAAGATAAATATTTCATGCCCAGACAAACACAGGCTAGAGCTCTCCAGATGTAAAAAGAAAGGAAAGACCATGAGTGTTTATAGTAGTAATATCAGGCTTCCCTATATTTTGAATACCTTATGTGGCACACTAATTTTTCCTAATTAGGAAAAAAACTTTCTTTAACCATAAATTGTCTCGTTTTATGCCTGATCTTTCCTTTTGCCCCAGGGAAGAGTTTGCATTTATTAGAATAAGTTTATCATTCTGAAGGAATAATATAATAATTAAATTCAGAGATGAGGAATATTTTTATTATTTCCTTCCCTGCAGCATGATCTTCAGAAGAAAAAAAAAGTTAAGAGAATAATATTTCATATTATTATTTTCCCACACTGATTTTTTAGCAATTTCCAAAGTATTTCCTGTTTTTAGTGCTGTAATCCACTTATTCCCTCCTCATAGAAAAAAGATGATCAAGTAGTATTTCTTGGTAAATGCTCTGGATTTATTCCAGCTTGTTTTGTAATAAAAAAAAAAAACCACTCTGGAACATATTAGTTGGTAGAAATGAAGCAGGGATGGTAGGAATAAGCTTCTTTAACGACAGCATATCCCATGTGTAGAGCATGTTGAAAATGCTACCGAGACAGAAAATCGAAACAGAACTGAGTATTGAGAATTACTGAGAACACAGTGTGTGTGTGTGTGTGTGTGTGTGTGTGTGTGTGTGTGTGTGTGTGTGTGTAGGGAAAGAGAAATATCCTTACTCAATTTTAAAAAATGTGCATTTACTTTTAGAACTTGAAAGCAGTATTGATTTTTGGTATTCTCATTTATCACTAAATCATTTTCCCCAAGGAGAAGAAAATAATGCAATAAAGAATTTGTTGATACGATGAATTACTACAGAGTTACTGAACCACAAACAAACCCATGCCTTCAAGTGTGATTTATTAAATACCAAGCCATCATAATGGTGTCCCTGACTCCAAATCCAAATGTATGTGAAAATTAAGAGCAGCAGCTACCTACAATATTTAAAACTAACTTCAGAATTCACTCAAGAAGTGGGTTAGTGTATAAATGAAAGTTCTAGAACAGGATAGGACCCATCATTGTCAGTGGGCGTATAGAGAAGAAATCAAACACAACACTGAAAATGGTTTGTTCTAAAATGAGGTGTGGCTGGAGTTGAGAAGAGAGAGATCCCTGTCCAGAAAACAATTGAGAAGGCTTCATAGAGGAAGTGGCATTTGATTTGGATCCTGCGAAGTATGACTTGGACATGCAGAGGTAGGTAGGAACAAGAGAAGGAAGTTCTAGACAGAGGAAGCAGAAATAAGCAGAGAAACAGAGGCAAGCATAGGATGTTTAGCCTTCAGGAAAATGAAATCTGTTGGGAAAAAGCCAATGTGTCTGAAGGAAATTACTCATAACAGCAAGAATTAAGTATGAACTATATGTGAGACACTATGATGCAAATTAGGTCAAGCCCTTTCTTCTGCTGATTAATATTCACACAATTAAATGCCAGTGTTAGGGCGCCTGGGTGGTTCACTGGTTAAGTGTCTGACTCTTGATTTCGATTCAGGTCATGACCTCAGGGTCATGAGACGGAGCCTGGCATAGGGCTCCACGCTCAGCGGGGAGTCTGCTTGAGATTCTCTCTCTCCCTCTTCCTCTGCCCCACCCCTTCATGGCTCTCTCTCAGATAAATAAATAAATCCTTAAAAAAAAATAAATAAATAAACTCAGGTGTTACTTCTTCAGGGGAATCACACCACACAGTTGGTTGGGGTTCCCTGTGCACCCTCTCCTCAGTCCCACGTTTTTCTATCAAAGCACTTATCACACCTGACAGGAATTGCTTATCAGTGTTCTCTTTTATCTGCACATTCTAGAAAGGCAGGGAAGGAGTTTGTCTTGCTCATCAGCATATTCCCAGCACTTAGAATAGAGGCTCTTACAATGTGTAATAATCATTTGTGAAAGGGAAGGAGGGAGGGAGAGAGGAAAGAAAAGAAAAAAAAAAAAAAAATGACAGCCAGGGCCATATCCTGGAAAGCCTGAATGTCAGATCAAAAAGTTAAAACTTCAGTACGTAAAGGTATGTCATTGAAAGTTTCTGAGCTGGATTCTGGGAGATGGGGTGGCTGAGATGATCAAACCACAGGCAGAGGGTGATTCATTGGGCTCTAATGCCGAGGATGAACGGGGCGGTCCAGCTGGATGAACCATCACACGCCAGTAGCTTAGTCAAGTACATATGGGTGGTTGACAGAATCTTAGGTGATGGAGAAGTTTCAGGCCTTTAATAGCCACAGATGATGTGAGTTTCAGGATCCTCCAGCCAGTGGACTCTATCTAATGTCTCCAGAGACATAAAAATGCCACCAGAAAGTGCGTGGTACTGTAGAAAGAGAAGCAGCCTCTTCTGGAACAGCTGATTATTTATTCAGGATAAACATTTTTAGTTGAACTATAACCCACATGTAATGTCATACGGAATTAAACGGGGGTTGTTTGACTTGGTTCAGCTCATAGGTTCTGATGCAATGCACAAAGGGCTGGATTTGAGGTAAAGCCTGGATACAAGCCCAGCTCCACTATTTACTAGCCTGATTTAAATCCTTTTTTCCTCTCAAAGTATTATTTTAAATATTCACTAAGACTTGTTTTTCATCTTTCTAATCATATGAGTAAATTTTTCTTCCCCCCAAAGTCAGAAGAACGTGCTAGAGAGAGCATGTTTCTTGAACAATTATTGACCTTTTTATTCTTAAGTAGAAATGGTTGAAGTAAATACATTATATGTTAATTTAAAAAAAGAAAAAGAAATGGTTGAAGTATACACATAGTATTTACTAATTAGCCTAACCTAATATTAGTTTAAGGTCTTAAAGTTAACTAAGGGTCTAGAAATTACAAAATTTACCAAAGCATTAAGCCCTTACAATTTCACAAGGCTAATAAGATTAAAGGATATTCATAATTAAAATCTAACTGGACTAAGTACAATTTTATATTTTTAAAAATTAAATAATTTGTGGTTACAATAATAACTTATTGGACCCATAGAGCTAATACAGAAATTTTTCAAACTTTAATCATGAGAAATCATACCCATATCTTGCCTTACCTAAAATATTAAGCTAACAATTTTTATGAGGTAATAAGATCAGAGAAAAATATGTAGAGTTTCTAGAAGCTAAAATTAAATTACTCTTATGTGGTAAAAGAGTGTTCTTTTAAAAAAAAATGAACCTCAATAATGTGTGATCCATACATCTCCAAAGTTTTCTGAAAGAAGTTGAAAATGGAGAGGAAGGAAAAGAAGACAGGAGAGCGAGCACTGGCTTCAAATGTGAAATCATTACTGTAAAAAGCTAATTACCTTCTTTCCTCACAGAGAAGAAAGGTGTACAAGGAAGACCAGTTTTTCTCTCATTTACACACACACATGCACACACTTAGGCACCAACACTCTAAAGTAAAAAGGAATCTCCTGTTTTAAATAATCTCTCTTTTAGATCAATAAGGCAGATGAGAGCCCTTCTGAGGGTTTCTTCCCCTTTATGTTCGAATGTATAGCTCAAATAGACAATCATGATTGTGTCAAAAGTTTCTCAAAGTGGCCATTGCAACTGCAGTTCAAACATGGTGTAATCATGCCAGTTAGAGAGATAGGCACTTAAATTAAAGCTTTAAGGGAGCAGGTGTTTGTCCCAGAGGGCCAAACACACTGAGAAGATCCCATGAGAACTGCAACAGACAGTAGGAATGGTTCTTGAACAACTTCTGGTCTCTAGAGTATGCCTACAGACCAGTCATCACTAATTGGAAGCCCAAAGAATTTCCCAAAGGGCAGAAGAAACAAAATAAAACATTTCTCAGGAATGCAAAGATAAGACTGAAGAAAGTTCTGATACGTTTTTGAAGAGGTGACCCAAGCCAAAGTTTGTCCAAAGAACATCAGTCTAATGAGAACTGAACTCATCAATCCTTAGTGTTGTCTGGAGGATGGATTTCTGGAGGCTGTGCCCATCCTTCCCTGTAGACTTCCTCCCTGGACTCACACGAGAAGGTGAGGAGGGCATATGGTGACACATGGAGTGGAGGTGTTCATATCACGGCAGTTTTTTACCACAGATAATAATGTTCATGTTTAATCAGATAAGGAAAGAATCCTTAAAATGATTTCTCATTCCTAGGAGACAAAATAAACTTATTTGAAATAAACTCAGCAATAGCAAAGAAGAAATCAGGAGTTCAGACAGAACCCGAGTTCCACCAATTATCACAGTTGAAGAGATTGCTGAGTGGAAGGCTCAAGGGGCCCCAGGGGAGCATCCACTCATGAGTCAAGGGTCCTGGGCCTCAACAGCCAGGAGTTCTTTCATAGATCTCAGTGGAACTTCCAGGTGGTTGGCTACAGACTCCCCCAAATACCATGTGAAAAACCTATCACTCAAAGACAAGTTTATTAAGCTTACTGCAATGAGAGGGAACACCACCCTGACAGAGTCTTAGAAGGGAATCAGAAGGGAGAAATCGGGGGGAGGATATTTACAGCACTTGAGGGGCTTGGCTGAGTGATACTCTGCAAAGCAAGACACTAGTTGGCATTGGGCAGAAGTGATGCCAAAATAGTTTTGAATGGGTGGGCGTAGTGAGGAGAGAGTCTTAGAGTGGTTCTGGTTAATGATGTTAGTACTGATAAATAAGCAATTTGAGTTGGTTCACAATCTTATCTTCGAGGAGCAATTATTTCCTGGAGTAAGCAGCTAACTTACTTTTGCCTGGTCTCAATATTGTCTACTATGCTTCTTCCTAGAATTATTTAGCACTGGGACAAAAACCGTCGGTTTGGCTTTTCATGATATACATCATCATAGAGGTTATGAGTGTGGGCTCTGGACTTGGACTGCCTGTTTTCAAATCACAGCTCCTTAGCTAATGAGCTGTGTGATCGAGGCCACTGAATTACCCTTCCGTGTCTCTGTTTTCTCATTTGTATGATCACAGTTTATATTTACTGACCTATGCCTACTGTGTTACAAATGCTGTTTTAAGTATTTTATTTAATTCTTTACAAGAGCCCAGTGGGGAGGGCACAGTTGAGGAAACAAAAACAGAGAAGTTTAAGAACTCTCCCAACAAGTCCCAAGAACCTGGGGGAACCACGATGTGGCCTGTGGTAGGCTTCGGAGAGCTCCCAGTTGATTGCTATCATGGACTGCCCGCCCCAGGCTCACTGGGAGGATTGAAAGGGATAATCAGTGTGAGACACCTGGCTCCTGACATGTGACAAGTAATCACTAAATGTGAGCTGCTACCGTTAAACTATTAAAATGAAAACTCAGGGCGCCTGGGTGGCTCAGTTGGTTAAGCGACTGCCTTCGGCTCAGGTCATGATCCTGGAGTCCCGGGATCGAGTCCCACATCGGGCTCCCTGCTCAGCAGGGAGTCTGCTTCTCCCTCGGACCCTCTTCCCTCTTGTGCTCTCTATCTCTCATTCTCTCTCTCTCTCAAATAAATAAATAAAATCTTTAAAAATAAATAAATAAATAAATAAAATGAAAACTCAGTGAAAGTGCGGATTTAGGGAGAAGATGGAATGTAGAAATGGCTCTGTCTGTGATGTTGAGATTTCAGAAGGTGCAAAGTGTAAAAGTCATAGCTGTTCTGTAAAAAGAGAAGAAAAAATTCCCCTGTAACATGAAAACAGGTAGCATACCTTACAGTCCTTATCGCTGCCCCAAACAGGTTACAAGACTTGCAGAAATTCGATATTATGCGCCACTCTGCTACCCCCACCCGAGAGATAGGAAAGAGTCTTCCAAGTTGGAATAGAGGATAGCACATCTCCGTGGGATGTAGTGGTATCTTCTCGCCATCTTTAACATTTAGTTCTAAACTACCTCCCCTGAGCAGTCTGAAAACCCCACTCACCAGAGGAATGAGTAAATGCCTTATCCTGTCAAGGCAGCTCTGCCCCAGACATGAAAGTCTGAGACAGCAAAGGAGCCAAAAAATCCTGTAGGTGGTGTGTGTGTCTCCCTGATGGAGCAACATGATGGTAATAATAACGAACATGTTCAGTGCTCCCTATATAAAGCATCCTCTAAGTGTTCTGTATGTCTTAATGCTCATTCAGTGAGGTGGCTCGTTCAGTTAAGAGTCTGCCTTGGCTCAGGTCATGATCTCCGTGGGATATAGTGGTATCTTCTCTCCATCTTTAACATTTAATTCTAAACTACCTCCCCTGAGCAAGGAGACTGATTCGGTTCATTGCAGAATAGGTAAGCCATGGTGTCCTAAAGAGAAGTCTAGAGTTGGAAGTGACCAAGACCTAAAACACGGGTTAGCAGAACAGAGAAGGGAGAAGTATTGTTATAATTAAGCTCGGTGATGCTTTTTAAATGGCATATATTCAGTTAAATACAGAGGAAGTTTGCTGGGGGCTGGGAAGAAAAAACAGAAGCAGGGATCGAGGTAGATTTAAAGAGACGCGGGAAATATTAAAAGGCAAAGTTTTTACCTCGTGGAGGGAATAGTAAAGATAAACCAGAGGGAAGGAGTCGGGGCGCTGGCCCACAGAGGGCGCAAGGTAAACAGGAGCTGATGGGCTGATGGTGAGTGTCATTAAACCATTGCTCTTCGTGGGAATTTCTTCATCAAATGACCTCATTGTCTCCCTGAAGAAAACAAGAGCTCTTGTTCCTAACTAAGTGACAGGCACAGTTCCGTGGAGCATAGAGTAGACAGGACTGTGACCTGTGACCGGCAAGAGTGAAAATCCAAGTGGGCTGAAGAAGCCAGCAGAGATCGGGGCAGGACGGGCTTGTGGAGATCTAGTGTAAAAATGAGAATAAATGTTATTTGTTGCTGTCTTTTTTTTTTTTTAAGATTTTATTTATTTATTTGACAGAGAGAGAGACAGTGAGAGAGGGAACACAAGCAGGGGGAGTGGGAGAGGGAGAAGCAGCAGGGAGCCCAATGTGGGGCTTGATCCCAGGACCCTGAGATCATGACCCGAGTGGAAGGCAGACGCTTAACCACTGAGCCACCCAGGTGCCCCCGTTGCTGTCTGTTTTGAGGGGATGTGTGGATATACCTACTGTGGGGTAGAAGCTGAGCCCCAGGGCCCAAGTGCCAGGTATCCCATGCTTCAGGGCAGGAGGGCAGGCAGCTCTGGGTGCAGGAGGGCAGAGGAATTTGGCAGTGGGTAGATTGCAGCATGTAGAAAGCAGGAGTCCCAGCGAGAGCTGGGGAGGAGGCAGAAAGGGAGCCCTGGAAGCCAAAGCCAGCAGGTGACTGATTTTATGGGAGGGCCTCAGTGCCGGGCTGGCAAGATCGCTGAATTGTCCCTGCGTGGGGAGCGTGGCGAGCCTCCTCCACCTCCAGGGTGAAGTCCTCAGAAAGGACTGCAGTGCATCCTCACCAGCTGGCCCTTGTGTGTGCGGTCACATGCCTGGGCCGGCGGGTCACAACCAGTGCAGGGCCCCACTCCACCAGTGTGGGACCTGGAACTGCAGGGGAGTTCATGCCACTGGCAGCCGGAGGGGACGGACCTGCTGTGAACAAGGACAGTGCTTGAGGCACGCTGCACGCTTCCCAGAAGCCCTTCCAGAAGGGAGGCCTGCCGGCTGCAGCAGCAACCCCAACCAGAAGCACACCCCACTGACCTGCCCTCCTTTGGCCACTCACACTCCTAACTCCCTCAGCCTGCTTCCCGAGAGCACCTCGCAGGTGAGCTCCCCGCACTCAAGTCTTGTCTTGGTTTGCTTTGGGGAAAACCCCAAACTAAGACGGTCTCCATTGTTTTTGTGTGAGCAGAAGACTTCCACAGCAGGAAACTCTGCCCTGAGTTCAGCCTGACAAAAAAGCACACTAGAAAAGTGCCTACCTGGATGCCGAGTCTCACGCACAAGAGGAGTGCCATCCCAGGGGCTCTGGGCCTTGCAGTCAAAGATGTGTGTGTCGGGCTGCCTGAGCCTCCCTTTCTTTCATTCTCTTTATCTCTCCATCAGAGTGTCTGGCTGCCTCTTTCCTCTGTGTCCTGCCAGCAATGATACTAACTGCACAAACGGTCCAGTTAAAGAAAAAAAGAAAAACGGGCAAACGGATTTGAATAGATGCTTCACAGAGGAAGACATGCACATGGCCAGTAAGCACAGAAGGGGTTCTCAACATCGTTAGTCATGGGGGGAAATGGAACCACATGGGGGAAAGGAGAAACCACTACATGCTCACTAGAGTGGCTAAAATTCAAAAGAGTAATAGGAGTTGGTAGGAGTATAAATGGTACAACCCCTTTGAAAAGAATTGGCAGTTTTATATAAAGCTAAACAAATACTCATGGCTCAGCAATTCCACTCAAGAATTCCTCCCCAAGACAAATGGAAAACATATGACCAATATGCAAAACGTAGAAGCCATCCAGGTGCCCCTAAGTAAGAGAAAAGGTAAATAGATGCTAGCATATTTCTATAGAGTAATAAACACGGATGCACATGAAAATATTGGGCTGAGCAAGGGGAGGCTTCTCAAAAGAGAATGTAGTAAATTCTACACGAATTCTTCGGACTCACAAAATTAATCTGTATAGTTGAAAAATGAAAAAGAATGATTGCCTTGTTGGGGGTGAGGATAATGATTGGAAAGGGGTAAGAGAGAACTTTCTGGTGTGAAGGAAAAGTTCTGTATTTTGACGAGTTTTGAGTTCCACAACTTTATGCATCTGTCAAAACCCACAAAATGATACATTTAAGATATGTGTATTTCATTCTATGTAAACTTTACCTCAGAGGGAAAAAAGGAACCATAAATAAATACTGAATTCTAAATAATGATACATATAATGAAGTATTTAGTGGGAAATGTACTAAAGCCCACAACTTACTATGAAGTACATTAAAAAAAATGGGATTAATGTGTGCATAGACTTACTTTAGTAAGTGTGGGAAAATGTGACTTGTAAGATCTAGGACTTGGTATATGAGTATATGATGCTCACTGTCCTGTTCTTTTTGGTGGCTTTGAAATTCTCCATAGAGCAATCTTCAAAAAATCAGGAATGACAACCATAAAAGAGTAGCTGCTTTTACTGAGAAATTATTTCGTGCCATGCCATGCTGTCTGTTATCCCTATAATACCTAATTTTTTAATTCTCTCAAAATCCTGAGGGCAGACAGTATTATCACCATTATCCTCAGGAGGGAAAACTAACACCGGGAGAGTTTAACTTAACTCCTCCAAGATCAAGGGGCTTAAGATAAAATGATGAACCTACTTTGGAAACATTTTGACAGTTTTCTATAAAAGTAAACAAATACTATGGTGCAGAAATCCCTCTCAAGAAATCCTTCCCAAGAGAAAGGGAAACATACATCCATGAAAAGGCCTGTACAAGAATGCTTGTAGCAGCTTTATTTATAATATAGAAATCAAGGGGCGCCTGGGTGGCTCAGTAGTTGGGCGTCTGCCTTCGGCTCAGGTCATGATCCCAGGGTCCTGGAACTGAGCCCTGCATCGCGCTCCCTGCTCAGTGGGAAGCCTGCTTCTCCCTCTCCCACTCCCCCTGCTTGTGTTCCCTCTCTGGCTGTCTTTCTCTCTGTCCAATAAAAAAAAAAAATTTTTTTTTTTTAAAATTGAAATCAAATCCAGGTCTTTCCCAGTTTATGCTTGTAACTTTCAGGATATCCTGGTTTAAAAAAAAAAAAATGAGAGCATATTCTCTGTCCTCAAGCAGCTCTTGTTTAGGTGGGCAACCCGGTGTATATTTACAAAACAACGTGTGTCTCTCTGCTTTTCTTGGTTCTCAATATCTCTGTCTTGATCATCACTCCCAGAAAGTGCGAGGACACCAGGCTAAGGGTGAGGAGTCAGAGCCAAGAAGATGAGATGCTGTCTGAGAGCCAGGCAAGGGGGAGAAGGGGGGGCTGGCAGCATAGCGCCCACATGTCTGAGGAAACCAGGGAAAGGCTGGCCACAGGGCCCTGGTGGTGCCTGAGGTCAGAAGGGCCACACATCCACACACAATGGCCCCCAGAGACTTCCAGTGCCCTGAGACCAGAAGAAAACCACGCCAAGAGGACATTAAGTCTCAGGCCAATATAAAGTCTAAGGCAAGAGTTTGGGCCACAAAAAGAACTGGATTTATAACCATAGGACCTGGTTGTTTTTGCTGTCATTGAATAGATTTTATTTTTTTAGAGCAGTTTTAGGCTCACCATGAAATTGAACAGAAAATACAGAGACTTCCCATATATCCCTTGCCCCAGCACAGGTACAACCTTTCCCGCTATCAAAATCCCCCACCAGAGTGGTACATTTGTCACAACTAATGAGCCTACATTGATTGACACGCCATTATCACCCAAAGTCCATAAGGTACATTAGGGTTCAGTCTTGATGTTGTATTTTCTATGGGTTTTGACAGACGTATAATGGCATGTGTCCACCATTATGGTATCATGCAGAGTAGCTCCACTGCCCTAAAAATCCCCGTGTTCTGCCTGTCCCTACCTCCCTCACCCCTAACTCCTGGCAACCACTGATCTTTTTTTTTTTTTAAGATTTTATTTATTTATTTGACACAGAGAGAGAGAGAGAGAGAGAGAGAGAGCACAAGCAGGGGAAGCAGCAGGCAGAGGCAGAGGGAGAAGCAGGCTTCCCGCTGAGCAGGGAGCCTGATGCAGGGCTCCATCCCAGAACCCTGGGATCATGACCTGAGCTGAAGGCAGACGCTTAACCGACGGAGCCACCCAGGCGCCCCAACAACTGATCTTTTTAATGCCTCCATAGTTTTCCTTTTTCCAGAATGTCATATAGTTGAAATCCTACAGTATGTAGTCTCTTCAGATTGGCTTCTTTTAATTACAAACATGCATTTAAGATTCCTTCCTGTCTTTTCATGGTGTGATAGCTCATTTCATGTTAGTGCTAATTAATATTCCACTGTCTGGGCATACCTCAGTTTATTTAGCCATTCATCTACTGAAGGATGTCTTGATTGCTTCCAAGTTTTGGCAGTTATGAATAAAGGTTCTATAAACATCCATGTAGAGGTTTCTTTGTGGACATAATTTTCCAACTCATTTGGGTAGACAGGAGCAAGATGACTGGATCATATGGTAAGCATTTATTTGGTTTTGCCAGAAACTGCCAAACTGTTTTCCAAAGTGGATGTACCATTTTCCATTCCCACCAGCAATGAATGAAACTTCTTGTTGTTCCACATCCTCACCAGCATTTGGTATGGTCAGTGTTCCAGAATTTGGCCATTCAAATAGGTGTGTAGTAGTATCTCGTTGTTTTAATTGGCATATGCCTAAAGATATATGATCTTGAACATCTTTTCATGTGCTTGTCATCTGTGTAGTGTTGGGGAGGGAGAATTTCCTCTAACCTGGACCTCCTAGCAGGACTAAAAATCAAATTGACATGAGACAGATTAACAGAAGAAAATCAAATTTAATAGTGTACATACAGGGAATCCACACAGACATGGAAACTCCAGAGACAGGCAGGCAACATGATGCTTATGCGAGCTAAGGGGAGGGGTAGAGCCTAAGGACATAAAGGGGAGAAAGACTGTTAACAGGAAGGTGAAAGGAGATGTTTGGAAAACAAAAGTTGCTCTATTAGGTAGATAAGTTTCTTAGGTAAAGGGTAGTCTCTGATCATAGCCCTCTTCCTGGTACAAGCAGGCAGTTGAGAAGGAGGCAAAGAGCTTTTCTTGAATCTGCTGGGTTTGGATTTCTTTTAACTCAAAATAATGTTCACACCAAAGTGGCCCATCTTGAGAAGACCTGCCCTTAGCCCCTACATTATCTTCTGTCGTGAGGTGTCTGTTCAGGTCCTTGGGCCATTTTTTTAATCGGGTTGTTTGTTTTCTTATTGTTGAGGTTTAAGACTTCTATGTACATTTCAGATAACAATCCTTTACCAGATACGTATTTGCAAATATTTTCTCCCTCACAGTGTGTGGCTTGTCTTTTCATTGTTTTGACAGTGTCTTTTGCAGAGCAGAAGTTTTTAATTTTAATGAAGTTCAGCTTATCAATTATTTCTTTCAGAGGTCATGCCTTTGATGTTGTATTTTAAAAGTCATCACCACATCCAAGATTTTCTCCATAGGGCTGAGGGTACCAGAATATGCCACCCCAAAATATGCTTCTTTGGCATATGGATTTGAGGAAAAGATCACCATCAGATAAAAGAAAAGCTCTAAAAACAGGTCACGTTTTCCTTTTCTGAAGGAAATTTGCATTTAAAAGGAAATTTCCATTTGTAGAGATGTCTCTCTCTCTCTCTTCCTTACCAGGAAGAGGACTCTTAACAGCTTTTATCAATGGAAAGGCAGTGACTTTAATCTGCATAACAAACATGACTAAATAATGCTATTTACCATTCTTTCCCCAGTCACCTTCCATAGCTTGCCTCCCCAGCCCATGAATATGAGGAATCTCTCTGTACATGAACAATTTAAGAAACTTATTATTTAAGGGTTTTAAAGCACCAAGAATATTGTGTATGTAAAAAACAGTAACCAAAGCTAAAGAGACCTAACACTGTAACCATTTCCACTTGTGGGGGAGCAAAATACACCTCACCAAAATATACCTCCTTAACATATTGATTATTTTCAGCTGGTTATTTTTATGAAACTGCAGGCACAGGGAAAACTCTGAAAACCTAATAAAAGTTACCCTTTTGTAGGAGACATTTACATTTATAAGGGAAATCTCCTTTTGTAAGGTGTCTCCCTCTCAGTACCAGGAAGAGAAGAATGACTCTAAAATTCTAAAAACTCAAAAAAAAAAATTCAATCAATCAGACTCTAGAAACTCTTATCAATGGAGAAAGAAAGGACTTAAATCTCATAACAACCTTACCCTTGTTTATGCTTTTTCTGGTAACCTCCCATAACTAGCCTTGCCTCCACATTTTCTTTAGTCTTAAGCTAGTGGTTATTTAAGGTGGCAGCATGGGCCATTTCTGAGGGTTACTCAGTTTCTTTGAGTATCTCCCATGTACAGCGGAGGTATACATGTTAGTAAACTTTTGTTTGTTTTTCTGCTGTTAATTTGTCTTTTTATTACAGTGGTTTTGTTGGTGAGCCCTCTTGCTCAACTATAGATTCCAGCAGTTAAAACCAGAAATGATAAGACCACTAAATCCATGCTCTAAGTAAAACTTATTGTGCTAAAAAAAAAATGATAATAAAATAAAATAAAACTCATTGTGCTTATTTCTAATTGCACTTTCTGGAGGAATTGATGAAGGTGTTTTGCAATGAACTGTAATATCCCAAACACCAGACCAGAAAAGCCCTTATAGCAATGGAATGCCTAGAAGACCAAACCCCACAAGTCCCCTTCCCTGCCCATGATCATGGGCTGAACACATACTGACCCGCACCCATGATCTTGTACCTACTCTCTGTCACACACCCCTCTGAACCTCTCCTTATAAAGCCCTAGGAATCTACCTTGCCAGTGGAGAGGCTGGTTGTTAAGGCTTGAGCCTGCCACCTCCCCTGGCTGCCAGCCTCCAAAATAAATTTCTCCCTTTCTCTTTTCCAAAATCTTGTCTCTTGAGTTATTGGAATTATTGGCTTATCTTGCAAGGAGTTCATCAGTTTGTTCGGCAACAACGTTGGTAAACCCAGCCAGAAACTATGCTTTTGATTTGTCCATCACCCTCAGGATCCCCAGGATGGAGCAGGTGGCTGTGGCAGTGTGCCAGGGCTTACCAATTCATTTCGTTCATTTCTTGAGTTAGCAGCTGGGATAGATCGTTCAGTAACAGTAGCTCAGCCAAGAACCTAGAAGAGTAGAGGGAAAATTATTTTTCCTCCCTGACACATTTCACCTGTTTTCTGGGTGGCGTGAGAAAATCCTAGCAGAAGCTAATTTGGGACTTACAAACAGATACACATGTCCTTATTGCTGTGAAGACTTGGGCAAATATTCTCTCTGCCTTAGTTTCCTTGTCTATAGTGGGACTAATGATAGTTTTGTATACAGAAAGAGTTAGGGGTTCCTGGAAAAAGACAGACATAGCTTTCTTGACATAAGAAAAGTCATTTTAGGCCCCCATCTACCCTGTGAAAGAATGTAACAACAAACAGCCACTATCAGGCCAGGAGATAGCTTAATCATATGAGGGACAATAAATCAGCGGTAAAACTCCCAGTGCTGATTCAAAAGTGAAGACTGACCAGAGGCACATTTCTTGAGTTATCTTTGCAGGAGCTAAACCCCTTTGAGCACACTCAGACATGGATCCACAGGAGCCAGAGAACTGCTGATGCTGACCCTTGCTGCCTTCATGACCTTGACCTGGACTCAGTCACCTTTAGATGACTTTTGCCCCAATTCCGTGCTGTATTCCCCATTGCACAAACCCCTCCATGAATATGTATGCACCCTTAACTTAGAACTTCTCCAATTTTGTTGTTCAGGGGGGACACTGCTTTGGGAAAGAGCCCCAGTGTTCTCCTTTACTTGTTGCAAGTAAAACCATTCTTTTTCTTACTCTTTGGCTTGACTGTGTCTTTTGGCTTGACATCCACCACAAGGCAAACCCAGTTTCCAGTAATAGTTCTAGGGCTTGGAATTGTTGTTAGTATTGCCAAATGACAAAACTGAAACGATTTAGTGACAAGTATCATGCCCTTTATGCAAGGAAAAACAAACCATGCACTGGGGGAATACAGTGCCTCATAAGCTGTGGAGCACTGATCTGGGGAGGATTTGGGGGCAAGAGCCAGTTTTATAGAATGGTAGAAGTGACAATGTGGAGACACACATGATTGACTAGGAAGTGGGGGGTTTCCTTATAAGGCTAGCGAGGCCTATTTTCCAGGGTAGGTGAGCGAGCTAAAGCTGACTTGGAAGATTATTGATTGGTGTGTGTTAGATGTCCATGACAGGTGTTTCTTGTAAGTTCAGGCTGATTTAAGTTTAGATTTGTGATGTAGGCTGGGCCACTGAGGAGGCCTCCATTTTGTGGATCCCAATATATGAATTACCATTATCAGCATTAAGTGAGTTAGCACAGAGAAGAGGTCCTGGCACATAACAAGGAGTCACTGAAGGTTAGTAGATATTATTGGTGGTGATGGTTCTTGTTATTAGCCAATCACAGATGTTGTCTGAGCTGTAAGGTCTTAGGAGCTTCTAACTGGCCACTCCTGACACTCTTTCTGTCAGCCTCTCTGGCTCTATGTGTCTTTGCCTCAACTAGTCATAATATGGAGCTCAAGTATGTAGGAGTGTGTGTGTGTATTTTAATTTGTGCTTTATTTATTGTATAAATAATTTATTGCACAAATAATAGTTTCTTGTTCCTAGCCTCTTCTATGAGTTATAATCCTTTTAATATCTCTCTGTTAACACACCCTCACTACCCTCTCCTCATCCTTACTTCCCTACTGTTACCAAACTCAAACAAACTAAACTTAGCTTAAATGGCTTTTTATTGGGACGCCTGGGTGTCTCAGTCAGTTAAGCAGCTGCCTTTGGCTCAGGTCATGATCCCAAGGTCCTGGGATCAGGTCCTACGTCGGGCTCCTTGCTCAGCAGGGAGCCTGATTCTCCCTCTGCCACTCCCCCTGCTTGTGCTCTCTCTCTTTGACAAATGAATAAATAAAATCTTTTTTTAAAAAATGGCTTTTTACTGTGAATTTCCCATGCTGGATCAATAGCCTTCAACAGGCCAAAAACTTCATCCCGCCTCTGAAATTTCTGCTTGTTTTGTTCCTATACTCATTGCACTGCTGAGAAAACAATCTCATTTTAAGTTGACTTACAGAGATATTCAAAACGACCAAGTTTGACTAGTTCTGAAAACCAACGCCCATGTGGCATTTCTAGGCATTAAAAAAAAGCAATGTCACCAACTATGTAGCAAGTAAGAAGTCTTTAACTATAGAAAACTCACACACATCATAGGCAATATAGAACTGTTGAAAGTGCAGCTTTGGAACCCTGACCTGCCACTATTAGCTGTGTGACATCGAGCAAGGCTGTTAAGCTTGCTGAGCCTCAGTTTCCTTAACTATAAAATGAGACTAATATTGTGTACCTCTTGTGAAGACTAAATGAGATATTTACCTTAAAATGCTTGCTACACAGGCTGGCCTTATAAAATACTAACACATATTTTTAAGTCAAATGGTCTTAAATTTGCATTGTCACTTTTATACACATCTGAACCTTGGGCAGTACCAAAGCTTTTCTAAAAAATCTTTAACTCATTGGATGTGCATAATTTTGTTCTAAACTATTTCATGTGACTCACGGGCCAGAGACTCGTTTGTGTGTATGACTCATTTGATCTGGGAGCTAGTGTGTCCCTGAGCTGAGACAAGGATTTTGAGCCCTATTATCATGCATGACCAGGAAGAGATCAAAGTAGCCTTTATTTTTCTTTCTGAAACTTAATACAAACTGACAGACCATAAGCAGCAATTTCTGCATCCTGTGTCAGGTCTAAGGAGCACACCCTACCTCCTGACCTTTCCCTGACCTCTACCATTCCTCTAGGCACCAAAGGAAATCGACTTCCCCACTCACCCCTTCACTCCTCTTTGCCTGACTCTCCAAGATCTGCCAAATAAAAAGTGTCAAACTTCCAGGTTCCTTTCAAAACATTGTACTGTACTTGTTTGTTTGAAGAAAAGAAAAGAAGGGGCACCTGGGTGGCTCAGTCGTTTAAGCATCTGCCTTCGGCTCAGGTTATGATCCCAGGGTCCTGGGATTGAGCCCCACATTGGGCTCCCTGCTTGTCAGGAAGTCTGCCTCTCCCCTTCCCCCCTACCCCACTGCCCCGCTCGTGCTCACCATCTCTCTCTCTCTCAAATAAATAAAATCTTAAAAAAAAAAAAGAAAGAAAGGAAGAAGGAAAACTACACATGGCTCCTGCCCCTGGAGAAGCTGACAGGAAGGACCACCATGCAATTCAGCATGAAGTATGCAACTCCTAGGAAGGGGATGAGCTGAAGATGATTTTGGATTTGGTTGGGGCAATTGGGCCCCTAAAATGTATGTAATTATTCCAATCTTAAGTGGCTACTGAATTGAGGAGGTGGAGGAGAAACTTTTGATTCAGTCCTGGATAAACCTTTTGGCAACTGTGGGAGCTTGGACAAATTTTATATGAGAGCCACTAGTGGGGATAGAAGCTGCTTTCATCTAATAGTGTTTGTAAAAATCCTTTGGGGACTTAACAAAAAGTTGCTGTGTTTTTTTTTTTTTTCAAAATTCAGAATACAAACGACAATTAGGTAAAGGGAATCTTGAATGTCTCCTAATCTACTTTAAAATTCACATCTTTGGTGTTAAATTCCATGTTAAATCTAGCATTTCCAGTTTAATAATACTGAATTCAGTGTGGAATTGAGCATGATTGATGTTTTTGTGTGCAGAAGCTGTGCACCCTACCTGAAAATTTCTAACAGCCAGTTATTCTTTTTCATTATTATAAGAATAATTAGAGTAGAGTGGCCAGACTTAGCAAATGAAAACATAAAACTCGTGTATTCTGAAACTCAAATTTAACCTGGCATCCTGTATTTATCTGGTACCACTAAATTAGAGAAAAATCCAAGAAATAAATAAAGAAATTAAAAGTTAAAATGTTGATAATCACATAAAACTAGGCTGAGCAGGGGCTGGTATCAAATTAACTGATAGCAGAAAATTAGTATATGAGGCAGGCACAGATACTGGACCCTGATCCTGCAGAAAAAAGATATCCAGATAAAACCAGAGAAATTCCTTTTAATATAGACAACAAGTAAAAGTTAAATTTCTATAATTAATATAAGCCACAAGTTCAAGGGGTCCCCACACCACCAATACTTCTAGTCTACAAATGTGAAGGTTCCCACAAACCCCCTCAGTTTCAACAATTCAACAGGACAACTCACAGGATTTAAGAAATCAGTGTACTTATTGATGTGGGAAACAAAGGCAGAAGAAAAATTATTGAATTTCCTAATTACCTACAGTCCATTGACAAGTCCTTGAAACAAGCAGAGTGACATTCCTCTAGGGACTCAACTGCCTGATGTTAATACTTTGCTAGGGGCAAAAGGCAATCCTAGCTCAACCTCTGCGCCCAACCCCCCCCCCCCCCCCCCCGCCGCCCACCAGCCCCCAAGGG
The DNA here is from genome assembly GCF_037043125.1 of Eumetopias jubatus. Lineage (NCBI taxonomy): Eukaryota > Metazoa > Chordata > Mammalia > Carnivora > Otariidae > Eumetopias > Eumetopias jubatus. The sequence goes on from NW_028274810.1 coordinate 176,744,714, forward strand.
TCCTGTAAGTCTACTTTAACATATGAAAATTCCTTTGGAAACTTCTTTTATCTCCAAACCCCCCAAGATACGTGTTGGCCATCATCCCCCAAGCATATGGCCCACTGATACACATCTGAAGGGTCTCATGACTAAGGTTTTATTAGACGGCAATAAATGACCTTTTCCCAACAAGAGCTAGCCCCCTTGCTTCCAGATCTCCTTAGAGACTTACACGTGATCCCGAACCCCCTCCCACCTTGAAAGCATATCATGGACCACTCCTCACGACCCCGGTGCAGCTCTTTCTGCCCACGGGTCCTGTCCCCATGCTTAAGAAAAACCACCTTTTTGCACCAAAAAACATCTCAAGAATTCTTTCTTGAATTCTTACGTTTTATGTCCTAATGTCTTTCCTACATCACCCTGATTATGATTTTATTATAAAGGACACAACTCAGAGATAGTCCAATAATGGGATACAAAGAGCTAAGACTGGGCGGGTCACCAACATGAAGACTTGCATCCTCTCCTCAAGGAATCAAGGTATATCACCCACCCAGCACATCGATGGGTTCACCAACTGGTAACTTCCCTGAGCTGCAGTGTTCAGAATTGTTATGAGGTTTCATTAAAGGGGTGTAATTGATTAAATCATTGCCCAAGTAACTGAACTCAATTTCCAGCCACCTTCCCTTCCCCAAAGTTCAGCCAGCTGAAAATCCCAACCCTTGGTCTTTCTGGTGACCGACCCCCAGTCTACAGATCTAAGGGTCAATCATTAGCATCAACTCAGTGATCCAAGAGCTTATGAATAACAAAGACACGTCTTCTACTTGAGAAATTCCAAAGGTTTTAGAAGCTCTATACCAGGAACCAGGGACAAAGACCAGACAAATTCTTATACAACAAAGGGCGAGGGAGGAGAGAAGTAAGCAGCTAGCATTTGAAAAAGTGAAGTACTCTAGATCAGTGTTTTTCAAACTTGAGGTTATGACCCATTCATGAATAGAAAAAACAATTTAGGTCACCAGAAACCAGTATTACTGATAATGGAACAGAACAGAAAATATCAGATCATATCATGTCTAGTAAGGATAAGTTATTTTCTGAAATTTTTCTTTAGATAGGTATAGATATACAACTAGACATAGATGTAGTCCATTAGACATATATATACAGATAAACACACCTACCTATGCATTTATATAAACATAAAATGGATTTTTACTGTGGTTTAAGATCAGAAAAACTTAAGGTCAATACCCCAAATGGACAAATAACATTGCAAATAATATTAGATATATTCTTAAAGATTTTATTTATTTATTTGAGAGAGAGCATGAGCAGGGGGAGGGGCAGGGAGACAAGCAGACTCCCCGCTGAGCAGGGAGCCCGATGCAGGGCTCAATCCCAGGATCCCAGGATCATGACCTGAGCCAAAGACAGATGCTTAACCCATGGAGCCACCCAGGTGCCCCTACATTAGATGTTTTTATTTTTAAGGTATTTTATTTTAAGATATTTTATTTTTAAGATATTTTTAAGTTGAGTTGCCGTGTCATATCATTTTATTCATATTTTCTTTTCAGTATCAATTACTATTAGGGCTTTAATAAACATTTTAGTTAGCATACCAGTTATTTGAAAATAATTCAGCACATATGATGAATTGTCCTTATTTCTCTTGTTAAAGCAAACACTTACTGCAATATCTATGTTAATTTTTTGTTTTACAGCCCAGTCAAGGAGCTGAAAGTTGTAAATCCACTCTGCTCCATGGAAATGTAGCCACTCAATCATCAGAATTAAAAATTTTCAGCCAAGAATTCTCCCAAGAAAGAGTTCCTATTGAGTTATAGTGCTGTGATAGAGTACATTTCCAGATTTCCTATATTAATCGAATCCCTTTCACAACTGCTTGGTCTACAGGAACATTAATTCAATATGTTAGAGGTATTTATTGTTCCAGGCCCCATGCTGAGCTCGGGAGATACAGTAGCTAAAAGGTAGATGTGGTATCTGCCAGATGCAAGTTTTATAAACAGAGGCAACAAAGCTGACCAGGGCAGTGAGAGAGGACACCCTGAAGAAGCAATGATTGACATCCGAAGGTTGGCCACGCAGAAAGAGCAGCACTGGGTCCCAAGACAAAAGAGAGCCAAAGAAATGGAAAGGGCCACGGTGTAACTGGAGGGGTAGGTAACAAGAAGAGAGGCAGTAAGAGATGAGGCCAGAACCAGACAGGAACCAGGTTTTAAAGACTGTAAAAGCCACCTTATGTATTCTAGACATTATTTAAAAGCCCGTTCCTATAGAGTGATTAGATCTTTCAATTGATAACTTCTAAATAGCACTCTGGGACAAAGTATAGAATTCTGCAAATTACTATTGACCTTGAGTTTCACATGTATGAACACTCACAGTCTAGTGGAAGATGCCCAAGCTAGGTTAGGGCTCTGGGAAAAGAACTGGGAGAATTTTGAAGACCGGATTGAAGGACACCTTCAGAATGGCTGGTCCTTCTAGAAATAAGAACCGAGGAGAACATTTAAATTTAAAGGTGGACAAAGAAGACAATGAAAGCAGAAAGCAGAAGATAGAGAAACAAATTCCATTTTATTTTATTTAAAGATTTATTTATTTTAGAGAGAGAGAGCATGAGCAGGGGTTAGGGGCAGAGGGAGAGAGAGAATCTCCAGCGGACTCCCACTGAGCGCAGAACCCTACATGGGGCGCAATCCCAGGACCCTGAGATCATGACAGGAGCCAAAATCAAGAGTAGGTTGTTTCATCAACTGAGCCACCCAGGCGTCCCCAAATTACATTTTATAAGTTACAGCAGCTGCCACTGTTTCAGAAGTTGGTGTTTATCCTTTCATTTGCTGTCCACAAAGGATACCTACCAATATTCAGCTCCATTCTACATTGTAGCACAAGGTCATATTTAACACATGACTGGTACAGTTAATTTAAACTGAGGAATTGCAAGTTTAAAATGTCCTTTTTTCACACCTGTTTTGCTTCAGCTATCATCATAATAGTATTTTTAAAAAGTACCAACGTTTGGAACCAAATCATTTCTTAACACCATAAAAATAGAACCTAGCACTTGGAGATAAGAGTCCTAGGCCCCAAATTTGACTTAAAATAAAATTCCCACTTTTAAAATCTAAGAGATTAATTTACATTTTGTATTCTATTGTATAGGTTTTTGGAGAACTTTCAGATGTTTAAATAGATTTTAAATGAATTCTGATGATGTGCATTTTGCCTTGAGATACTTACTTATGTCATTCATAGTCATTTATTTCCATTTTTAAAATAGCATCTTATTTTCATTTTGCCTTTTCTTCCAAAGTTAGAAGTAATTTTATTTCTAGAAAAATTCTACCCTGAAAATATTATGCCATATATATATTCTGTTACTGAATTATCTGGGACTCCTTTGATTGTAAGTTGAGAGAAACCTGGCTCAAATTAATTTAAACAGAAAAGGGGGATTTTATTGGCTCACACCCCTATAGCCCATGAATTTAGGAATGACAAGAGTTAAAGACTATAATCTATCTGACAGTTACCTCTGTCTCTTGTTTCTGATTCCGTCTCCAAGTTCTCTGAAGCTGCAGGTGTCTTCAGAGGACAGGGGACGTGGCAGAGACCCACTTACAGCACACATCGTACTAGTTTTGCAACCAGGGAAGAAAGTACTCTCTCCCCAGATCAGTTGCGAAAAGCTCCCTAGGTGAGAATTCTGATTGGCCCGCCCTTTGTCATATGATAGTCTCTGGTCCAATTACTGTACAGGACGAGGGGCTGTCCTTCCATGACCGGTGGCCACCGGTAGAACCAAGTGTATTGAAGGAATGCTTTGTAGGGAAAAAACGAGTTATATTACAAGCAGAAATAAATGTTAACTGAAGTTACAGACGAGAGAATGGAAACAGAAACCTATTTCAGGATAAAATTCATTATTTTAAATCAAATGTATCTTCTTCCATCAAAAAGTCCCTTTAACATACCACAGTATATTGACGTCACCTTTTTAGATTTGTCTCTTCCACTGCTCCAAAGAAGGAATTATATGATATTCAGATTCATAATGCTGGTGTCTACCTTTGTACCTGGCACATAGCAGATGATCAAGAAATGTTTTTGAACCAAGCAGATAAATATTCATTAAAATCACTTGCAGAGGGGCGCCTGGGTGGCTCAGTCGTTAAGCGTCTGCCTTGGGCTCAGGTCATGATCGAGCCCCGCATCGGGCTCCCTGCTCCGCGGGAAGCCTGTTTCTCCCTCTCCCACTCCCCCTGCTTGTGTTCCCCCTCTCGGTGTGTCTCTCTCTGTCAAATAAATAGATAAAATCTTTAAAAAAAATTAAAAAATAAAAAATAAAATCACTTGCAAATAGCAAGAAAAGCATGGGCTATTAACAACCATTGGCCTGTTCACAACTGCAGTCCTGGACACCCCCAAGACACACACACACACACACACACACACACACACACAACACTCCCTTACTAATCTTCAAGATTTTTTTTTATTATAGAATAATAGGTAGTATGTAGAAACTATGATGATTACCCAACAAATCTATTCATTATTCATCCCTTCTTCCTGGATCCATAGCTAAACCACTTTTCTCAGACTCTCTTATATTTGAGTGTGGTCATGTGAGTAAGTTCTGACAAGTGGAAGTTATATATATGCTGGGACGAGCCTCCTCAGTATTCTGTTCCTCCTTTCTGTCTACTGGAGTCCAGATTAACCAAACCTCAATCATGCAGATGATGACAGTGCCTCAGGAAATTGTGAGATCACACAGTGGAAGCCTGGATGGCTGAATGACCACACTGAAAAATGAAAGCACATAGTAGAGGAAGGAAAAAAGTGGATTTAAAAATGCAGGAAACTGCATGCAGAGAATGTGCTTGCACTGGAACGGAGAAATAGGTGTTTCAGGTTTAGAGAAGCATCTTGGCATTTGTAGAATGTGTAGGAGACAAAGAGAACTGGGGGAGGTGCATTTAAGAACTTGTTGGTCTTGATTACATTTCCTTTTGACTTCTCTTTGACTGTTTAATATTTGAACTGTTTCTAAATCATTTGTGGCCACTGTACTTGTATTAACTTAAAATGTGATAGCAAGTAAATGGATGGTCCCTGGCAGTAGTCAAATTAAATCAGCTTATACTTATTACCATAAAAACTGAATGCATATCTTTTTCCCACTGGAATGGAGATGATTAAATTGCTCTTGAAGTTTAAGTTTTATTCTACTGGCAGAGAGGATTTTTGAGCCAGTTATTGGGCAAAGTGTAGTAATACCGGTATTGAACGAGCATGTTCACAAATATCTATAGAAGTGCATTGGGCTGGGAAGTAATTTAGACAATGGGGATACTACTCTATCTTTTTATTGTCATTGACCACAATCTTTTTGTTTATTTTGCTTCAAATTTTTATTTTGAAACATTTCCAACCACCAAAAGTTGTAAAACAGTACAGTAAACACTAATATGCCCTTCATCCAGATTCATCCTCTGTCAACATTATATTGCTTTTTTTTTAAGATTTTATTTATTTATTTATTTGAGAGAAAGAATGAGAGAGAGAGAGAGAGAGCACATGAGAGGGGGAAGGGTCAGAGGGAGAAGCAGACTCCCTATGCGGGACTTGATCCCGGGACTCCAGGATCATGACCTGAGCCGAAGGCAGTCGCTTAACCAACTGAGCCACCCAGGCGCCCAACATTATATTGCTTTCACTATTTTTTCTCTCTCAAAAATATTCTCCTGCAATATCTGTTTTCTTCTAGAGGATTATGTTTTTCCTTGCATAATTAAATTAAAAATCTACCTCGCATAGATTTTTGTGTATAATGTGGTAGAGTTCAAGATTCATTTTTTAATGTAGATGTCAGTGCTCTATTGCTTATTGCTATTTTCTGGGCTATAAACACTCCCGTTTCTATCGGCTTTGTGATGCTGGATTGGGAGGGGACTCAATAAACCACTGTATCCTTTGCCACCCTGCTCCCTGTCACATCCCACCAGTAGGAAACCATGGAGAAGAGACTGGAAGTTTGAGACAGGCCAGGAACATGCTCCCTTCTGTTATCTCTGTTAGTGCCAGCAAAGACCCTCAGCCCAACAATGGCTTTGTTTTCAGTAGTAGTTGTTCTGGTTTGTAGTTCCTTCTATAACTCCAGAAGCTGCCTCATCGTGTCCCTTCAGGGAAATCAGCACTGCTAGCTGGTACCCCATCCTCTGAGATGTGAGGCCCCACTCTGATTCTCCTCTGAGCTTCTGGGTGCTACTAATCACAAGGCTTCTTCTTGAACTGCTCAGCCCTAGCGATGGTGGCTGCCTCCTGCATACTATCTCGTGTTACCTAACTGTGTTCTTTCTGCCACTGCAGTGCCCCAACATGTGGGTACCACAGTCCCCATATTCAGTTCTCTCTGTTAAGATAAATGGTGTGATTTCTGGTTTCCTCGCTGGACCTTGACTGACACAATCTCCGATGACCCAGCATCATGTACTGAAAGACCATTCTTTCTTCCAATGTACTGTAATACCATTTTGTGAGAATCAGTTGAACCCACTGGATCTCTTGGTATATTTGCCCATCCTTAGGCCAGTATCTTATTGTCTTTGCTACTTGGCTTGATAATAAATCCTGACGTCCAGTAGTGTTAATCTTCTCATCTTCTCATCTTGTTTATTTTCTTCAAGGTTGAGTTTGGAGAGTGCCCAGCTGTCAGTTCTTTTAGGGTGTCCCTCGACTATAGAGAACATTTGCCCTTCCTGAAACAGCCTGCATCCAGTGCCTGAGACATGCAAATACAGAAAGATGAGGCCATCTCAGCCAGTGCAGGGTGTGCTAATGGGCAACACTCACCCCCTGAGCCGCCTACCAGGATAGCTGAGGTTTGGCTAAACTATAGGCTGGTTTGACATCTCCCTCTGCCCATCCTTTCATAGATGTCGATCCCTAATAAACATCTCACTCCCCAATGTCCATCTCTTCATCTGCTTCTGGAGACCCAAATTGCCTCAAGACCTTATCTCCGACACGGGCTGCTCTCCTGGCTTTGGTGCCAAGACCTGAAACCAAGATCCAAGGGTCTCTTTGCTTTAGTGGGGTAACAGGAAGTGAGTCATGAGCACTGCAGTAAAAAAAAAAAAAAAAAATCCAAGAACTCAGAATATAAAACATGGCTTTGTTACTAATAACGTCAATGCAGGAAGAAAAGAAGGATGGGTTCAAGAGCTAGAAGCAGGGTGGGGGCGCACCACACAGACCATAATCCTCCAGTTATTTCATACCATTGTGTCAAGTCGGCTCTCTTCTCTTGATCAGTGTTTCCGGAGATTGGCCTATTTTAGTTAGTTTTTACAGAAACGACTTTAAGTTTTGTCTATGGCCATTCCTATCTTTGCTTTCCATTGCACCGATTTCTGCTCTAATTTTTCTCTTTCACTCTACTCTTTGGGTTTATTCTGTTGTTCATTGTTTAACTTCCAAAGCTGGACACTTAGATCATTAATTTCGATGAATAACTCTTCTCTAGTAGAAGTATTTAAAGCTGTGAATTTCCCTCAAGACATCATTTTTATATAGTCTTTTCATTCCCCACTCTGTGAGTGGCTCTCCATAGTGACTTCTTTGACCGAGTACACTACAGAGAGGGGGCAAGAGTATAACTTCACCGTGGAGAAACCTGACAAAAACTACCTCAGTCAGGCAAGCATGGTCAACCTCAACAGTGATAAATCACGTTGATAGTAATTACCGCTGGAACAATGTGATGAAAATGGTATTTTGCCTATGCGGTCTTCCTCCCAAATACCATAACCCCAGGCTAATCATAAGAATACATCAGACGAATTCTAAGAATGGGGCATCCTGCAAAATATCTGATCAGTACTCCTCAGAATTGTCAGTCAGCAAAATCAAGGAAAGTCTGGGAAACTATTGCAGCCCAAAGGAGCTTAAGAGACACGACTAATAAATGTAATGTGGTATTTGGACATAAGGGGAAAACCTAGAAAATCTGACTGAAGTGTAGGTTTAGATAATAATAATGTATTATTTGATTTATTAATAGATGCAATTGTACCATACTAATATAAGAAGTTAATGATAAGGGAAAATGGGTATGGGGTTTATGGGAATTCTCCGTATTATCTTCCCATTATATTATGGTGGGTGCGGGCAGTAGGGTGGGGACAGGGAGACATTGGTGTAAGTCCTAGAGTCTGAAGGCCCGAAAACCAGGAGCTCTGATGTCTAAGGGCAAAAGAAAACGGATGTCTCAGTTCAAGAAGGGGGAGAAAATTTGTCCTTTCTGCACTTTTGTTCTTTTCAGGCCCTCACAAGATTGAATGATGGCCACTCACATTGGTGAGGGTAGATCTCTTTATTCAGTCTACTGATTCAAATACTAATCTCTTCTGGAAACATCCTCTCTCAGACATACCCAGAAATAATATTATATCAGCTTTGCAGATATCCTTGAGCCCAGCTAAATTGATACATAAAATTAACCATTATACTGTTCTTAAAAAACAATAACAATTCATAGATGTTATCAGGTGATTCTAGGTATTCTAAATTTTTCATTTTGGTTGCCTTTGTAACTCATTTGTTATTCAATGGTGTTATTTTTTCCCAAATATTTGGGAATTTTTAATTTATTTTTCTTGTTATTAACTTCTGCCTTATTTGCATTGTGGTCAAAGGTCATAGGTCTATATTGAAATATTTGAGACTTCTTTTATGCTTTGTATATGATCAACTTTTATTTTTTTTATTTTAAAGATCTTATTTATTTATTTGACAAAGAGAGACACAGTGAGAGAGGAAACACAAGCAGGGGGAGTGGGATTGGGAAAAGCAGGCTTCCTGCAGAGCTGGTGGCCCAATATGGGGCTCGATCCCAGGATCCTGGGATCACGACCCAAGCCGAAGACAGACGCTTAATGACTGAGCCTCCCAGGTGCCCCTATGATCGATCAACTTTTATAAATGTTTTATGTTTGCTGGGAAAATACATGTATTCAAGACTTGTTAGAAGCAGAACTCCTACCTAAAGTTCCACTAGATCAAACCTCCAGTTCTTGGTGTTTCCATCTTTTATTTACTTGCTAATTTTTGTGTGCTTAGCCTTCAATCCTTAGGAGAGATGAGTTGAAGCCTCCCCTTCTAACACTGAATTCTTCTTCATTGTTTCCTACTGTTGCAGGTCAGTTGTGAGTTCACATGCTCTGAAGGTCTTACTAGGTGTTTAATGACTTGAAACTTTTCTCCGTATGCTGTTACATTCTTCATCTCTTTGTCTTAAAATCTCTGTGAAAATGAATACACCAACTCTTTTTTTAGTCAGTATCTTTCTGACATGTTTTTAATGTACTTTTACTTTCAACCTTTGCATCCAATATGTTATATCTTTTGCAAACAGCACATATCTGTCAATGATTTGCTTTTCAACCGGCACATTTAGTTTGTTTGCTTTTTCTGTAATAATTGATATAGATTTCTCCTTCTGCGGTATTTATTTATTATTTCAGTTTGTCCTCATTTTTTTTTGCTTCTTTTTTTTTGGGGGGGGCCTTCATTTTAATCACCTCCAAAGACGAGAATTTTTATGTCCTCACATCCCTGCGCTTACTAGAACCCCAGTACTCATCAGTCTAATTCTGGGCAAACCTGTGCTGGGCGGTCATAGCAATCTGTTAGGACACCAAACGGTATCAATGTATTTGATCACCTTTCCTTCAGACTATCTCTTGCAACATCTCCTAGATTTCTCTTTCAGTACTTTACAGAAAACTCTTCTCTGTGAAGAGTTTTGCATGGCAAGGAGTCCAAAGCCTTGCATTCTTGAGAATATTTTTTTCATGCCCTCATATTTAAATGACAGTTTGCCTGAGTACAAAATTCTGTGTTCTGAGTTTTTTCTTCAGTACCTTTAAAACATGACTCCACTCTCTGTAGTAATCTGATTTTTGTTCTTTTGTAGTCTCTCTAGATATGCAGTTTTTAGCATTTCCTCTTTGTTCTTGGTATGATTAAATTTCACTGCAAAGTGTGGGGGTTTTCCCTTATCTGTCCTGTTTAGTACTCTGTGGTCTTTTCAGCCAAAGGCCTATTTTTTTTCCTTTACTAATTCTGCAAAGTGTATTAATTATAAATATACAGGTAAAATAAATTTCTAGAATTTAATAAATATCATTTATTTTTATATTTAAATTTTTTAATATTTAAAATGTATTTATTTATATATCTTTCCCTATTGCATTTTCTTTTAGTTTATCAGGCTATCTTGGCCCCTCTATTTTAAGAGTTCGACCCCAATAGAAATTGCAACACAGTACGTTCTTCTTTTGAAATGCTCCTCACATGCCTTGTGATTTTGTTTGGTGAACTCCTCTTGGCCCGAAAGCTACAGGCCAGTCCATCGAGTGATACCCCAGACAGCATGAGCCCGGTGAGCTCAGAGGAGAAAGAGTAGATGTGCTGTGGCTGGGGAGTCCCAACCACTATCCCACACCAACCAACCAGTCTTCAAGCCTCAGAGCATCTCTTCCACTGAGGGCTTCTTCACCCTTGCTCACCAGGCCCACCCCACCTGCTCTAAGCCGCACAGCTTGAGGCGTGGGACACTGGATTATAATTCCCCAGCTGGGGGCCTTGGACACACAGGATTGGGCAGAACGCTGCCCCATGTCAGTCCCCACTTGTTTTTCTCAGCTCCTCTTAAGCATGAGACATCTATGCTGCCCTGATTGTCCTCAGGTGCCCCTGGAACTGGAGCTCCTGGTTTCTGCAGGTGTCCAGGCAGGTGCTGTCTGGCCCAAGGCACCAGCAAACAGAACTGCAACAGACTCCACAGCGTGCCTCCCTGCTTCACAGCTACCCCCCACCCACATGCCACCCCAGTTCTTGCCGGCCCTGTGGTTTCTTAGTGTTTTTGTAAGGTTTGCCGTCTATCATTGCTCCAGGGTGATCTCTTGTGGAGGATATAGAAAATCAGCATCGGGCCACCTGGGTGGCTCAGTCGGTTAAGCCTCTGCCTTCGGCTCAGGTCGTGATCCCAGGGTCCTGGGATGGGGCCCCACATCGGGCTCCCTGCTCAGCGGGGAGTCTGCTTCTCCCTCTCCCTCTGCCTGCAGCTCCCCCTATTTGTGCTCTCTCTCTCTGTCAAATAAATTTTTAAAAATCTTAAAAAAAAGAAAAAGAAAAAAGAAAACCAGCATCTGGGGAGAAACTGGAAACTAATCGCTCTAATCCAAATGAAAGGCAGTCTTTTACACACAAGCACCGTGTAACTCCCTCCCCTAAATTAGGGCCAGCAGAGGAGGGCAGGGCAGGGAGGGCTAAGAGCCCCCCACTGAATCTTAGACCAGAGTTCCAGCAGGGGGCGGGCAACCACACTCTTTAGCTATAAGATCGCAAACTCCAAGCAGCTGTTTGAGTGTGGCGCTGAGAATACGCATTGGAAAAGGATCAATGTTCGCCCAGTAAAACCTGAAGGGCCCACCACTGCTTGAAAACACTTAACTTTCTTTCTAGAAATACTTACCAGGTGCACTTTGTTATTTCAGGAGTGTATAGGAAAGAAAAGAAAACTTCCCCCCCCCCTTTTTTAAGCAATGCAGATGCAGATGTCCAGAAGACATTTGGCTCCCCACGTCAGCCCCCAGAAGAAATGGGGAACAGCAAGAGCACACGGTGTCTAATGCCCTGTCAGGTCAGGTCAAGTACAACCAGGGAGGCAGTGTCCTCGATTTTAGGAACAAGGGGGTTATGGAGTTCAGAATGCTGGAAGCAGAAAGTAAAATTGAACTAGGGATGAAGTGATAGTGAGAGAGTCAGTGAGTGTGGGCCGCTGTTCCAAGAGGTCGGTTGTAAAGTGGAGGAGATGGGGAGGAGATGAGAGGGGGTGTGGTGCCTTCCTGCATTGGGCCTGTTCAACTGCCTAAGGCCCTAGATCATCCGAGGCCACCAAGTAAGGCCACCTGGGAAGCTTTGAAAAATACCTGTGGCCAGACCCTGCCCAGGGATGTTGTGATTTAATTGGTCTGGAGTGAGGCCCAGGGGTGCATGCTTTTCTGGAAACTCCCCAGGTAAGTCTAATGCACCGCCGGATTTTGAGCCACTGGTCTAAGGGAAGGACCCAGGACAGAGGGAGAGGGAGAAAATGCAAGAGAGACACAAGATCATTATTGGAGTAAAAGGGGCTCCAGCAGGGGCCGAGGAGTTGGTCTTAAACAGGAGAGACATTTCTTCTATCCAGGAGAGGAAGGGGGAAGAAAGGATGGGTTCCGAAGCAGGCAGGTCTACGGCTGAGATACGGAAGGAAGTCAAGAAGCTCCTGTGTGACAGGCTGCATTTTCTCTGTAAAGTAGGGAGAAAAGCCATCTGCTGAGGGGCGTGGGGAAAGTTGAAGAAGAGATTAAGGACGGCAGAGAAGGGTTGGAATGGTTGCCCTAACAGAAGCCTGAAACATTGAATTGTAGTTGAGGACCCGTGTGAGGCTGTGGTGGAAGCAGTCTATGTTCTTGGGTGTTAAGACTAAGGTTTGCCCACATTGGCAAAGAGGACATTTGTGGTTATATTGGTTCATGATTGGGAGACCAAGGGACACCATTAAAAAATGGCGGTAAGGGCACCTGGGTGGCTCAGTCAGTTGAGCATCTGCCTTCAGCTCAGGTCACGATCCCCCGGGTCCTGGGATGGAGCCCCACATGGGGCTCCCTGCTCAGCAGGGAGTCTGCTTCTCCTTCTCCCTCTGCCTGCCACTCCCCCTGCTCATGCTCTCTCTCTCTCTCTGTGTCAAATAAATACATAAAATCTTAAAAAAAAAAAAACTGCAGTGAAGGGACGCACAGATGTGGATTGCAGAATCTGGGCAAGATGGAGAAGGAATTGAGGAGACGAGCCGGTGGGAAGAAAACTGAGAGTTCAGGAGTCAGAAAGGATGGATGAGATGAAGTGTGATACAGTAAGAGAAGCGGAGAAATAAGGGGGAGATCACACGTTGGAACCAGAGAGTAGATGTAGGAATTCGAGTTTCAGACTTGGGCAGAGCTGGTGGACAACCAGGTCTACGGACACCTAAGGGTGTGCATGGCAAGGTCAAAATCGGAGAAAAAGCATCAGAACATCCCATTTTGTAGAATACCCACTTTCCCAAATACTTTAATCAAGTCTTACAATTTATAATTTATAATTATAATTATACTACATAATTATACTATAAAGAGTATACGTATAAATATACACTATAAATAATATATATTTATAATTATAGATTGCCTAGCATCCCCAGCATGTTTTTAAAAGCATAAAAGGGAGGAAGAAAAGGAAAACTTCACATATGTATATGTAGATAAAAAGGACTAGATGAACATAAACCAAATGTTAACAGGGAAATCATGGTTAATATTTTTTCTTTTACTTTCTGAATGTTGTACAAAAGTCAAGTAGTATTTCTATGATCTTAAAAGACAATCCATTTGATATTTTAAAAGAAAATGGTTTACCCCAAATGAACTTCGCTTTTTCAGGATATCTGAGTCTTGAAAGGAAGTAATATTCTGAACCATGGACCATATTGTCATGTATTAGTATACAGTTCCTAATGCAAATAGTAATTCCAATGAGTCACTTTCTTTCCGGCTCATTTTAAACCATGAGATAGCAATCAGGCCTAATTATTTCAATTTGTAAATATTTACTCTCAAGACAAGTTCCTTATGTTCATAATGTTGACTTAATAAATGCAGGTTGACATTGATATATTTCAAGACTTCCTTTTCCAAAGGTTATGTATTATGTTGAAAGAACTTCACGAAGGAGAAAAAGAATAGAGCAGGCAGAGAAGGCCTTCTCTGACTACAGAGTTGTAACTTGCAACGTCTCCAAGAAGCACACACATCCATTTCCTAATCCCCTTTCAAGTTTACTTCCTTCCATGGCACTTATTAACATCCTATCTATACCACTGGCATATGTGAAATTGGATATACAGATATACACACGTGTATTCATGTATCTTTGATATCTCTTAAACTGGAAATTCCAATTTATCTGGGCATTTCTATTTTTTAAAGCTCCCAAGGTGATTTTTACAAGCAGCCAGCATTCCATATAATCAAGTCAGTTAAATCAAAATGGAATTTTTGGAGCCTTTCTCCTTTGTTCCATGAATATCAAGACATATTATTTTTTTAAAGATTTAATTTATTTGAGAGAGAGCACGCGGGGGGGGGGGTGGGGGGGGAGTAAAGAGGGAGGGAGAGGGACAAGCCAACTCTGCACTGAGTGCAGAGCCGGACCCCAGGACCCCGAGATCCTGACCTGAGCTGAAACCAAGAGTCAGACGCTCAACTGACTGAGCCACCCAGACGCCCCTGAAGACATACCCTTGGCTGTTAACATGCCTGTCACCTTCGGTGCCCCAGCCATCTTGAATACCTGGTCGTTCCTTTCCCAGCTCACCACCCACGGGTAGAGCCCTGATACACCTCTTCTCAGTGTGTCTGCCTTTTTGTCTCTCCTTTGGGAAATTTCACTAAACAAATCAATTGAAAATGAGGAAAAGAGATGCCTAAGCTCCTTTGAAAAAATAATTAAGTAAAAGGCAAGTCACACCTCTGAGGTACTTCAAAAAGGCAAAATAAAAGAAACACCTTCGATGGCAAAGTCACACCGGCAATAACTTGTCAAGGGCTAATTGAAAATGTTTAGCGGTGAGCGTAGAGCCGCAGGTGAGGAGCGTAGAGCCGCAGGCGGCGAGCGTGGTACTGAGCTGTCTCGCAAAGCCTGGAGCAACAGCTGGCAGAGCTTACAGGAACCTCTTTGAGGAGGTTCATGCGGGATCATGACACAGCGGCTGGCGGGGCTACCAAAGGCAAAATCCCCTCAGAGGACATAAACTATACTTTCAAAAATCACTTTCTCAACTCCTATCATCCCCCCACCCACACACCCCCCAGCTTTGCCTTTGAGATAGTAACTGACTTATAAGAAAGTATAACGATAGGGGCGCCTATCTGGTAAGCATCTGCCTTCAGCTCAGGTCATGATCCCAGGGTCCTGGAATCGAGCCCCACATCGGGCTCCCTGCTCAGCGGGGAGTCTGCTTCTCCCTCTCCTCCCCACCCCAACGTGGGCTCATCTCGCTCTCTCCATCTGAAATAAATAAATAAAGTCTTAAAGAAAAGAAAGAGAAATTGCAACGATCGTACGGAGAGGTACCCTTCACTCAGTTTCTCCCCATGGCAGCGCCTTGTGTCATGACGGGAAACGGGCACTGGTACAGGGTGTGTGAGGGCTCTATGCCGTTTTTGTCACGTGTTTAGATTCATGTAACCATCACTGCGGTTGAGATACAGAACTATTCTCAGTTTTCATTTCTCTGGGATAAATACCCAGGAGTGCGATTGCTAGGTCTTTCTAGCAGGTTGATCTTTTTACCGGTATGTTCCCCTCTGTATCTGGTGCTTTTCTTTGCTCCGAAGCCTAGCTTCCCTGATATTTTTCTGACTAATGTTTGCATGATATATCTTTCCTCATTCTTTTACTTTCAGCCAATCTATAGAGTGATAGCTGAACTGGATTTATGATAGACAGCTCATCACTGTGTCATTTTTTCTAACTTTAAAACAAATAAATAGACCTTATTATTTAGAGATTTTAGGTTTACAGAAAAACTGAGCAGCAAGTAGAGAGTTTCCATATACTTTCCCTCTCCTTCCCTCCCCCTTCCCTATTATTAGCATCTTGTACTAGTGTGGAACATTTGTTACAATTGATGAACCAATATTGATGCACTATTATTGACAAAGTCCATCATTTACGTTAGGGTTCACTCTATGTATTGTATATTCTGTGGGTTTGGACAAATGCATAATGTCATGTATTTGCCATGGCAGTGTCACATAGAACAGTTTCTCTGCCTTAAAAATCCCTGGTGCTCTACTTATTCAATCTTCCCTCTCTCCCCTGCAAATCCTTGGTAACCACCAATTTTTACTGTCTCTGAACTGTCTCTGCAATTTTGCATATTACAGATTGTCATATAGTTGGAATCATACAATATGGAACCTTTTCAGATTGCTTCCTCTACTTAGCAATATGCATTAAAGTTTCCCAAAGTTCTTTGTGTGCCTTTTGTAGCTCATTTCTTTTTAAGACTGGATACTATTCCATTGTATGGATGTGTCACAATTTATCCATTCACTGTTGAAGGACAACTTGATTGCTTCCAAGTTTTGGTAATTATGAATAAAGCTTCTATAAACATTCCTGTGCAGTTTTTGTGTGTGTGTGTGTGTGTGTGTACACATAAATTTTCAACTCATTTAGGTAAATGCCTATTCCATCTCTCTGGAAAAGGAAGTCTCCTAGCCAACACGATTTGAAAAGAAGAAATCGATTGTATTTTTAATCTGTAGCAGATTGACTTTTTTTTTTTTTTTACTCTGACTATAACTTCTCTTAATCATCATATTAACCCATCAGGCCTACTCTCTTTAGCCAAAGGATGAAGAAAGGGATAGCCCAGAAAGACAGAGTATCTTTTTTTTTTAAGATTTTATTTATTCATTTGACAGAGATAGACACAGTGAGAGAAGGAACATAAGCAGGGGGAGTGGGAAAGGGAGAAGCAGGCTTCCCGCAGAGTGAAGAGCCCGATGCAGGACTCGATCCCACGACCCCGGGATCGTGACCCAAGCCGAAGGCAGACGCTTAACGACTGAGCCACCCAGGCGCCCCCAGAGTATCTTTTTTAGTATTAACAATCACCTGACATTAATTGGAATATTATTGGTCCCAGAATGCTAAACTAAATATGTTTAAAAATCGAAGATAGTCTCTGTACAAAGATTTCTCACAAAGTAAATAAGTAGAAACTATTTCTCAGTACAACTTCTACATGACTCATTGCACTATACCTACATTTATATTTTGGTGATAGAAATGAAGAGATTTTAAAAAGTATTATCTGGCATAGGGAATCATAACCCACTTAAATGTAAAAGAAAATTGAGAAAATTAAATGAAGTGAACTGAAAAATAGTTCATGTGGGATCCAATTTCTAAAAGCAAAATTAATTTATCAAATGATTAGTTCATATTGAATGAAAAATTATTACTGTATTTTAAGCTCATCCTGAATGTGACATAAGTGTTTTTGCTAAACGATTACCCTTTAAACAATTAATTTTTTTCTTCAACTGTCCATAGTTTCTATTTGCAAAATTACAGATAGACAGTTGTCATTCCTAATATGGAGACAGAGTATGCTTCTAATGGGTTAACGTTTATCTCAGGAAAAGGTGACTTTGCTACCTCTTATATAATTTAAGTCTATGCTGTTTTCAGCTACTAATATTTTGTACCATTGAGGGCGAAATGCATCTTTCATTTTTTTAAATAAACACTGGCAATGGAAATATCCTACATTCATCTTGAAAGTGATAGAAACTATAATAGAAAGGGAAGAATAAAATTGGCTTACTTGTATAACACAGTGCAGAAGTTTTTCAGAGAAATATGCAAATTCCACCCATCAGTCTCAACAACCTTACTTCTTCAGTTTATTGATAGGATGTGATATCTACTCTGACCCTGCTTTGTAACACAGCTCAATTCTCCCCACATCTTCTTTCCATTCGTCTGCCTCAGGCACCCCATCAGGATGTATAGCAGTGTGTTGTTGGAGGTTGTCTGATGCACACCATGCCATGCCAGGGAACTTCGGGTTAACTCGGGGGGGAAGAAACAGGACTGGTGCCTCTAACCAAGCCCACCATGGTCTTGCACAGACCTTCCACCTCCTTTCTTGTGTCTGCTTAATCTTAAATGACTAATTTAAGACAGGACACACATTGTCCACATATTCACTTATGTACTCCATAAGTATTTACTGATGATCCACTATATGCCACACATTGTTTTCAGTGTTGGTGAGACAGCAGTGAACAATATTCTGAAATTCTCTGCTCTCATGGAGCTCACATTCCCATTTGGGAGATAGATAATGAATAATGAATAAATATATAAGTAGAAAGATATACACATATAGAATGTCACGTCCCAGTGATACATGCCATGGAGAAAAGTAAAGCTGAATAAGAAAGTAGAGACTGGCAGGATGACGGGTCATAGATGTGGCAGGGAAGGCCTCTGTGTGGTGGTGACCTCTGAGTGGAGACCTAAGGAAGAGAGGAGAAAGGTGTTATGGAAATGTAGAAAAATAAGAGTCCCAGGCAAGTGCAAAGGTCCTGAAGTAGGATCATGTTTGTCACATTCAAAAAGACAAAAAGCTATCATAGCTGAATAAGAGTGAGTGAGCAGGGGGTGGGGAGATGAAGTCTGGGCGGAAGCCAGGGACCAGATCATGTGTAGCTTTAGAGGCCACAAACAGGATATTGGATTTATTCTAAGTCAGGTAGAAAGTTACCAAGGATTTTTGCTGTTTGCTTAGATCTGGCTTATCTTTTCCAGCAATCACCCTGGATGCTGAAGGAAGGACATTCTATAGGGGGCACAGGTATAAACTGGATCATGTATGAGGCTTTTCCAGGAAAGGATGGTAATTTGGGAATGAGTAATTGTGGTAGAAGTGACAAAAAGAAATGTGCTATAAAATATATTTTCAATTTAAAGTCAAAAGATTTTGATGGGGAATTAAATACATGATGTGAGCAAAACAGAAGGGTCAAGGGAGATGGTGAGTTTTTGAAGCTGAGCAATTAGGTAAATGGTAGCGCCATGAAATGGGGAACCCTAAAGGAAGAGCAGGTCCCTGGAGAGAATTCAGGGAACTCCACTATTGTAGATGATTGAACTCAACATTTTTTTGAGACAGGTGTATGACCTTCAGGAGTCCCCCAAACTCATAAATACCACCGTAAGCTTTAATATTTCCCATAAAATACAGTAAAGTGGCCTCTTTCATTTTTAGTCCCTTAAAAATCTCTCCCTTGCTTGAGAACAATTATGGCTGAGGCCAAAACACTCTGTTGAAATGGGGTCACAAATGTCTTTTTCTTGTTATTCTGTGGGACCACCTAATGCATCCGTCTAGGGTGTGTCTCTTCCACGGATAAATTTGACAGTTCACTCTAGTTTTTCCAAACCTTTTCATTTTTAGCTAAAAATTATTTCAGGCATTTCACTTCCATCATCAACATTAGCGGTTAGTTTCCCTTCTGGACACTTTTCAAAAAGAAATAGAATTGATTTCACCTTAAGAGTGTTTCCAAAAAGGGACAATGACTCAGCATGAGAAAGCCAAGTCAAGGCAGGATTGCTAAATGAACTATGAGCATCTCTCACTGACTAAGTAGATCATTCAGGAACATCAGCATGCCCATCCCTGAACTATTCAGCTGTATGAATCAGTAAAATTTGAAATTCTTTCAAGTTATGAACCAGGGAGTCTCACAAACGATTAAAACCATGAATTTTAAATCCAAGAATGTCAGTGATCTACTGTCTGAATTCATCACATTCAGTTTCTGCTAATTTGTTTTATATCCTATATGCTATTGAAGTTGTGCAGTCAGAGACCCTTCCCCTTCTGCCCTATGGTAATGCAGAACTTCCCCTGCCTACTTTTAAGAATTTATTAAGAACCTCAATAAGGTTTTAGATATCCTAGAGAGGACATGTTTGAAATAAACAGAAAGACCTTGTTGCAAGTCCCATCTCTGCCATTGGGCAACTGTGTGACTTTCTGGAAAGTTGCTTAGCCTCTCTGAGCATGTTTCTCTGTCTTTAAGTGGGGATAATGACACCTAACTTGTGACGTGATTGAAAATGGCCCAGAATTAAATGCCTGTGGTGGTCATGAAGATGCACCACACAGATTGTCCTTCAAGAGATCCTACTGTGAGGAGCTCAGTTGGCCAACAGCAGTGGCTACCATTTCTTTGAATTCCCTGAACCCTTACAATATCTAAAACATTTTAGCCTCCAAGAACCAGTTTTCACCCCAGTGGGGGCAACATTGCCCTTGCTGAGAAGGCATGCTGGAAGGCAACTTGAATTCTAGTTCTGCATTAACTGATTGTTCAACCTTTTACAAGCCGCTCTCCCTCTTTGAGACTCAGTTTTCTCACTTGTAAAATGAAGAGGTTGAACAACATGGGCTCGAAAACTCACAGCCCTGGAGTCCACTGACTTCTGTGTGGTACGAGTGGACACGGCGTAGCTGACTTCTCCGGCCCTCCCTGCCCCCCTGCGCACCCACTTTGCAGGCAGGAGAAGGTAGCTCGCTGTATTGTATCTTGTCATGATTGTTAGTTTTCATGCTAGTCTCCCTCCAAAACAACCCGAACTGCTTGAAGAAGACAAAGTCCACATGCTTTGATACAGTAGTTGGCAGGAAGTAGGCACTTGGTCAATGTTTGTAGAACGGGCTACACAGTGTACTTATAGGTTGAACTAAATGAAACTACCCGGGTGAGACCTTTTGACAGCAACTATAGAGGCTAACTCAAGGCACTATGGAATCAAATGACACCTGCCTTGTACTGTAGCTCACAGGGCAGCATCTGACATGCCAAGCGGTTGAGAAACGTTTAAGGAAGGAAAGTTGAGAGTAAGGCAGGGGAAAGGTAGACAAGTCATATGGTTACCAATTTTGTATTTCTTCAAAAATGCCTGGTAACTTGTAAAAGGATTTCAATCTGAAATGAAACCTGAGGATATGAAATGGAGAATCTCATGCATGTACCTCTTAGAAGAATGGAACTTATGAACTGAGAGACGGATTTCTCATTAATGTCTGATGTACTGAAGACTAAGACTTATCTCCTGACCAAGGAACAACTGCCAAGAATCTTTTCCCCTCCTCAAGTCATTGAACTCACTGCTTGGACTCTGGCTGGACATCCCCCTGTTTGCATTCCTTGCCTCTAAATACAGCCCGACCGAGACCCTCAACAGGCTCACCTGTGGCTTCCAACATCACACTTTCATGGAATTGCAGTTCCTCTGCTATTCCCAAATAAACTCAATTTCTGGTCATTTGAGCTTGCCTCAGTTTACCTCTTTATTTAGGTTGACAAGCTTTTAGCTATAGCGGATGGTTCTGCACAGATCCAACAGGTTAGCTAATGGGTTTGGTCAAAATTGGGGATGTAAGCATATTGCCATCTCATTTTTTTGCTCTTTATAGTATAACTCTATGTCATAAAAATTAAGAAGGAAATAGTGTTTACATTTGCAGAGCTCTTTCCAGTTTCCAAAGGACTTTCTTATCAATTCTTTCAGTGTAGGCTCCAGAAAAATTTCATATAGTGCAAAGGGCAGTCAAGCTAATAATTTTACTGAACCAGTAATAGGATCATTCCACTGTCAACCACATTTTCATCTTATGTAGATATCTTAAGCACTCTTTTCACAGGCTGGTTGATAGTATTCAAAGTTGCCATGGATACAAGATAGCTCTATAACCCATTTGCCATCCCTCATTCTCAGCCAACAACCCTGTGAATAGACTAAGAAAATGTAAGGAATCATGCCCATTGATTTGATCATGCCCAATTTTCTATGCCTTTGTGTTTGGCTCAGATATATTCATATATGATGTTAAGTCTTAGTTCAGCTAAGACTTAACATCATAGAATGCAAGAGGAAGAAAGAACTTTATCTTCTGGGGCAGAAATTCTTAATCTCAGATGCATGAATCCCTAAAATTGACTAGCAAACTTTTTGGCTATGAGAGTATTTCTCATGATATTCCATAGCTTTCATTAGATTATGAAGGCCAACGGGCTCCATGATGACAGCCCACCATTTATATATGAGATAGCAGATCCTGGAGAGGCCAAGTGAATTTCTTGGGGTTCCACAGCACAGCTACTTAGAGGCAGAATTTGATTCGTGGCACTACTAGTTAAAATGCTATTTCCCCCTGTCACCCAAGTGCACTTAAGAGCCCTAAATTTTTGACCCCAATCAGGGTATAGGTATATCCCTGCGTTTCTGAAGTTAGACTATGGAAGGGTCTTGCACACACCTGCCTAGTTTGTGCTAAGTTTCCAACATTTAATTGGGATGATTTAGTGTTGTCTTAATTATACAACCTCATCAGTAAAGTATACAGAAAATGAGTCATTTCGCACGGTGAAAATTTGGGGGGTGTGCATTAAAATTTGAATAGAACTGGTAATGTTCTATGATTACAGATTAACACATATAGTCAGTGTCCTTGGAAATGGCTAGGGCAGAGGAGATTATTCAAGAATTAAGAAACTGGGAGCAAATCTCATTTGTAATCCGGAACAGCCTTAACTCATATTGTGATATTGTGATTTATAAGAAAAAATACGTATTTGGTCAGTCAGGTGACAAGAATATATTTCTCACATGTATTTGGTCTTCAACCGAAGTCCCTGGCTCACAGCTCACAAAATCCTTGGAATTTCCTAAGGATGAGAGTGATAAAGGTGTCTCTTGTTACATTAGCGAGGTGATTTTTGGAAAGTACCTAAACACAGGGGCTGGTTCCCAGTGGAGTCAATCATGTGATTAGAGGTCAGTCCCACCCCTGACCTCTGGGGAGGGGAGAGGGAATGGAGGTTGACTCAATCACCAATAGCCAATGCTTTTGTCAATCATACCTATGTAATGAAACCTCCTAAAAACCCCAAAAGAATGGGGTCTAGAGCTTCCATGGTGAACACATAGAGATATGGGTAGATTGGGGTAGTCAGAGAGCCTGGAAGCTCTGCACCCCTTCCCACGTAACTTGACCTATGCATCTCTTCCATGTAGCTGTTCCTGAGTTACTATCTAGTAAGTACATTAAAATGTCTCGCTGAGATTTGTGAACTTCTGTGGCAAGTGAATTGAACCCAGGCTGGGGTTTGTCAGTCTGGAACCTTGACATCTATGAAAGATAGCAGGAAAGCTGGTGAAAAAGCTTATAATCATGTAAATCGCAAGAACAAATTTTTTAAAAGGCAACAGTATTGAAGTTATAAGTGGGAAAGCAGAAAATGTTAGTTGAATTATATGAAACAAGATTTCCCTTAGTTTTTGGTACGTGGGCATTTGCCCAAGTTATTTCAGTAGTACTTTGAAAAATATAGGGTTATCTTATCAGCAAGAATATAATCTAAGGATAAACATGAACTGATACCTGACATATGTAAGAATAAGAAACAGACTTTTAAAAAATAGCATTTTACACTTCTTCTGTCCTCACCTTCCTCCATTCTGATCCTTAGATGCTATATATTGTTCCCCCATCACAGCTGGCTCTCAAGAAAAAGATCATGAGACTAAAAACTAAAGCTTAGACAACATTGTTAGGTCTATGTGAGAAACACTGCCAAAAATCTCAAAACCTACAAAGGGGGAAACTGGAAAAGAAAATGCATGTGTTACCCTATTAGCAAAGGTCCAAATATTTTCTGGCTTGACATATTCCTGAAAATAGAGTGTGGATCTGAGGAAGGGAAGCACCAACTTCAAAATGAGGAGGACACAGTGACCGTAACCTCTGGGACCAGGCAGCCAACAAAGTTCCCCTGAGTGTGCGGGATGCCCCGAGGGGAGTATGGTAAGAGGAAGGTGGAGGAGAGAGAGAGGCCTTAGACACCAAGCTTCCTAACCAAGGGAGAGACGGGGATGTGGCAGCGAGCTGGCTCTCCGTGCTCCTGCACTCTGCTCCCTGTCACTCTGGTAGAAAGGGTTTGATAGCGGCAGCACCCCAAAGATGCACAGACTACTGCATGCACCGCTGGAAAACTTTCCAGTCCTATCCATATTGGGGCTCTCTGAGGGAGATGAGTCGGAGATCAGGAAGTAAGCAGATGGCAGGGGAGGGTCCAGTGCAGTGAGGGGAAGCCATCCACAGTCACCATCGTGGGTCTGATGCCACGGAAGGTGGAGGAAATGCTATTTCTCCATCTTGGTTATCACTCCAACCTTTGGCCACGCAGAAAACAGTTGGAGAGTGTTCAGAGCAGCCACAGAATTCTGGCCTTGGGGACGGGTAACAGAGACTCTTGGGGACTGGTAACGGAGACTCTTTCAGAGAAGATATCACAAAGGGTTGTTTCCTCAGGCACCCATGACTAAGGGCCAGCGGAGTCTGTGTAGGGCCCAGTGGTGAGAGCTGAGAGGAGAAACACAAAGAGTAAGAAGGATTTCTTTCCCTATCTTAACATCTGATTATAGCCTGCTGATGGTAGGAACTGCAAGCAACCCGGTCCACTCCTGCTAGAAGAACCGAGAAGGGGGCGCCCCGCCTGGAGGGGAGGGCTTCCACGATGAGTGCCATGCTTGTCCTGGGGAAAGCGGTGGGCTGCCGAGAGATGCTTTGTGCCCGTCAGGCTTCCCCTGCAGTCTTGCACACTATTGCCTATTGGTAAGGTCTCCCCACCTTCCCTCCCAATAGCACACAGTGTTTTGGCCAGTCTCTCTGGCCTGGTGCCTCATTTATTTGCAGAGTTGTTACTGCATCAGGTCAGAGCCAAAAGCAGGCCAGGGTTTTGTGAGTCATGCTGAATCTGCCGTTCTTCTTCCCTCACAGCTTGCATTTCCACCAGGAGTCCTAAGAGTGGGGATGGGAAGAAGGGGGCTTTCTGTGGGTGGGTGAAGAAGATTCTCCCCCACAAACCAGGCCTTCTCACCTGCTTTCTAAGCCCCAGCCATGGAAAGCGTTTTAGCTCTGAGTCCAGAGCATAGCTCAGGCTGAAAGTATCTAGGTCTGCATTGTTGACAGGCCAGTGAGAAAAGGCCACGGGGAATGGACCCCAGATCACCACACTCTGCGCGCTCCCCTTTTCCTTTGTGCCCAGTATGTGCAGCAGAATGAAATAGGGCTACCATCGCGGGCAGTTTGGGAGGGGAAAATTTATCAGAGAATACCGGAAGGGGAAGGGGCAGAGGTATCCCTCACATCTTCCCACAACGCCGATGCTTTGAGGCAACGGACGATAAAGGACTGAGGGGCACACCGCAGTGCTTGGTCACGGCCACCCCTCCTCTCTAGCTTCCTGAGTTATGGGTCACACACGCACAAGCAGGAATTAGACTTGAACAAGCATAATTCGTTGCGTGTTGCTGCTTATAAGATCTGCTCCTTCTGAGAACTTGAATTTGAGTCCAACAGGTACGTATGTTTAATACTTGAAGTGATCCTTTTAACTTTAGACTTGACTATTTTTTTCAGAATGAGATGAAAATCTGAGCTGATAGTACACAATAACTGATGTGAAATTTACCAAATTCTTAACATATAAGCCATGGGCCCAACCAACTATAAATAATATTGAGGACAATTCTGGGGTCAATGTCTTCTAACTTGGAAATTGAAAAAAAAAAAGAAAGAAAGAAAGAAAGAAAGAAAGAAAGAAAGAAAGAAAGAAAGAAAGAAAGAAAGAAAGAAAGAAAGAAAGAAAGAAAGAAAGAAAGAAAGAAAGAAAGAAAGAAAGAAAGAAAGAAAGAAAGAAAGAAAGAAAGAAAGAAAGAAAGAAAGAAAGAAAGAAAGAAAGAAAGAAAGAAAGAAAGAAAGAAAGAAAGAAAAAGAAAGAAAGAAAGAAAGAAAGAAAAGAAAAAGAAAAAGAAAAAAGACCCAGGCAAACCTAGTTAATGGGATAAACCTTTTTTTCCAACCTAGTTTTATTCATAGATTCTCTTCTCTGTCTCATGCTGGTCTGATTTGGAAGTCACATCATTATTTTGAGGCTCTCATTCTAATTGTAGAGAGTTGTTATTTTGTCTGTTTATGATTGGTCAGATTTCATGTTTTAAATTGGTACTGATTAAACATAGTTCTCTACCTCAGACTACCACATTTCCTAAGTGATTACTGCATAGATTCATACAATGGTTCTATGTCTTCCTGTGCTTGCTTTTTAGTTTCTCACTTGAGTTATTTATGGCTGCCCATAACTGCATGATGGGATAATTGCTGAATGGACCGCCCTTACCTATTTTTAAGAAAATAACTAAAATTTTAGGTTCTGTACTACTTGAAAATATTTTCACTTCTGTCAAAAGAGACATTGATTTTATATATATTTTTTGCATTACTATCAAATACAGCCCTGGCCTTATAAATACAAGTGGATTCCCAGTACTTAAATGGCTATTTCATACTTATGCATAGAGTAAATAGAGTCCTCACCAAGAACATTTCAGCTTGAGAGGTATGGTGGGGCTTGGGGCTAAGCCATTAGCGTAACAAGAGTCCTGTGGTCCTTTGGACTGTCCAGCGAAAGCATTCCCCAGGCAGAGGAACAGCAAGTGCAAAGAGTCTGAGGTGAATACACTTACGTAATACCGACTCTGTGCTAGACACTGCCTGATTCAGAAGGATGGATCCACAGACAAGGGGTCAGCCGTCCTCACCCTGCTCTGTACTCTGCACACAGTTCCTAAATATTGTTTGTGACTTAGTTTATTTTTATACAAGCCTAAGCACTATATCAAGCTGTTCTCATTTGATTTCAATTCTCTCAAATTTGGGAAAGAGAATTTTTCTTTAAAAATAACCTCTTGTGGGGGCACCTGGGTGGCTCAGTTGTTAAGCATCAGCCTTCGACTCTGGTCATGATCCCGGGGTCCTGTGATGGAGCCCTGCATCGGGCTCCTTGCTCAGCGGGAAGCCTGCTTCTCCCTCTCCCACTCCCCCTGCTTGTGTTCCCTCTCTCGCTGTGTCTCTCTCTGTCAAAATAAATAAATAAATAAAATCTTAAAAAAAAAAAAACCCTCTTGTGCTATGTCTAAATGGTCAAAAATTCTGCACTTGAGTCTTTACACAAGTGGTTCTCTAAAGATACCATTTGGTAGCTGCATTCCTCAATTCTTCTTTTGTGTTGGAGCTGGAAAAACTATGTGCAATGTGGATACCATAAAGAAGCAGGGAAAATAGCATCAGAATTTGTGAGACAGGTGCTTGGAAGGGATTTCCATGAAGTTCTACTAGATTGATACCCTGCAGAAGCTGGGAGGAGCAGCTTTAGTAAACATCGGGGATACTGGTGTCTGTCTCTAACTCAAAGGGATCTGCCCCAGAGAAATGAGTTCATCGAGTGATGAAGTCAGCATTGTAGCAGTTCCATGAAAAGTTACAAAATATTCAGGACTACTAGTTTATAGCTACAATATAATGCTGAACAAATTTTAAGTGTAATGGATATTGTACTCCTTAAAAGCATACTGTAGAATTTCAAATATATTAGCAGTGGTCTTTAGGTTAATAAAATCTTGTTGCAATGATACAAGGAGACCCTCTTTATTTTCTATGCTAGCAAGTTCTATGACAGTCTCTTAGGGATTTTTTTTTCTTTCTCTTTTTTTTTTTTCTGGTACGAGCTCAGCAATGCCTGTCATGTGCTTATGAAATTGCAGAATAGTTTTGAGTCAGAATGATGACAGTGTAAAAAGGCCCGAGTCAATACTAATTTGATGTAGGGTATGCATGATTTCTCACCAACTACCAAGGATTTGAGTTGGCTAATTGATTCAGTTTCGCATTATGGTAATAACGTTATTTGTTGTAAGGCAAATATATCTGCTTTGCATATTTAGATTTGATAAAATTGGAGGATCCTAGAAAGTGGTTTCGGGATACTTTTCTTTTGACTTAGGGGAACTGTTTACACATGAAGAGAATGGTAGTTTTCATGAAAGACAAATGATTACTTTAGCTATACATACACACACACATTAGATCCTTGAGGCAAATAAAGTTTAAGTAAAATTATTATCTTGCAAACAACTGAATCCTTGAGATTCCTCCACATTTTTTTTTCTGTTCTTGATTTCTCTGATACTTTCTAAGGACTTCTAAATCTCATTAATATTTCCTTTTATATACTGTAGAATTGCCATGCCTATAAGCAGTTGTTACTCTCTAATTATTTTGACTTTCTCTCCAGGTTTAAGGTTCTTTCTGGCATTAAGTTTGAAACTTAAGAAGAATCAATTAATTTTATGAGTTCCCTGTACTAGGACACTTAAGAGCTAGCAATAACCATTACATAAATGCTGTTTATTAGGAAGGGAATTTGGAACTAAGAAGTACCAGTCCTGATAGAAAATATCAAGAAGCAAAATGAAAAAAGAAATGATAGATTGCTTAGGTAGTATGTTTTCAGATTATTTTTCCATATTGCAACACAAGATTTCTTTTTTTACATTTTATTTATTTTATTATTATTTTTAATGATTTTATTTATTTATTTAACAGAGAGAGAGAGTAAAAACAAGGGGATCAGGGGAGGGAGAAGCAGGCTTCTTGCTGAGCAGGGAGCCTGTTGTGGGGCTCTATCCCAGGATCCTGGGATCACGACCTGAGCTGAAGGCAGACGTTTAACTGACTAAGCCACCCAGGTGCCCCAAGATTTCTTTATTTTTTTTAAGATTTATTTGAGGGGGAAGGGGCAGAGGGAGAGACAGAGAGAGAGAGAGAGAGAGAGAGAGTGAGAGAGAGAGAGAATCTCTGGCAGACTTCCTGCTGAGTGCAGAGCTGGACACAGGGCTCAACCGCATCACCCCAAGTTCACAACTTGAGCCAAAATCAAGAGTTGGATGCTCAAGCAACTGAGGCACCCAGGTGCCCCACAACAGAAGATATCTAATTCAAATCTGTTTTTGACTAGGTTTAAAATTATTTCTGCTCATATAAATTCACTCCATATGTTTATAATGTAGATACATGCCAAGCTTATTTTTTCTATAGTAATATAAAGTCAAGCTGTTTGGTGAAAATGACAGTTCATTTACTTGTTGAAATATAACCAATACAAGAATAATCGCTTTGAGGACATTTTGAGTAGGAGAGGACACTTTGAGAATGCCTTAAAAGTACTCTTGTACCGACCAGCATAGCCTTCATGGCAACAAATTCCACTAATATAAAATGAAAACATACAATTGAATCATGACCAGTTGAAATTCATTTTTTTCCACTATGGCAGAATTTACTATGGTAAATAAAGATGAGGAAATACACATTTTTAGTCTGCAATAATAAAATTTCACATTGGGAGGACTGCATATAAATGAGAGGCACTTTCTAGGAAGCAGGCTAAAACGCAACTTTAAAACAGTGTTCTAATAGGTATAAGTAAGTCCAGAAATACCTAATTTGGAAAGCATTTGACTAGAGGTTGTGAAAGGTCAACAAAAGAAAAAAAAAATCTAGGACAAATCTTGTCCTCAAGTTCTCACTTGCAAATCCCAGTGAAACCAATGGAAAGTTTATGGAAATATCTGAAAGGCACATTTGGCCTAGTTCAAAAGCTCTATTAAATTAGTATTTTAATACATTGTCCTAGTTAAGTCTTGTCTTTATGGTCCTTTTAACATTGCTTCACCCAGGGTTCATTCATAGCTTACTCAGAAATAACAGAAATGAGGATAGGCTAACAGGAAATTTGACCTTTTATTCAATTTCAAAGATACTTTGACTCCCTAACCTCCCCCAGCCCAATCCTGAGAAAAAACCTGTGTGAAGAAATTCATGGATCCAAGGCAAGCTTTGTGGTTTTTAATGCCCATAAAGTAGGAAGTATCAACAAGTATAAAATGTATAATACTGATGCTTAACTTTGGAGAATTTAGTCCCTGAAACTAAACTGTATATATGGCTGACAATATCTGATGTTTTAAATATTGTTATAAATTTTACTTTGTACTATTGTCAGTGTAGCTTTTACCTTGTGATACAAGGAGGAAGTCAGGTAACCTCTAACTTCCTGTGATCTGTATTTACAGAGCCTCTATTTTGGCCTGGTACTGCCTCAGTACCCAGCATTGGACCTCGTCAATAGTACCAGATTTGGTTTCTGGGAATGCGGGAGCAAAGCATCAGTTCGTGACATTTGGGAGTCAGTTATCAAAGATTTGACTTCCTCAAAGAGGTGGATTTTGATAAGCATCCACCATCAGCTTTTAGATCTATCACTGAAGATAGGATCAAGGAGACCTCAGGGACACCTGAGGTGTCCCTGAGGTCTCCTTAGGGAGATTATCTGCTATCTGCTAAGAGAAGAGGGAGCCAGGTGAGACAATCAAGGACCTGAGGTGTCCCTGAGGTCTCCTTAGGGAGATTATCTCCTATCTGCTAAGAGAAGAGGGAGCCAGGTGAGACAATCTCTGCTCAAAACCAAGCCTTGTCTTGAAAGGAAAATTTGGACCATAAACTATGGAACCAGATGGACTGAGTTCATATCCCTGCTCTATCACTTACTACTTACTTACTATGACCTCAGTTACTTTGTTTAACCTCTCTGGGCCTCAGTGACCTCATCCCTAAAAAATGGACACAAACTCAGGATTTTGTGAGAATTTAAGAGTTCAAATATCTAGAGCATTGTTTTTCTCACTTTTTCTCACTTCGGCTCTCATTATTATTTTATACTGAGTACTCTCACTTAGATTTGTCTCTTAGCCCAGCTCCCTACCCCCCACTGAAATAATGTAAGGTGGCTTGGATGGGAGAAAGGATGTGTAGAGGCAGAAAGAGATGTGGTAAGATAAAAACAAAGAGCTGCTTCAGTAAAAACTGGGAGCTCCCCTGCCCCTGTTATATCCTGACAACTACCTGACATTATTTCACAAAAAAGAGAGAGAACTTCTTCCTCTATTCAACACGACCCTCAATGGGCCTCTCTGTATCACTAGGCAGTGCCCAAACAGCATTGAGCCATTCACAGCAGAAGAGTCAGGTGGACCCCGGGGACCTGCCAATAGGGGGTAGTGGGGTTGGAGAAGAGGAAGGAAACCAGATGCCACATTGCAACGCTTTCTCTCCTTCGGAGCCCTCTTGAGACACTTCCAGGAGCAAGGTTTCCAAAACATGATCAAAAACTGGGGGAAGGTTTTAAGAAGTTGCCAGAAATGTATCAAATCACCAAACGTTTCTTGCTTATCGGTTACGCGCCAGGACTTGGCGACACAAAGATGATGGTGACGTCCCTGACCGCAAGTTCCTGTCTGGATCATCCATGGGCCCAGATATTTTTAAGACCACGTGAGGCCTTCAGTTCAGGCCCTGACAGCTCGACAGCACAGGAGGGGACCCCCGGTTGGGGACAGCTAGGAAAGATGACTGTGGACATTAGCCCGGCAGACGGAGATTTCAAATAGAGGGTGCCATCCAGGGCAAGAAAATGAACTTTTTGTTTAACATTTACACTCGCGCCTTTTAACTAAGATTCTCTGAAAATACTGATGGCATAAACAAAATCAAGTCCTGCTTTAAAACCCAACTGATCAATTAACGTATAGCTTAAGCATTGAACTACTCCTAACATCACCATTTCAGAAATGCTTTAATATGAATACAGACGAGAAACACAGCTCTTTCGCAGGGAGCGGGACTGCATTCTTTGGAGTCTATGTGTACAGCGAAGTGGGACGTGAACAAAATTCCCAGCCAGGCCACGCTTGGTGCGAACGCTGCACACGTGCCCGTCGGCCCCGCCTCCGCGCCCCGCCCCATCCAGCCAGAGCGTAGCGGGTCCGCCAACGCTCGCGAGAGCCCTCTTGGCTTCCACGTTTGCCACGTTCCAAAGGACCGAGACAGACTGGAAAGTCGAAGGCGGCTCGCGCCCAGGGCAGCCCCAAGTCTTCAGGGGGTGGGGAAGCACGGCAGGGTTCCGCCCCTCCACAGAGGCCGTTGTGACTGGCTCTACCCTCCGTCACTCAGCCTTCCGCGGGCGGGGGAGGAGGCGGGGCTCGGGCGGGAAGGGGCGTGACCGGAGGGGAGGGGGGCGGCCTGCGAGCCGCGCGCTCTCGCCGGGGAAAGCAGTCACAGGGTCGGCGCACGCGAGGCTTGGGCGCGCGCAGCCAGCACGCGGGCGAAAGTCCTGGGAGGCGCGGCGGGCGGTGCCGAGACACAGGCGCTGCTGCAGGAGCAGCGGCCCGCACCCGCCGCAGTGCCTGCCGCCGTTAGCGGCCCCCGCGCCTCCGGTGTCCCGGCTCACCGAGGGAGCCCCCACCCCTCGCCCGTTCCAGGAGTCCGCGCAATGGCCCCGCGCAAGAATGCCAAGGGCGGCGGCGGCAACAGCAGCAGCAGCAGCAGCAGCAGCAGCGGCGGCGGCGGCGGCTCTGGCAGCAGCGGCTCTGGCAGCGGCAGCCCGGGCGCGGGCACTAGCGGCGGCGGCGGCGGCAGCAGCC
Source organism: Eumetopias jubatus (assembly GCF_037043125.1). Lineage (NCBI taxonomy): Eukaryota > Metazoa > Chordata > Mammalia > Carnivora > Otariidae > Eumetopias > Eumetopias jubatus. The sequence goes on from NW_028274810.1 coordinate 176,776,868, forward strand.
CCGGGGCCCGGAGAGGTCAGCGGCGTGCCGAGGCGGGGGTGTGGGGCCGGGGGCCGGGGGCCGGGAGCCGGGACCGGCCGGGCGGCTGGCGCTGCGGTTCCATCTCCCCGGATCCCGCCGTGCATCTCCTTCATCCGCGTCGCTCCTCCTTTTGGCGCGGGGCGGAGGCCGCGCTCCGTGGGCCAGGCGGGCGGACCCAGGGGCCGGGCGGAGCTGGGTCCGCGGCCTTGGGGTGGTCGCGCTGAGGAGCCCCTTCCCGGTTGAGCCCTCACCTGCAGGGCGCAGCCGGGAAGGAAGTTATTGATCTACCCTTTCTTGGCTTTGCGCGGAAAGAAAGGTGGGAGGGAGTAAGAGAACCAGTTTACCTTTGCCTTGCATATTTTGGGGAGTTTGGAAATGAGCCAAAGTCGGAGAAAGTAAATTCCTGCCAAACCAGTGGCTTTTAAGAGCAACTCAAAGGATAATATTCTGTGTGTGTGTGTGTTGGGAGTGTGTGCGGGGGGAGGGCGGGAATGATTTGAATGTTCTTGGAAATTATTTTAAATATTTTTGCTTTTGGTAGCTTTCTTAATATGCGTTGTAGTCGCCTTGAAAGTATCATAGAATATCATAGAATACCAGGTGAACTTCTCTATTTTTTCACTGTCTTCTCTTTTTTAAAAATACATGTTGGATATTCACCTTTCTCCATGTGCTTACCCAGCAAAGAGAACGGTGCAGATGTTTTAAATCTGTTTCATCTCATATTTCAGTGGTTCTCAGTTTGTTATATACTTCCTTTGACTCATTTAGGACATTGAAACTGCAGTACACGTGTGTGAATGTGAGCTGTAATTTTTCCTTTTTGAAATGATTTAAATTTCTTGTTTACTGAGGTCTACATGTAATCATTTATATAAAGGAAATAAGTTAGATAACTATAGTCATACTTCAAATAACTTTTTTAATAAGCACTTATCACCATATGAAAGTATCTTATTTTCCTGTGTATTGTCTTCCTGTCTTACCCCCCTCCTTGTTCATTCGTATTGCCAACTCCTAGAATAGTCCTGGACTTAATAGGTGCTCAATAAATATTTGATTAATGAGTGAATGAATACATTTAAAGGGCGAACGTAGTGTAAACTCATTGCACAAATTTACATTTTAAGAGCTAATATTTGTATTGTAAATGAAAAAAGATACACACAATTTGAAGTTCAAAGAAAGCATATTAATTCACCTTTGACATAAGTAAAAGTTTGTGTTCCTTTGTCGCCTGTCCCTAAATGCCAGTCGGTTGCTTAAACAGGCAGAAGAGTACATGAACTGTCTCCGGCAGCTTTGGCTACCCTTTTAAAAATTTCTAAATGGGAAGGTCCTAAACACCAAGCAGGGAAAGCTGATGAACAAGACTTTATTGTTTTGTTAATGTTAACGGTTGTCAGAAGTTTTCTGTAGCTGTTTACAAGTGAAGCACATCTTTGTTCCATTTTATTCTTTGTACTCATGGGTAGAAGAGGCCTGATTGCATCTGAGGAAGTCACTGTATAAGGACTATTATTGGGTTCAAATTAGTATGGGGAAGTGTATATTGTGTTCCCACCACTACTGGTTCTTTAATAACTGAACCAGTTTTAACAGGCAGGTAATAAATTTAGGAAATGTTATGACCTGAATGTATTCTGACTTTGATATTTAGATGTTTTAGAGCTTCCCCTGTCCATATTTAAGGATCTATAGCCTTTTAAGCATTATTCACCTTGATTGCATGATTGTCATTAAAAGACATGGTATGTAAAAAACATAACTATATTACAAAAACAAAACACAAAACATTTTTAAAGAGTTGGTATTGGAGTCTTGCATGTTACATAATGAGTAGTTTTTTTCCGCAGCCATTTTTTATAGTAAATATTGAGTTCTGACTGTGTGCCAGGTAGAATGCACTGGATGGAAACAGGGATTCTTTCAGTCTTAAACAGTTACACCACAGTGTGAAAGTGTGATTCTATTTATATTGTTTGCTTATAGCAGGTTATACCTGGAAGATAAAGCCGACCTCCTTTTTGTGGCTATGTTTATTGAGTCTTTGAGGTATAGACGTTGATTCCCAAACCATTCTCATCTGCTAGGGAAATCATAGAAGCTGAAGAAATTTTAGCAGTGGTATCACCCTAAGGCCCATCCAGTTCCCTCCTCTAATTTTATGGATGAGGAAATTATTGCCCAGAAAAGTTATATAGTTCATTGAAGGTTGTGTAGGTCTTGGAAGCCCAACCAGTTAATGGAAGATCCAAGACTAGAACTCAAGTTTTCTATCACTCATGCATGATACCATAATACTTGAATTTTAGGTCCTCTAATTTGTAAGATTTTATGGGAATTTTAGAGTTGAAGTAGATTATCTCTTTCCTTCTGTAGATTATCTCTTCCTCTCTGGTTCTGTCTATGGCATACTACACCAAGTTATTTAATTAAAAAAGTACGCTTTTTTAAAGATCACTAATTAAATTTGACTAAAATTATGTTTGAAATAGTACATTTGAAAATCTTAGTTTGAGAAGAAGTACATGGGCTCAAATAGTAAGTTTTTTGAGATGTTTTGCATTGGTTATCTGAAGTTGATGACATTGGTCACATTAAACAATATTTACTGAATTTTTGTACGAAAGTATGGGGGGGGAAGGACTCAGTCCTTTGAAACATTCATTTTAGGGAACAAGTGATTATCTGGCTTTCTCTTTATTTTGGTGATCGTTTTGTTGAAAAATGATGTTTAGAACTTAGGGGATTTATATAATGGCTATTTTAAAGCAAGTGCCTGCTTTTCATTTAAGTCTTCAGCTTAAACTGAAAACCAATAAAATGTCTAGTTTCATAGAGAGCTCAGTTTTACCTCTTCAGTTTTACTCTTTAAAATATAAAAGAAACATGAGTAAATTGGACATCTTACCTTAACTTGCATATAAAAATTTCATTTGCATGGACAGTTGGGCCCAGGGGAAACTTAGTTCAGATTTATTGATTGGAAAAATTTTGGTTGGGAAGGATCAAGGTGGCCTCTTGGGCTTAGTTTGTAGTTTACAGACTCTGGTATGTGTAATGTTTTTGTTTAGCTTTTCCCTTTTGAGTATCATTAAGTCTTTCCCTGGAGCTTCCTATGAGCTACAGGGATGTAAACATCTGTTTGTCAAATAGTGTCAGGCTACTACGTTACCCTTTACCAGTAGGTGTCACTGTAGAATCCTTTTTCCTTTTTCAGTTTGAAGTTTTGATTATATAATACCACTTAGTTTTTTAATTTAATCAGTTCTGTACAACATACTCAGAACTATTGATGGACAACTGCTTAAAAACTTGTAGGCATTGCTCTCAAGGTCTCTAACAGTAGATTTTGAAATTTATCAGTAAGAGTTTGTCCCTAGCAGCCTTATTTATTTAGCTTATCTTACTTAGAATTAAATGCATTCATTTTTTTTAAGATTTTATTTATTTATTTGATAGAGCCAGAGAGCACAAGCAGTGGTGGTTGGGGGTGGGGAGGGGGGTACGGCAGAGGGAGAGGAAGAAGCAGGCTTCCGGCAGAGCAGGGAGCCCAATGCAGCTGGATCCCAGGCCCTGCACCCCTTCCCTCCTCCCCCCTTCTCCCCCTCCCCCCATCATGACCTGAGTTGAAGGCAGACATCCAACCCACTGAGCTGCCCAGGTGCCTCTATAATTAAACGCATTCATATAGTATCTGTAGAACTTATGCATTCACAGATTCATCTGATGAATACTAATCATTTAGAAATTTGTTTTTTCTATTTTCAGTATAGCTTGGACTCCTTGTAACGAACAGATACAACGCACTGCTGATTTTATTCTGGCTCCCTTGAATGCAGAGGCCTTGGTGAAATTCCCTTTCTTTATCCATAGGCTGTCAGTTAGGGCCAGTTGCTGAATCCTCTGTTAGTCATTCTAGGATGAAAAGACAGGATGAAAGCTACAAGAACTGTGTGTGCTGTTTTGTGTTCAGATGAACAGCATTTTGTCCAGCCAGATCATTTGAAACCAAGTACTAAAAAATGTTCTGAGGGAATTCTTGAACACATTTTAAAAAGACCAGACATATTAACCTGTAGGAAGTAAAAGGAAACGTCTGTATTTTAGTCTTTAAAATCATGTGTGGCAGAGAGATTACTAGAAAAGGAAAAGTTTTCTTTTCAGCTAATTAGCAACAAAGTAACTTTGATAAAGGCCCATGTGAACTATCTACCTTATTTTTAGTCAGTACAGAAATATAACCCCTGAGCTCTCCAGTCCCTGACCCCGCCCCCCCAAAGGAATGTACTTTAGGATCTGTTGACCTGGATTCATATCCATTTAAAAACTGTGTAGCAAGTCTCTCCGAATCTCTTATCCTGATCTCTCCAAATTGAAGAAGTCTTCTCTTATTTCAGGGTTGTGCTAGCCCTCAAACCAATTTTTTATGCCTTTGTAAGGTTCACCTCAGATATATTCATTAAAGTTTCTCTAAGGGTAAGGGTGAGTACAAAACTTTGGAGAACCTAAGGGTGCAGAGCTAAGCAGGTCATTGCATGCTTGACTTTTTTTTTTTATGATTTAGAAACAAATCCTCTTCGGTTACATTGTGTTAGCATATGTGTTGTAAGTGAAACGGCTGCTCTAGCAGTTGTGTTTCTGCTGTGGCTTTGAGGACCACTTGGTGCATTTTTGTCCACCTTGGAAGGTGAAGGTGCACCATTTGTAGATCTGTTACATTATTTTATTTTACTAGAGCTCACATACATTTTAGTCTCTTGATGCTGTTTTTAATATCATGAAAATAGGCAACTTTGTGTCTTGGATACTTTGCATCTCCTAAGTAGTTCAACTTCATTCTGTACTAAGGTACAAAAAAAAAGTTTTTTTAGATTTTATTTATTTGACAGGGTGAGTGAGCACAAGCAGGGGGAGCGGCAGGCAGAGGGAGAGGGAGAAGCAGGCTCCCCGCTGAGCAGGGAGCCCAATGCGGGGCTCAATCCTAGGACCCTGGCCCGGGATCGTGACCTGAGCCCAAGGCAGACACTTAACTGACTGAGCCATCCAGGTGCCCCTACAAAAAAAAATTTTTTTTTAAATTAACTTCCCTTTAGTAACACCTGAAGGTACGGAGAACCCATCTACAATTTACCTCGTCTCTGGGGAGAGCATCAGCCACCTGTTGGGAGATGTGGAGGTGCTTGGGTTAGCTCATCTGTTTCGGTATCTGCTGCCCCAGGATCCACTCAGTACTGCACGCATGGGTGTGTGTCTGTCTGGGTGGGTGCATGTCTGGTTCCGTTCCATAGTTCTGGCGATTTCTGCTAGAAGACTAGATGTTCGTTTCTTTTCTATATGCCAACTGTAGGGGTATATCCTGGAGTCCTGTGCTTTAACCTTTTCTCTTTCTTCTGGTGGTGTGGGGAGCCAAGATGGTGTTTTCTTGTCATTCATTATTTATTTTTTTAAAAAATGTATTCTTCTGAAATGGGAGAGCTTCAGGCATTTGGTCTGCATTTGATACTTGTTTTTCAGGGATGTGTCTTAGTTACCTTTGGCCGATGTGGTTATCTTTTAATGGCAAATCACTAAATGCAGTTTAGTTCTGATCAGATTGATGACCCTTGAGGACAAATTTGCTATAGATAACCTATTAGACTCAAAGGAAAATCTGAACTTACTTCATGAATAAATTTAAAAAAAATAGTTACATAAGGACTTTTGAAGGGTTTGGGCTGTTCTTTGGCCCCTTGTGAGATCCAGGTGGCTTGTCTAGTCATTCTGGCTGTAGTGTAACTGTCATTATCTGCCACAGTTGTTCTCTGTGCTCTAAAGCAGATAGGGTTAGTGAATTAAATGGGGCTGGGCTGGTGGTGGAGGGGTGTCCCATTATAGCAGAGTGGAAGGCCCTCTTGCAGGGCTTGGAGAAATGCCAGCACTTCTCTCCCACGTATGTGCCTGCACATTTAACCCAGTGACTCATTCTGTATGGAAGCCAGCAAGCATCAGCCTTCATTTTAAAGTGAAAGAATATTGTTTGATAAAATAATTTGATTCCATAACCAGTAGGGTATAGACTCAGTGCTGTTTTGATGTCGTACTCTGTCTCTAACTTCTGTTTCATGTTTATCTTATCGCTAATAGACACAATTCCCTCCCCTTTTCCCCATTTTTCACCCTGTTTTAAATTTCACATTTCCTGAAAAGATATACTGGAAAGCCCTTTTGGTCTTAACGTGTGCATGTACATTTTATTTAGGAGCAGTTAACTTTTTTTTTCTTACATGAAAATAAACTGTGTTGTAAATGTGTCGAAAGACTAGCGTTTAACTTTTTCATTCTTTGAATCAAGTTGATTTGAACGATTGTCCCTGTCTGAATTTTAGAAATTAATTCATGCTTTTTCGTCGGTGAGCCATCTCTCTAACTTCTGCAACACACAGATTTCTGTGTACTGTTCTTTAAAGCTCTATCTCTTTGAAATATTGCATCTTGAAGACCTATCCACTGTCCAGGTGAAGAAATAAAATGTTGCCAAATTCTTGGTTTCTCCTCTCCTGTGCTAACCCTTCCCAGTCACTCTTACATGTTTTGTGATATTCTCCTGCATTTCTTTATAATGTATAATGTATAGACACCCAAGTAATATATATTATATAATGTCACGCTGCACTTTATATAACTAGGCGTCCATTTGTGTAAACATAACTATTGTCAAAAGCTGTATGGATGAAAACTGCCTAGGAAGTGTATCTTTGTGTAGCACATGTGAAAAGCTTTGTGACCAGGCTTATACTTGGCAGAGTAGCTTGCCACCATTTGTTTGGGATTCTACCAGCTCTGGCTCTTTGTTTTCACATAGACAGCCCCTCCCCTGTATGAATGTACCACTTTTTTGGTTAGCTGTGGTGCTGGCAAAGACCACTTGGCTTGTTGAGTTTCCTTCTTTCAGACACTGCTGTTCTGAACACCTGCGGCTGCCCACCCCCATGTGTACATTCCGAAGGGCTTTCCTAGTTGGGAATTGGTGGTCATAAAAATACACCTGTTGGGATGCCTGGGTGGCTCAGCCGGTTAAGTGTCTGCCTTCCGCTCAGAGCATGATCGTAAGGTCCCAGGATTGAGCCCCGCATCGGGCTCCCTGCTGAGCGGGAGTCAGCTTCTGCCTCTGCCTGCCGCTCCCCCTGCTTGAGCTCTCTCGCTCTTTCTCTCTCTCTCTCTCTCATTAAAAAAAAAAAAAATGCATCTATTAAACTTAACTTGCTCCTGCCATCTACGTGGTCGTATTAGGTTTGCGCTCCCACTCATGCAGGATACAGCTCCTTTTTGCCGGAACCACATTACCGGCGCTTGGTAAGGCTTGATATTCGCAAGTTTAGTGGGTGTGATATCGTTGTCTTGTGGTTTCAACTTGCATTTACTTGCCTGTTATTCCCGAGAATAGCCATTTGTGTTTCTTTTTCTGTGAATTGCCTGTTCATTGAGCATGTCTGTTTTTCTGGTGTGTGGTAGTTGTTGTTCATTTTTTTTATTTTTCGTTTTGATTTGTAGAATTTCTTTTCTATATCCTGAACCTTTTGATTATTTGTAAGGTGAAGGGCTTCTCCCAATCCGATTATTTGCCTTGTCATTTTCTATACCATATTTAGTTGAACAGAATTTTGAGATTTTAACATCTTAATATTATAATTTTTACTTTATGGTTTGTACCTTTGTGCTTTAAGACATCCTTTCCAAAACAGAGATCGTAAAACATTCTCTTATTTCTTCTAAAATATCTTAAATTTTGTCTTTTCACATGTAGATCTCTAAACTACCAAGTGTAGATTTTATTGTCTATATTGTGAGGTAGAGGTCTAATTCAATATTTTTAAAAAACGGATGATGAAAATTTCCTGTACCCTCAGTCGAAGTGTCTTCTTTCTATGCTAATCCGTGGGATCATGTATTGTATATAAATCTGTGTGGCTCTGTTTTATTCCAAGCATGTAGGAGCAATGCCTCACCGAGTCACTCTATAGCATATCTGATCAGGCAAGTCCTCTGCCTTGTCTCTTTACCATTGTCCTTGCTGTTTTTGAACCTTTCCTTCTGTGTGACTATACTGTTTAGCGTGAGCTTATCAAGTAAGTTTCATGAGAAGTGTTTCAGGATTTTGACCGGAATTATATTGAATTTATAGCATAATTTGGGACAAATACACAGTTATAAAGCCAGGTCTTCCTATACGTGAACATAGGATAATTTCCTATTTATTTAAGTCTTATCATTAATTTTCATAATTTTATCCAAAAGTTATACACATCTTTGATTACATTTAGCCTGGGTACTTCATGTATTTTTGTTTTTAAACTAATATTTTAGTATGAAAAATTTAGAATATGCACCCAAGTTTTAAGAGGATTGTATAGTGACCCTACCACCTAGATTTTACAGTGGTTAACATTTAAATTATTTGCTTTATAACATATCAATCAATTAATCTGTTTTTTATGCATTTCAGAGTAAGTCGTAGACATCAGTATACCTCACTCCTAAACATTTACATATGTCTGACATTAACTAGAGCTCAACATTTGTTTATGGTTTTCGCCACCTGAAGTAATGTTTGCATACAGTGAATTGCACAAATCGTAGTATATTATTCTCAAGTGGTCTTTATAAATGTTTACATCTGTGTAACCCAGGCAGCCTGTTAAGATAGAGAATATTTCTGTCACCTCAGAAAACTCCAGTCTCTTCCTTGCCACCACCTCTGCCTTCAGAGGCAATCATTGTACTAAATTTTTTCACCATAGATTGGTATTGTCTGTTTTGGAATTTTATTTTGTAAGTACTTTTTAAGTCTTCTTTGAGTCAGCATATTTTTGAGGTTCATCCGTGTTGCATGTATGAGTATCTTGTCGTGTTTGTTGCCAAGTGGTCCATTGTGTGACCAGAGCACAGTATGTTTTTCTGGTCTTTTACTGATGGACACTTGGGCTATTCCTAGTTTGGAATATTATGAAGAATATTCTGTGAATATTGTAATATTGGAGATTTCTTTTTTTTTATTGGATGTATGTCTTCATTTCTCTGAGTAAATACCTAGGAGAGGAATTACTGGGTTATAAGGTAGGTGTTTGTTTAGTTTTATAAAAGAACTGCCAAATTATTTCCCAGAGTGGTTGTACAATATATTTTACACGCCCACCAACAGCATGTGGGAATTCTAGTTGTTCTACATCTGTACCAACATTTGGTGTTGTCAGTCTTCTTAATTTTAGCCATTCTGGTGGGTGTCAGTGGCTTCTCATTGTAGTTTAAAATTACATTTCCCTGATGACTAGTGATGTCATATAGTTTTTCTTGTGGTTATTGGTCATATACATTATCTTCTTCTGCAAAGTTTCTGTTTACCTCTTTTGCCTATTTTTTATTGCCTTTTTTTTTTTTGGTCTTTTTGTTACTGAGTTGTAGCTTTAATATATCCCAGATAGAAGTTCTTTTCAGATATATGTACTGCAAATAATTTCTTCCAGTCTATAGCTTACCTTTTTCTTAATAATATCTTTTGAAGAGCAAATATTTTTATGTTGATGTTCACTTCATTTTTTAACAGTTTTTGTTTCCTTTATCTTGTCTAAGAAACTTTGCCTATTTTCTTTTTTTTTTTCCTATTTTCAAGTTACAAAGCTATCCTTTTATACATTCTTTTGGAAGTTTTGGGATTTTTTTTTGAGAGAGAGAGAGCATGTACACAAGTGGGAGTATGGTGCCGAGGGAGGGAGAAAATTTTAAACAGCTTCCAGGCCGAGCCTGGAGCCTGACACGGGGCTCCATCTCACGACCCTGAGTTCATGACCTGGGCCAAAATCAAGAGTCAGACATTTAACCAACTGAGCCACCCAGGCCCCCCCTAAATTTTAAATATCTTTAAATTCTAGTTATTTTTGGGCACCTGGGTGGCTCAGTCGGTTAAGTATCTGCTTTTGGTTCAGGTCATGATCTTAGGGGTCCTGGGATCGAGCCCCACATTGGGCTCCCTGCTCAGCGGGGAGTCTACTTCTCCCTCTCCCTCTGCGCCTTTCCCCCGCTCATTCTCCTTCTCTCTCTCTCCCAAATAAAAAAAAAAAAGTATAGTTATTTTTGAGTCAGAATTTTTTGAGTCTTTAAAGTGAAAGTCTTTATAAAATAGACTGGATATTGTAATACCCATGAGAAGGTAAACCATTGGATCCTGGTAATTTGGTTGGGTTGACTTGGTATGGAGCCCATTTTCCTGCTTAAACGATAGTGACTAGTACTGGATACATTACTTTTTTCCAAACTCAACTGTCTGTCTTCATGAGTAGAACATAATGCTTGTTTTCTGGAACTTTCAGGTTTATTTGATGATCTTATGGGTTTTAACTATTCAGTCTCTTTAGTTGTAACCAGTAAATACACCTGGAGGTCTAGGGTACCGGACACAGATCTGAGGTAACGGTTACTGAAGGGCTCTGTGTCTCATGAAGGTACTAGTAGATTTACATGTTGAACATTGATGTGCCCTGTGTTTCTGTTTCCATTTTGTTCTGTAAAACTATAAAGCTAGGACATCTTTAAGGTGAAGTTCATGTATGTGAAGGTGCAAAGCTCATAAAGCAACTTGTATTTTTTTTTTTCTTTCTGAAGTGGTACAGTATTTGTGCTAATAAGTCCCCAGCTACCTTTTCAAAATTCTCTTGTGATTAAGGAGACATTTAGGATGACTGAATAAGGTTGAGTAAGGTTGAGTAAGATGAAGAACTGTTCAGTAGCTTAGGTAAGTACTGATTTGGAATAAATTACATGTATTTGAGACCTTCCTCCTTAGCTGGCCCCTCAACAATGTCTTGCAGTCCACTGTGTGTTCTTAGTTGACATTTACCCATGTTGTCAGTACTAGCTATTTAAATCTTCAACTCCTTGAGCTCGAGGCCTTACTACTTCCCATTGCATTTTGACAGATGACTTCCTCTCATTGTGTGGAGAAATCAGGGACATCCTTCAAGAGTTTCTCATCTTGGGGCACCTGGTGGCTCAGTCAGTTAAGCGGCCAACTCTTGATTTTTAGCTCAGGTCCTGATTTCAGGGTCCTGGGGTTGAGCCCCAAGTCCGGCTCTGCCTTCAGCAGGGTGTTTGCTTGAGGATCCCTCTCTCCCCCCGTCCCGTGCTTTAAACTGACAGGAGGCTGATTTAGGCACACCCCCCTCCCCCGCCTGGAGTGGGGAAACAGGGGTCTGGGACCTGGGATGGTTGCAAAAGCCAGTACAGTTGCGAATCTTGACAAGATATTGCCCTAATTTGCATGTGAGAGAGAGGGCAAGAACTGAGCTGGTGACGTATATCTTTAATGTGTAGTTCAGTACTGCCCCTTTTCTTTCTTTAGACTGAGGAGGAGGCCCAGTAGGGTGGAGGGTGAGTAGAGAGGAGCCAGTACCACAGATAGAAAGAATTTAGAATCTTGGCATTCGCAGCTGTTATACACCTCTGGGCCCCCACCTGCCTAAGAATAAAACAAAGACTAAGACAGGAGGCTGGGCCTTCCAGGGGAACCCTCACTGGTGTGTCCATACCATGTTCTCACAGACCGGAGCCATCACTTACCTACCCCTGAGAACTCTCCTTCTCTGCCCCTTCCCATAGCCTAGTCCCCTTTGTTTAGTTTTTCTCATTTAATGAAAAACAAAACAAAACACAAAACCTCCTTCTACTCTGCCTCTTCTACCCAGCCAAATAGCATAAATGAGTAATATGGGCTCCTTTTCTTCTTCCCTTCCCTTCAAGTCTTTCTGGTCAGAGTCAACAGAGACTATATTAACCCCAGCGCTACTGGGCTCTTGTACCTTTTCTTTATCTGCTCCCTGAAGGATAGTCTTCCCCGGGATTCTCTGCTGGGCCCTGTTCTAATCCCATGCTACACACTCTCCATAGCTTTAACTGCTGTCTGTCGATGGCTTCCAATGCTTGGTGCTCCTGAGCTATAAACTTAGCTGCCACTTAGCGAATGCTCACTGTCTGTCAAACATTGTATGCTTCTTTAGCTTAGCATTTAATTCTCATAGTAATTCTCTTCCTCCTCTCTTTGTAGGTGAAGAAATGGAAACTTAGATTAATTTATCAAAGATCATGGAGCTAGTAACAGTGGGAACTGGAGTTGGGATCCCAATTCTGACTCTAGAGCTCCTTCAGTTGAACATTTCAGGTCCTCTAGTTGTTGCTTAGATTACTCCTAACTGGCCCTGTTTCATCCCTCTGTCATAGCCATCTTTATAAAGTGGAGATTAGGTCATGCCCCTTCTTTATTTGAAAACCTTGAGTGGTTCCTCAAGGACTCAAGATACTGTTTAAATTCTGTAGCGTGATCTAGGGAGCACTTCACGATCTTGCCCCCTTACCCTCTCCAGCCACTCTCTGCTTCCCTCTCTACGTTTATACTGATTAAGCCATATTCAGTCACTTTCTGTAGTCTCCGAACGTACACATGCAGTTTCTTCTAGGACAGCTCCTCGCTTTGCCTTTCCCTGCGTGATTCCTAAATAGCCTTTACAATTTAGTTCCTTCATTAGCCCTTCCTGTTCTCTCTTCGGTGTCTTCCCATACCCTGGGCTTCGTAACCCCCACACCCCAAGCACGAGGTTCTGTAGCGCTCTCCACATACCACTGTTTTAGTGTCTTCATTCATTTATTGGTTCCTTCAGCAGATGAAAGTGTTATCAAGTATCGGACAACAAAACATCAGACTGGACTGGACCTGGATACTGGCTCTGCTACTCAGTAGCAACCAACTATTGGTTGCCCTTCAATAAAGTCATCAAACCTCTCTTAGCATCTTTAACTCTTCTCCATCTTTAAAATAAGGATAGCATTACTTGCATCATAGTTACAAAGATTGACTACACAGTGTCACATAGTAAGCATCTCATTAATACACTTATTAAAAGTGGTGATGGTGATATTCCTGTGAACAAAACAGACGTTTGTTTTGGACTGCAATGATCTGTGGTCTTCCATTCTTGCTTGATGGTAAGGGCGGCATCTGCGTTAGGAACAGATACCAGACTCAGACTTCCATAAACAATTAGGACTTTTCTTCCTTTAAAGAGATGTGGTGCGATGATTCCAGACGTGGTATGGTCAGTGGCTCGAGATGTCTTCGGGGCCTTGTGTTCCTTCTGCTTCTCTGCTCTTAGCATAGGTGTCACCTTGAGGCTGCTTCCTCTCCTGGAGCCAAGATGGTAGCCAGAGGCGATTGGGATCGCGTGCTTCCTTGTTCATGTTCAGTGGAAGAAAAGGGGCTTCTTTTTCTCATTTGCTCCGAGTAAGAGTCCTTGCTGCTGATTGGTTTCGACTGGCTTAGGCCTGCCTATCTCACCCGTCCCTGGCTGTGGGGGGATTACCATGATCGTCTCGATCAGGGCTCAGCATTGCCAGTCCTATAATCCCCCTTGCAACTGTCCGGCTCTGCTCCCGTAGCCTGAAGCATGCGCAGAGAGCGGTATAAGCGGACAGATACAACCGGGTTCCAGTAACGTTTTGTTTATGGATGCAGATGTTTGAGTTTCATACCGTTGCCTCCCGTTAATGAGTTTCTGTCTTTGATTTCTTTTCACTTGATCTAAAAGGTGAACACCTTCATAAGCTCATGGTCCGTACAGAAGTGGGAGGTGGGCTGTAATTTGCGCCCCCACCTGATTCAGAGTAAGTGCCAGGGTTGAGAGAGTTACTTTCAATGTTTATATAGGCAAACACCATGTTTTGTTTTCTTTTTATCTCTAGTGCTTCAGTGATTGTCAGATGTAGTAGATACTCAGTAAATATTGGAATGAATGAACACAGATAAAAGCCTTCCTTCCTTCCAGTAGATCAAAAGGGCACAGGATAGAGGCTGTGTTTTTGTGTATTCTACACTGCTTTGAATGGGATAAGTGCTCACGTATTATGCATTACATGGGTGGGTTTTTTTTTCCAGGTTGATGTTATTGGCAAGAAAGCAGATAAAAAAATTCTTATCGACGTTGTAAGTGTTGGAGCTGAAGAAACAAACAGCAGAATTATTGGGCAGTGCGTACGTCTTTGATGTGGGGAATCATTTAAATAGGTCAGGTCCTTTAATAGGCACCAAGCTCGTAGTTTCTACACAGTAGTAGCTATATCCGCGGAAGCCATTTTCACCTCTCATGTTCTTCTTGGCAGTTAGTACATTCTGGCGGGGACGAAGGTTAGACAGAAGCAGCCATTTTATTTGTTCTGTTTTTTGTGAAATTGGAAAAGCTCTGTCTACTTTGTAAGATACTGATTTTCCCATTACTTTATTTTTAGGTGTGACTCAAAGATAGGCCAGAATTAATTATGTGAACAATGAAACTCTTCTAAATTTTTGTTCCCTTTTTGTTTTTGGCTTTTAAAATGCCTTTGTAAGAATTATGAATACTTCCTCCTTGACTTAAGATAAGGTTTTGTCAGTTTTGAGGTGCCTGGCTGGCTCAGTCGGTTAAGCGTCTGACTCTTGGTTTCGGTTCAGGTTGTGATGTCAGGGTCCTGGGATCAAGCCCAGTGTAGGGCGCCACACTCAGTACGGAGTCTGCTTTAGGTTCTCTCTCCCTCTCCCTCTGCCCCTTCCGCTTATGCCATCTCTCTCTGAAACAAATAAATAAAATCTTTAAAAGAGATAAGGTTTTGTCAGTTTTTAAAAAAGATTTTATTTATTTGAGAGAGAGAGAGAGTGTGCACGAGCATGGGGAGGGGCAAAGGGAGAAGCGGACTCCTCGTTGAATAGGGAGCCTGACACACTGCCTGACCCCAGGACCCCGGCATCACGACCTGAGCTGAAGGCAGATGCCCAACTGACTGAGCCATGGAGGTGCCCCAAGGTTTTGTCAGTTTTGATTAAAAATTAAAAAACTATGAAATGAACAATGCTAACGTTTGTAAAGAAGATTTTGGAACAGACTGTATCTTACAATGCTGTACCTTTAAAATTCAAGATTATGATTCTTCCCAAGTGATTATTTTTATCCACATGGGATGTATACTCTAATATAGTACTTAGCAAAGTGAATTTTTGTTTTATTTTCATCTGATTTTCTCCTCCACTGGGGCTCTAAGCTAAGTGGCCTCTCTTCATTGCTGCAGCATAGGGTAGGGTTGGCATATTTGTTGAATGAATGCATATTCAGATGCATGGAGAAAACTGTGGAAGCCTTTTAAAATTTACCATCCTGTGATTTTTATTACTTTGTGCTTTAAAATTGGTATTAGCTTACACAGCTGAAAGTGCCTTGTTTTGCTGAATTATGTTGACCAGAAATGTTCCATTTAAGGGCAGTACTTTTAGCCAGGAAGGCATTAAAATATTTACCCGCTGCTACAGGAGAGGCCCCACCTGATCAGAAGCACAGCTCCTGTAAAGCATACTTGTGCTTTCTGCCTAAACGCCAGTTTCTCTATAGCTTGCATGGACCATTGCTAGGCAGATCTTCTCGGGGTCATACTCCTGTGGGCCGTCAGCAGCAGCCTGGGTTATTCTGGAATGTTGCCGAGAGACCAGTATTTGAACGGTGCTGGCTGCAGTGCCGCCTGAGCTCAGGACAGTGGGGTGCTTGGTGACTTTTTTTCTGGGTGACCTCAGTCACGGGAAGGGGGGGGTGCATTTGGTGAAGCTGGAACTGAGGAAGTGGTTTTGGAGGGAGTTTAGAGCAAAACGAGTCAGTGAGAGGAGAGTTACATGACATCTGTGAACATGGGATGAGATGGCATTGACCATCACTTTGGTTTTGAACCGGCGTGGGATCAGGAAGGAATGGATAGACTTGGAGTGTGGGGCAGGGCAGCCAAATGACGGAGCTGATGGGGTTCTAGCTGTACCTGCCCTGGCCGTTCCTGTCCCTCATCCAGAACCAGCCTGTCCACCACCACTGTGTGGTTTAGTTTTTGTTTTTTGTGGGAATCCCATGCAAATTGCCCAGGGAAGTTAATGAGGGCTTCCTGTGTTCCAGGCCCCATGCTCCATGGGGAGAGAATACAGCAGTACAGTCTACCACCAAACCTCTGGGAATGTCGCTGTCCTTTGGGCTGCAGAGCAGTAACTATTGGTTGAATGAATGAGCCGTGCATGATCAAGGAGGAGGGAAAAGAAGACCAAAATGAGGATGGTCTGAGGCTTTTTAAGACTCAAAACTACAACTCCAGCTAAAGTTTTCTGGGTAGTCAACTTTTGGGGAATCATGAAAATTGGAAGAAATGGCAAAGGCACCCAAAAGACAGATGGCCCATTCCATTAAAGAAAGGTAGATTCAGGGCAACTAAACGGATGTCTCCTGACAACCCTAGACAAATTCTCAGATAAAAATTATTTTTAAGTGCATAGAAAAGAAAGCCATGAAGGCTAGGAGATACCACCGGTTTACTAATTGCAACTTATTTAAAAAGAAAACAAAAACTCATTGTGCATTTTGGTATGGTTTCTAGACTAAACGGTCAGGACACAATCTTGGTATTTTTCCTGACTTCACCAAGGTACTTAACACCATCTCTGAAAATCTCCCTGTGACCAAGATGGCAAAACATGGGTCATATGATATGGTTTGACTCACAGCCGGACTGTGGAACAGTACCCACTCGAGTGCTGATTTAATGGGCTGGTGTCAACTTGGAGGGAGCCCTGCCCACTTAATGCTGAGTAAATTCATGGGTGGCACAGAGCTCTGAGGGGATGCCCGTGCTGGGAGGAGGGAAGGACACACTGCAAAAGAATGGCCTGGCTGGGAAGGTGGACTTTAACAGAGTGCGTGCGCTTTTGCAAACTGAACTCACCCTTGAGGACAAGCTGAGAGAGACTTGAAGTAGTTGGTGGGTTTTGTTTGTTTGTTTTTGTTTTTGCTTTTTGAAGGCCTAGTATTTCATTTCAGTTTGATTGTTTTCATTGCTTTTAGTCTCAGAGGGAGTTGGCCTGCATGTTATGACTGACATTGAATCCCCTTCAGTGTTTGTGTGCTTAGGGACCAGAGGGAGGGAGGTGAACATTCCACGGTGTGGGGTGGGCCGCATCTGGATTTGTGGCTTCCGATGTGGGGCTGCTGTTGGGGAGCCAATGATGGCAGACTGCTTAGAAGAAGAGGAGCTTTCAGTGAGACCCTTGGTGGAGGGGGTGTTGACCACAGTAGGAAGGAAGGTGTGAAAACGCTAGGGGTGGCTAGTCTGGACTGCAGGGTCCCCCCTGGGGGACATCTCCATTTCCAAGGGTTTGAGCAGCTGCTGGGAGGCAGAGGAGTTAGGTTTATTCTCTCAGGTGCATTTGAGGCAAAAGTCCAGGCATCTGGTGGAAAATGTCCAGCAAGCAGATGGAGGTTTGTGAGCAGAACTTGCATGTAGGAGACGTCAAGTAGAGACAACTTTCTCTTGGGTTTTTAGTAAGTTTGAGACCAGTGGCTGAAATGGTGTCCTTTTCATTATCACCTCATTTAGGACTTGATCCTTGACTCCTTATTCTTCTTTTTTAAAACCAGTTTAATTTTGTCTTTATTTTTATATTTTTCTGTCTTGAAACTTTTAAATCTATGTAACATCAAAAACTTCATACATCGAAAGACTTGTATACTGTTTCCTAGGATTTACCAATTGTTAGCACTTGGCCATATTTGCTCTGTGTGTGTTTGTGTGTATTTATCTATCTTCCTTTTTCTCTCTCATTTTTTGGAACCTTTGAAAGTGAGCTATATTCATCATCGCAGTTTAACTCACTTAACTACTTCCTCGTGTATCTCCTAAATACAAGGACGTTCTCCTACATAACCACAATAGAGTTCTCAAACCCAAGAAATTAAACACACTCCATATTCACATTTTTCTAGTAGTCTCCAGAAGCATCTTTAAAACTTGAAAAAAAATTTTTTTAATTGTTTACTTATCCAGAATCCAATCATGAGTTAACCTTGGAGCTCTTGATATTTCAGATTCCTAGCCCTAACCCTCTGGAGCATCTGATTCTTTAGGACTAGAATAGGCCTGGAAGTCTGTATTTTCCTAATTTTTTCATATGAAAACATTCAGACCTTCAAGACAATTACAAGAAAAGGTCATTTAGATTCACCAGTTGTTAATATTTTGATTCCTTTTCATTCTCTGTGTGTCTCTCTAGATACATACAAACACACCATTTTATGTATTTATTCATTTTGCTGCTAAACCATTTGAAAGTTAAATCATAATACTTTACCCCATAATACTTTAAGTCATAATAACATCCTTCAGTTTTTTTCCTAAGGACAAGGATATGCTCCAACATAATCACAATGTACCTATCACGCTTGGGAAATTTAATACCACTTTAGTACTGTTACCTAACCTAAAGTCCATATTCATATTTTACTAATTTATTCCAATAATGACTTTAAACTGACCTCCAGCCCACCTTTGAATTCTTGATGTCTATTTTACATGAAGATTTTTTTAAATTATATTTTCCACTGCAAAGGCTCATAGATAAACTGTATGCCTTCTCTCTAAAATGTGTTGCTTTTTGTGATTTTCTAATGATTTTACCAGGTGTCCAGGATGCAAATTACAGCCAAGAGAAACTTTTTTTTGATTTCTTCAGTGGTCTGGTGATTAAAATTGTGGGTCATGAAAAGTTGGGGGGACACTACAAATAAGTACAGAAGTAAATGAGTTTTTGAAAGAAGTCAAGGGGCCCAAGTGTTGGCGGGGCTGTTGGGTGTCAGAGGAATTAGATTTATTCTATCCAGTTGAACTTGAGGGGAAAAGTACTAGCTTAGAAATTTTTTTGTGACTCATCATAGCTAATGAAAATATTCCTTAAAATTATCAAAATTTATCTTTCTTTTGCTCACTGTGATACGTACCCCTAAAGGACATTTGGTTGATGTCATGTCTTTGACCTGGCCTTTGATTTTCTGACCTTCCTCCTCGTTGGCACAGTGTTTGAGCTAGGGACAGAGCTTCTGTCGGTGACTGTCACAGGTCCAAGTGCTGGAACAGATGTCACATTTCAGAACGTGAAGCATGGGACCCTGTTAAGGTTTAAGTTGGATTTCCCAGTTTGGTAATATGTAAAAAACCAAAATTTTGATAGCATCAAAATTAAAAACTTTTACCCATCAAAAGGTACTTTAAGAAAATGAATAGGAAAGTCACAGCCTGGCAGAAAATTTTGTAACACATAGATCTATTAAAGGACAGGTGTCTAGAAAATACAAGGAACTCCTACAATTCAGTGTAAAGAGGCAATAAAAAAAGTAGGCAAAAGATTTGGACAGTTCCCAAGAGAAGATAAATGGCCGATAAGCACATCAAGAAAGTGCTCAAACGTTGGTCCATAGGAGAATGCAGATTAAACCACAGGGAGATACAACTGCCTACTCACCAGAATGGCCAATAGTAAAGAGACTGACAACACCAAATGTTTTGGCAAGATCCTAGAACAAAAGAACTCTCATACATTCTCAGTAGGTATATAAAATGGTAGAGCCACTTTGGGGAAAGATCTGGCATAATACTGAATGTACATGTGGCCTTTGATCCCACAGTTCCTAGTGATTTAACCCAACAGAAATGCAGGCATGTATTTTTAATATGTAAGCAGTAGTCTTATACAGGAATGTTCCTAACAGCTTTGTTGGTAGTAGTCCAAAATGGGAAATATTCCAGGTTTCTACCAATAACAGAAAGGCGACACTGATATGCTCTGATATATTTGTAAAATGGAATACTACCCAGCAACAGAAAAGAATGAACTGCTACTACATAGAACGTACTTGGCTCTCAGGAATATAAAGCTAAGGGAGGGAAGCCTTACACAAGCAAGCACATATGGTGCCATGCCATTTTAAGAATTTTCAAGAATTTGGGCGCCTAGGTGGCTCAGTTGATTAAGCGACTGCCTTCGGCTCGGGTCATGATCCTGGAGTCCCGGGATCGAGTCCCACATCGGGCTCCCTGCTCAGCAGGGAGTCTGCTTCTCCCTCTGACCCTCTTCCCTCTCGTGCTCTCTCTCTCTCATTCTTTCTCTCTCAAATAAATAAATAAAATCTTTAAAAAAAAAGAAATTTCAAGAATTTTTTCATCTACAGTGAAAAAAAAAAGGAAAACAAAGGGGCTGCCTCTAGGGTTGGGGTTGGGGTGGAAGGTGACTGGAAAGGGCTGTGAGAGAACGTAGGGGTGGTGTTAATGTTCTCTGTTTTGACAGGGATGTGGGTTACACAGTGTGTATTTTTGTGAAAACTCAGAATGTACGCTTAAAATTAGAGCATTTCATTTCATGTAAATTTCACATTAAAACGATAAAGAAATATTAAACTGTATTAAACTGTAGTTTATGATACAGAAACTGAAGTACTTAGGGGAAGTGAACCAATGTCTACAGTTTATTTTGAGACATATCATACATATAAAATAGACTACTTGATGGATATGGAGGGATGAATTGACACACCATAAACATTGTAATAAAATGTTCATGATAGAAGCAAAGTGACAGTATATGGGTATTCTTTGTAAAATTCTTTCAGCTTTCTTGTGTGTTTGAAAATTTTCATAATAAAACACTGGGAAAATACTCCTATGTTGTTTTTTGAGGCATATGAAATAGCCATTTGGGGGGTGATGCAGAATGGTCAAGTACTGGCAAGTTTTCATGGGCTGTCCTAATATATGCATCCACATTTTACGGCTGTTTTATTTAGCAGTCTTTATCTGACAGGGCGATGATAGAAAACTTCATTTTCTTCCAGTCATTGTGCTAGATTAGTCTGTGGGTGGCAGAGGCTCTTGACTGTCCTTGGGACCGATTTCCTTACCATGCCAGTCACTCTGCATGTTCTAGTCTGTTTAGTTTAAATCAGATCTCATTTTCAATGCAGAATTTCTTGTCTCCTATTAGCACTGAGGCAAGAGGGCCTGAAGTGGGGGGAAGGGCTCTCTCTAGGTGGTCTGCTTTGGGGCAGTGTCCTCCTTGCCTTTTCTGTTTTTTTGGCCTATGATTTTCTAATAATTTGACTCTAAGATCCATATGTTTTGCAATTTACACCTGAATCTACTGTATACTTTGTGTTAGGGCTTTTATATACCCCTCCCCTTCTCTCCCTATTTGCAACTATAGGACACTTTATCATAAATGTTAAATTCTTTTGTCCTAAAAGTGGAAACTGGTGAGGAAGGATAACTTTGGATCTTTTGCTGTCTAAAGCAGTTAAGGTCAAAAAGCCTTTGGGAACACAGCTGCAAATCAGTTGTGGTCAGACCTATTGGCTTTGTGACCTAGTCTCATTGCCTCACAGTTGGAGTTAAATGAGTGGGGCTCGGCTTTTTTTCATGTTATCGTTTTTAGTTTTGAAAAAAGAACTTTTGTTTGTTTGCTTGAACAACTTTTCACGACCTCAGAGTTTCTGAATGGACACGACAGCTCAGTGTTCTTTATACCTTCTGCTCCTCCCAGTTCAGCAGTAGACTGATTTTGAACTCCATAGTAACAAGCCATCACTAATATCTGTTACGCACATACTGATGACCGATTAGCCAAGGAGTGCTTTTTCTTCCAAGTGTTTTTCTCTTTCTTGAGTCCTCTGTAGGGAGAACTAATTAAGTTGAAAGCACTAACTCATTGGACCTGGCGTGAGGAATGAGTTTTTGGAGTTCATTACCATTTATATCATGATTTTAGCATCTCACCAATGGAGCTTTGGTACATCACAGATTCATAAGGTGGTTGATGGACCTGTGTTCATCACTGGAAGAGAACAACTGACTCCAGAACACAAACATAGGTGTATGCTGGGACAGCTGATCCTCAGCCTGGGGCTCCAAAGGGTAAGAAAGGTTCCAAAAAATAAGGGAGGCTGATATAGATAGGTGAGGCTAATATTTCACTTTACCTTACTTATACTGGTGAAGATGGAAATGACGTTCTCAATTTTGTTTTACTAAATGCTAATACCCCTTGTCACTCCTTCAGCCACTTGGGCCTTTTCTGTTGAACACAGGTGTCAGTCGCCGAAGAGGGATCAGTGAGGAATTTATCTGACACAAAGCAATGAAAACTTGGTCATAGACTAGCTTGGGTTCATAACCAGTGTTTGGTAAACACTGGGCTTCTTTCTGAATATTTCTCTTAACTATTTATAGGTCTCTTCCTGTTGTGAATTAATTTTAAGGTAGTTCATGAAGATGGGAGGAAACTTGAAGTGACGTGACATTTGTTGGACTGAACTTTGCACCCTTATTTCTCTAGTGTTAGCAGAAAGAGGATCGATTACTCATATGATATCAAGAATTTGAGAAGGAGTTTATGCATTTCACAAATGTTTGTGCAGTTCTTACAAGGTGTAAGGCAAATGTACAGTACTGAACGAGGCAGATGCAGTCCTTGGCTTTATAAAACTCGCATTCTGTAGGAAGGAAGAGATTAAGAACTAAATACCAATGAAATAACTATGAAGAAGTACCTACTACTGGGAGAACATATTAGAAAATGCTCTCACCGGAATGAATATACAATGGGAAAAAGGTAGTCTCTTCAACAAATGGTGTTGGGGAAACTGGACCACTTTCTTTCAGCATGCACAAAAATAAATTCACAATGGATTAAAGAGACCTGAATGTGAGATCTGAAACCATGAAAATCCTTGAAGAGAGAACTGGCAGTAGTTTCTCTGACATGGACCATAGCAACATTTTTCTAGATACGTCTCCCGAGGAAAGGGAAATAAAAGTAAAAATAAACTTTTGGGACTACATCAAAATAAAAAGTTTCTGCACAGTGAAGCAAATAATCAACAGAACTGAAAGGCACTCTACGGGAATGGGAGAAGATACTTGCCAATGACGTATCTGATAAAGGGTTAGTATCCAAAATATATAAAGAACGGATTCCATTCAACACCCCAAAAACAAATAGTCCAGTTAAAAAATGAGCAGAAGACATGAACAGACATTTCTCCAAAGAAGATGTACAAATGGCCAACAGACACATGAAAAGATGCTCAACATCACTCATCATCAGGGAAATGCAAATCAAAACTACAATGAGATACCACACCGTACCTGTCAGAATGCTAAAATAAAAAACAACAAGAAACAATGTTGGTGAGGATATGGAGAAAAAGGAACCCTCTTGCACTATGTGGGAATGCAAACTGGTGCAGCCACTCTGGAAAATAGTATGGAGGGTCCTCAAAAAATAAAAAATAGAACGACCCTATGATCCAGTAATCACACACTAGATATTTACCCTCAAAATACCAAAACACTAATTCAGAGGGATACATGTACCCCAGTGTTTATTGCAACATTATTTACCATAGCCAAACTATGGAAGCAGCCCAAGTGTCCAATGATAGATGAATGGATAAAGAAGAAGTGGTATATGTATATAATGGAATATTATTCAGCCGTAACAAAGAATGAAATCTTGCCATTTTCAACAACATGGATAGAGCTAGAGAGTATAATGCTAAGTGAAATAAACCAGTCAGAGAGGGGCGCCTCGGTGGCTCAGTTGTTAAACGTCTGCTTTCGGCTCAGGTCATGATCCCACCGTCCTGGGATCAAGCCCCGCGTCGGGCTCCCTGCTCAACGGGAAGCCTGCTTCTCCCTCTCCCACTCCCCCTGCTCTTGCTCTCTCTCTCTGTCCCCTCTCTTTCTCTCTCTGTCATATAAATAAATTATTTAAAAAAAAAACAGAGAAAGACAAATACCATGTGATTTCACTCATGTGGTATTTAAGAAACAAAATAAATGAGCCAAGGAAAAAAGAAGCAAACCAAGAAACGTGCTCAATTAAAGAGAACAAACTGATCGTTACCAGAAGGGAGGTGAGTGGGGGATGGCGGAAATAGGGAATGGGGATTAAAGAGTATACTTATGATGATGAAAAAAATAATAGAGAAACAACAAAAAAAGAAAATGCTGTCCCAGTATTTTGGGAAAGCTTCCTTGAAGAGGCGGGATTTAAGCAGAACAAGCAGGAGATTGCTAGGCTGGGGACAAATATGTGGTGGTCCAGTGTTGACATTCAGGAAGAGGGTGTGGCCTTTGCAGAGACCCTGCAACAGGACCAGAGCAGGGTGAGTTTTTTTTGTATCTGGAACATACACAGCTACAGGAAATGATACAAAAAAACCAGAGTAGTAGGCTGGGGCCATGTCAAACAGTCTTGTGGACCACATCAAAGGTTTTTATTTTATCCTAAGGATAGTGTGAAGCCATTCAGGGGTTTTTAGAGGGTAATGATATAATCAGATTGAAAAAAAAAATAGTGGGAGCACCTTGGTGGCTCAGTTGGTTAAGCATCCAACTCTTGATTTTGGCTCAGGTCATGATCTCAGGGTCGTGGGATGGAGCTCTACGTCAGACTCCGTGCTCAGAGGGGAGTCTGCTTAAGATTCTCTCTCGCCTTCCCCCTCTGCAACCCCCAGCCCACGCACACTAGCGCTCTCTCAAAAAACTAAGTAAATCTTAAAAAAAAGAGAGAAAAAATATTGTGGCTGCTGAATGGAGCAATAAAGGCATGTTAAAGTATTGCAGTAACCTAGGAGATGATGGTGGCGTGGATTTGGGTGATCTCAGTAGGGAGGCAGAAATATGGGTGATTTGAGACACAGTTTCCCATTTTTTATGTCATGGCACATAGAAATGGATTTTAAAAACATCATACTGTGGTAAATAGACAAGGATGGTCCAGGGGCTGTGGGGAATTTGTATCTTGGCATAGTTGTAACCCCTTCACCTCAGCCTGTTGGAGAGACTCTGAGAGGTGGGTGTTTGGGAAAGGAGGAAGAGAACGAAGTCAAGGGTGAATCCCAGGTTTTTGGTTTAAGCAGTGGCTTGACAGAAGTGCTTCTGAGATTTGGTTGGCTGGAGAGGAGAGGGGAAAGATTGTGGGTTCGGTTGTGTGCATGCGGAGTTTGGGGTTTCTAAGTATTCGAATGGGATGTTGAGTAGACAGATATGTGGGTTTGGACCTCAAAGGAGAGAAGAATTTAAGCCATATGGAGGGTGGCTCAAAGTCAACTAGGGAGATGGCATAGGACCAAGGCATATGGAATTCCCACATTTAAAAGTCAGCTAGAAGAGACTGAACTAGCAGAGGAGATTGAGAATTAGAAAGTCGCGAAAAGTAGAAGAAATACCAGATGATTCTGAAGCAGGGAAAGTCAAGACTGTTAGAAGGAGGGAGAATTCTCCTGAGAGGGCGAGTGAGCTGAGGACTGAGGACGTTCCATGGGGTTCAGTGACTTGGAAGTCATTGGCACGACGTTAGAGTGCCCACACGGTGCAGAAGCTAGTCACAGCCTGTGGGCTGTGAGGAGTGAGTGGGCCATCAGAAAGCGAAAGCAGTGAAATAACAGCCCTGTTGAGAACGTCCTCTGTGACGGGGAGAAGAAAGCAGGGGCTAGCTCTGGGCTTGAGCGAAGATGTGGTGAAGGCAGAGAGGCTGCTGGTACAGAAGACTGAGAAGATGAGGGGAGGGAGCCTAGGGATTGGGAGGAAGGCAGAGAATGGATGCTGGTGAGCGGAGGGTGGTGATGGCTGCCAGTGCCTTCGAGACAGTTTCCTGTTGAGGCTTCTGTTTTCTGTGATGGAAGAGGCTTTGGCATTTTCTGAGTATGAGTATGAGAAAACAGACTGCTTTTAGGGGCAGAGATGTGGGAAATAGCCCTGGTGGAGAATGGGAAAGTGCATGTCCCGGAGCTTGGGCGGGATTGACAGGCAGCCCTGAGGGCCGGTTGGGGTTGGCTTCCACTGTGTCTTGTGCAGAATTTCATTTGGTGTGCATCGCTGCCCTTCCAGTCGTGCAGACGGTGAATGATTGCGTTCATCCGGGGAGACAGCTGCGGCAGATGGGTGCCCTGAAGGGGTAGAGGGACAAGGGGTTTAGTGAGTCAGGCAGTGACTTCACTGATGAACTGTGGACTCTCTTAAGATGGATATGGAAAGATGTGAAGGCAGGAGGCAAGGAGGGGTTCGGAAGGAAGTAGAAGCAAGAGAACTCCGGGATCCAAGAAGAAACTGTTGAGTCAACAAGCTGAAAAAAGAGGAGGGTTATGATCCGAGTGGGTGTTTTTATCCTTTGCATCACACATTCGGTACAACCTAAATCTTTGCGTACGGAGGTGGTGCTCCCTAGCTGGGGACGGTGTATTGAAGGAGATTTTTCTCAATGTCTGCTGAGTTGCCTTTTGTTATGTCTGTAATACTAGCTATTTAATATTAGATTTCAAGTGGTAAAAGTTGCTCATGTTTGCTTTGGAGACGGTACACACATGAAAAGGGTAG
The DNA here is from genome assembly GCF_037043125.1 of Eumetopias jubatus. Classification (NCBI taxonomy): domain Eukaryota; kingdom Metazoa; phylum Chordata; class Mammalia; order Carnivora; family Otariidae; genus Eumetopias; species Eumetopias jubatus. The sequence continues at coordinate 176,803,169 of NW_028274810.1, forward strand.
ATGTGTGTTTAAGAAATATATTTTTGTTATCTTATGGTATCCTGCAGTTCTCATGATGGGCTCAAGCAAACAGCTTTCTTAGGAGGGTTACAGGATCTGTGAGGATGATGGTGCCAGGAAAGCTAGAGATACTTCAGCAAGGATGAAGATAGGATTAGGAAGGCGAATTAGGGTGGGTTTATAAGAAGATCCACAATAGGGATATAAGAATGAATGTTGGGTAGAAGATGGAGGGGAACAAGATCACTGGGGATGAAGGAACGTAAGAGAACTTGTCACATTTGCCACACAGGTAGATATTGACGTCACGTGGGTAATGGCTAGGATGGAGGTGAAGACGTCACCGAGGTGAGAGGGCACTGGGCGTGGCCCATGACAGTGACAAGGCAGGGGGGAGGGCAGTAGAATTGGATGGCATGGGCCTCAGAGGAACAGGGTTTTGTTGTTGTTTTCTTTTTTAGGTGGTAAGGAAATGATGGTCTGGGAATCAGTAAAAAGCAAGTACTCCTTTCCTCCTCCTCCAGACCCCAAGAATTAGAGACGGCTAGGACAGTGAGTAGTGCAGTGGTTCTCTTTGTGTGCAGTCCCACGACCAGCTGCATCCGATCAGCAGCTGGGAACCTGTTAGAAATGCATTCTCAGGCCCCACAGACTCAGAAACTCTGGGGGTGGGCCAGCAGTCTGTGTGTGTGTGTGTGTGTGTGTGTGTGTGTGTGTGTGTGTGTGTGTGTGTTTAAAGATTTTATTTATTTGTCAGAGAGAGAGAGCACAAGCAGGGGGAACGGCAGAGGGAGAGGGAGAAGCAGGCTCCCCACCAAGCAAGGAGCCCGATGCAGGACTTGATCCCAGGACCCTGGGATCATGATCTGAGCCAAAGGCAGACGTTTAACCAACTGAGCCCCCCAGACATCCCAGGAATCTGTGTTTTTGCAAGCCCTCCAGGTGACTCCAGTGTGCTCGTGAGAACCACTGCTGCAATGACATCTACTTGGGTACGGGGAGGGAAGTAGTCAGTGTGTCCCATGAGCGGTCTGATGGATTTCCCCTGGTAGGTCTGGAAGCAGGTACAGCCTGGACTCAGTGGACTTGAGACTTGGCTCTTGTGGTCTCCAGTGGCATCAGGCTGATAATAATAGTCTCAGAGCACATGTTAGAAGTTTGGTCTTTGCCTGGACCTAGGAATTTGCTATTAGCCCCAGCAGTGATTACAAGGACTGGTTCATTTATAACTTTAGCTGTCATTGCTAGGGTTTTAACCACACAATTCGCTATATGCACATGAGTTTATTTTTAAACCTTTCATAAACATTTCCTGTCATAAAAATAAGTTGTTATTCTTGTTAAGTGGTAGTTACTTGCAATTCAGAATTTCTTTTTCCTTAAGGAATGGGATGGATTGAATGTTATTTCAGATTTATCCTAATCACCCTATCTATAATACACAGGTATGCCATTATTGTGATAATAAGGAGGGAAAACATTTTATTAAAAAACTGCAAAACTTGTAAAAGGTGAAGGAGAAGGTTGTGTAAATGTGTGTGCTTTGTCGAGGGGGAATCATCGGAGCTGTGGGATGAGGTATACCCGGATTCAGTAGGTGTGATTCGTGCCTCAGCCTTGACCACAGACCTGTAATTTAGGATGCAGCTGGCTTGACTCGGGCCCATAAAGGCAGAGAAGGAACCCCAGCAGCTCGGGCAGTCATGGTGGCAGGCCGGCGTCCTGAAAAAGAGCGGGGATTGGAGATGCGGAGGCTCGCGCGTGTGTCCTGATGGGTGCATTGGAAATGTGCTGCATGGATGACTTCAACAAACATTTATTTTGCATGCCTGGTTTGTGTCAAGACACATTTTCCCCCCATTTAATTAAATGTTTATTCAATGAAAGTATGTATAAAAACTTATAAATCTGGGAACTCAACCATACATGAAACAGGATGACGGGATATTCAGTTTTAAACATAGATGTACAGCACAGCTATGAACTGTTCTTCCCTTTTCCCTTTGGTCCTTATTTCTGGCTCCTGTTTTGTCCTGTCAGACCATGTCCTGTCAGACCTGCACCTCCAACTCTTAATTGCCTAAGTGACCACTGGAAGGAGTCTATTATTAGTATAGAGAATATGAGTATCCCTACTTTGAACATGGTTTTGAGTAAATGGTTAGAATGGGTCATTTGACTATTCTGATAAAGAGACCTTGGAGACCCAAGGAAGGATTAATGGACACATTTTATTGCTTTCAGACCAGTGGAGGAAAGTTCAGGTGTTTAAAGCCAAGACGCATTTTAAAGGCAAGGAAATTGAGGCCTCCAAAATTGTTGTCTTCCCCAAATCAAAGTTAGTGAAGAAGCCAGGAATCTAATCCAGGTTCCTTAAGTCCGAAACGGGCTACCCCCACCCCCCCCCCAAGTGAATGTAGTGGCTTGGTTTCCTGTGGCCCTAGGACGGGATCTCTTGTCACTCACCCTCTCTCTGAAAACAACAAAACAAAAGAAAGCCTCCAAAATACTAAATTTGCATGATGGCGGGTCATCTTAAATCCCTGGTAACAAATGAGTCACTATCATGTAACATTTTAGCAAGCCCTAACTTCAGCGGGACAGATCTTTGAGGAGAGGAAAGGGGAGCGGGAAATGGCTCTTGGTCAGAGGACACCTAAGACACTTGTCAGTTTTGTTCAGTTGGCCCCGATGCCTTGTTTCGCTCTCTTCCAAATCAAATATCGGGACCATAGGTTGCTGATTCCTCTTCAGAACATTTAAATGTTTAATTTGCATGTGAAGCATTCAGTTTGACCAAAAAAATTTAAACACTCATAATAAACAATTTTGGAAGGCTGCTGCCTTGCTCTGGTGGATACTGTTTGTGCTAAATTAATACACTAATCAGAGCTCTGATGCATTCTGTGAACTGCTAATCTTAAATCAGTGGATAAATGGTAGTGGCATTGGGCTGGTTTTATTTCACAGAAGGGACTATTTGGAGGTGGGGCTGGAGGGAAGTGGAAAAAATCAGAATAGAGTTGTACACTCTATTTCCAATACCTTCTCTGAGGTCCCGTTTCCTAGATCACTGCTGCCATGCTAAAGGGTTTCTTCTTTCCCTGTCCCCTCCCTCCCAGCCTCCCTTCCCTCTCTTCCCTTCCCTCCCTCCATGCTTTCATTCTCAGCTCTCTCTCCCTCCTTCTCTCTCGCTCTCCCTCTCTTTTTACTTTTGCTATTGGAGGAATTAGACTTGGGATGGTAATGCCTGTGAATCAGAATTCCAGAGCATTAATTAATGTACTATTTAGTATTCAGTTTCACTCACACAAACTAAGTCATGGTCTTTTTCATGTAAGCATTTGATTAGATTCTGAAGGGCCAGATCAACCAGGTCCTGGGCGCGGGGCCACCTGTTACAGCAAGACTTGTTTCAGTTTTGAGTGATTTGGTCCTTGGGCTGAAACCATTGAAGCCTGATTCCAAGAAAACAAAACTGGCAGGACAATTTGTTCCATTTCCTTTTCTCCAGCATGCTTCATTTTTTTTTTTTTTTTTTAGGGTTTGGAGTTGGGAGACAGGACCCACTGAAAGAGGAATCCCATAAGTGGGGAGAGAAAGGCTGTTGCATTGTTAGGGGAGCGTTTCAGCCTGAGTGATTAGCAGTATTTGGCCATGAGGAAGAGGCCTCTAAAAATAACTGGTGAGCAGAGTTTGCAGTCAGGTCCAATTTCAGTTCTACAGGCCTTACCCATGGAGCAGTTGGCCAGTCCTAAGCCCTAGTAGGGAAAAGGGTGTTCGGCGTGCCTGATACCTGCTGATAGCGCTCTGATTTTTCTCTTCCTTCTACGTTATTCATGGATTGAAGAGACCAAAATGGCTGAAGGTAAAGGTGCATTTTTATTGTTTGGGTTAAAAGTGGTTTAGGATCTAGCTGGCAGATTTTAGCTTTGTTTTCAGTTGTGCACTCTTAAAAATATTTTTGGCTAAGTGCTTCAACTGCATCTTCTACATTTTCTATTTTGAACTACTAGAGACATCAACTTCTCATGGTAGTTTAATTTTTCATGGAGTAATCTGTCTTTAATCTGAATGTGTTTTGGTGTCTTAACTTAGAATTTCTTTTAGTATGTTGTACCGTCAAAGACCACATTTTACAACCTTCAGAAAAATGTACAAGTGGTCTTCTTTGGTCTTACAATTACAGTGAATTTAAAGAATGGTGTGTATTCAGATCTCAAATTATGGGAAATTTAAGGCCTGTCTGAATCTCGTCTTATATTAAGGAGCACACTTAATTGGTTTAAGCAAAGCTTGACTCAGACTTGACCATTTGTGGAAACTGACCTAATTTTTGTGAAGTGAGCAATAAATGCAAAGTAAAGACACTAGGATTTTATTTATTTATATTTTTTAGTGTAATTATTAACTTCAAGTGTTTTTTTAACAATGTGTTGAATTTACATTCTTGTATATGTTTGTTTTTGCCATACTTTGTAAGGTAAGACTGTCTTTCCACTTATTTGAAAGTAAGGTAAGACTGTCTTCCACTTATTTGAAAGTAAGCTACATTAGCTCATTATGTTTTTGTTTTGTTTTTCAATTTGATTTGGTCTTTTTATTTATGTTTTTATTTGTTACATTAGATAACCCTACTAGAGTGGTAAAAACTACCACCGTTCTGCTGTGGCATATATATTCACAAACAAAACACCATCTCAAGACCCCAGATTTCTGTAGCCTTCCCACCCTGCTCATTATGTTGAAATTTTATTGAATACCAAAAAAAAAAAAAAAAAAAGACGTGTTAAGACAGCTTCCAACTCTCAACTGCCTAAGTGACCACTGGAAGGAGTCTATTACTCCAAGTATCCCTACTTTGAACATCGTTTTGAGTAAATGGTTAGAATGGGTCATTTGACTATTCTGATAAAGTGCCTCATGTCACCATGATGAAGAATTTGAGATATGTATCTTTAAGTTCTTTTACAAGACATTTCTCCTCTTTTCTGAGGATTATATAATCTATGTAGTGAGGTAAAATCAGCTGATACTTCTGACCTACTGTTAACAGTTCTTGGCTCCCAAATGGTGACATTTTGTAACATGGAAAAAATAATCAGTTTGAGGAGTTGCTTGACAGTTTTGTGTTTTTTTTTTCAATTTTAAATGTGGGGTTTATGTATAAATATGAAATTACCAGCACAGTGCTAAGTAAAACTCATACATGGTTGATTTGTAATTCAGTTTGTTGTAACCCAGTTAAGTAATTGACTGACTCCTGTTCAGGTGCTGGGGTATGTCTTTTATTTTCTTTTTCCCCAACCAAATAAATAAAATGACCTATTGTCCCTAGCCCACATTTTGTAGAGAGGCACATTTCATTGCTCACTGTGTTGAGTAGTATGTGAGAACAGTTTTCTGATTTGGAGGTCGTTACTTTTGATGGGTCAACATGGAAAAAGATGAATCACATAGTTCTTGCCTTATTCTTAACCCCCCTTAAAAAAATCTTCCTGATCTTAATCCCTGGGACTACAGGTCAAACAATAGTCAGAACATGAAATGAAGACTCTTAGATTTATTCTGATCTTAGGAAACAGGGTTAACTGCTAGGCATTCTTCCAGAATACCTTTGGAACAAAGTGCTGATTTCAGGTTTGCTTAGGGGGTTTTAAACTCTCTTGAAGTGTTTATCTTACTATGCTTTTTTCAGTTAATTGGACAAAAAATAATCTGCCCTTTGGGACTAGGTACACCATATTTACAAAGTGACATATCACGAGAGTATTATTTGGTGTCAAATAGCAAGTTCCTGTAACAGAGATGTCTTGGGAAAGATTCCTTTCTATAATTTACCGTTTTGTTCCGTTGTGGTATTAGTAAATATTAACAGTAATAAGATTAATGAAACCAGAGTAAGAATTTATTTGACATTAGAAAGGATGGATAAAATACTGCTAATAATTTCATATTCTAGCTAAGTAACATTTACCCTTTTTTTGACATTAATCTTTTAAAGTGATAAATTTGTTTGATAAATTATACTGTAAATGAAAAACATTTCTGGATTTATTATGCCTTTTTTGCATTCTTAAACAGTTTTAAATAATATTTTAATGACAGACTCAGTCTGATTGTCATCATTCCCTTTACTTAAAATTATTTTAAGGGCAATTTAAGATTATTTTAAGGGTAGTTCAAGGTTTGCCTGCACGCATCAATCATAGATCACCCCCTGCCATTTAGTTTTTTCAAATTCTTTGCTCTTGCTGCTGGTTTTCAGACCTCCTACAGGCCTTCCTTCCAGCAGCACTTTGTTGCTTGAACTCCTATAGGTGAAGTTGTCTTTAAAGTATATTCTTTAGTTTTGTGCAGTATGTTAGGAAACTTGATCAAAGTTTTAGAATCACGTTCAAAACAAATATATGTCGATTCTAGTTAAAGGTATGTTCTTTACTGTGTTTTGATCCCCCTCCCCCCATCTCTGCCACGGTGCGTGAATTTATGTAATTTAAAGAAAACTTTTTGTACCTTTTACTTATATTTAGTGTTGCAGGTCAGTAACTTAGATGAGTATTTGCTGAATTAACTCGGATAAATGAGTCTTTCCTTTTGAGAATCTTAGAAGTTTTTCTCCTCCATTTCTGCTTTAAGAAAGAAACAGACATGGAGATAGACTTGAACTTTGAATTCAAATAATTGTTTCATTAGCTATTCCATTACAAGCTCCTTTTAAATTATAAATCCATGTTTGGAGGTAAATGGATATTCCAGAAGGCATTTTTCTTATTATAATTAGTATTCTATATGAACAGGTATGTATGTATATATTTGTATGCTGTATAAAAATAAGGATTTTTTTTAAGATTTATGTATTTATTTGAGAGAGAGAAGGAGCGAGCATGAGTGTGAGGGGTAGGGGGAGAGGGAGAGAGAGAATCTCAAGCAGACTCTGCGCTGAGTGTGGAGCCTGACCCTGGGTTTGATCTCACAACCCTGAGATCATGACCTGAGCCAAAATCAGGAGTTGGTCGCTTAACCGACTGAGCCACCCAGGTGCCCCAGAAATAAGGTTTTTTTTGTTTTTGTTTTTTTTATACAGCATTGAAAAATGTCTTCATGTTCACTGAAGTTTTAATAAATTAAACACATAACATTGCTAGTGAATCTCTGGTGCTCCCGTCCCCACTTTTTTCTTTTCTTTTTTAAAACTTTAGTGATGCTCTATATTGTCCTTATAATTTTTATGCTTAAGACACACAAAAGTATTGGAAATCATCATTTTCCCCCATCAACATTGCCAGAGTTTTCACAGTCCCCCCCCCCCCCCCCATGGCTGTGTTCGGATATTGAAACAGTGAAGCCTGTTTTAAGTGGATTTAATATGTAACTTTATAATCTATGCCCGGTAAGAATTTTTTTAATGTAAACATTATGATTTTATAAAGCAAGCTTTTTGGAGACTTAATAATAGATCATATTAGAAACAGATTAGATGGCCATATGTTATTTGGTGAGTATTCTTTTGTGAATTCACCCTGTGACTATAAATCAGGCCCTTTTTGATAGGCCTGTTAATATTTAAAGAACATTAGAAAGGGAAATTGACTTTTTTGTTAAGAATGAAATTTGTCTCAGTCATATTTTTATAGACAAATATGGCTATATAGATAAAAAATGTATGTATTTGAGTGTATGCACTCACTCTCAGACTGATTTAGTTTTTATGGCCCCTTTTGAAAAGTTGATCTAGTGATTTGTTTAAAAAACTGTATCTTTTTAATAAGAAGAATTTCATTTCATTTTTTCTTCCAGAAGATTTGGCCGTATATTCTTGATTTGAGGCACTGGATACTACTACCAGTATTCTGTAATGAGAGTTGGATTTAGGGATGAGAAAGCCAGTTCTAGATTAGAGCTAGTGAGCTTTGTTAAAGTCATGTAATTTGGCCCACTCACACGGATCAAGGAATTCAGGACCAGAGAAGTAGGGTTAATTCCTAGCTCTGTCCAACTTGTGCTGCAGACTTGGAGTAAACCACATAATCTTTTTTCTATGAAACAGGGATGATTATTACTGTCCTTACCCTGGTGGTTCTGACCCAGGCACCACCCTTGTAGGGGACACTGGGAAGAGTTTGGGTATATTTTTGTTTGTCATCATCGGGGAGCTACTTGCCTTCAGGACCCGAGGAAACCAGGCTGCCCTGCAGCGTGAGGCACAGTTGCACTGGATAAAGAATTGTTCTTTATAGACATCCAGAAATGCCCTCTTGAGATACACTGACCAGACCTTTGTGAGAATCACATGCCGCCATACACGTGGGGGCACTTTGAAGTACATGGCACATGCTCAACAAAGAGAAGACAGTGTCCTGCTATACTACCTGCTTGATAAACTTGTCCTTTTCTCAAAGAGCATTTGGGAATATGACATATCTTTTGAATAATATTTATTATGTTCCTTTCCAAAAGAAATTTGAATATGGTGATCCTTTCTTCTAAGGACAGCATTGACCATTTTCTGTCAGTGTCACTTGACGTTCGTTATTTTTGTTTACTTTTGGCTGTAAGAAGACTATTTCCAGAAGAATAGCAAATGTGATAAATGACACTCAGTGGACTGCAGTATACAAAGCTGTTTCCTGCATTGAGACGGATTGTGAATGATGAGCCTTTTCCAGCTTCGTAGGCCCTGGTGGATCTTGTAAAGGAGGAAGACTCATTGTTGTACTATTTTGCTTCTCTTCTTCCCTGACCTCTATTTCCTGTAAATAGTCTCCTTCTCTTCTTCTGTCTCTCTCCGGTGAAGAATATGGAGCCATTTTTGGGGGAGATATTTTTGTGGCCATTAACAGGCTTTTTAAGATTCTCCAGAAACTGAATGGGTCAGAGAAAAGGATGTGGCCACATTTCTGTGTGATTTCATGAAGCTGTTGATACACGCTGAACTTTGGAGGAGGTTACATGTAAAGAACTTAGAAGGAAGGTATACAGATTACAGATACTATACATATGATATCAGCCCTTTATTTTTAAAAAATTGTTAGCCAGTAAGTGGTTTTCTTTTTCATTACTTCTAAGTCAGAGTTTTATATGTGTGGTGTTGAGTCTGAACAGAATCTTTTCTGTTTCAAAATCTTTATCTTAGGGATGCCTGGGTGGCTCAGATGGCTGGACGTCTCCCTTCAGCTCAGGTCATGATCTCCAGGTCCTGGGATCGAGTCCCACGTCGGGCTCCCAGCTCAGCGGGGAGTCTGCTTCTCCCTCTCCCACTCCCCCTGCTTGTGCTCTCTCTCTCTCAAATGAATAAATAAAAAAATCTTTAAAAAAATCTTTATTTTATGTAACATGTTTTGAGAATTTGAAAACTATTTTTGAAATGATTTACCATTGTAAGTACTTTCAAGTAACTGGAGAAATAATTCAGCAAAAAGAGGTGTTCACTAAGATGTCTTCTTCTATAATGACATTGTTCATCTGTTTTATTTTTAAACAGAGACAAAGCATGGAGGACACAAAAATGGGAGGAAAGGAGGACTTTCTGGAAGTTCATTTTTCACATGGTTTATGGTCATTGCATTGCTGGGAGTCTGGACATCAGTAGCTGTCGTCTGGTTTGATCTTGTTGATTATGAGGAAGTTTTAGGTAAGAATTTTGGTATTGTTTCTTATGTGAATTTGTAAGCATGAAAGACATCCTTTAGTAATCTTAAAGATTTATCATTGTTTTTGGGGTAATTTCTGTAGCCTTTCAGTTGTTCTCAACAGTGTAGAAACAAAAGGGGATGTTATCAGGGTTACCTGGGAGTAGTGGCTTTTCAACTTCTTCAGACATAATCTGCAGTAAAAATAAAAAATAGGCATTTATTGTATGTATATCACACTGGAAAGTTTTATCAAACAGTACTTAACTCTTAGGAAATGCAGTACTATATAATTTCTATTCCATCTTGTTATATTACGAATTTTAAACATTTATGAGCCACTGAATTTATATCAGGACCCAGTTTGCTAGACCCTTCCTTAGAGAGCATTTGGAAGCACGCCCCATTGTCTCTGTTGGAATGAATCAGTGTGTGTGTATGTGTATATGTGTGTATTGGTGTTGGTATAGGGGTATGTGTGTGTGTGTGTGTGTGTGTGTGTGTGTTGGGATAGGGGTGTGTGTGTGTGTGTGTTGGGATAGGGGTGTGTGTGTGTGTGTGTGTGTGTGTTGGGATAGGGGTGTGTGTGTGTGTGTGTGTTGGGATAGGTGCTGTCTGTATGCTATTGAGGAGGTTGTGATGTTATTTCTGATAGTTGTCTTCCTTTCTCCTTGTTTTTCCTTTTCTCTTCCCATAATCACTGCAGTTTTTCATGACTTTTTACATTAATGATTCTTTACCATTTTTGGAGTCATACTCCGAAGTCACAGTCTTTTTTTAAATTGAGATAAAATTTACATAACATAAAATTCAATATTGTTAATATGTGAAGATGTACAGTTTACTGGTTTTTAATATATTCCTCATTATCTAACTCAGAATATTTCCACCACCCCCTCCTCCCCTCTCCTGGCAAACACATATTTCTGTGTCTATGATTTTCTTACTCTTGACATTTCATATAAATGGAATCATACAATATGTGGCCTTTTGTGTCTACCTCTTTGCATTTGGCATACTGTTTTCAGGGTTCAGTGCTTACTCCATTTTATAGCTGAATAATATTTCATTGAATGGATACTCACCACATTTTGCATATCCATTCATCAGTGATGGACCTTTGGGTTCTTTCCACTTTTTGGCTATTGTGAATACATGGTCTTCCTCTTTAATGATCTAGTTGAAAGTGTGGACCCTGTCACTGAAAAAAAATGCATGCTCATCTATATGTACCGTGTTGCATAGAAAACCCCATCCCTTCCATAAAGCCTTCTGTACTTCTGCTTTAGATGTTAGATTATAGCCGTCTTTCGACGGGTGGGGTGGGGGGAGGCAAAACACGCTTATGGATAATCTGCCGTTTGTTGCAGTTTTTCATTATTACTTAAAGGAGAGTGTCTCTGGATAGATGATAGAGTAATAGAGGAAGAATTTTAGTTTGGAGACAAACTTCTGAGTAGATCTGTGCTTTTGTTGACTTACGGCGATATGTTGCCAGGGAACATCTCTTAAACAGAAGAAGAGATTTGAAATGTTTGTACCTTTAAGGGCAAGTTAACAATTTTCGTGTTTTTACATGCATGCAGCCAAAGCAAAGGACTTCCGTTATAACTTATCGGAGGTACTTCAAGGTAGGCTATTGGAGATGCATTTTAAGTCTACTTGTGTTAGTCTCTAAAACCTCATCCTTATTCTGTTAATTTAGTTATCCCCTGCATCGGAGAAAATAGGTGGTAGGACCAATGTCTCCCTTTGTTGGTCAGAAAGTATGGTATTTTCTATCCTTTTTATGTTATTTGCGCTCTGTGCTATAGATGGCCTCCACCTGCAGATCAACGCTTCTTATTTATATTTTCTTAGCCATAGAAATGATAACTTCCTTATCTCTTCGTTATTATTTATGTTTACTTTTAATGTGTGTGTGTGTGCTTTCTAAACCAGACTTCTACATAGCTAGTTAACTATTTTCCTAAGTAGAACGAGGGCTCTGGGAGGGTAAAGATTGATCACAGCCCCTCTACTCCAAAAGTTCTGCCTGCTCTCCTGCAATGTTTTAACTTACGTTTTATTGAGGAGATGGTAACAGTGCTGCAGACTGATTTTTTAGTACTAATGCTGTATTTATGGATGCTGTTTAAAATATTGCTCTACGTGATGTCTCCTCACAGCCATTGTCCAATGCTGAGTTCTAAATGATGCTGGTTTTAGAATGTTTTTTAGGGAATTGAATGTGTTTGATTCACATTTGGAGTACTAAACATGGCAGGGCTCCTAGATGATAAAGCCTTAAGATAACATTTTACTCTGCTTGAAGAGGAAAGGCTCTGAGAGTACTGTCTTCTCAAGTGGTCTGTTTTAAGCTTTTTTTTTTTTTTTCCTTGATAGTAGATGGCCAGTGCTAGTTAAGTTTTAAGTGGGATAACTAAGTTTTCCTTTGTTGTTTCAGGAAGCCAGTTTTATATACTGTATTTCCAGAAGTCTTTTTTTTTTTAAGTTGATTCATGATGTTTCTGTTATGAATCATTATTGTAAAATATAAAATTAATTATGCTCTTATTTTTAGTACTTATACTTGATGTTAATTATTTATATTTAGTGTTTATTTGAGGCTTGGTGGGTGTTCTTTTTATTTTGAATATTGATGGTGGTGAGGAACTTTCATACTGTAGAAGCATTACATTTTATGTAACTTAGAAATCAATAATGTTTCTTATTTATGTTGAAATTTTTAACCTAAATTATTTTTGGCAACATAATACAAAAACTCGGCTGAAATGATTAAATCAGCAGATTGTTAAAACTTTAAGGAAAATATTATCTCAGTTATATTTCTTAGATTGTAAGGCAAACATGTCCTGAATCTATCATTTTTAGGTAAGATCTTCACTTAACACTGCTTTTCAGGATTCAGAGAGCAAAGAATTGCATTGATTGGTAATATTTATGGCTGATGGTCAGGACTGTAATAAGGGGTAATACCTTATCAAACTTGTTTTCCCTTTTCTTCCCATCCATTTTTTCCTCCCTCTTGCAGGAAAACTAGGAGTCTATGATGCTGATGGTGATGGAGATTTTGATGTGGATGATGCCAAAGTTTTACTAGGCAAGTAGACATGTTATTTTTTTGTTAGTGGTGATCTTTGCCTTGATAATATCTGTTTTCAGTCACACACATTTTATGGAAGATATTTCCCACTTCAGTTCCGTATTTCATTCTTACTGAAATGTTAATGGCTTAATTGTTTTTCCAGGCATTTATATTTCAGTATACTTTTATAAATGTATACTGAAATACAAATAAGAATATATAAGAATAAGAATAAATAAGAAATATAAATATAATAAATAAGTATAGACTTCTTGCACATAGGTTTTCAGTAAGCATAATTTCATATCTGTGTTCAGATTTAAAGCACTTCCTAATCTGGACTTAATATTTGAACATATAGATAAGGTACTAGCCTGTTTTCAAATATGGTAATTACAGTCATTCTTGAGCGTTAGTTGACGTAATTCACTTCCATTTGAAAATGTAAGTTTCTAAAGGCTTACATAAATCCATTTTGAAATAAAAATTGTGGTAGCCGACGTTTTAAAATGTCCTGTGCCTATTTTAAAGGTAACATTAAAATATGAACTAGTAGAGTTTGGCTGGGTTTCTTTATTTTAGAAATCTTGAACCCTTCTCTTTCTACCACCAGAATTACCTGTCTTTATCATTGAGATATTTCTTATAATGTATAAATATGTGATATTCCCTCATTTGTTTTAAAATGCTGCCTTCCTAGAAAAAACGATGTTAATTTTAATATGCAAGTTTTATATAATCTGGCCCTAGTGAGATGTGTGTTTCTGCTTGTTAAACAGCATCACTTCCTTTGTTTTACTATGTAGTGTTACATGTATTAAAATTTTGTATACTAAAGTACTTAGAAAAATAATAAATATGTCATGGTAATATATACTATACTTACTAGAGTAATGATGCAAAGAAATTCATCCTAGACACACAAGTTTGTGTTTATTTTATGGATATGAAAAAAATGGGAGGGTATCACATCTATAACCAATGGAATAGTTTTAGGTAGATTAATCTTAACCTCCTTAGAAAACAGTAAGTTCTAAATATGAAAAAAGTGTTTTAGTTGTGATTAAATGTAATTTAGCTTCTTAATTTTGACCTTAGTTTATGTTTTCATATACTTCTCAATGGGAATTATATTTGCTACTTAACAGTGGAAGTTTACTCTCAATGAAATTTTTTTCCTCTCTTAACCTTAATGGAATTTTCTATATAATTTTGTCATTACATTTTTTCTAATTTTTTATGGCTATAGTAAATTTAAATCTAAATTTTTCTATGGATATAGTAAATCCTCAGAAGACTATAATCCTAGACATGCAAAAGAAGTAAAATGTATAGAATTTAACCTATCACAATGATGCTAATTTGCTTGCCTGTAAATGGTTTATTACTCCATTGTATTACTTTACTTTAAATGATGGATTCTGAATAGTTATCATTTTAAAGATAATTTCCTGTGGGCCATGTTTCCTTATTTTTAGAAATAATATTACTTCTCATCTGCTATATTTTGTTGGGGTTTTTTTTGGCTTAAAATCAGCTATGTGAAAAAAAATAAAATCAACAATGTGGTCTGTCAGATAGGAAATATCAACTATTAAAAATTAAAATGTTATTTCTTCTATAGAGCACACTGATTTCTATAGCAAACTTACATTAATAACTTGATTTTTAGTATTTTAGATTGCAAGAGTTTATTTCCTGTAAGGTTTTTAAGCAAACATTAAGAGGCTAATTAATTGAAACTTAAAACATTGCCATTTGCAGTAGACATTTATTTGGTATGGGCAAATCATAACTTGTTCCTTTTACAAGAATTATATATTTGGAGGTAGAACCAAATTTGGTGAATCTCAGAGTTCATTTTGGTAATTTGACTATTAAATGCACAAAAGCTAAAATAAAGGATTTTACCATGTAAAGGTACTAATTCATCGTTAGCGTATGGCTTTACAGTTAGCCAAAACAAACCAAATGTGAGCTGTGAGGCTCACTTAACGTCCTCTGACCTTATTTCTATAGTGATTGAATTTTCTGCCTGAAATACAAGCTTGACTGGAATTGAATTCTATGACTAAAGGTCTTTTTTAGTTTTGTGAGATTATTGTAGCTTAGTTGTGCCTCTGTTACTGGCAGGTGGTTGCAAAGAGCCTGATGAGATTCTTGGGGTACAGAGGCATTAATGGGCTCTGTATCTTCGGGGAGAGGTTATGGGGGAGCAAATTCAGTGAGTGTGTACCCAAAAAGAAGCCAGGCTTCCTGGGTGTACTCTCGTTGGAGAGGCAGCTCAGGGGTAAGGGTTTGGGTTAAGGCACCAGGAAACCAAAGGGCAGATGCAGGTAGGAAGCTAGAGATTAGGGGAGAGCTTGTAATAACAGTTGAAATATGCTCAGCTTTCATAGGTTTGGCATTTCTTTCATAAGTATTTCTTTCTGCATTCTTAAATTTGCATAATCTAAATCTTATCAATTTGAGGAAGTGTACACTTCCATATTTACATTGCACATTTTAAGATTTGGTTTTTCTTGCGAAATACAAAGAGAGAATGAAATATGTGTGAGTAAATCAAGATATTCTGAACAGCCATCATTAGTTTTATTTCATTGTTTCTGGCCATGGCCCTTACGATATACTTCGAAAATGTTCTAGGCCTTTCCCAGTTTACATAGCTTCTTCCTACTTTTGTGGCCAAATTACTTGGAATAAATTATCCTTGATGTCGGCTTGGATTATTGAAAACTACATTGCTGGAAATTGTATTCTTTGGAAACTTGTTTCCCGAATAAAATCAACAGGAAGGTGGTCCAAGGACCACTTGCTAAGAGTAACATCCCTTCAGAGTAACGCCACCTAAGGATTGCATGATTGTCCTTTTGTCCGTGACTAGCACCTCGCTGGCTCCATATCTGGTATGGCTGGAGAACATAGGGGAGGCCAGTCAGCAATTCCTAGAGCCTTGATAAGCATTTGTAGACTGGACAGACGCATAAGTGAACTAGATCTTGCCCACTCAGAGGTGCTCACACCCTGCCCTTGGGTTCGGGCCTGCTCTTAGAGGCTAAGGAATTAATATACCCAGAATATTTCCTTTTTCTCTTTGGAGTAATATTTTTGTCTAAAGAACCACAGGAAGGTTGTTGCATAGTTGGGTCTATAGTTTGTTCAGGTACTTTTGCATATTTGTTGAATACGTCAGCTTGTCATACTGAAGGCTGGTAAAGTTTTATATTTTATATTTGATACTTCGAAGTACTAATACTTGAAAATGGAGAAAAATAAACATGTTTATTAGAAATATACAGCTATAGTGTTTAAAGGCAGGAAGAAGAAACAGTGTTATTCCCACAGAGATTTCAGCGGGAATACAGATCTCCTCTGTTCATAGCACTTGTCAACTGTTAGATTCAGTGAAAAAATATTCTAGTTGTGTCAACAAGTAATTGAAATACCAAAAATACTAACTGCAGTTTGTTTTCTCCCCCTGACCTACACCTATGAACAATGATATGATGTAGTTCTTCTGGGCAATGAAGTGGGGAAAATACACTGTACACTTTAATATTTATGCTAGCTGTCTTGCTGTTCTACCTTCCCTGCCCATCTTGATTCCTGGCTGTTATGTTTACGTGGAGAAATGTTGAGCTGCCAAAGCCCAACCTACTGAATGAGGGTGGTTAGCATCGGAAAAGCTCTCAAGTCATGGATGTTCACATTTCTTATAGCCAGAACTGTCTATCCTGTGTTTTTTCTCTTTCAGAATTACGGGTCTTGTTTTATAGGGTGTGGCAGTATTGGTGGATTTTGATATTTACTGGGCTGAGAGAGATTTCTTACCCAAAACCAGTTCTAAACAGGAAAAAAAAAAAGATAAAACCAATATATACTTTGTTCTCTTTTCCATCGTGATGGCCTGTTTTGGGACTAATACTTAAACAACAGGAGTCACGGGTCTTTACAGTAGAAGCTAATTTCTGGGGCTTATGGGAAGAGGACTTCAAATATTCCTGTTGCAAATGACTGGCTGGGGCCTTGATCAAATTTAATATTGGTTAGCAGAGTGAATTATTATTAATAGCTGACTCTTATTATTGGTCAGAATTATAGGACCATGAGTAAGTAGCCAGAGCACTGTAAAGCTAACATTTGGTAATGTGAACATTTGATTATCTGATATAATTTGAATAAATTTATGTTCATCTGTGGATGCTATAAACAGTAATCTTGCTAGTCATATTAACCCCAGAGTTTCTTAAGTAAACTCTAGGTCCGAAGGGGAAAAGTGTGAGGAAATGCACCTTTTTATTTTCTTCAATGAATATTTATTGATACATGTAAATGCTTGTATAATCAACTCTCGATAATATCTGGTTGGTAAATCAGCAAATGTGGAGGCTGTCAGAAGGATCTGTCTTTTTACCCTCTATTACTTTTGTTCGTTCTTCCCATTGACATTAATCAGTCGATTTTGGCTAACACAGTTTTGTGTTTGGGGCTCTAGATTCTCTAATGAGAGAAAGGCAAACCTAGTTAGGGGCTGGTAGGAATGGTTGAGGATTGGTCAAATTGTGCCTTTCCTGTAGTACATGATTGAGAGTTGATTGTAAGGTGTGCATCTTAATCAGTTTCTTTGTTTTCCGAAGTATCTTTTCTGTTAACTTCTGTGACCATGATGCACATCCTTTTTGAGATCACTCTTCCTCAACTTCTTTTTTCCACCTAACTGCTCTCCTTATTTTCTCTTTCTCTCTTCCTTTATTCTTATGTAGGCCTGACCAAAGATGGCAGTAATGAAAATATTGATTCTCTTGAGGAAGTCCTTAATATTTTAGCAGAGGAAAGTTCAGATTGGTTTTATGGTTTCCTCTCATTTCTCTATGATATAATGACTCCCTTTGAAATGCTAGAAGAAGAAGAAGAAGAAAGCGAACCCGCAGATGGTGTTGATGGTACGTCACAGAACGAAGGGGTTCAGGGCAAGACTTGTGTCATTTTGGATTTACAT
This sequence comes from Eumetopias jubatus, assembly GCF_037043125.1. Classification (NCBI taxonomy): domain Eukaryota; kingdom Metazoa; phylum Chordata; class Mammalia; order Carnivora; family Otariidae; genus Eumetopias; species Eumetopias jubatus. Next base: position 176,820,888 of record NW_028274810.1, read on the forward strand.
AACCAGTGACTTTGATTCAGGGACTGAAGTCATTGGCTTATGAAAACCCGAAGCAGTGTCCTGTTTCTTTCCTTTGCTCACCCAGGGCTTCACGAGCAGTGGGGCAGCTATGATCCAGCAGTACAAGGCAACATGTGATCTTTCTCCCCAGTCCAGCTCCTAGCTAGTCCGTTGCTCGGCTTCCCCACTTCTAAGGAAGAAAGGGGCACTCCTCGTTCTTGTAGTAGTCTGCAAAATGCATTCAGAATGATGTTCTTGGTGGTATAATTGGTTTCTGTATCGTTTTGTTTCAACTTATGTTGTATTCACTGAACTGAATTTAGAAACTTCAGAGCACATTGTTTTGTGATTAACCCTTGATGCTTGTCTTTCTAACACACTATTAATTGAGATGATTATAATGGACTTGATTATAAAAATGTTTCCAGCATGATTCATAAATTAAATGATTCTTTGTTGATCTTTAACATGACTGGTGTGTAAAGTGATGGTTCTTTAACACGCTGATATTTTTTATTGTAATTTGTTTAGGTTAACTGATTTGTCAGATAGGTTAATACAAATTTCAGTGTAAGATTCTGTATTAATGGTGCTTTTAAAATAATTTGAAAACAACCCCATGTTTTTGCCTTAGGGTAGCGAAATTATTGTATTCAGATAGTAGTAGGTCTGAATATTTCTGTATGAAAGCAAAATTTATTTTTAATTTTATTTCCAAATATACATCCAGAGAAAGTAATTTGTATTTTTTTTAAGCAGGGATATTACACAAGAGGGAAAATGTGAATATGTATCTTAAATAATGCTGTACATATTAAAATTATTCATCCTAAATCAGTCTTTTTCCATTTTTTCCTGTATTTTCTTATTAAGTGGCTTTCACCTTTCGCTTAGAGGTAGAATGATTTTTAGATGTATAAATTAAATTTACTAAAGTGATAATTCTTTTCAGGAAAATACATTTTTTTTTTTGCCATTAGAAGACCTTAAAAACATTTTTGAATCAGTTCATTTAAAATGAGTTTGCTTCAGTAATAGCAAAAGGAATTGTATTAGCTGTATATAACATGCATTCATAAAATGAGATTTCATCTGTTTCCTTACCACTTGAAAGTGATTAGGACCTCTGGTTTCTGTTACCCTTTTAGGGAGTGGTGTTTCGTGTTCTTAAATCTGTTCGACCTTCTATGAAACTTAACTTGGCTTTGATTCCTCATAGAGCTTAAAATTCAAATGTTTCTATTTTTGAACATTTTATTTATTTAACTCTAGTAATTTCTCCTTTTCGAATATTCATTCCTTATGTTTTCATATGTAACCAAATTGCTTTCAGTAAGTGGAGAAGTCACCCATTTTTTTCAGAGGGGAACATGACAAATTTAGTTTCTCTGCTGGAAATCAGGATCCTAGGCTATCCAGCTATTTATAAGTAGGTATCACAACTTAGCCATAGCCAGAAAGTTAAAAGTATCAAATCAGAACACAGGAAACTTCCCCCTTTACCCGCCACTTACATGTGTCCGAAGAAACTGTGCAATTTGCTCATCTTAAAAAGCATTATTTTAAAGCTACTTTTGCATGTGGCTGCACACATTGTATACATCGGACAGTTGATCTCCTAAAGCTTACATGGCTAGTAAAACTCTAGTAGTCTTTCCCTAATTAATCAGGGAATATGTTTCATTCTGTTCATGTTTCTGACAGTGAAAAGCTTCTGATTTTGAAATGTTAATATCCTGGAACACATTAAGTATAATTTTAATAATGTGCTTTTTGAAAGTTTATGCCGTCTTTGTCCATATTGACTACGTCTTCCACTTTGAGTTGGAGTACTGTGAAATATCAACTTTCATTAGGTTTAAATGAAAAACAGTCTTGGGCCTCGCTCTCAACAAAATTCACGTAGCCAAGTGTCTGAGATGTATTTTTTAAAGCAGTCTAATTTTTCCGTGCTTCATGACTACTAACTCTGGAAGATGTGTGATCCGTTCGAGAAGTAAATGGATTAAATTTGTGTGTTAAAGCGTTTGCAATCATTAATTTCTCTTCAGGCTCTTTTTTTGTCATGATAATGATACTAATGCATGGTTTATGTACAGAAATTAATTATGCTTTATTTTTGTAAGTGAAAAATAAGGACGTGAGGAGATCATTTTCTATTTATCTAATACCCCCTTTAGTCAGCCCTGTTGAAACGTCTCTGACGAAGGTAAAAGGTAGGGAGCTGGTGAACCCCTGACTTCTGTGACTTCCTTCACCTTGTGGCTAAGGCTTGTTTTGGTGAGAAAAAAAATCAAGTTGTTTGCAAAACTAGTGTAGAGTATTTTGAAGCTGATCGAAATTACTTTGCTTAAATTTTATTTATTGTATCTTGTTATAATTTTTAATTTTTCTAAGGATTTATTGTATAATTTTCTGTTTCATAGTATAAATATTTCCCTAGCTTTATGCCTTCTACGGTTATTAAAAAGGCAAAATTGTATTCTGTACATTTGAATATTTATTTGTAGTTAAACGGATTTTGAGTTGTATCACATTTACTCTGCTGTTCTAACTTCAAATACCCAGAGGAACTTGACAGCGTGAGCTCCGTATTCAGATGTAGTCTTGTCTCCTCGGAGCTGGCCCGCTTGTTTCTTTAGACACACTGCCATTTGTCCAGTTGGGTTCTCTGAAGTTTGGCTCAAAAACGAGGAAGTCGCCCTCTGGGGATTTCTTTTCTGCACTGTAGCTCCTTTCAGCCCCGACTGTCTCCGGGACATGACTGGTGGGGTGTCAGTCAGTGGGAGAACCATCTTCTGGGTGCTGGTCATATCGAATCCCTGAGGTCTTGCCACCAGCTTGCTGCCTGGGAGAATCGCCCAGATGCCTCAGGCATAATGGAATGCTGAGTGATCCTGCCTTTTTATCTTGTACTCGATTCTTTCTTCTAGGAACTTAACCTGCCTGTCTCATAGAGCTGTATCCAGACATGTAAGAAAACTTTCCTGCTTGAGTTCTGGTTTATTTTTATTTACAGTTAGCTAGACTGAATAAGAATGTTTTCTGTGTACCCTGAAAAAGCTTGGGAGATTTCTCAAAAGTAGCTGTAGGCATAGGCAGGTATTCTTAATTTGATCGATCCCTTCGTAGATACACCTTTTGGTGATTGATAGCTGTATCCTCTCTAAATAAGGTCCTGGTCTATAAGTAGTTTTCTGTGATTTGGGCTGTGGAATTTTCTTTGGTTACAATGCGTATTTGGAGCATTTTCATGAAATTCACTGACTCAGACTTTATTATCCCAAGTTGATTGATAGAATTGTGTGCCACATTCTCTGCTTCTGATATTTGTTGATATTTCTATAACCAAGTAATACACGGGAGTATTACTGTGAGGTCCTGGAAGTTAGGAACCAGGTCTTAGGCTTCAAAGCTGAGCCCAACATAGGGTGTTTATTAAATGTTTGCTGGGGTAATTAGTCTTGATGAGTGATAACCTCAGAAGTTACCCATTGTCTAATAAAACACTGAGAGTTTTTTTTTTTTTAAACCAACTTAAATAGTGAAAAAAATGATTGGACTTTTTTTTTTTTCAAGAGAAACGACATTTTGAATTTCAAATGGGAAACTGACCTGTGCTAACTGATGTCTTCCCGTGAGCTTACCGGTGTCTTTTTTTTTGTTCGTATTTGAGTGTGCTTCTTCATGCAAACTTCCAGTCTCTGGATGCAGTCCCTTCCTAAACTTTGAGTCATTCCATTCTCTTATGTTCTAATCTTCCCTTCCCCTCTTGTCATTGAGCTTTGGAAGGTTTGTAGCTTTCTTTTTTCAAAAATGTGATAATACTGTTACACCATCTATTTAAAAATAAAAAGGAAATTGGTGTAGTGCACTGGCATGCGTTTTAGCCAAACTAGACTTCCATTCTAGAGCAATTCTTTACTTCCTTTTGCCGTATGGTTACTCTGATGGTTTTTAAGGTGATTACTGTTAATAGCACTGTTAACTTTTTGAGAATTTTTTAACAGAAATCTAAAAAAACAGGTCTTATGTTCTGCCCTTAAAACATGAATTTTATTTATTTATTTATTTAAAAAATTTTTTTTTCCCTCTATCCCAGGACCCTGGGGTCATGACCTGAGCCGAAGGCAGACGCTTAACGACTGAGCCGCCCAGGTGCCCCAAAACATGAGTTTTAGAGCAGAGAACTGTTACTTAGGCATTTGGGACCTTTTCACTTTGTTTTATTTATTTTTTGCCATCTGTAGTCAGTGTTGAAATAAATTGTGATGTTTCAGTATGGAAAGGAGGAAGATGAGAAACTGAAGCTCAAGGTGACTCAACAGGTCTCACCAGGGACTGTGGGAGTGACGAAAGTGACCCAGGTACAAAGTGATACCCAGCCGACCAAGTCTCTGGCCAACTCTCTGAAAACCTGTAGTAGCCACTTGGGTTTCTGTAATGGAGCCAGTCTTCTAAAATTATGTCTGTTGCATTTGGTCGAACCACAGGTCCAACCATTGGCTTAATTATTCAGCATTTTTATTTTGATACAGAATATTTCATTTTGAAAATGTGTGTGGGATAGTGGCTCTGAGGCAGTTGCCAGAATAACATTAATTACTTTTAGGCAACTCATGTTTTAAGGGCAGAACATAAGACCTGTTTTTTTAAATGTCTGTTAAAAAATTCTCAAAAAGTTAACAGAGCTATTAACAGTAATCACCTTAAAACCGTCAGAGTAACCATACGGCAAAAGGAAGTAAAGAACATGGTGGTTACTTCTTTGCCATTCTCTTTGGCCGCAACCACTTCCAGATGCTTTTTTGATGACTGCCTTCAGTTGGAATGTATTTGTAGCAACAAAAACAACTTTCATCCCAAAGAATTACAGAATACCAAAATGCTTCCTTTTCAGGCTCTGATTGATACAATTTTCTATATACTACTTGGAAACTATTTTTAAGGAGTTACATGATATTGTCATGAATATTGTCATGAATTTTTACTGCTTGATAAACTCCCCCCCCTTTTTTTTTGCCCCTGGGCATTGACTATGGTAGTAGAGAGAGAAAAGGAGAAAAATAGGGCATGCTTGTTGATTTTTGACAGTAAAGGGAGTCCACATCAACCATAGTTACAAGTTTAATTCTGTCTATAATTAGGAATTAATATACAATTATATAAAAGCAAAGTCTTCCATACTTGCCTGGTGTTTTTCTCTGGGGCCACTTCTCTAACGTCCCCAGAGGGGGTTTTTTTTGTTGTTGTTTTTTAAAATTTTTCTCTATATGCTGTCACCAGTCCTGCATCACCACTAACTCCTCCACCACTGGGTTTCACATCGTTTATGGAAAAAGATCTCTTCTTAATTTCCTGAACGGAGCCTGTGTAAGGTGCTCACTGTGGTGACAGAGTTATTCTTTTAGTAGGTATTCAGAACCTTTCCCATGCTCTTCCATCTTCCAGGGTCACTTTATTCTGCTGGGAAGATGATTTTGCTTTCAGCTTTACCAAGGTAGTCATCTTTGGCTTCAGTTTCATTGTCTTCCTCTCTCTACACTTTATAGCATTTCTTTATTCTCAGAGCTTTCTTCATTGTTTCCTCTCATTGATCATTTTCGCAGATGTTGCATCTTCTGGTTTCCAAAGTTAAGTCCTTGCCTGCATCTCCCCCTGCATCTTCTGGCGTCATAATTTCTCTCTCTTGCTAGCTCTGTTCCTGTTCCCCGTAGGCATGCCTTTTGTTTCCTCTAGCCATCAAACATGCAGACACAGTGAGATCGTGCAAACCCTTATTCCTTTCTGCCCCCCACCCCCGGAAACCGTGAGAAATTCCACGTATGAGCAGTTCTCTCCTAAGAAGGCAGTCATGGGGTCCCCATCAGCACCCTGGGTTTTTGGTCACCCTTTACCCACCTATGTTGTCTCATTGTAATGTTACCACCTCTTCCACTGCTTATAAAACTGTAACCTGAGGAACCTTATGGGACATTTAATAACTAACAACTCAGTAATGTCCTCATCCTGAACCTTTGTTCTTGCCTTCCTTCCTAAAACTGCACTTTTGACTTGAGGAATACTGTATTTCTTGACTCTCCTCTCATTTCTTGTTATGTAGGGGCTCCTCTGTTAACTTCCTCTTTTCTTGGTCCTATGCTTGGTGCCTTCTCTCCTGTCTCTACCATTTCTTTCTGAGGCTGGATGTGATCATTGTGGTTTAAATATTAGCTCTGTCTTTATTATGTCAAAAACATTGAAAGCTTATTGACTGTATTCTTTAAGTTCATCAACTTTAGCTAAAGTTGATGCTTTGGAATTTCGTACAGTGCATTGCACATTGTATGTCTCACTTTAAGGATTTGTGCCCAGATCCCTGGAAAAGTTTTAAATAAAGCACTCATTATTTTTTCCTGTTTCACTAAGCAAATGCTAATCTAATATTTTATTGATGTCAAAGTTAACTCTAGCCTTTTCTCTTCTTTCCTTTTTTTTTTTTTTTAAAGATTTTACTTATTTGTCAGAGAGAGAGAGCACAAGCAGGGGGACTGGCAGGCAGAGGGAGAGGGAGAAGCAGGCTCCCTGCTAAGCAGGGAGCCTGATGCGGGGCTCCATCCCAGGACCCTGGGATCATGACCTGAGCCGAAGGCAGACGCTTAATCCACTGAGCCACTCAGGCGTCCCAACTCTAGCCTTTTCATCAATATAGCTCTTTTGACTCTATCATAACAGTGGGCTTTGGTGGTTGGGTAGTCTGATTATGATTCTTACCACTCTGCTTTTTAACAGGAAAATCTGGGCATGCGTTGAGAGAACATGCAGGAGTCAGGAGAGGGACATGAACAACATTAAACATGCATTTTAATGTTTTATGCTCATTTCTTTTGCACATTGGATAATGCCCATGTATTTAAAAGTTGGTATTACAAGAATAAGTTTGATATTTGATTCTAAAATAAACTTTAATGGGGAGTGGTCCAAGATGGCATTCAGTATTATAAGGTGGCATGCTATTTTTAATAGAGTTTAGGAAAGATTCAAGTTTTATCTGTGAAAAATGATTTGTCACACACACCCACAAGTTATGATTCTGTATGTATATAAGTAATTGGACAGGTATACATAGCCGTATGAAACAGTTAATTCACAGTTCTTTTTTAAATGGAGTCAGTAGTAAGACATACACTAATACTTTTTTCCAGAATAATGATGGTGATATTTCTTTTTTTTGAAGTGTAGTTGACACACAGTATTCCATTAGTTTCACATGTACAACATGGTGTTTCGACAACTCTACATGTTGTGCTATGCTCACGACACGTATAGCTACCATCTGATGATAATGGTATTTTCAGCCAAAATAAGTTGCCATTCTCAAATGGACTGTCTCATGTGATGGAAACAAATTGCGATGGAGAGAGAAAGAGAAAGGAATTTAGGAATGGGGGATGATTTGACTAATATAACAGGAGTGAAAACACCTCATGCTGAAAGTGGAGGTGTGATTAGGGTTTTGAAAAACACAGAGTGGGTCCTGCTTGGGAGCTTTCTTGTACAACGGTAGTCATTTGTTGCTGGGTGACAGATGGTGCTGCCCCCACAGGAGGTTACCAGTAATCACCACACCTCCCACTCTTAAGAGCCTAGGAAGTGGGTTGGCAACTTGGAATGCCACCTTGGAAAGTTTGCTGATACATGAGTATAAAATAGCATTTATGTGATCAGGAGATAGAACTGAGAACATCGGTTGACTGGGAAGCCAAATACAGCGTGGCTAGAATGAGAGTGTATTGCGAGGTATAGGGTATTGACGCCTGTTAGAGGTTAAACCCATTGTCAGAACTTTTATTTGCCAAGACAAGAAATAGAAAGCTATTGCAATGTTTTTGGATGAAGGGTAAAAAAATTAACATATACCTACATGATGGTGTCATTCTTACTTGTTTGTACAATTTCTTTTTATAAAGAAAGTTTGAGACCATGGAGGAAAAAAGCAATGATCTTTCAAACAGTAGAGATTAAAATTCTATCAAAATATGCTATCCTTTCTTTGGATGGCAATGACGATTGAGTAGGGGAGTGAAGTCCCCCGATCCTTTTCATGTGTGGTGCTTGTAATGGGTCATCTGTGCCGAGCAGGCGGCCACTGGTGATGCAGGTACAGCTGAGTGGGAAATGGTATTTCCAGTTGTAATTGGGTTTTTCTAAAGCCCATGATTCTTTCAGGTCTATGGCAAGTCATGAAGTTGACTGACTCAGTAAGCTGATTGCAGTGCATTTTTTGTTATAGTGAAAGTAAGGTTTCAAAATGACATCTAAATGATAGATATTTATGTGTCAAAGGTGTGTGTTTTTAAAATGGTGAGTTTAACTTAATTTGTTTAATAGAGGCATTGATTTTAACTATAGATATTTATTGTATTATTTTTTAAAAAAATACTTGGTTTTTAAATCCCTTAGTATTTTCTGTTTATAACCTATTTTCATCTTGTAAATACCAACAGAAGGACCTGGTGGGGTAGCCAAGAGAAAAACTAAGGCTAAAGGTATTTTCTGTTTTTCAAATTAGCCTTGAGTGAATCAAGTTTGATGCTTGAAATTGCATGACATTTTCTAGATACTTTAATGCAGTTACTAATGCTGACAATTGCTTTTTGATTTGGGCTGCACCTTTGGCCAGTGGTAGTTTTATCAAGACGTCATTAAAGAATTTCTTGCCTCAAGCCTATAATTTTAAGTTATTTCCTTTTTTGTGATATCAAAACTTTTGCAACAGTCTTTAAGCTAAAAACATATAATGATATCATGATATTATACTACATATAAACTTATATCTAAACTTGTTATTGTCTAACCTAAAAGCTTTCTTAGTTTGAATTTTTTAATTACTATTGAAAAAAAGCTGAATTCTTCACTGATTGATTTCATTTCTTCAGAAGCTCTGGTGACATTTTGTCTTAGAGCATAGTAAAAGCCAGTGTGAGCACACTTGCAGTTTTCAATGAAATGAAAACTTAGATTTATAATCTGGGGTACTGCATTTCGTTGGTATAGAATTTCCTGTGTTTTGGTATTTTAATTCTTTAAAAATCACTGTACCTGTCAACCATCATATGTAGGCTAACAGCTTATTATTAGAGCCTTATTTTTTATATCTTTGGGGGTTTTCTTGCTCATATATCAATATTTATGTCCTTTAGGGACAGGGGCATGGGAGAAGTGCATGTTTTTCTTTATTAACTTGTAATATTCTTTTGTGTTCAAGTGCTTGGCATATTGTTTTTAGTTTGTTTGTTTTTTGGTAAAACATTATGACTGTGACTTGCAGGGTTTTGTGATTTGTATTTTAATTTTAAGATTAGGGAGTTTTAATGTTTTAACTTTGTGTTCCATCTGAATAACTCCCAGGGAGGGAACCATTTTTACCATTTTATTCTTATGTCACTAATTATGAGATAAATGGCTGACGAAGTAGAATTTATACTTCTTGATCTGGAGAGATGAATCAGACATTAAAGATTTAATATTGTAACAGTTGTGCAGAACAAGATCATACAGCCTTGCATAAGCACTCTGGCAGTGGCGTGATCCGGGTCTGTACAAACAGCACTGATGTAGGGGAGGGTTCGGACCGTTGCTTCTTTATGAATGCTATTCCGTATTTTTAGAAGGTCTTTAAAAGATTTTCAGGAAGAATTGAATACATTTTGAGCTATGTGAATTTTACACGATTCTGATGGACCTAAACATCTTCCACATTTTATTAAAGAAATCTTTAGTTTTCTTTGTTTCTGCTTAGATGCTATGTAATGCAGCAAATACCTTGCTTCTTTTAGATTTCCTAATGAGGGAGCAAGAAGGTGAAATTCAAAGCTTTTGCTAGCAGCTCTATTAAACTTTATGTAAAACAGGTTGAAAGCAGGATTGGTCTTACACGAGATTTGGAATTAGCTGTATATTCCATTTAATTGCTCCCCTGCCTATGAGCATGGTTGGACCACATGTTGGCTTGAGTGGCTCTACATAAATTAACAGGAAAACATATTTAAAGGAATACTGATTTCATAATGTTGAATATAAGCAGACAAGAATGTCTACTTGTCATTTTAAGTACTATAGATAATGAATTTAAAATTTCACACTCGTGGATATTGTTTTTTTCTTACTTAGCTAAGAAAAGTAAATGGTATTTACTTTTTCATCTGTGCATTATATTTGTTTTCAAGGCTTGTAAGCACAAATCTTTTAAGGACATGATTTTTTGTTAGAACTAAAAGTTTTAAAATTATCTTTGTATGGATACTTGTAAGTTATGGAAATTTTTTTTCTTAATGTTGCCAGTGTTCCTTTAATTATGTCATTATAATTGTGAAATGTGAGTTGTTAACACTTTGTGTAAAGTTTATGGATGGATTCATTTTAATAATATTGCATGTTAGCCTTATTTTAAAACAAGTCATAACCTATTTCAAGCTGGAAAAATACAATGGCGAGTTTCTGGCATTTCTTTGGTAGCTGATATTTTGTAGAGGTTTACATCTGTTTTTAACCAATTTAAAACTAGGGGATGAAAGTCACTTTCTGAATGAACATTTCATGTGTGTGGAGAGATAAAGACCAGACTTTAGCACTAAGTTACTGTCCTGTGAATTAAGAGATGCTTTCAATAAACTTTTTTTCCTTTGATTGGAAAACCTGAAAGTTAAAGAACTCACTAAAGAAGAGCTCAAGAAGGAAAAAGAGAAACCTGAGTCAAGGAAGGAGAGTAAGAACGAAGAGAGAAAAAAGGGGAAGAAAGAAAAGGAGGGCGACCGGAAGGATAAGAAAATCCCTGGTGCAGACACATCCAGGAAAGAGTCTCCTAAGGGGAAAAAGGACAGAGAGAAGGAGAATGTGGGCCTAGACAAAAGTGCTGAAGCCAAGGAAAGTAGGAAAAAGTCCACAAATGTAAAGGATGCTTCTGGTAAAATGGTGTCCAGAGACAAAGATGACGCAAAGGAAGGGAGAAGTTCAGCCAAGGGAAATAACCAGAAAAGAAAGAACTGAAAGCTCTAATATCGTCATCCCAGGAAATGGTAATGTTCGTCGTGATTTGCTGCTAAATGGCAGAGAAAATTTAGTATTGCTCCAGTTGGGGAAGATGTGTCAGATAGGTAGCCCTTGAATGTATTTATTGGTGCTCAGTACGTAAATGGTTTGAAATTTAGATGCGCTGTCTTATGCATCTCGGTTTAAAAGATGATGCTTGTTAAAACCATGTAATAAAAATGTGATGTAATAGCTTGTTTTTATTAATTTATTGATCATGTATCCAGATAAGTGTATATATATAATATGACTTGTAATGAACATATTAATCGACTGAATACTTTCATCGGAGCTAAATAAGAATGTGAAGATTTCCCACAGTGTGTATACACTGAGTGCCTTTCAGGTGTGACAGATGCTCAGGTAGGTGGGAGGTTTTCTTCTTTCTCCCTTTACCCTTTGTCTTCTTCTCCTTTCCCTTCCCGCTTCCCTGCTTCCCTTCCCCTTTCACCTGCCCTTCTCCCTCACCCCTTCCCCTCTCCTTCCCCATCCTCTCTCTCTTTCTCCTCAGGCTCCTGTGGCAGCCCCTGGGGTCCTCTTTCCCTCAGTCTGTCAGGGGCAGCCCCTTGGTCAGGCTTCTCCCTGGATGCTCCTTTTCCCTCCCCTCCCCTTTCTCTCCTTCCGAGTCTCTCCTCCCCACTCTTTTATTGGCTCTTTTACCTCCTCCTCCATCCCTTCAGGCCTCCTGGCTACTCACCCTCTTCGCTTCTCTTTCTGCCACTCCTCCCCACCTGCTTATGTCACCCAGTAAACACTTAAGTTTCTCAAGTGCAGCGTGTACTGTTCTGAGAACTCTGGATGCAGTCATGAATAAAAGAAAGAATTTGATTTAGAAGAACAGTTTTAGAACACTTTTATTGATAATATCTTTACAGACTCAGAAGAGAAATAACAAGACTTTAAGTATTTCAAATTAGGATATACTTTCATTTTTTTATCACACAGTTTTTCATTTATTTCGGTGGAGTGGCATCTGTTTTTCATATTTGATTGTATTATGGTTTACCATTTCTAAGGAGCTTCAAATATGAGATCTAACTAGAGATCAGAACTTAATCAGAAAACATTTAATGAAATGAAATTTCAGTAAGAATACATTTCTACAAATGGTTTGTGCTGTCCTCTGAATGAAGTCTCAAATTTCTAACTGCAACTGCTGGTGAGATTCAGTTATGAATTGGAGAAGAGCAGCCTGATTTGTTGTAACAGAATCAAAAGTGCTGCCACAGAGCTTTTACCTTTTCAAAATAATTCTTCAGGGGCACCTGGGTGGCACAGTCGGTTAGGTGTCCAGCTCGGTTTCGGCTCAGGTCATGATCCCAGAGTCGTGAGATTGAGCTCCATGTCAGGCTCCACACTCAGCAGTGTCTGCTTGGGATTCTTTCTCCCTTTCTCTCTGCCCTTCCCCACTGTGCAGTCTCTCAAATAAATAAATAAATAAATAAATCTTAAAAAATAATAATTCTTCAACTTTTTTTGCTGAGAGCTTAAAAACAGAGAATTTGGCCTAATTGAAGATATTTCAAATCAGAAATGAATAAGCATTAAGTGCCAGTGTCTCTAAAAGTATTGTGTACCATTTTCTTATGTGCTATCACCGTTCCTGCCTAAAATCAAGCAGTACATTTGGTGGACAAAAATGCCAACTGACAGAATTTTATAGCCAGTGGGAAATCCTAGAGAATAATACCCAATCTAGCTAATCCAATCCTCTTATTTTCTTGTTCAAAAGCTATGGCTCAAAGAAATTGTAACACGTGTTCTCTTGGGGTTTCATGTGTCTATTAGTCAGGGTTTTGTTGTTGTATAGATTACCAGAACATTGTAAACCACACAGGGAATGTTAGGGCTCATTTGGTTGGCAGATACAGGGGCACCAGCTTCAGGTGGATAGATCCCAAGTCCAGACCTGTCATCAGAGCTGCGTTTCTTCCTACTTTTCATCTCAAGTCTTGGCTCTGCTGATGCTTTTCCTTGACTTTTTATTCTATATGGAGCTGCTACCACTTGATGAAGAAGATGGCCCTCAACAAGCCCCAGACGGATCTTTCTATTTGAACAATCCTAGTGCAAAGAGCCAGTTTTCTGGAACGGCTCTGGGAGAATTGCAACGGCACTGGGTAGGCCTGCTGACCATTTGTGACCAGTCCTGTAGTTGGGGTTGGGTTAGTCTTCCCAGCCTGGCTTCTGTGCACAGCGCTTTGGGCGGGGGCTGGAATGGGTCCCACTAAACCATTTGAAATTTTTCCCGCAGGGAGGAGGGCTTCTGGGAGGAGAAGAGGGAGGCTCCAACTGAGCACTGACCACAACAAGAAGCAAAACATTTACTCACCACGCACATAAAAGTTACAACATCTTAAAAATATATCCTGATGGTAGATCTTGCCGCTAAGATAAATGGATTGATTTTTTAATTCATGTACCAAATTTTAAGTTACTTTTTTCTACAGATTTTTTTTTCTTTCTTGGAGAAGGGCTGATAATTATATTTGCATTTACCGAGGGCATTCTAATAATTTCTACATTGGTTTTTAAGAGACAAAAGTGATGTGGGATAAAGTATATAAATGCTAAATTCTAAGAAAAAGAGGGGAAAAGAATCTTAGGATAACCTCATCAGCATAGGCACATTCACATTATCTATTGCCATTTGGTAAAGTGCTTGGAAATATTTTACTTCTGTCATAGTTTTCCTTTGACTATCAGCTCAAGAATTAAATTGAAACATCTCGACTAAAAGCATTTAAATAAATTTCAAGAGTTTTTATGAACTGGGAATGGATTTATTTTCTTTCCTCCTTTTTTCTTTCCTTTTCTTCAGTAAATAAAGGCTTCAGCTGAATTTATTGAAGCTGAGGTCACACTTCCATCTAATTGCATTGGCACTTACTATTCAACTAAAAACAGTGTGGGAGAAACTTTGCTCATGATTAATGCGTTTAAAACTGTGCTTGTATTGTGACTTGTACTCACCTTTTAATTCGGAGCGTAGTTATTTCTATTTCCTGCTGCTTCATATTGTTATCTAAGGATAATTAAAACCAGAAAGGTTATTACCCTTTTTAAAAAGTCATCTAAAAACAGGGACAAAAATTTCCTAATACAAAGTAGTTGGGAGTCAGAAGAAGTCCTGAAAAGTGAAAGCGAAATACTAAGAAAGTAAGTTTGTCATATCACAAACAAAATTGTTCTTTCAATTACCCTGTGAGATGATACATCAGGTTTTGAAAAATGACATTACTGTCATAATTTTAAGTTTTTGTAGGATAGTATTTCACATGACTGGCACGGCCACTGTAAAGATAAAGATGGTCAGTTTTACAAAAATATTTGGGAGCCTATCAGTTTTTCCAAGAATCTTTTTTATCCTTTAATATTTAGATTACTTTTTTTGAAGAACTATATCATCTCTTTTTCTTCATTTGTTGTGATGCGCAATGTCTGTTTCATTTGTTAAGGACTTTGTGTGTGAATTTTAGTTACTGCTAACATTATTACTAATCACCTTTTTGAAATCTTATTACTACCTTTTTTTTTTTTTACAAGATTTTTGGTTTTATTTTGTGGGTGATTTGCATTGTGTATAAATGGTCTTATCAACATTTCATGATAAGGGAGAGACTGACAGATAAATTGACATAAATTCATCAGCATGAATGCTTGAGTTAACCCAGGAGGATTCATTCTATAAGTAATTGGTTCATAGAAAGTATTTTATACTGCTGTGACCTGCTTAGTCATACAACTCTGTACCCTCAGAGGTTTTAATAATGATTATTTGGATAATAAGGACTCCCTATACATATTTCCATTGGGGAAAAAACCAGATAAAAGTAGTACACAGGTATGATTTTTTAAATTTTAAATGCTTTAACTGTAGTATCATTTTCTGTGAAATGGGTCTGGTGACTTGGGCCACATCTCCTGGCTTTGGTTCCTTTCTCCTCTGTTCTCCACTATTCCATCTCCTGGAATAATTCTCCATTGGTAACAATTCTCCAGATTGATAACTTGGATTATTTCACTATTAATTGCATCTTGGAAATGCCGGTTTTCCTCATTTGTGAATTGAAGATAATACCTTTCCTTCATGTGGCTGTGGGAACTAGCTGGTATTGGACCTGCATAAAGAGCTGGCACTTTGTTCATTTCCCCCCTGTTCTAGCTAAAGAGAAAGTTTTCATTCTTAGGAAACGGAAGGGTGGGTGTGATGTCGCAGATCTCTAAGTGTTATTCTCAGGGAAATCTTGTTTGGGAGTAATCTGAAAAGATCCCCAGTAACAGTCGTCAGCCTCCTGTCCTTCCTCCTCTGTTTGCCTGTAGACAAAACCATGTGCCTTAGATGTTTATTACCGGTTTGGATATCATTTTTACATAGAAACCAATTTTCACAAAAGCTTCCATCTTGTAAGCCCTACAAAGCAGAAAGTCCTCTGTTTTCCTCTTCTTTGTTCTCATTTTACACCTCATTTGATTTCACTGTATGTGTATTTATCACTCTGCATTAGCATCCGTGCATCCTAGAGGTCCGTCATTTATCTCTTCCTTGCCTCAAACATTACTTCTCTTGCATCCTAAGAGATGAGAGGAAGACATATACTTAAAGCTTAGGAAAACCTATACGTAAGGCTTTTGTTACTTTTGATAAATACCCATGTGCTTTGTCATCTCTATTTTGCATGTATAGATCCATTCAACAAATATTCTGAGTACCTGCAGCATACCAGGCTGTGCTAGGCACTGGGGATACAAGTGACAAGGTAACTGCAGTCTCTATAGTGAAATGTTAGGATATAAACAAGGGGTTGAGGAAGAAAATAATGAACCCGAGCCAGCTAATGCCAGTGCTGCCCACTTGGTGGGCCGTGTTTCACCTCTGCTGGGGAGCCAGCTGACTCATCACGTCTCCACTGATGTTCTCTCCGATCCTCCCAGGCTGGGGGCCTGTGTGTCTCCCGATTATCACGCTCATCACTTTGCTTCACTGCTGGATTTTGCTTTCCTACCGGACTGTGATTTATGTCCAGCACCTATCACGAAAGCTCAGCATAATAGGCATTCAATATATGTTTATTGAATGATGAATACATAAAGCACAGATCGTGTAAAAAATATTTCAGATATGTATATACTATTGAGTAATATTAAAAAGAAGAAAAAAAAGAATTTTTTCTTTTAAGAAAGACATAGGAGTTTCTGCAGTAATTGCAGGATGCTGTAACCACCTTGGACGTTGCCGATCACTGTGTTCCTGTTGTACGTGTGCAGGGAAGGTAGTAAATTCGGCTCTTTTAGAAGAAACGAAGGGAAAAATTAATTTGTGGGGAAAACATGGGTGTATGTTTGCTGGGTTTAAATTCTCTCATTTAATTCTTGAAACCCTTCTAAGGTGAGAGTTTTATCCCTGTTCATACTTGTGGAAAGCCAAGCTGAATCAGTAGTAATGCACTCAAGATGGGATTCAGATGGAATTCAGCAGCAGCCCTCTTGGTTCATGAACCTGAGCTCCTGTACGCCGTCTCGTGTTGCAGACGTTCCAGCGAGCCCACTGCGTTCCAGTCTTGGTGGAGACCCTTCAGGGGTCCTGAAACCCAAGCTCTTAGGAACCCTTTTGGCAGTTTTATACTTTTGAGATTTAGATCATCCTGTTCCTGCAGTCTGTCTGTTGATCTTGGGTCGTGCGAAGACGCTTTGAATCTGGAATGGCTCTTATTGTGTATCATGGGGCAGCTCTTTTAGTTTCTGGCAGAACTTTGACAGGGCTGCAGTTGGGATACCTGCTAAGATCTGTATTGGCTGATTATACGAGCAAGGAGCCACAACGACGTTAGCATGGTCAATCAGTATGTGCGTCTTTCTGGTTTATTGATTTTCCAGAATATTTCTCAAGATCATGTAGCTATTAGGGTTATTCTTGGGGTATATTGATTTATACTGTTAGACTACTTGCATTTGAAGCAGTAGCAGTCCTGAGCTCTTCCCCTTTGAATTACAGCCACTGGAGTAACCTAAGATGGGTGGCTCAGTCATTAAGCGTCTGCCTTCGGCTCAGGTCATGATCCCAGGGTCATGGGATCGAGCCCCGCATCGGGCTCCCTGCTCGGCAGGAAGCCTGCTTCTCCCTCTGCCACTCCCCCTGCTTGTGTTCCCTCTCTCGCTGTGTCTCTCTCTGTCAAATAAATAAATAAAATCTTAAAAAAAAAATCAAAATTTTCAATCTCTACACTACTGAGTCAGTAAGCCAAAGATTGATAAACCAGTTTTTTAAAAATGTCTTAGCTTTTATGGGCTTAGTCTGTGAAGTCCTATTTGCCATTCTTACTTTCCCAGATTTTGTCGAGGAACTGGTTTGTATGGAACTCTTAGGAAAAATGAATCCTTTATTTTCAGTCAGAATGAATAGCTCCATGATCCGGTGACCCCAGGACCTTTCTGATTCTCACGCCCTTGCTCCTTTTCTCTAGCTGCATTGGCCAAGTGGCTCTTCCTCTCTCCCAGCACTTTGCTTTCCCCCTCACCCCAGACCAGCTGAAGAATTTGTACTTGCTGGTCCAGAGCCTCCCTGGAACATTCTTCCCCAGCCCAAGTCACAGGGCCACATCCCTGGTTTCCGTCAGGAATCCGTTTACATTTTATCAATGAGACCCTTCCTCATCAATTCACCGGAGATAGCCTCTCCTCTTTCCCTGATGGCCTGGCACTCCCTGTCCCATATCTTCCCCATTCAATATACTTTAAACATTTCAGGTTTCTTATTTTTTTAAATTCTTCCCTCCCTATGAGAAGTAGGGCTTCTCAGTGTTCATTTTCTGTAAAACAGTGCCTTGCATTAGTAGGTGCTAAATTGTTGCTGAGTGAATGAATACCATATGCAATTTAGTAAGTTTTAAACTGCTACATACAGATGGGAAGAAAATACATTTATTTCACATTGCTCTCAGGTATAGTAGGGTAGCGGGTGAAAGAAGTAAGCTAATATTGGATTGAGGTAACTGTGTCAGATACACAAGTTTGCTATGAATGGTTGACTTAAAGTGCTCACATCACTTACTTTATAACTTCTTCCATTTTTAATTAAAATTGTAAGAAAAATCATATTTATTAAATGCAGACTTTTCTTTAATTTCCTAATTTTTCTGATGCGCCCGAAGAACTAAAAACAAGGTATGCTTTAAGGCAATTAATTGATTTTTCAAATCATGCAGGAGCTGTTGTGGTTGACTTGCAACTTTCATTCAACCCTAGATAATTACTTTCAGGCGTTATGGTTATCCTGTTCCCTTTGCCAGCTTAGAAGTGGAAATGGGTTCTGGTTTTGAATGTTAAAGCTGAAAGAGAAGACTGCTGGAAGCTTCTGCTTCCAGCTAAGATTTCCTCAAGTCCTAAGAGAAGCAGAGCAGGAGGTGGTTCTTTGCTTCTGGACGTCCTCTAGTCCACAAGAGGAGCAGCTAGGGGAGCCCCGATGGACAGCGTGAGGGTGAAGCTAGTGCTGAGAGCAAGCCCACCCATCTCTGCACTCCTTGTGAGATTAGACAATAAATTTCTTTTTCACTTGAGCTAGTGTGAGTTGGTGTTTTGTTGTATGCAGCCCTAGGAACATCAAAAGTGATGACATTTGTTTCATAATGTAATTTTGAGTATTTATTTCAGGGCTACATCCTTGCCATTTGTATCTCATCATAAATCCAATTTGAAAACCTTTCCTTTGATTACTACTGGACCTTATATGTATTTTTGTTTGTTTGTTTAGTTTTTACTTTTGCAAAAGTAATTTTACAAAATTTTATATGAGACCTGGACTTACCACTACTTCCTGAGGAACACTTATTCACGGATCAAAATAGACTTGGGTGGCAATATAATTTCTCGAAACACCAGAATGAAAGCTTATATAGGGCTAATTCTTCCATATGGCTTATCAAACTAGTAAGAATTAGTCTAGAATGTGGTTTTTTTTTTTAATTTTAGAAAGTTTATAGGGGTCTAGGGAAGGAGATATATTAATGTGATCCTCAGCTTTTTTGAAGTTTACATTATAGTTTTATGCTGATTTCACCTCTGGAGAATAGCTGTGACCAAGTATCAATAAATTTACAATTCAACTGCCACTTTGGACAGAAAAGAAAACTGCTCAATACTTTCTCTTGTTATATGCTTTTGCTTTCTCCTGTGGTTCTACGATTTCAATTTTAGAGACAACTCCAGTTGATAGAGAGAAAGCTGACTATGAGAACCATATGTCTAAATATTGATGTGCTAGTAGCTTTCAAACAGTTCTCACATCAAAAATTGTTTTCAAATGAAACTTCCTGAAATTTAATAAGAATGGGATTTGCAGGCAGTGTAAATCTTTATTGTTTGTCGGGGAAATATTTCACTGCTTATTGAACCACTGAACCCACGGAGCATAATTTGAAAACCTGCTGCATCGAGGATTAGTGAAGAATGACCCTGTGGGTTTTCATCCAAACTGAGATATTTCTGAGGAAGAAATAATGATTCCAGCACAACGGACAGAACCTGGGACTGCTCCAGGCAAATGAGTCCCATGGCTCTGTAGTGGTGGATGCCAGGGCACAGATAGGAATCTCTTTAGTAATAGTAGGAAACTGATCTGAGTCCCCTTTCCCACCTTTATAGCCTTTAGCCTGCCTAGTGTGGCCAAGGAGCCCTGGTCCCACAGAGGATCTCTGTAGCTATTGAAACTAGCAGAGTAGCCGCACCATTGGGGGTGTTCAGCCCTTGAGCAGGTGCTTACTGGGCACCTGTTATGTGCCAGGCATTTCCTGAGGTGCTGAGAGTACAAAGATTAAATGACACAGTTCGGAAGGTTTACCCTATTCATTCAGCAGAACGTAGCAATGAATAGTTTCATGACTGTTCCATTAACAATTGAGAGACACAAGAAGAGATTATTTAAATGGGCAAGAGCATGGGAGTTTTCAGTCCTGAATTCGGAATTTGAAATGTAATGGGTTGCATTAATAAGGCCTTCGTCTCTACCCATCACCCCCTGAAATTGAACTACGTGTAGGATCTGTGGTTATTTGTGTATTCCCTTTGAAATCTACATTATAGTTAGAAGTCACTATACAGTTAGGAATAGAACACAGCTGTATCCATTGGTGTTTGTTTTGATAGTATAGCGTGGAAGGTAAGTAACTGAAGCAAATAGAAGTGATGAGGTAGAATCCTGTGTATCTCTGCCTCACTCTCTTTAGGATTGGAGAGAAGAAGGTGAGAGTGTGTTTTTGCCAATGGGGGAAAAATGAAAGGAAGAATCAGGAAAAATACAAGGAATCAAAAAGAAGTAAAAGACATGGAGAGTTTTGCAGATTACAGTAGCATATGTACATTAAGAGTGGTCTGAAGTGCTCAGGAAAAGAAAAATGCCTCTCAATTCTGTACTGACCTTTCCACTCTAGGCCATTGACATGCATGACACATTCCCTCTAGTAACAGTTGTTGGTACAAGATTCTCGCTGGGGGTAACAAAGAGCCAGGAGCTGGTGAATGGAATGACAGACTCTGGGACCTGATTTAGTTTTCTAAAGAGTTGTATTTAGTAGAGGATGTATTTTAATGCTCTTCATATAGAATATCAAAGAAATCATTTAGTCTAATAGATTTTAGACTGGTGTTGACTTTAAAATCAGATTTCATGTTTATTTACCCCGATGTTTTATTTTCCTTAAGACGTTAAAAAAACACACACACATATCTTTGTTTTCATGTCTTTTAGCTCTTTATAGAACAGTATGATTGTAAGTGGTACCTTGAGAAGTTTGTAAATAGTTATGTATGATTTGTTCTCATTTTTAACTATAGTTTTCAAGAAGAACAGGTAATTATATAAAAATCAAAATGTGGCAGGCAAACAAATTCAAGCGTATCTTAGTTGTCTTACTGCTGGATTCAGAGCTCAAGCAGCAATTAATCACTTCTGAACACGAGGAGCTTGAACTCATATTGAACTTCTTTTGGCAAGAGCAGACATGACTCTATTTTAGAGATTCGTGAAGGCTTAAGCAAGGATTTTTGTTTTATTGTTTTTAAGTGAAAGGTTAACTTAGGAAAAGAGATGTTCAAGGCCCACGTGAAGTTACAGAGCAGTCTGTTTGCCTACTTGAGTTTTGAAGCATCTCTACATTCTCACGGAGTATGAAGTCTGAGAAACCGAATTACTTGCACTGTTGATGAAGTGTTCGAGAATATCGTTTTTCCTGGTTTAATATGTCAAAAAAAAAAAAAGGAAAAAACTCAAGTTAACTTTGTGAATAAAAATGCAGGCCTTAAAGAAAGATCTACTTCAAAGCCAACAGTCCCACCGGAAGAAGCTGAGCCATACCCGTGGCTGGAGGAGCAGGTCCCCGAGGATTCAGGTAAGCTCTCCTCGACCTCTGACCAGATGTGCCTCATCCTGCCAGCTCTCTGGTTTGCAATTTCCAGAATCATGTTTTACCCATAATTTGTGTCACAATGTTTATGGAAAATGAAGTATTTTTTTCTCCTTCTCTCCTGAGATTTTGGAGTAAACTTAATGTTTTCTAGTAAAAATTTACACAGGATAATTTTAATTTTGGGGATCAAGAATCAAAGGCACAGCGGAGGTGGCACAGTTAGGAACATCATGAACTAAATGCCAGGTATCTGGATTCCAGTTCCAGAACCTCTTACAGTGAAAGCACAGTTCGACACATAGTGTACCCTAGTGTTGTCATGGTCGGTTCCAAGATCTAACGGAGGCCTACTGGACTCCCAGTCTTTTTAATAGGATGGTCTCCTTTCTCCATCAGAGACTTTCCAGACCCCCACTTGATGCTGTGGGAGGCCTCTTGTACATCCACATGAATGCATAGATGAATTCAGAGATCTCCATAGTCACCCAAGGGCTGTGACCCACAGAAGGAAAACTCCTAAAGTCTGTCAATAAATTGGCAAATGAAATTCAAATCTATTACTAGTGTTTCCTGTTTGTGCTGTGATATTTATTGCAAAGTACTATTTAATTGCTGCACGGTTTCCCTTTACCTAACCGTTCTCCAAAATTTGGTTTCATCTTGCCACCTATTGGAAGGGTTTGGTATGACACTGCATATTTACTAGCAACTGAAGTACTCTGGCTGGTTTTGTCACTGTATGAATAATGATTTTCTTTTCTCCCTTTTAAGATCAGTATGCTGCTCTGATTTTTTTTATTTGTTCCAAACATAATCCTAGAATTTACTCTCTCCTTCCCAATCCTTTAGAGTACCATAACTCGAGCAAAACTACTTTTTTTAACGTTTTATAATTAAATGTGTATTTGGATTTAGCATCTCAGATACTGCTTTGCACTAAATAAATTTATAATTTAAGAAATACTGTTTTTCAAAGCTAATACCTACTCTGAAATGTTGTGCCATTCGTTTCAGCTCTCCTTTTTAAATTTTTGTTAATACTGCTCTACATTTAACTGATAACTTGTCCTTCTAAATCTGTCAGTTTATTTTCAACTCATATCCTTTTCAACTTCTTGGCAGTGTTTGGTTTAGTTTAAACGTTGCCTTTTCAGCCTTTCTCTTATCTAGGGTTTTGGCTTCTTTTTCTTCTCTACCTATCCTACAAACCCAGGTACATACCTCTCATTACAACACAATAAAGTAAACCCCCTCTTGGTCCCTACAGTACTTTCTATCTGCCCTCCAGTCCCCGGCCCTGTACTAGCCAGATTTTTGAAAAAAGAATCTACAGTTGCTTTCTTTGCCTTATTTTCCACTCAGTTTTTAACTCATTGCAATCTAGCTTCTGCCTCTCCTAATCCTTCCCAGAGGAAAGGGGGAATATCACAGAATCATGGAAAGGTGAAACAGCATGGTGGACTCACTGAGTTCAAAGCCAGTGCAGGTAGGTGATTCTGGAGAGGCATGTGAGGGCTAGATTGTGGAGGTCTTCTGTTCTGAGGAGCTTAGATTTTCCTCTTTTCCTGTGTTCGGGCTGAGGAAGCCATTAAAGGGTTAAGCAGAGAAGCAGAGTACCATCCACTCCAGTTACTAATATTAGATTCTCTGTGGATGGTGCTGTCAGCAGTCGTAAAACTAAGAATTGGTTAGGAAGCTGTCATGGGCATTGTGAGAGCCGAGGAGGGAAGAACAGAGATTGGCAGGCTCTTCTGTAATTATATGCAAATACATATAAAAATGGTGTGTGACATACAAACATCTATAAAAATAGAAGGTACTTTTTGTGCTTCAGGAATGGTTTTGTAATGTGATTAGCTTAACGGGTTCTTAAACTCTTTTCCCATCTGAAGTTCAAATGAACTTACCCTGTTTTTGTCATTGAGGATTAGCTTGTCAGTATAACTAACTGATGTCATTGGCATTATTTCATGTGACAGCATGGGTGATACTAAGTCTAGTGCTACTTCAATTTACTGAACATGGATGTTTGTTAAACAGAAAATTTATCGTAGTGTCAATGTCATTATAGCTTCCTGTTTGTTGTGTGATGTTTCAACAAACCCGGTAATCCGATAAGCAGCACAGTGTTGTTGGAAGGTCATTACTGATAGTGTTGACTTTTGTAATTTATATCTATTTGAATCTGTGGATCTGACTGTCAGATGGGCTTCTCCAAAGCCGAAAGGATTGTCGGTTATCATGTGGGTTCTTGTCCTCAACTTCTGACCCTCTCGGTCCTCACACAGTGGCCTGTCATGTGCTCTCATGTATGTTGGCCTCATCTTCCACATTTTCATCTTCATTTCCTTCCTGAAGTACTTCCCTTCCTGAAAGCTTTGCCCATCCCCTTTTCTTTATTCCATCATGACTGTGAATTTTGTTAATTAGAAACTGAAGTAATTTTACTCTGTGAGGTGTTTGCTAAACGTTTATATCTGCTGTCAAAATAAAACCAATCTTACTGTGTTTGCCAACATATAAAAAAAAAGTGGCAAATGGGTATGAAAGGTAGCATAGTTGATGAGCCAAATATATTCATTTGAATGTGTGCACCTGGATGTCATGTTTCATGTTCTTCATTAATACCTAGGTTTTTTCTACTTAATTATGTTTTTAATCATTGTAGGACTTCGGAATATTGAAGATGAAGTAGAAGAACAAATTCAGCCCCTTCTCCATGAGGCAGTCTACACAGAACATGGTATGAATTAAAATCCATTTTCTCGTGCATTGCTTGCTCAAATAATGGTTAATTACATAAAGTGACTTAGACATTATTTTTAAATTTAAATCATAATTGAGTGGTTTTTTAATTATTGGAGGACAGGTGTTTCTGAAAGAGCACTAAACTCGTTTTATCTTACCCTGCCTTACTGTTAAGGAAATTATCGCATAGATTTAATAAAGAAATGGTTGGAATAAATGAGAATAAATGAGTTAAAACCAATGATACATCAAGAACAGATGCAAGAACAGGGAAGAGGAAAATGGAACACAACCGAGAGCAAGCCGTAATGGGCTATGTGGATGCTGGCACCGGCCGGACCCTGGCTGCGTGCTTGGGCGGTCACCAAAAGAGAAACTTTTAATTACGTTGGTTATGTTACCAGAGAGGAAATGAACATGCTATCTACTTAGAGAATATAAAACATTTCCCCAGCTCTTAACATCTAAAGCATTTCTTATATGTAGTTCTGTACAGAGAATATTAAATGATACTTTAGAAACCCATGCTTTAAGATTTTATGAGACTGTTTCTTGAAACATCCCTTGATAAAAGCAGATAGTATAACCCCAAGATGTGAC
Source organism: Eumetopias jubatus (assembly GCF_037043125.1). Taxonomy (NCBI): domain Eukaryota; kingdom Metazoa; phylum Chordata; class Mammalia; order Carnivora; family Otariidae; genus Eumetopias; species Eumetopias jubatus. The sequence goes on from NW_028274810.1 coordinate 176,845,706, forward strand.
TCACAAAGGGATTTCGAAGAAGGCAGAACACATGGTATCCTGATACGCCTAAAGGTTTGGTGTGAGCTGAAGAGAGTCCTAAAGGAAAAAAATACGTTTCTTAAAAACAACTGGGACTATCGTTGAAACTGCTTTAGCAGGCCTGCTAAACTGTCTTACTCAGGCTTAGGTGTTTGGGGGTTATGTGTAAAGCATCCCATCCAGCTCCATCTGTGCTGTGCTGGGGAGACCCACTGCGGCTGAGCTGTAGGTTTTCACCATTGGCTCTTCTCGGTCTCGGAGCCCGTGTCCTTTCATTACCGGCTTCTGCTCAGCCAGGAGAGCCACTGCACCTGAGCGTGCATCTGCCTCTCTCGGCAAGCACAAGCTTTCCCTTCCTACATCTTTTCTTTAACGTTAACCTAACACAAAGATGATGCAGTCTGAATAAATCAGTGATTTCAGTATGATGAGGTCAGTGCCTTAACGGTGAAATGTGACGGCTGTGTGGGCCTTGTATAGACTTTGGCATTAGCAAAGGCTTCTCCGAAGAGGTGACTTTCTTTCTGACTTAGTAGCTGAAGGATGGCGTCATGCTTTGCCAGGTGGGTGTTGTTCTTGGAGGGTTCTGGGCAAAGGGCATGGCCCGTGGGCAAGCCCAGAGGAAAAGAGGATCCAAGAGTAGTTCAGGGTGGCCGGCCAAGGGAGTACCTAGGTGGAGAGTGATTGGGAAAGGAATCAGAGGATTCACAGAGGAATCAGAACCACTGGAGGGCGCTAGGGAGTGCTGTGCCTTGTCTGCAGTGTGAACATGAGCAGAGGGAGCGTGCTGGGGTGGGAGAGGAGTTGGGGGGCTCTCCTGGTGATCTGAGTGGGTCAGGATGGTCGGTCGAACCAAATTTAGCCAAGGTGGAGAGAGAGAAGCATGGGACGATATGGTAGACATTCGGGTGGGTGGGTGTAGGAAACCAGACAGAAGGGGGACGAATCAAGTCTAACATGCCTGGGTTTCTGGCCGCAAGACTTCCTCTTGGACTTACTCTCTTCTTTACTTAGAAATTCACAGAGGCCATGGCTTTAAATGTTATTTGTGTTGTTTCTGAGTATGTATCTGTAGCCCTATCTCCTCTGAGCTCCTGGTTTATCCAGCTGCCTGTTGATCTTCATTTGTATGTTTTATGGGTATCTCGGACTCAAAATGGACTTAAGCAGAATTCTTGATTCCTTTGCATTTCATAGCTCTCCCCCACACCCTGTAAAATTTTGCTTTTATTCCACTCTTTTATATGTTAGGTCTTGGTCTCCCCTCTACTTAGTAGCTTAAGCTAAAAACCGGGGAGTTTTCCTTATTTTTCTCTCTCCTCTTCTCGCCTCCTATGGGACCCACGGGCAGGTCCTGCCAGCTTGGCCTCCAGCACGTATCTGGACCGCAGTGTGGCAGCGTCACCGTCATCTCCTGCATGGCGGCTGCAGCGGCATCCCGTTGGGTCTGTGTTTGATGTGCCTTATGTGGACCTGGCCTTTTTCTTTTCCTCCTCTCAGTCACTTTTCTCCAGCCCAAATGCCTCTCTTTTCCTTATAATTGCCAAGTCTGTTTGCCTCGGGGCCTTTGTACGTGTTATTATCTCTTACTGATATGTGTGTGTTCCAGTCTTCACATCTTACCCGATGAAACATGGCCTCCCTGACCACCATCTCTGCAGTAGACTCTCTGTCCAGGGCCTTCTGTGCTTCTTCATGGTGTTTCAGGGCCTGTGGCTGCCATGTACTAACTGTGTGGTTTTAGCCAAGTTTCTCAAGTTCCTCGTCCTTCGAAGGGGGGAATAGTACCTACTTCCTGGGGTTACTGTAACGGCCATAAGAGGGCTTCGCAGTGCCTCAGACGTAGTCAGCCTGCAGGGAACTGTTTTGCTCGTACCAGGCTGTCACTGACTGAGCAAGGGAGACTCAGATAATGCATGGTGTTCCGTTGGTTTCCCTACTGAAAACAGGGACTTTCCATTAAGTAACTAGCGGTGGCCAAGAGCTAAATCCTGCTCATGTGAAGACTATAAAGTTGCACTGGATAACACAAGAGTAAGGAAAAAAGAATATGGAAAAGGGGGTATGATAAAATCAGTGACAGGAATGAGAATTGGTGATTGGTTTGCCAATTGGCAGAAAATCTGAAACGAGGAGAAACAATGTAGCAGGCTGTGTTGGAAAGATAGAAAACAAATAAATAGTGTGGCCATAAATGGGCCCACATAGTTCAGTAGCAGTGGAGAGCGTCGCTATTTCATACTAAAGGTGAGGGAAGGAAGGCTTCCTGCGGTGTTTGAGGAGAGTTTAGTGGCAGCAGAAACAGTAATATCCTTACGGTGATGATGATGATAAGAATAACACAACAAGAACAGTAACACCTAAATGCTTATTCTGGGCTGGGCAGTTTTCCAAGTGCTTTAATCCTCACAGCAATGCTATAAGTAGGTACTCTCCTATTTCCTTTTTGTGGAAGAAAAGTCCTTGGCACAAAGTAATTACATAACGTCTCTGGGGCCACACAGCTGGTGTGGAAAGACTAAATTTGGAGCCATACACTCGAGACCCCACACTCCTAACCACTTTACTGCCCTGTGAGCACAGTTGAGTCTCTTGTGTTGCTTGGTTAGAGTATTATGTATAGGACATACTGTGCTTGCAGCCATGTCAGGTTACTATTGGGAGAACTTTTTACGCCAAGATGACAAGCTAAACCGTATTGCAGCGGGATAAGTAGCCTATCCAACACCTACACAAAAGAAGCAGAATAGCTTAGTATATCATAAAAATTAGTCTCAGAAGAGAAAAATGTGCATTTCTGTATAACTCACAGGCTCCACATAGCAACCTTTGGATGCAAAGTATAGTACAGGTGACCTTATGCAGATGACCTAGCATACAGCTGAGAGAGGTATCTGGCTGTTCTTTGCAATAGAACATTTTATGGAGTTATTTAAGATTGTTACATGGAGTTTTAGGACAATTCTCAATGAGAGGTCACAAGGTGATCTTCTCTCTAACCTGGTGATAATAGAAGAGGCAAATACGTTAACAGTTATGAATTCATTTCTTCATTCCTTAAATACTTATTGAGCATTTCCTATGGTTAATCATGGCCCTGACTGCTTGGCATACATAGTAAATAAAATATATGAGGCCCCTGTGCTTGGTGAGTTCATGTTCTAGTGAGAGAAGGCCTCCCCCCGCCACCCAGGTGGACTAGCACTTGACCAGAGTGAGGACAGAGCTTCAGAGCGGGCAACGGCCTGTGCCATGGCCCAGATGAGGGGCAGCGAGTGCCCAGCAGCAGGAGCGGGTATGTGGCAGCCTTTCGGAAGTGGCTCATGCGTCCGTGTTGGCTGTTGCCTGTGGGCCCTTGTTGTGGACTCGTGTGACTCTGTTCATTGTGATCGTTCAAGGAGACGATGTACAACAAGAAGAGGGTGGACAAGCGAGAGAACCACAACTGGAAGATGATGATTTCCTCGTAGGACGTGATGCAGATGATAGATTTGAGTCCCTGGAGACTAGAACGTTTCGTGAAGGTAGGGCACGTTTTTTTGGTTTCAGAATAAAACCCAATAGACAATTTGTAATTACGATTATTGAAGTCTTTCTTAAACACCTTTAAAACCAATATTTAATTTTTATCTGAAGTTTATTTTTAAGTGGAAGCTGGTGAAACTAACTTTTCCCCTAAAATAAGTAGATATCTTGATTTTGATTCAAAGCACTTTCTTAAGGAAACTGTCAGAATATATAAATTCCTTATAGGAAGTAAGTGAAATGCTTTAGCACCTGACGTTTACTGTACACTGCTTCCTAGAGTGCCATGTATTAGAAGAAATTCAGAAAATGGATGAAATATTTTACTTGGCAATCTATCACAGTCTCTTGCTCTAACATGAACTCCATAGGTACAGCTTACAGAACACAATTCTTAGCTTCTGTACCAGGCATTGACAACCTTTTTCTGTAAACAGCTAGAGGATCAATATTTTAGGCTTTGCAGACCATATGGCCTTTATTGAAACTACTCAGCTCTGCTGTCATAGTGCAGAAGGAGCCTTAAATAATACCTAAATGGGTACGTATGGCCATGTTCCAGGGAAACTTTATGTACAAAATCAGGAGGCGGGCTTGCTCTGGGCTACAGACCATAGTTTGCTGACATCTGTTCTGTGTCAGTATCTTCCATTAAATGCTGGTTATTTAAATATCCACTGAGTAGCTTATCTGGGATCATTTGCAGAAGGCAAGTTAGAGCTACAGTTATTCATTGTTGACACATAGAGGGAAGTGATTTCTGTAATGCTGAACTTTTTCTCATGTATTTTGTGTTCTGCTATGTTTTAATGTGATACTACCGCGGTTATTTATTTGAAGCCTTGTTAAATGAGCACACATGCTTTGTTCTTATGGTATCTATTCTCCGTTCTTTTTTAAGGTGGCCCTTTAAGACTTTAATGAGTTCCTGAGAGATTTTTTTTTTAACTTTTTAATTAATTTATTTTTAAAGTAAGCTCTCTGCCCAATGTGGGGCTTTAACACATGACCCTGAGATCAAGAGTCACATGCTTTACCCTCTGAGCCAGCCAGGCACCCTGAAAGATTTTAATCCACAGATTGTATTCTGATTGATTGATGATATTTTATTTAGAGTATAGAAGTATATAAATGATATAATTGTATGTGTATAATTGTATACATAAAATGAATACTACTGAAACATTGTTTGAGATCAATGTTTCATTTCTAAAGAGTAAAACTAAAGTAAAAGGTTCACAGCACCCACACAAAATCAACCATATAGCCCATTATGTTCCACCATATAATAATCATCAGAGTCTGTGGTTGAGCTGCTTCAGGACCCATGCAAAAGCGTAGCCCCACAAGCCACAAAGGATCTGGATAAGAGGTATCTGGCAGTGTTTAAGGATTAGCTAAGCCTCAGTCAAGTTCAGGCAAGTTAGAAAGACTGTGAGAAACAAGTAATAAGTGAAATCCACAGCACTAATGAAGGTAGGAAGGTCCAGAGCCATAAGGTCTTGGATTCAAAGAGGGAATTTCTTGTGAATATGGTCCATAAAAGATGTACTTGATACCCCTACAAGTAGTTTTCAGTCTTGGACGCAATCAAGATCAGCTGGAGAGCTTTTAAAAGAATGCTTTGACCCACCCTAGACAAAGTGAATCAGAATGTCTGGGGTGTGGAGCCTCTAAAACCGGATCATTGTCAAAGCTCCCCAGGTCATATCCCAAGTGCAGCCGAGGTTGAGCAGCACTCTGGCCAGGCTGGTGATTTTTTCACATGTCTCCCCTCATGTCCCAGGCTGCTGGGTGTGAACAGGCTAAGGCGTGTGCCTCCATGCTCATAGCCAGGGGGAATCAGGTGGAGACGTAGCACTTGTACAGGCTAAAAATTGAGTGGCGAGGTAGCCTGGTCACAATACAGTTGGTAAATGGTTGCTAAGACTTTTTTTTAAGCATACAAAAGTAATGAAAAAGTAAAGTATATCTCCTTTTCACAATATTTAATGTATTGGGAAGCTAGAAGCAAGAAGCTCTTGATTTATGAATGAATATATTTCCAAAAACTTACATTCATGCTTATCGTTGAGAGCAGGAAGTACGCTTTTCCATAGTGTTATAAGTGATGTTATGTTGTGTTATAAGTGATGGTTATAGTGTTATAAGTGATGGTTCGATTCCCATACCAACCTACAAAATTGTATATAATGCATACTTTTCTATGAAAAATGTACACTCAAAATGATTTTGAGCTTGTATATGAGTTTAGCTGCATTGTGCATTAAAAGTAGGCATTTATAGACCAGCTTTGAAACTTCAGACCTTTGGGGTGCCTGGGTGGTGCAGTTGGTTAAGCATCTGACTTGTGGATTTGGCTCAGGTTGTGATCTCAGGATCGTGAGATTGAGCCCCATGTCAGCTCCATGCTCAACATGGAGTCTGCTTGAGGCTGTCTCTCCCTCCCCCTCTGCCCCTCCCCACTCTCTCTCTCCCTCCCTCTCTCTCTCAAATAAATAAATTTTTTTAAAAAAACTTTAGACCTTTAGTTATCAGTTTTTTAGAAGAGTTTATTTATTTATTTGACAGGGAGAGACACAGCGAGAGAGGGAACACAAGCAGGGGGAGTGTGAGAGGGAGAAGCAGGCTTCCTGTGGAGCAGGGAGCCTGATGCGGGGCTCGATCCTCAGACCCTGGGATCATGACCTGAGCCGAAGGCAGACGTTTAACAACTGAGTCACCCAGGTGCCCAGGCCTTTAATTATCATGTATGTTACAATTTCTCTGGGGAAAAAAATGCTTGTAATTTCTAAGTAAGGGATGCTGATAAAATGATTTCCACACTTCTGTGGTATCTCTTGCTCCCTCCTGTCTTCAGCCAAGATGGCTCAGGAAGATTGACAGCTACTCAGAATTTTGGTGTCTTAGATGCTGCTTAAATGACACATTTCAGTTAAGACAGTTAAGACACTCAAATTATCTGAAACATAAGGAATTTGATATTTTTGAGGTTAGGAGTTCAGATTGGGGGTAGGAAGAAGTACTTCTAAAAAGTTTATAAATCGAGAAAACCTTACTTTCTGACCTCATCTTTAATTGGGACATAGATTCAGTGTGAACCTAAAAGTTGTTTACTGAAAGTCTTCAGAAATTAAAAATATTTACACTTCATATAGTTGTTACATTAACAAGGGTCAGTGGAGTAGTGAGAATCCTGTGGTGGCAGCATTTTGCTATTGGGGGTCTGCGGGTTCAATTAGGAACTCATTTACCTTTCAGCTGCCCATCTTAGAAAGTCTCCTCTGTCTTTCCTTGTGTTCCCATCTGTAGACACTGTGCTTTTGCTCTAGAAAACAAGACACCACAGTGGAATGTGAAGTAGGCTAAGATAGCCCCTTTCCTGGGTCCAGCTTTGTCACTGTGTTCCACTGTTCAAATCATCCTCTCATTAGTCCAGGCTGTGGTGGCATTGAGTGGGTCGAAGAGGATGTGTAAGGCATTTCTAAGTGTAGTTCTAGTAAAAGATAAAGTGCTCAGCAAACAGTTAATGGATATTTTCATGTTTGATTTTAATAATTTTTTGCTTTCAAAATAAAATCAGTGGCAAGCATAGATTCAGGATATGCATCTATGGTAAATATACATACAATTTTATGAAAGTACTGCTATTGATTTGATGTTACTCTTTTCAGAAACTGAAGATAGTTACCATGTAGAAGAGACAGGTGAGATTTAAACTTAATACTCTTCTTTTTTAATTAGAACGAGTCTTTTCCTATAAAAAGAACATCATGAGAAAGAGAAAACATTATCTATGATTATCTATTAATATATTTTATAATATGTCATAAAATACTTAATATGTAGTTAATTGTTATATATAACATATATGGTGTCATAATTTCATGTGTGTGTTTCTTTGTGAATATAGTTTTTGTGCTTTTGAAGTCTGCTTCCTGAAGATAAACACCCAGTAGTGGGATTGCTAGGCCAACAGATACAGTAGAAGTGCATGTTTTGTAGCCTTAAATTACAAAGTCGATGAAAGATCAGGATTGTGTACTGTCACTGGTCATGCATCCCCAGAAGATATGGCCACACTGGAGGTGGACATGTCGTCTTTCAGTAAGCCTGTGTTGGCCAGTTTTTCCTCTGGTGCTGGAATAGATCCCTCTCTCTGTGCTTGAGGACCACATGGTACTCTTGGCTAGCATTTAGGACCTGTATCACTTCAACAATAGGTATTTGTAAATACTAGAACTGTATTGCGGTCTGGGAGTACTCAGGTACTGAGTCCAAGTGTGAGGGGCTGGGAAGTGTGTGTGCCCTTCCTCAGGCACACTCTTGGCGGCCGGTGCTTGCTGAGTGGATGGGAGGAGGGCTCACCTGCACCGCCATATCTGTGGTCTCTGTCTCTCTCTGTCTCATTAGTCTTTTGCTGAATATAGTTGAATTTGCATAATCTAAAGTTTGTGGTTCGATTATAAACCCATTGATGATGGGGACTATCTCATTCATCTTTGTATCTGGCATTTCACAAAGGTAGTACCTGGGTGTTCCATGAGTGAATATAAATGTGAGCATCATGATTTGATTTTACATTTCTGGCGTTACTGGATATTGTGCTTTTCCTATTTTGAATATCAAGTGTAATCCTTCTTGAGATATATTTCTAATTTCCTAATCATTTCTTAACTTACAGCTTCACAGGCTTATAATCAGGATATGGAAGAAATGATGTATGAGCAGGACAGTCCAGGTTTGTGATAATGTGTTTCTGTTTAAGGCACTGGCCAAAGCCAATCTATCCTGTGGTAAATGATTCACTCTGATTCAACACAGAGTCCTCTTTATAATACTCGCAACCATTTTTGGTTGCCCAGACATTGATAGAAATTCCTGAATATAGTTTAATATTACATGGAGGAATGAGGGAAGAAGGAGATGTATTTTTCAAACCACAATTGGGACTTTGCTCTTTGTAGATAGGACGCTGGGAAGGCGATTCGGAAATTGACGAGGCAGTATGGTGTAGTGGAGTCTTACTGGTTCTGCTCCTTCCTGTCCTTGTGATTTAGAGAGCAAATTATGGAACTATATTCAGCTTAAATTTTATTGAATGATAATGATAATATCTCTCTTACACAATTGTGAAGATTGGAATTAATTTGTAAATACTTTAGAATGGCATCTAGTAATGTGTTTGTTTTTTTCATGTTTGACAGAGGTGTATATTTTTTCTCTATAGATTCCACGGAACCTGTAGTAGGTGATGATGAAAGAAGGTACCACGAAGCAGGTACTGGGTGAATATTTTCATTAGATTGTAAACATTACTCAAGGCTTTACAGTTGTATGCTATGTTAACATGATTTTTCTTTCAAAGGAGTCAAAGAAGTGATCTTAACACCTAATACAAGTCTTGCCTTGTAACAAGATTAGATTATGAAAGGAATATCAGGCTTTCATACTTTAGCTCATCTACACTCGCACCATGACAAAACAGGATATTAATCCTTAATACTACTTTTGCATATCTTTATGCCAGTTTGAGGAATTTTTATGAAAATAATTTACTCGTCCTTTTGTCTAGTTGTTTTTGGGCAGAGGCACTTACCACTGACTGCAGACATTGATATTTAAAGGAATAGAATGCTGTATTTGAGATTAAGTTGTGGTTTTTAGCTAAGCAGTTACATAGAATACTGAGTTTAATACTGAGTTTTATTCTCTTTCTTGCAGAAGACCTTACATACCAAGACGATGATGAACCAGGTTTGAAAATGCTTCTTAACCTTAAGCCATCTACTTGTTTTAAAATCTACTCATAGTTTATAGAGTATGGAGGATAGTGTTTTAAGCTTCAAATACCATAACTTAAAAGCTCCAAATGAATGGGTCTTTTCAAAGAATTTACTTGGGAAGGTGTTTACCTCCTCCAGTGGCGCTGCCATTGACTAAATAATTTTTCTTAAATTCTTTGCAAGTTGCCTTCGGAAGCCGTTAAAAATTTTTCACAAGAACTTATCTCATTACTTTATAGTCTTAGTTTATAGTCTTAGCTCTCTTGACTAGCATATGTCTGGTCCATAGAAAACTAGTCAGAGTTGAACTACTCTAGTTTCCTCCCTACAAAGTAATCCCACTCTTAAAGGTGATGGATCTACTAGTATGGAGAAAGGTACAAAAGAATTTCACCGCAGGCTTAAAAGGGGCATAAAGAAGAGTTCGGGCATGTTTTTGGCATGAGTGGCACTAGATTCAGATTTGGGCAATTATAGCTTTGTTTGTTGCCCAAGCACTCCCCAAGCTGTTTTATTAAACTCCACAAAGTAGATTCTATTTTTGCGACTGCCGGGATGAAGGAAATAAGGTTCAGAGAATGTAAGTGATTTGTATAAGTTGATATGACTAAGAAATGATAAAGCCAGTGGTGTCATTTTTATTCCGCCACATTCATGGATGACTGTAAAAGGAGAGAAGTCAGTTGAGCATATCTTCATGTGTGAAGCAAGAAGGACGAAGAAGTGTATAGTGCTTGAGTCAAATATGGAGCACTTTCTATGTGCCGGATGGTTTGGGGGCTTGACATTCAAATAGGAGCAATATGGAATCCTACTGTCAAGAAACGTATGGTTTCGGGCGCCTGGGTGGCTCAGTTGGTTAAGCGACTGCCTTCGGCTCAGGTCATGATCCTGGAGTCCCAGGATCGAGTCCCACATCGGGCTCCCTGCTCAGCAGGGAGTCTGCTTCTCCCTCTGAACCTCTTCCCTCTCATGCTATCTCTCATTCTCTCTCAAATAAATAAATAAAATCTTTAAAAAAAAAAAAAAGAAACGTATGGTTTCATGACGGTGGTTCTCAGTTGAAGTAAATCAGGAGTGGCTGTGTATAAACCTGATATGCTAATTTATTAAGCATATGTATTTAAGATTTAAGGTCCTACTAAGATGACCAGTCACAGTAGCTATTTCTAATGGGATATGAATGATGCCATTGGAAGCATCCTGGATTCTGTCTTTCAGAACTGGTATTTTTATAAGAAATAACTTGGCCACTATGATTGCATCTAGATTTTCTTTTCAGTTTCAAATTTAAAGGAGAAAATAGGAATTTGGAAATTAAAAGTTATATGTAGAGATGAGACTTGAGATACTTTTCTAATTTCTGCCCCTGATTACAGTGTTTGTCTAAATATGCTAGGAAGAACATGTTTGGAAGGCAGTTTGCAGACTAGATCCAGAGAACTTTAAAATCAAACTTGAAAGAAGTGTAAAATTAGATACTGTGTTAAAAAAAGATATTGTAAAATAAATGTGTTTTCATAAGCAGAATATCAGAATAAATATAATTTAACATGTTAAAAGAGTAATAAATAGCACCTAAGGGGTCATCAAGATTTGAGACACTTTGGATCACAAGATTTTGAGATACTTTAGATTACCTGGTCAGAGAACCTAAACTTTTTTAAACAAAAGGGATTTAATAGAATTATTAATAGGATTATTCACTATGTTCTAAAAAGATACCTTTGTGACATTCAGGAACCAGGCTAGGGAAAACAAGTGAACATACGTAAGTGAAGCTGTAAGTAGGGTGAAAACAAAACTATTTTTCAGGGATGCCTGAGTGGCTCAGCCGTTAAGCATCTGCCTTCATCTCAGGTCATGATCCCAGGGTCCTGGGATCGAGCCCCACTTCGGGCTCCCTGCTCAGCGGGAAGCCTGCTTCTCCCGCTCCCACTCCCCCTGCTTGTGTTCCCTCTCTTGCGGTCTCTCTCTCTCTGTGTCAAATAAATAAATAAAATCTCTAAAAAAAAATCGTTTTTCAGTAGGAGAACAGAATATATTCTGTATTAAACTCCGTACATCTGGAACCTGGAAAACATGTGGCTTATTAAAGCTATGGAGGTAACCAGCTTTCATATTAAAAATCTAGAAAGCATCAAGCCTACATTGGATATACCTAGGAAATGACTACCGTCTCACCTTCTGATTGATTTATTTATATACTGCATATGTATTAACTATTTTATGTCTAAAACAGCACTGGGGCAGTTCCAGTGAGGAACACGCACATAGTCCATATTTCTATGGGCCTTATATTTTAGCGGCGGGTCGGGGAGGGGGGGAGAAATTACACAAATAGCTTCAATTTAGTGTTTTTCCTTACAATTGTGTTAAGTGCTGGTGAGAACAGGGACGGTGTGTAACAAGAGCATATAGTGAAGAGACCTACCTAGTTTGTGGACCAGGGAAGGCTTCCCTGAAGTTGGAAATGCCAAGGCAAGGAGAAAAGGTGGCCGGAATGTTGTAAGAAGCCTCTGAGGTGGGAAGATGTGTCTGGAGTGCTGGCAGTCTAATCTGGCCTGAGATTGCAATATGTCTGGGCTCCAGAAGATGCCTAGAGCTAGTCAGGGATGTTCACCTACCCTCAGGGCATTGTTCAAGGCACGACAAAAATCAGATATGCATTTTGTCAAGATTGATCAGTCTGATATGTAGCAAATAGACTGGAGAGACACAGAGTGGATATGGGGAGACCAGTTAGTTTAGTGTCATTATCCCAATCTGATCTTGCCTGAGTCCCATCTCTGCCAAAAGAGGAGTCAGAGGAGATGAGTTTCAGGAAAGGGATGTTCAGCAGTGTCCCATGCTGCTGAGGACCCACGCGAGGTGAGCACTGAGCACATGCCTTGGATCTAATGTGACAGTGGCCTCCTGGTGACCTTGGCAGGAGCCATTTTCAGTGGACACAGATGAAGGTGGACAGAGATAAAGTAGTTTCAGCCAGGGTGGTGGCAGTGATGGGTAGCGGACAAGCTGAGAAATGTAAGGAGATAAAGTTGACAGGGCGCTTGATGTGTGGGTGTAGCTGGGGGAGAGAGCAAGGTGTCAGGAACCCCGTCCACCGTTCCGGCTCATGCCCTTGATGGATGATGGATGGCGGTGCTTTTTCCCTAAGACAGGCAGGACTGGAAAACAGGAACGGGCCAAGAGGCCATGAGTATATGTTGACAGTGTATGTCGAGACATCCAGGGGGATATGTAATAAGCCAATTGGTAGTGCTTGGATCTCAGCAGAGACCTCTCATTCGTGGCTGTGAGTTTGGGAGTCATGAGTCTGTACAACATAATTGAAGCCAGAGGCTGAGATCACTTATGGAGGGAGGACAGTGTAGGGGCATGGGAGTCTCTGGCTGGCCTTTGATGAAAGCCAACATTTCATGCCTGGTAGGACTGGGACAAGTGATGAAGATTGAGAAGGAGAAAGGAAGGAATTGAAGGAGAGCACGGTCACACCAAAGTGTTTGAGAAGGAAGGAGCTGCTGAGAGATCTAACTCAGTGAGGTGGAACTCATTCCCTAGATGGAACGAGGTGGTCTCGGAGGAGCCTCGGCAGGGATGAGTCAGGGCCACAAGAGAGGTGGCAGTAGTTGGGGAAGGAAGTGAGGGGTGAGACAGCAAATGTGAACGACTCTTTGAAGAAATGAGATTGTGAAATGGAGGGGAGATGTGGGGCAAGGGGAAGCAGGCTCAAGAAAGGGCTTTTTTTTTTTCTTTAAGTTGCTAGAGACGTGAGCGTGTTTAAATACAACACAGTTCAAAGTGACAGAGTGAGCAACCAAGCGCTGCTCCTCTGTCTTACCAGTACCACCAGAAGGACAGGAGATGATGGGTTAAAAATGGTCCCTTACTCTACCCAGCGCTGAGAATATAGTAGGTGCTCAAAAAATTTTCTTTAGTAAATGATCGTAAAGAATACATTGATAACTGTGCTAGGAAAATAAGAAAGCTCACTCTAAGTGAACCAGAAAATTTGAGGCATTTTGGAGAATGGGTAAAGCTGGGATTGGGTTGACCCAAGAAAGCTGTGACCCAGCCGCACCCGAGAGGAGAGACCAGAGCCTCCTGTGTAGCAGACCACAGAGCCACTGAGCCCCATGCAAATAAACGAGGAGAAATGATGGGTGCTGGGCCGCGGGTAGGGCAATGAGCTCACAGTCTGCCAGCTGAACCCTCGCTCTGAGGGGCTGGTACCGGCAGTGTTGGCCCCCAGGTGGAAGATCTGAGAGTTGTTCCCTAAACAAATAGAGAATCTGCCCGGTAAAGCTCAGAATTCTCCCCTGCAGACATGAAAAAATAGAAAAGGGAAATTCAGTGCCACCAGGAAGTAAACAGGCTTTGGATCCTGGTAACAAGTGATTGGGGAAGAACCTTAATTTCCCCCATTTTACATGAAGAAAGTGTTTGTAATTACCCATCTCCTGTGACCAAAAGGTGGCCGACTTGGACTTTGAATCTGCGTGTGTTTGATTCCACGCCACACTCTTCCCCACCCTGCTCTGTAGACTGCTACTTCCCAGCGACTAAGCCCCAGGTGTTTAAGGATGAATTAAACATTGTCTCTGCTCATGAAACCGTACAGCGAGTGTTGTGTCACAGTGAGACTTAATGTAGTCCTAAAGGATTATTTCTTCTGTGTATTTTCTAGTATATGAACCGTTGGAAAATGAAGGGCTAGAAAGTTCAGGTAAGCTTTTTCTCTAAACGGGTGTTTCCTGCAATCAGCCCCACCCCCCTTGTATTTATTAAAACTCACATAACTTGTGGGACAAAGATAGATGTAGTAAGCAATACAAGACATTTTCAAGTCTCCAAGGAAGTAATTGCATATTGTCAATATGCTTATTCCCTACTTGTGATGCAAGTTTTATGTCATCAGGGTTGATGTCAGCCTGTTTGATGTATTCTTTGAATATAATCTAGGAATTAAAGTTGATATGCTAATATAAATACTTGTGAGTCTTCATAAGAAGCCCCCAGTCTAAAAAGAGCCAAATTTAGTTACCTTAGTAGAGATGAGTTAATTTAGAAACCTAGTGTGAGTTAATGTAAAATGTGTTTGGTTGTTTGTTTTTTTTTTTTAGATAATGTTGCAGAAGATTCAAACATAATTTTAGAAGGTAAGTTAATTTTATAGAGATAGTTTTACTTTTTGTATTGAAATTATGTTCCTGTATTCAACAGATATGTATTGGACACTTTGCTGTCCGTAGAGTGCCCAGGGCTAGGAAGGAGAGTGAAGACAACGGATAGGATTTCTGGTTTCCTTGGGGTTGGCATTCTCGTGGTCAAACATGATAAAGTAACTACAGATTATGAAAAGTGCAATAACAGAGATAAAACCAGGGTAGTCCAATAGCAAATAACTGGTTACAGCGAGGCTCTTCTAACTAGGGGGTGATTTTGTCAGATGGGGTTAGCCTTGGACAGGGATGGGTTGAAATTGGGTTCTTTATGTTGTTGTTCAGCTGCACGGGCTATTTTTGAAAGTGAAGGGATTATTCCTAAAAAATTGTTGCATATATTACATGGTGGTGCTTTGACAGCATGTAGAGTTAACAGAGATCCTAACAGTCTGCAAAGTTCTTTCATATACGTTATTTCAGTTGATCCTCACAGTGGATACTGAAGAGGAGATAGGACAATATCATTGTGCTTTTCGTGTGTGTGTGGCAAAGCTGGTATTCATCCCAGACTTGGGGCCCGCAGTGGACTCTGGGGTCCATGGGCTTTAACAGTCGGAAGTTGCCACAGGAAACATGTAATAGGGCATTTGCTCTTAAAATTACTCTTAGAATTCATTTATGAGCCCCTCATTGTCAGTTTTCAGGTTAAATGTTACTGCTTTTGAGCTTGGTTTGGCAGAATATATAGTAGTACAGTTGACTAAAATGGGAGAAGATAGGGAGGAGTGGAGGGAATGTGGGGGTACCAGAATCGCCCTCATTGTCCACCTAGCTGCCGGCAGGACCCCTCCATGGCTGCTGTGGGACCGCTGCGTACACGCAAATTCATCTCCACGTAGCAGGCTGGATAGTGTTCCAGAATTTCTCCTACCTCCTATTACTCAGTTCTTTTTGAAGAATATAGCCGAGTCTGTGTTTTTATTCAGTCAGAATCAGAAAATGGAAACCCCACATCCCTTGGAAGAACTTTATCCAACCCATCCCACCTATATCGTTTTATATTAAGAGACAACACATCACAATATGCATCTTGGCTCTGCCTTTCCTGTGTTTGAAGTAGTTTTTCCGAAGACTTCTCAGGCATTTTGATAAGCCAGTAGAGGACATAGTGGCGACTGCTAAGGGAATTCCTTTTGGGGGTTAGTGGGGCTCTGGACTGTGCACCGCTAGCCCCACCTGTAGTTTCTGTGCTCCTGTGTTTGGAACCTGAATGGTCAGTGAGGAGGAACTCAGCATAATTCGCATGCCCTCTAACCTCTGTTGCCCCCCTCTTCCTTGATTTGGCTCGATGCATCAATATATAATTGGATTCCCACACCAGAAATGCGAGTGTCATCATTGACACTCCCTCCATCTTTGCAGCTAATCCCAAGTCCTGGTGAATGGGCTTCGGAAACATTTCTCAAATGCATTCTTTTCTCTGTGGCTCTAGTGATCTAGTTCAGCCCTCATCACCTTCCTGGACAGCAATGGTCACCTTCTAGCCCATCATCTCAACTTGATACTTGTCCCCTTCAGATCCATCTGTCATGATGCCATTAGGGTGTTCTATTCAAAAGTACAGGTTAGGCTGTATCAACACGGTGCCTAAACCCTCTTTTTCTTCCCCATCTGTGTCAGTAAGGTTACTTTCTGTTACAGGCAACAGAAAACTAAACTTGAACTGGCTTAAGCATTGAAGATTCAGGTGACAGATCAGTTGTGAACTTGGTGAGGAATTTGGACTATATTCCAGGTGCATTGGGAATCTGGGAAAAATACTTAAGTGAGGTATGGCATAATCTGACTTATTTTAAAGAATTACTTTCACTCCTAGTTAGAAAACGGATTGGATGGAGCAAGAATGGAGGCAGGGGCCACCGTTAGGAAATGATTGGGTACCAATCCAGGAAGTGATCATGGTGGCCTGGAGTAATATCATGGCAGTGGAAATGGAGGGGAAAGTTTTGAATTTGAGAGAGATTTTTGAATTACAACTGATGGAACTTTCTGATGATTGTGAAGGAAAGAGAAATCAAGGGAGACTTCAGTATGGTTTGAGTAACTGTCGGATGGTGGGTAAACTAGGACATAGAGGAAACTGGTTTAGGGGAGAAAACCAAGGCTCCATAGTAGATATTTTAAGTTTGGGAATGTGAGATTCCCAGGCGGAGGTATCAAGTGGGGGGTTGGAAGTGCCAGTGAGAGGAGCTACACGGGTGAGACCTGAAATTGATGTGTTTGGGAGCCATCATCATGAGGGTGGGCGTCGAAATCCATACTGAAGTGGGTTTAAAAAGTCCCGGAGTAAAGAAAATCAGGCTGTGCTGATATAATTAGTTTGCTGTTTCCTTTTAAAAAATCCTCTCGTTACATCATTGCCAAAATACATTTCAGGTTAAGTCTGTTAAATGAACACTTTTTCAGAATAAAATTGGTTGAAAATTTATCTTGCAATAATGAGAAGGCTTTCTGAGTATAATATCAGTGATGGAAATAATAAAGTGACTTAACACTTTATGATGCATACAAGTTTTTCAAACCTAAAATGACAAGTAAAAGAAAATCCTGAGAAAAAAATACTGGTAAAGGTGATACAGTGCTAGTAGATCTCTGACTTACTAAGAACGAAATCAGTAGGCAAACCTTAACGAGCCAGTCACAACAGAGAAAGCTAGCAAACGCTCACGGTACTGCCACTAAAACAACGAAATATGCCAGAATATTAACTGTGATCAGTGGGAAGAGGTGAGATTTTTTTTTTCCCTTTTTCCTTTTATGTAAAAAATATTTCCAAATCTTCCATGTGGGTATGTATTATTCTTAAAATTAGAAGCAATTTAATATAAGAAGAAAAATGATTAGCTGCATTAATGTATGAGTTTTAGAAAATGCTATAAAAATTCTTCCTTTTGACCAAAGTCTGTTCCAAGTCTTTAGGAGCAAAAGGAAAGCTGATATAATCTTATCTCTAGATTAAGGTAATGTTCAGTGGGTTGTTAGCTATGAAGATCTTAAAATGTGATGTAATTTGATAGAGTGAATTAGATTCAATATATTATTATACCATTATGTGATAAAGTCTACAGTCTCTTTAGTTTGCAAATGGGATGAAGTGGCCAGGGAAAAAAGCAAGATGTTAAAAAAGTCATCTCCATATTTTTGGCCAGTCTTAGAATATATTATCTTGAATATTATTTTTCAGAAACTTTATTAAGGATAGTAATTTACTTTTAGGACTCTGATCTTTCAATTTCTTTGTGTTGTTTCGTTCATGTTACAATTAGGGTTATGTCTTAAAAACTTTTTAACAACATATTTTAAACATCTTTCTTCAGCTTTCTCATCAAGTCTGATGCAAAACTGTCACGAAGACCTGGGTTTTAATTCATATCTCCTTTGCCCAGGCAGCGAGTTTTGCAGTTAGTCAGTTAGGCAGATAATGTAAAGCCTATTTCATGAACGCTTGAGAAGTATACAACATTTTGCGAAGTTCTAGCTAATTCTTCTTTGTTGTAATAGTGTGAAAACTTAATGTTTTTGTTATCATTGCACACGAATCCCAAAAATGTCTGTAAAAATAATCACTGTAACTTAAATACAGCCTGTATCTTAAACACTGGTCGGCGATATATAATGGATTGTAATTTTCTTACTTATTTTAGAAGAGCACATGCCCCCTGCTGAAGAACAACAGGAAGTACCACCAGGTATGACATTTTGTTGGACGCATTGCTCTTTCCTTTTCTGTTTAATTTAAAATGTACTGTTGCATACAGCACAGTAGCTGTATGAAATCAGTCAATGAAGAGTAAAACTCCTGAGAGAAGGATTAATTATACCTAAATTTAAAGAGAAGATTGTCTGCATTTTGATCAGTTGAGCCAAAGTAAAGGAAAATACATGTCAGATTCAGTCTCGTACATGTTTGTTGAGCCGGAATGTGAGGAGTGTTAATGGTCAAAGTACCGTATGATTTTTGCCATTATAGATGGTAGTAGTAGTAGTTAGGTGGTTTTTTTTTTCCTTTTTTTTTTTAAATTGATAGGCTACTTGATGATGGATCAGAATTGCCTTAAGATGAAAGTTCTAGTAGTGCATACTTTTGTGACTTTATGCTTCTTCCCCATTCCCCATTTCCGTGAGGGCATCTTAGTGCCCTGGGCAATCCTGGCTGGCTGCCTAGGTCTCGTTAGTACCCGAAGTCTTTCTTTCCAGCCCCCTGGGTTCATCCATTTCTGTACTTTTCCCTCCCCTCTGCCACGTGCCCCTCTCACAGCAGTGAATTTAGACAGTGGGAACATCATTTCGACCAGGGCCTGTGCTTTCAAATGGCATTTGAGAGATGACATTAATTCTACCAGCAATCAGAAATTAACATACAAGCCTCCTGTTCTCATAGTGGGAAAGACATGTTTTGTGAAGAGGGGAGTTTCTAGGACCTCTATCCCAAGGGTATTTCCTCTTGCTTCTGTTTTTTATTTCCATTTTCTTTCTTTTTGGTTGAATTTTTGCTCCTATTTCTTACATTATGCTTAATGTGAATTTTGTGGCAATGATATACATTACTCTTGTTGATTTTGGTAGAAATAATTATAACTGTCAAAATCTCCTGACTAATAAATTTCAAGGAAAAAAAATAACTTTTATAATCAAAGAATATTTTTAGTTATATACCCCAGCTCATCTTTGCTTATTTCACGTTGGGATGTTACAGGTTTTGGCGGTTGTCATACCGTGTACATTTATAGTCATCTGTACAAATGCTTAAGAGAACTGGGTTGTTGGTATTATAATGTGAATGAGAATAGAAATCCATGGAGAATTTGGGCTTTTACATGATGGGTACTGCGCAGGTACGTGTATTTTGTGTTTAGAAAAGGTGCACAGAGCAGGGAGAGTTGATGTTTCTATCCTGCCTTTGTAATTTCTTCTTTATTGTTGAGGGTGCTTCACGGAGGGCCTTGTTTCTGCCTTGAGGAGGCAGAGCACATTACTGAGTTAGCATTTTGATTACCTCCCAGTACTTTAAAGAAATTGTCTTAGAAGTATTTTTTAAAATAATGAGTTTTTACAACATTGACTCTTTTCTAGTTACAGTGCAGATTTTTTAATATTGACCTGACTTTAGCAAAGGCATAAAAAGTAATACTGTTTTCTGGCCAGAAATTTCTGTGTTTTTATTTCCATGTTTTATAAGCTGAGCCCAAGAATTTCCTCACAACATAAATATAAAATACCCCGTGTTTGGGGTGCTGGAAGAAGGTGCTTTTTTAGAGGGGGTATTTAACAACTGAAGCCCAGAAAAATGAAGATTTGATTAATATCTGTACTCACTGACATACAATAAGTTCCCCATAAACCATGACCGTGGCTATTTTTGTTTAGTAATTAATTAGCCTGATCTTCAAGGTGGATCAAGAGAAGTTAAACCCTGAAAGACCTGCTCAGGAAGTTGTAACTTGTAATTTGGTGTCATAAAAATGTGATTGACTGGCTGCCCAGTTACATTGTGACCTTGCTAGAAGAGACTATAAGGCCAAGAGTTAGCAATAGTTATTTTTAATGATTGCGCTTGCTTTGCTTATTTCCCATTATTTTCATAGTCTTAGTGTATATTACAACCTCTTTTATTCAGTCTTACAAAAGAATAATAGTTGAGGGGTGCCTGGGTGGCTCAGTCGTTAAGCGTCTGCCTCTGGCTCAGGTCATGATCCCAGGGTCCTGGGATTGAGCCCCGCATCAGGCTCCCTGCTCTGCGGGAAGCCTGCTTCTCCCTCTCCCTTTGTCTCCCAGCTTGTGGTCTCACTCTCTCTCTGTCAAATAAATAAATAACATCTTTAAAAAAAAAAAAAGAATAGTTGAAACTCTATATTCGTGATCTTCTTGCACAATAAGCTGACTGCTCTTGTAAGTGTTTAATTATCTGTGTGATTACAAAAACTGCAGGAACACTGATGATAGGGCCTGTCTCCCTCCTTTGCAATGCTCCTTACCTTTCAGTCTTTAAAATCCATTATTCAGGGGAAACTTTAATGGAGGACCTCTGCAACATGCTAGCTGTTAGTTCACTTTTTCCTGGCCCTTGGAATCTTAACTGATGATTACTTTGCCCTCCCTGATCATTCCAAGACTAGGTTATACTGTCTTAATATTGCTTGATTAAGTTCACAATAATGTATTTATTGGCATGCTATAACCCCACAGGGCGGGAACTGTCTTAATTTACCGGTATATTGAGCCATACACTAGGGCCCAGCAAATGCGAACCTTTAGTAAGCATTAAACATTATGTAGGAGCTCTTCTAAGCACATTCCATGAATTAACTCATTTAATGTTTCCAGTTGCCTAAGAGGTAGGCATGCTCTTATCTCCATTTTACAGATGAGAAAACTGAGACATAACAAAGCGGGTCTGAGAGCCGACAGGTGGCAGAATGGAGGCTGCCCCTTGCATGCTGGCTCCAGAGTTCACACTCTTGGCCTCTGTGCTCTAGAGGGTTTTTCATAAGGGAAGGCCTGAGGGCTGATGTGTTCTGGGAACTGTTTTGATGTGGTAAAACTAGAGCTGTCATCTTACTCAGCATCTTTCTCTTCATGTACATTAGTACTTCAGCTAGGACCTGGAAGTGGTAGAAAAGTAAGTTGTCCAGTAGCTTGAGTTTTGTTTATATTTTTTTATAAATCTTTTGTTTATATTTGTAAATTTATAAATGCTTTGCTCTTGACAAGGATATAAAAAATCAGTCCTAAGAATTGATCATTCTGACATTAGAAATCGAGCATTTTGAATACCAGATTTTTTTTTAAATTGTTTTTGCAATCCATGCTCCTTTAGTGGGTTTTTACCTTTCTCCTCAAACCCAGATTTTTTTTTAAAGATTTTATTTATTTATTTGACAGAGAGAGAGACAGCACAAGTAGGCAGAGCAGTAGGCAGAGAGGGAGAGGGAGAAGCAGGCTCCCCGCTGAGCAGGGAGCCCGATGCCGGGCTCGATCCCAGGACCCTGGGACCATGACCTGAGCCGAAGGCAGACGCTTAATGACTGAGCCAGCCAGGCGCCCCCAAACCCAGATTTTTACTTGAAATCATATAGCGTGTGATTCTGGCAATATGACAGAATAAGTATGAATAGCACAAATTGATTCATTTATGAAGGAATCACTTATGAAATTCATCTGAGGAAAATTTCCTGCCAAACAGTATGTTAAGGCCCTTTCACTAACTGGTTCCAGTAACAATTTTTTTCTGTCATACCATGCCAGAGAAAAAAGAAGTTAATGTTATGTTTTATGGTGATAATCATTATTCAAGATGGAGATATGTGAGCACCAGTGTTTCTGCTGCTCCAGTCTCTCTGAAAATGGAGATAACATTTGTAACTCAGCCCACCGTGGTCTAGCAGTGGGGATGGCTTTGCTCTGCTTCATCTGCGCAAACTTTCACTCATACCTCCCCTTGTCACCCAGCATTTCCTAATGTGATCACTAGGGCATTAGCCAGCCTTAGTCCGGCAGCACTAGAGGTCTTTGCTTATGTGAATAAGCACCTAATATGAAGGTTACTGTTATAGATTTCATCGTTTACAAACGATGTACAAAGGTACAAAGGTTTGCCCTGGGCAAAGAAGATACTCGAGCAACAATATAGTGCCTGCCCCATAGCGGGTCGCAGTCCCATGGGCTTAGAGCCGAGTAAAACAACCACTATGATGTCATTAAGTCCCCAGAGGGGTAGACAGGGCAGCACAGAGAAGAAGGGATAATTAACCCCTTTGGGAGCAAGGGTGTGGAAAGTCACATAGGCCTCCCCATGTGTCGTTGTGCTGGAGCTGAGTTTTGAGGAGCAGGATTGACTCATGGGGATTGGAATTGGAAGCAATTTGCAGGGAGAGAGGGCTGATTGAGGGGAAGAGTCCGGGACGATTCCTGTTTTCCTGATCTGAATGCATGAATGATCAGCCCTTCATGGACCTATTGGAGGGAGGAGGAAATGGAGAGTAGCAGAGGAAGTGACGGGCCTGATTTCGGACATACTGGGTTTGCAATTCGGTGAACCACTTCTGAGTGGAGTCGTCTTTAAATGTTCAGGAGCACACATTTGGGTCCTTCAGAATTGTAAATGGGCTTTTAGTTTATTTGCCCTTTCATTGGTACTCATCATTATGCTTTGAACAGCTTCCCACAACCTCAGGTATGTTTGATGGCACAGGTTACAGAAATGCTCATTCCTCTCACAGGCTAGCTCACTGATAAATTCTAAAGAGAACCTGAAGCCAAACGCATTTATAAAAACATTATCTGTTGAGGTGTAATTGACACACGGAGATGTGCTCACTCTTGAACATACAGCTTAAGGAACTTGTGCCTGCGGTCCATTCCTGCACCCACCTGTCAGAATGCTTCTGGCGGTCCAGAAATCTCTCCTTCCTCCCGCTCAGTCCCATCCCCTCCAACAGCAGCTGTGCCAATCTCTATCACCACTGATTGGTTTGCTTGCTCTTGAATTTAATAAAACAAAACCAGAAGCAAACACACACAAAAGCAGATACACTTTTTTGGTGACTCTTTTTTGTTGTTCAACATCGTGTCTCAGTTTCATCTACTTTGGCATGCAGAGTATTGGTTTCTATTCATTGCCCTTTACTATAAATACACTACATTAAAAAAATCCATTCTACATTGATAGCTGTTATGAATGTTTCCAGTTTCTGACTGTTATGAAGAAAGCTTCTATGAATAATCTTGTACATGTCTGTTGTATATAAATACTCATTTCTGTTGGATATATAAAAGTATACAGATGATTTCTAGTTACCTCACATTAGCACCAAATCTACCTATATAAAAATGTCTGGATACACATGCACACATACCCATATATAGGTAGGTAGGTAGGTAGGTAGGTAGATAGATAGGAAGGCAGGATCATAATCCAGATTTAGAAATTATATCAAAATTTGGCTGGGCCTTTAAGTGCACCATCTTTTCTGCTCGAATTGTAACAGATCTAATGCTGTGATGGTAAAATCAACCAGATACTAAAGTTTGGAATGAGAAAGTATTTGCAAAAAATTGGACAAGAATGACTTTTACTGTATACTTTTTTTACCCATTTATATTGTCAGTAACATTAAAAACTGACATACGATTATATTAATGTATTTTAACTGCAACTTACAGTATCTGGTTGCTCCTTGAAAATCCTTCCTGTATTTGTTTTTCAAATACCATGCTAGATTTTTTTTTCCTCTATTACATTTCTTATTAATAACAGTGAAAACACTGACGGGAGAAAGAGAGTTAATGCTTGCATCTCTCAAAAGACTGAAATTCTTAAATTTAGTTGTAATTCTCAGATGCTCTAAGAAGCTTAAATTTTCATCAGCAGCTTTGCAAGTAATTCCCAGGGACTTCTCTGGGTAGTTAATCACTGTTTAACGAGTTGCCCTTAAAAACAACAATAGCACATAAAAAGCATTTACTTCTGTCGGTGGGTTTTTTTTTTTTTTTTTTTTTAAGTAGAATGAAAATGAAGCAGTTTCACAGTCTGTGTCTGGTTGGTCCTTTAATTTAGATTTCCCCTTATTTTTGCAGATACTTAAAGCTTCAGAAAGACTGCCCCCACTACCGCAGGAGGACCAGCCTAACCATACGCTCCAAAAGATGGCTGTGATAGGTCTTGTGACGCAATTACTGAGCAGACCAAGATCTTTGGGAATGAACACTAAAGATGTTTCAATCAGTCATAGTCCACTGGCATCTTAGTGTATTTTTTTTTTTAGAAACAAATTACATGTAATGTTACATTCCTGCATGTCCGTTTTCCATATCATCTCTTTCTTACTGTGACACAGCTTCCGATCTTACCTACATTTATGTGTGTTGTTCAGATAACAGTTGATCATATTGACGATGTAGCAGCATTTGTCTTGGCAGGGTTTCACTGTGTATATGACTAGTAATTACCCCTATATCTTTTGGACTGACCTGTGTAAACAGCATAAGCATGACCTCAAAGCCATGAAGAGTGCCCTGCGCTTGCACTCTGAGGCCCACTACTGATGGTCACGGTTAGCTGTGAAGACTGAGTTGTATATACCCGCACTGATATCCTTAGAGGACATTTCTACCTTAGCTTCGAGCGTTCAGGGTAAAACTCAGAATTTTGAGGTTCCTGGAGCTGGTAGCTCATTGATGAGAAAAGTTGAATATTTCGGTGAAAGTCTTAAGTTATCATGGTTAATTTATTTTTCAAACAGTTAAAATTCCTTGCTAGGATATAGGCAAAAGGAATGGCCTGCTCTGTCATGCAAAAATGCTGTCGGGCACCTCGGATCAATCATAGAATAGCTTTGTCCCTTCGGTATTTGTTGAAATTTTAGAAAACCTGTATAAATTGCTGGTGCACATCTTAAAGGTTGCTCTGCCATTAGCTAATTGAGTTATGCCCTCACAACACTGAAGATGGCCCCGTGATCTTACTAGAGAATGATGCCTCTAGCTGGGCTGATACAGGGCGTGCGGAAGGTGCACACAAGCCACTTTTCGTGCTGCTGTTTGCAACGCCTTTTCTTTTCCACCCTGAAGAGTTTCTTCTACTTTTAATGTGGTTTATTTGGGCTTGGCAATAGTTGCTGTTATGAAAATACTCATTTGTTAGGAAAAGAACGTAGTGACATCATTTTGAAAGGACCATGAGCTATTAAAATCAAAGGAAAAGCCATAAGAAGTAATTTCATTTCCATGTCAGGGATAGCTCTTGATTATGTTAACATTGTTTTAAGATAAGATGACTTTTTCCTCCCTTGCTTTTAGGGTTACAATCAGAGAGATTTTATATTTTTATCATTATAGATCATAGTTACAACGTAGTGAATGATGCATGCTGACCCAGTGTGTAATGAAATCCAGAAGATTGAGTTACTAAGAAAAGCAATAATTTTCTAAAGCTGTGATATGGGTAATATGGAGTTGCTACTCAAATTCTAATAAAGCTCTTAATTCATATTGTGAATTATAGAACACTACTTTTTATAAAGCCTTATTTTTTTAGGGAAACTTAGGAGTGACATAGAACGGATAAATGAGTAGAATTTTGCTGGATTTTTGTATATAATCTCTAGAGCTCTGGAAGCTGAGGATTCATTATGCTGTGGTCAACTTCAAATACTTTCTGATTCCAAATATCTGAATTAACGAGCCACACTGGGCAGTATCAATGGATTTTCTAAAAATGATGTAAATGTCTTCTGTTTAATGTTATTTGAGTGCAATAAAATGCAGAATTCTTCTCTATATTGTCCTTATTTTGAATTATTATTTTGTTATATAACAAAATCAGTTCATTTTATACTTGTATATTAGAATATTACAGTATCCTTGATGACTGAAATCACGAAGGTGTACCTTCGACCCTTTCTTAACCTGTTTCTAATAGGTGATGTTTATTTTAACATTTACTCTGATGCTTACATTGCCGGGAGCCAGATTAAAATGAGATAGCCCCTGCATCCATCCTTTGTAGGTTTTTGTTTAGCACCTAGCAGTTTTGGTAATTCCCTAGTGAGGCAAGCCCCACTCCCCTATAGCCTCCTCCTCCCCCATGACCATTGTACCATGAGGACATGAACTTCATCGTAGTTGAGAAGACGAAAAGAGTCTGAGCAGGTGGAAGGGCAGGCGAGGGTACAGCAGGTTCTCTTTCCATCTTCACTGGGGCAGAAAAGGAGAACTAGACAAGTAGGGAAGAAGCCTCCGGGTTCCAGAAAGTGTTGTTTTCTCCTCTGGCATGCCAGAAGACTTCAGACTCATTCACTCAGGATAAACAGACCCACCTTTTTTTGTTATGTTAATCACCATACATTACATCATTAGTTGAAATCTTGCCATTTGCAACGACGTGGATGGAACTGGAGGGTATTATGCTGAGCGAAATCGGAGGGGGAGACGAACCATAAACAGACCCACTTTTATTGACTGCATTGCCTCTGCTGAGCGCTTTGCGCATGTGGGGCACTTGCATTTTCCCAGCAGGTGGGGCTTATCCCTGCTTGCAGATAAGGAAACTGAGGAGCAGAGAGGCGGAGACACCTGCCAGCCATGGTCCTTCATGGTGAGCATGTGGGCAACAGATGGCAGGTGGAAACAGTTGGAGGGAGGCCAGATGCAGGCAGGAGAGCAGGTCGGAGACTAACAAGTAATACTCCAGGTGACGGTGGATGGGCCAACCTCGGGAAGTACTGGCAGAGAGACAGAGAAGGGGGACAGGAAAGTTGTGGCTGGCTGAGTGGGCCAGCGCCGGGGAAACAGAGCCCTGGAGAGTCACAGATGCCAGGGAGATGAGGAACTGGCGAGGGCAGCTGGGCCCGGATGGAAATTAGCTTTGGACGTGTGTGAGGTCCAAGAAGAACCGGTCAGTAAGCAGGGAAGCAATGTTGCTGGAACAGCATAGAGTTCAGGATATTTGAATTCACAGAAGTGATTTTCTTTAATGGTGTATGATCATTTTTGGTGTATGATTAAGAGTCCGTTCTTTTTAGTAAGGTTTTCCTTATCCTGAGTGGGGGGGAAAAGTAAGTACAGTTAGGGATTGCATCACACCTTTCTTCTTGAATACGAGTGCTTAAACCCTAGCTATGAGTTACAAGTGAACTTGGATGTGGGTAATTTTCCGAATTGGGCTGAGCAGATAGCTCCCTTTAACTTGGAGACTGTCATTGGAACATACAGAGTGTGATTGAAGTATTATTACAGAGGATACTTTCTAAATCAGTCTTACCTGTTCTGTGACCTTTGGCAAGATTCCTGAGCCTCTCTTAAGCCTTAGTTTCCTTATCCATGAATCTAAAACCACCTCCCAGCGTTGATGGGGTTGATGCGATCGTCTGCAGTAAGTGCTTAGAACAATGCCTGGCACCCAGTAAGCATCCAGTGAGTCCTTCTCCTCTGGGGCATGGTGAGGTCCCCATGGGGTCTCCCAGGGAAGCGTGTGTACACAGAGAATAAAGTAAAGCAGAGTAACACTTTACTGTTAGCTCTGCAGAATAGTAGTGAGGGAAGCTGGATCTCTGAAAACGCTTTTACCCACTGAAAATCAGAGGGGCCAAAATGCCTGCTCTGCTCATTTCCCCATATCCAAACACGAGTCACAGATGCCCACGTGTTGGTGTGAGGTGAGGGGCAGAAGGAGACGTGAGTGAGAGAGCTCTTGCCCAGAGCTGGGGAAGTTTGGGTTGGACCTTCTTCGGTCAGGCTCATTGCCCTCGTAAATACTGCTGCTGCGAAGGAAGAAAGATGGTGGCCCTTGTTCCCTGGAGGGTGCCTGGCCAGGGCCCTCCTACCCATTTAAAATGGGACCCATTCAAACCACTCCTCTTTCCTTATTTCTCCCCTGGGGGCAGGAAGATGTGTGGGGAGCCCTAAACTCCTCTTCATGTTCTCTCTAGTCAGGTTAGCAACTTGCATTTCGTGCTTGCGTTTTCAGATTACCCCAGCCCCATGCCAGGCGACGGATTCCTGGAGAACGTGGAGGGGCACAGCCTTCCTGCAGGCACTGCTGGTAGCACTGGAAGGACTCCCTGGGGACCAGGATTGTGTGTTGATGTTTTTCCTCAATCCTGTGTCCTCCGAGAGTGCATCCTATGAAATGATGCGCTGCCTAACTTTTTGATAAAGGAGGTTATGGTTAATACGATCAGAAATTCTAGGACATTCAACAGAGATCTAGAATGGCTTTTTGTTTTTGTTTTTATTTTTAAATATCCCGTGTACGTCCTGCAGCACTAGCAGGAAGAGTGTGGCAGTGAACTTGATAAAACCCACTCTTTGCACGAGGCAAAGCCTGCATGTCCCTATCTCCCGTTTCTCTTTCAGGGAAGGTAGGGAAGGGCGCTGTGGGAAGATTATATGCTTTGGAATGATGTAAACAGCTGACCTTGATACATCAGGCACTCGACTTTCCCAGCCCTCAGCTTCCTCCTTTGCACAGAGGGAGACAGACCTCCCCCTAGGGAGGCAGGAGGCAGTAGGGGGGCGCGAAGTGCTTAGACTGAGCCTGCACTGTGCAGCTTTCACAGGTCGTTCCCTTCCTCTCCATTGGTGTCTTGAAACGCCTGACCTATAAAAAGCCCTCCCTTGTATCGGAAGCCTGCCTCTGATTTACTTGTCACTTCCAAAAAGTGCAATGTTTGATAGGAATGTATGGAGGAAGCCGGCGAGCAAAAAAATCGAGTGTTCAGTGGTTGTACCCCTGATCTCACCCCACGGCCTGGTCTACTCTGGGGGAAGAACTGAGTCTGATTTTGTATCAGTCTCCCAAACTCTGCCCTATCCTGACTCCCACACATATGCCTATACACGTGTTCCTAGAAATACCCAAAGCTAGATAAGTACCTACGGGAACTATAATCAACTGGTCTACCATGAAATTTAGCTAGACCCCAACTTCTATGAAACAATGGGCTAGATCTGAGATAGTGCAGAAATGAGGTTATAAGCACAGGGTCAGGTCATGTGCCATAGTTTTCCACGTAGGGTGGATGTTGTTTGGTCCAGGTTCTGGGTGGGTATTACTGCACACAGTCCCATTCATGGGAGAGACCCTACGACTGTGGTTAACTTAGTGAGAGGCTGACACAGGTGGGCTGTCTGGCCCATCTCGTGTCCTCAGCACCTGGGCTCAGTGCAGGCACACTTAGTGTTCCAGCTGTGTATGTGTGAAGTCCTTGGGGAAGTGAGACTGGTGTCACCCCAGTGAGGGGGACATGCGGCATTTCTTTAAAGCACATGGTGGCTGTTACAGTCTTCTGGTTTTAGGAGACAGTATCAATATTGAACAAGCTTTGATGAGGGCTTCACTCCACTCCAGTTTGCTTTTATACCCACAGAGGCACTTTTGGAGGAGATGACCCACAGCCCTACTTTTCTATTAATGAGGAATACTTAGCTTGGTGCCTCATACCTGGTTACTTTTATAAATATAAGCCTGGTGACTTTTAAAAGCAATTCAAATGAGTCTAATCTTAATATTTTGTAACAAATTTCATGTGTAAAGAATTCAGGGTTTAGGAAAATTGGAATTCTATGCCCAGAAATATTTTTCTTAAATTATATTTATTTGAATTCATTTAAATATGATCCTATATTTTGAGATAACGAATAGGGACTTTCACAATACTTACTTTGTTTTGTCTTTACTTTTCAGAAACAAATAGAAAAACAGATGATCCAGAAATAAAAGAGAAAGGTGAGATCATCAAATAATGCCTTTCAAATATACATGGGAAGAAAATCATCACACTATTCATGAATAACATGCTGATTTTATTTTGTATCACCAGTTAAAAGAAATTGCCTCTGGGTTTATTATTTCAATGGTTTTATCAACAAACATCAATATTTACATAAACATTAAGAGCGAAGGCTCTAAAGAGATAGCCTGGCTTCTAATCCCGGTTTTGCTGTTCACTGTATGTATGTCTGAGAATTCTTTGCCCTCTGTGCCTCAGTTTCCTCTCTGTGATATGGGAATAAAATAGTACCAAGTTCAGGGACCAGAAGACTCCTGTTTCTATGATAGTAATTAAATGAAAATATGTGTAAGGTACTTAAAGCAATGTATAGCGCAGGGAAAGCACTTAGGAAATGTTAAATGTTATTATGTTAACATCCATGCCAGGAATAGAGATCCAGAAATTACTAGAACATGTTCTCTTTTTATAAGGAACTCTGAGTTGTTGGAAGGACATGCAAACAAGGTTATATCCATAAAGAAAGAATCATCTCTGCCTTCCCACAGTTGATTACAATGGGATTCTAATAAATTGAATAACCCAGTAGAATTTTAAGTCAGCTCTTACGAAGATTCCTTAGCTTACTTGGAGTGAGGAACTGAGTTAAACAATTATATAGATGATCATGGAATAGTGCTTATGCTTTTTTTTTTTTCATATTCTACTTCCCTTTATTCTTTCCAATTGTGGACATTTTTATTTTTCAGTATTTAATTCAAGCTTAGACAATAAGAATCTCTAAATAGTAAGTAAGGCTACTAATTTTATCCCTCACAAATATTTTTTATATCATTTAATTAATTAATTTATTTTTTCATCATGATAAGTGTGCTCTTTAATCCCCAACCTCCCCCACCTGCCTCCCCTCTGGTAACCATCAGTTTATTCTCTATAGTTGACAATCTGTTTCTTGGCTTGTGTGTGTCTCTCTCCCTATATTTTTTTCTCTTGCTCATTTGTTTCTTAAATTCTACACATGAGTGAGATCATATGGTATTTGTTTTTCTCTGACTGACTTACTGTACTTAGCATCCATTCTACTATCTAGCTCTATCCACGTTGTTGCAAATGGCAGGATTACATTCTTTTATTTTTATGGCTGAATAATATTGCATTGTAAATAAACCACATCTTCTTTATCCATTCATCTATTGATGGACACTTGGGCCACTTTGATAGTTTGGCTATCGTACAGAATGCTGCTATGAACATAGGGGGCCATGTATCCCTTTGAATTAGTGTTTTTGTATTTTTTGGGTGAATACGCAGTAGTGCGATTACTGGATCATAGGGTAGTTCTGTTTGCTTTTAATATTTGAATGATAAAATCTTTAATGGTTGAACATTACAATTTTAGAAATGCCTTTAATTTTTAGTAATGTTAATTTTCAGCATCTACATTTGAGAAGATATTATAGTACATAACATGTTATAATATACATAATGTACATGGTCTTAGTGTATACTTATTTGACGAGCATACAGAGTTGCTGGCCTCTGGCTGTAATTTTGTAGCCTTTAGGCTGGGAACTAGGCATTTAGTCATGCATTTTTTTTTTCCTGATTCGTTGTATTTAATTTTTTATGAAAGCAATACCAAGATACAGTTTTAAAAGTATGACTTTTAATGAAACACAGCAGCCTTCTATCTCCCTACTCCCTGTCTGTGAGGCCCATCCCTGACTTTCTTTTAGCTATTTCTTCTAGTACTTACCTACACATTTCTAAATAACTAGCTACTTGTGCAACTTTCTCGAAACTGTTGACTTTTCTACGTAGATGACTGGGATTTAGCTCAGTCACGACCCGAGTTCTCCATGCTGCCCCACCTTCCTGATCTGCCATGACACCACGACATACTCTGATCGTGATAAGTAAGTAGCCCCCTTCTCCCTAGTTTTGATTTCTACGATTTCAGTGACCCGTGGTCAGATGTGGTCAGCAAGCAGATGATCCTCCTTCTGACCTATTGTCAGAAGGTCGCTAGTAGCCTAATGCTACGCCCCAATGCCTGTGTCCTTCCCCTCACTTGATCTCATCACGTAGGCATTTTCTTATCTCACATCATCTTAAGAAGGGTGAGTACAAGATATTTTGAGAGAGAGAGACCACATTCCTATAACTTGTATTACAGTGTATCGTTACACTTGTTCTATTTTATTATTAATTATAATAATCTCTTATGGTGCCTAATTTATAAATTTAACTTTATCATAGGTGTGCATGTATAGGAAAAAACATAGTATATGTAGGGGTTGGTATTCTCTGTGGTTTCTGGCATCCACTGGGAGTCTTGGAATGGGTCCCCTGCAGATAAGGAGGGACAACTGTGCTAAGGAGAAAAAACAAAGCAAGCAGGAGGGTATCATCAGCTTTTGCTCGAGTTGATCGCTTCTCGGCCTTTTGGCTAAGATCAAGTGTAGAATTGATCACTTCCTCGATTCTGGAATGCTTCCTTCGCTTGGCTTGCTGGTTACCACATCGTCTTGGTTTTTCTCCTACTCTCTGCTGTGTGTGCTTTTCTCAGTCTCTTTGGATGGCTGTTCTTCATCTCCCTGATCCTCTGTCACTCAAGTGCCCCAGGACTCAGTCCTCAGAGCATTGCTCTATCTGCACACACTCCCTCGGTGATCTGACCTAATCTCCTCGCTTTAAATATCGATCTGCCAAGGATGACCACACTCGCCTGCAGCCCGGGTTACCGTTACCCAGTGTCTGCCGGAGAACCTCGTTTGGACGTCTGATAATCACTTCAAACTTAACTGGTGTAAACTGAACTCCTGACCTTCCCCCTCGAAACCCGCTCCTCCTACGAAGCGTCTCTTTCATGCCTCCCTGTATTTCCCTCAGCAAGTCCTGTCAGTCCTCTCCCCACAACATACCCAGAATTCCACCGCCTCCTGCCCCCGACACCCACCACCACCTGCCTCCCAGCTACCACCGTCTCTTGCCGGCGTTATTCCGGTTGCCTCCTAACTGGTCTTCCCGCTTCCACCTTTGTCTCTATAATCTTTCTCAATACAGTAGCCACGGTGACCCCTTCAAAACCTAAGCTGTGTCATGTTGCCCAGTGCCTCCAGCGTCTTCGTATATCCCTCAGAATAAAACGAAGTCCTTTGCTGTGGTTTACCAGCCCTCATAAAATCCATTCTACCTTCTCTGTCTTCTCTTGGTTTCCTCCCCAACATCACATCCTATAATACTCTCTCTCCTTTGCTCACTGTGCTCTGGCGACTCGGGCTTCCCCACCAAGCACGCACGGGACCCAGGACCTTTGCCGTGACCGTTCCTTCCAGGCTGACTCTTCTACCCCAGCACCCACATGGCTTGCCACAGTCTTTGCTCAAATGTAGCCTTCTTAGTGAACCTCTCTAACCTTATTTCAGGTTAAAAACCCCTTACTTTCCATACCCTGTTTCCTTGCTTTGTTTTCTCTATAACACCATGTGATTATATTTGATAGTTTAATTCTTTAGTATTTATTGTCTGAACCTCCCACTGGAATCAAATTTCCATGAAGACACATTTTTGTGTGTTCTGCTCACTGCTGCATTTCCTGTGCTTGGCACATAGTAGGCACTTAGTGAATATTGTTTGAATGAATTTCTGTTATGTTTTAATTTCAGAGGATTAATATGAACAGACATTACAGGCTCTATAAAACCCAAATTGTAGGAGTAAGAACCAGACCCAGATAGAACTCTTAGGATGGAAATCCCTGGGAAACCCAAAACTTGAGTCAGTGACACTGGAGTAAGAAGAAGACAACTGTTCTCATCCCTAAAGAAACCAGAGTGATTACATGGTCTCCTCTGTGACCTCACGTGTCGGAGCTCGGCGGATGCATGGATTGTCACACCCATGCTGCTTGGAGCACAGGACTGACAAGTGTTCCAAGTGTTAAATACTTTCACTTTTAATTTCTTCATCCAGAAATAAGTATCATGATTCTTAATGCCTCACAGGGTATACTTCAAAACAGGAAGATAAAATGAAACTATCTGTAAATCATAAATGCAGTCTGCTACTACTATTACTTTCCAAATATCTGAATTCCAGATTGCTTTGATTAGCAATGAAGTTGGTTGATTTGGGGGTGAATCATAGGTGTGCCAGTTTTAAGATTTTGTTAAAACCGTGCTTTTCAAAGATCCATATGTACTATCATAATCAGTTCTAAAAGCAAAGGTATTTTTAGCCCCCAAAGTACAACACATATAATTAAAGAATAAAGGATGGTGGTTGTTTTTTTTTTTTTTAGATTGTATAAATTTAGCTGTACAGAAAACTCACTAAAATGATTTGCATCATTCAGTTGGCCTTGGAGCAGTGGACATGTCTTGTCTTGGCTCCAAAGCAGAGACCACAGAGGTAGTACTAAGGCTGCTTTGGGGACCATGTTGGTGCACGTCTCACTATATCTGTTGCTATATCTGTTTCTCCCCACTGGATGTCACCTTTTCCCACATGTTCCATCTTCCCACAACCACAGACTGCATGAATCAAAAAGTAATGCAGTGCACAAAAAGCTTACTAGATGTCAAACTCAGTTACTTTTATTCATCCCTTTATTGAGTACGTACTGTGCACCTACTATGTGCCAGGCCCTATTTTAGGCACTGGGGCTGACATAATCAATAAAAACTAAGTCCCAGTTCTCCTGGTACTTGTAATTTAGTGTACGTGTGTTTGGGCCAGGGGGAGGTTAGATATGTAATTGTTAAAAATTAGAATATAATAGTGATAAGTATGAAAAGCAATATAAAACAGGAAAAGACTACAGAGAATGACAGTGGGCAGGGGTGTTGCTCTGTGGAGAGGCCTCTGGGACACTGACGTTTGAAGATGCCAGGGAATGAGCTGAGCGAGCATCCAGGAGAAGGGAGTCCAAGGATGGAAGAGTGCCTCCACAGTCCCCGGAGAAGTGTGCCTCGCATGTGTGAGGGTCAATGAGGAGGCCAGTATGGCAGGTGGGGAATGTGGGGGGGTGGGGGTATAGGCGTGGGTGAGATCAAAGGACTTGCAGGGTCCGAATCACACAGGGCTATGAAAGCCGCCAACCGTAAGGATTGTGTATATTATCTTGAGCGAGATGGCCGCTGGGAGATTCAGAGCAGAAGGCTGGTATGATGAGCCGTATGTTTCCAAAAGGCTCATTCTGGCTCTGGGGGTGCAAGATTGGAAGCAGGGAGACCACTTAGGAGACGCCAAGAGGTAATAATGGCTGGAATTAGGATGCGGGGCAGTGGAGGTGAGTGATGGTTAGATTATGCATGAATTTTCACGTAAAGTCATTAGAATTTGCTAATGGATAGGATATAAGGTATGAGAGAAAGACAGGTGTCAAAAATGACTTGGAACTTCTTAAAAAGAGGTGCTTGAACAATTCATTGAATATAAAAGTAAACAACATGTGGCTGATTTAACATAGATCAAGTGTCAGTTATTAGTTGATGGTTTGTGAGTCTTTAAAGGAATTTAAGAAGCAACAGAATACCCGTGCCTGCAAAAAGGAAATGTGTTTTGCTGTGTGTGTGTGTGTGTGTGTGTGTGTGTGTGTGTGTGAGAGAGAGAGAGAGAGAGAGAGAGAGAGAGAGAAAGAGAGAGAAAGAGTTTGTATGTGTTATAATTGCATTTGAATCTAGGACTTTTCCTGAAATTTTTCTTTGATTTAGACTAATACTTACTATCCTATTATATTATTCATTACAATTAAGGATATGCTTAAACAGTATATTTTGGCATTTAAAGATGTCCTGGTTACTATTTGTATTCTTTTAAAAAAGTAATAATCAGTGCCCTAACAGAACACCAGATGGCACTAGAAAACAAGTCACCTTTACACCAACAGAAATCCCATTTGTAATGCAGCTTAAAGGAAAGACCTAGAAGATTATAATATAGCCAGTAAATCAGCTTGATGCAACTGGTACCTCATATGGATACTTCTGGGTTTTCTGTGATCATAAGGAAAACAGAGATAGAACCAACATGAGCAACAATCAAGCCTCATTAAGAAGTTTTCTTGTTATTAAAAAATGTATACGTCAAAGAAGTTTTTCCTGGGATTCTTACAGCTGAATGGAACATATTTAAGCAAAGTTGTTCACCATCGTCCTGAGGATAAAAACTAAACTTATTAGTACAGCACCTGAAGTTTCTCAGGTTCTGGCTCCTGCTTATGGCTTTCCTCTGTTCACAATGCTCTTTCTTGCCTCCCCTCTTCACAATCTCCTGGCAAAGTCCTACTCCTTAGAAATGAGCTTAGAGGTTACCTCTGCTAGGCAGCCTTCCCTGATTACACACCTGTCTCTTACTCCAGACCAGAAGATTACTTTACCTCTGTACTCCCAAGACACCCCACGCTTGTAGATTTTTAGCATGTATTTTGAGTTTTTCCCTTAATTTTTAGACAGAAGGCATCTAAAAGGTAAGAACCATGATACCCTTCCCCATTTTGTATTAGTCAAGGTTCTCCAGAGATACAGAATCAATATAATAGGGTGTGTGTGTGTGTGTGTGTGTGTGTGTGTGTGTGTGTCTGTGTGTGTGTAGACAGAAACAGAGACACAGATTTATTGTAAGAAATGGGCTCGCATGATTATAGAGGCTAGCCAGTCCAAAATCTGCAGGGTAGGCAGGCAAGCTGGAGACCCAAGGAAGAGTTGATGTTGCAGCTCAAGCCCAAAGGCAGGCTTGAGGCAGAGATTCCTCTTCCTTGGTGGTGGTTGTGTGGGGGTTTTCAGTCTTTTTCTTTAGGCCTTCAACTGAATGAATGAAGCCCACTTACATTATGGTGGGTAATCTGCTTTACTCCGAGACTACTGATTTAAGTGTTCCTCTCATAAAAAATGTCTTCACAGCAACATGCAGATGTGTTTGACCAAATATCTGGGTTATCATGGCTTCACTTAGTTGACACATAAAATTAAGCCATTACATCCCTCCAATAGCATTTACCCATAATATAAGAGGAGTTGAATATATA
This sequence comes from Eumetopias jubatus, assembly GCF_037043125.1. Classification (NCBI taxonomy): domain Eukaryota; kingdom Metazoa; phylum Chordata; class Mammalia; order Carnivora; family Otariidae; genus Eumetopias; species Eumetopias jubatus. The sequence goes on from NW_028274810.1 coordinate 176,882,526, forward strand.
GTCATTGCATGAAAAATGTAACTTAATCACTTTCCTTTTCATCTGACGGTAATATTATCCTTTCATTTCCTTACCTCTTCATCTGATGGTGTTATTATGAAATGCAAATGGCCCAGATGATGGGCAGGAAGGGTTTATAGACAGAGGTATCAATGTGTGAATGAACCTTACCTGTCTCGAATGTACTGTATTTCATGTTATTTTCACAGAGGTTGTCCTCTAATTCTTATCAAAAAATCTTGTGAGTTAAGTATTTTTCAGCCATGTTTAGCCATGTTTCTTCAAATTTTTTTTTTCTTTTCCTCTCCACTGCTTGTAGTAGAGTCACATGTTAGAGTGCACAATGATGTCCTACATGTCTCGGGAACTTTGTTCTTTTTTGTTAGCATTTTTCCACCTTAGATTGCATAATTTCTATTGTTCTGTCTTCAACTTCAGTGAATTTTTCTTCTGCTATTTCAAATCTGCTGTTGAGCTCATGGAGTAACATTTTCATCCTAGCTACTCTTCTTTTCAAGTCTAGATTTCCAGCTGCTTCTTTTTTATAGGTTCCATTTCACTGTTGAGATTCCATATCTGGTCACTCATTCATACCATGTTTTTCATTAAATGTCTGTACTTACTTACAATCACCCATTTGAAATGTTTATCTAATAAACCGAGCATCTGGGCACACTTGGAGACAGTTGCTACTACTGCTTTTTTTCCTCCCTGAGTGTGGATCAGGAGAGTCCTGTTTCTTCGCATGTCTAGAAATTTTAGGCTAAAAGCTGGATTGTGTGTAGAATACATTGTGGCAGCTCTGGAATTTTATTTCCCCCTGAGGATTATTGGTGACCCGTAGACAGTTAACTTGCCTGGATTCAAACTAAAAAATCCATCTCCCTGCAGTATGAAGCAACTGCTTTCTCTGCTCAGGTTTGTTGACTTCCAGCTGCTGTTTTTTTAAGTTCAGCTCTCTGGAAAGCGGGGCAGGAGGTGCCCTGAGCCTGTGTAGTTTAGTGGTCTGCTAAGGATTTGGGCAGAATTCATACTCAGATTTGGGGGCTTCTTTCTGAGGATCATCTTTTGAATTTCCAGTCAACTTTGCCCACCTGAAGTTCTGCTGTCTTCTACTTCAAGCCATTAGGACTTCGAATTTCTTCTAGGCAAACTGGATGTGTACTGAGAAATGTACTCAGGCAAAACAAAACAAATTTGCACATTTCACCAGAGGAGTTCTTTCAAAAGTAGGTTTCTGTAGTAGTTAGCCTCCAGGAAGGCCCCCAGTGATCCTTGCCTCCTGGTATGCATGCCTCTGTGTGTGTGCCTCCTCTTTCCATTGAATAGGGCTGACCTATGTGACTAATAGGGCAATGCAGAATTGACAGAGTGCAAATCCCAAGGCTAGCATTGCACCTTCTACCTTGCCTTTCCTTTGGATCACTTGCTTGCTCTGGAGGAAACTGGCTGCCTTGTCATGAGAATATGTAAGCAGCCTTTGGACAGGTCTAGATCACAAGAAACTTGTGTAAGATACTAAATGTTAATGGTGGTTGTAAGCTGCTAGGTTTGGGGGCACTTTGCTTTGCAGCCATATATAACTAGTTTATCCTCATTGAGTTTCTGCCTGCTTTTTCAAAACCAGGCTCCCAGGAACCACTCATGAAGATGGAAAGTTATCAGTCAGCCCGGGATTTGTGCCAAGTTTATTCTCAAATTTTGGATCTTGGCCCTTCTGTGGCTCTCTTACATCCAAGATTTCCCTTTTAAATTTTCATCTGCTCTGCTCTCTTCATGCTGTGATCTGCCTTCTTCAGTGGGGAAGGACTCAGTTTTCCACTCATCCCTGACTTGGGATGGTTGGGAGCAAGCACCACCCTACACAAAAAAATCACAAACTCACCATTCTTATCCAATGTAGAAACTGTCTTTCAAGAGTCAGTTCTTCTGGGGGTGCCTGGGTGGCTCAGTTGGTTAAGCATCTGCCTTTGGCTCAGGTAATGATCCTGGGGTTCTGGGATTGAGCCCCACTTCGGGCTCTCTGCTCAGTGGGCTTCTCCCTCTCCCTCTCCCCCTGATTAGGTGTGCTTTCACTGTCTCTCTCTCCTCTCTCTCTCATGCTCTCTTGCACATATGCACACTCCCTCTCTCTCAAATAAAGAAAATCTAAAAAAAAAGAATAAATTTTTCTGTTACAAGTTTCTACCCATCTTTGGTCATTTCCACTGCCTTCAAATAGTTGTTTTAATATTTCAGTGACATTTCATTGATTTAATTGATCTAAATTGGTGATAATTCATTGATTTAATGAAATACAAATATTAACATTCTCTGAATACTAAAGAAGCTGAACATCTGAAATGTGTAAGCCATTCTGGATTCCCTTGCTGCAGACTGCCTAGTTATAGCTTTTGTTTTTCCTCATTGGTTTTTAGGGTTTCATTAATATTGATATTAATTTACTTGTTAGTTTTTATATTGCAAAAATATTTTCCCAGATAAATATTTATCTATTAACTTCATGTACAAAGTTTTACAGATACGTCATCGTTGAAACAAGTAAGTGTGTGAATGAACGCATGAGAGTGGTGTTCTCTCACCTGTTATAGTAGTTTGAATGTTCCAGTATCTCCTTACTCTCATATATTTTTCTATTATAATAAAATATGCACAAAAACATTGGACAGCCTTGATTCGGATGGCCTTGGCTTCGGGAGCATTGTTCTTCCGTCAAATCATTCATTCATTTATCTTACTGAGATAAGAACAGTAGCATCTGTTTGTGAAGACACCTGGCATCAAGCTTCAGTGACTTGGGTTTCTGAGAGTCCTTCACATGGGCTTGACCAAGTCATCACTGCTTTGAACTTAATTATTGTGTGGTCTGTCTAGGTAGGTCTTCTGTCTTGTAGCTGCCTGCTGGAGGTGCTTTGGTTCACTGTCTTTAGCAGTCCCTAACACACAATCTGTTCCTCATTATTAGTACCAGCAGCCCACCTAGCTGTAACTCACACAGGCTGGTGGTTCAGTTCGGGCCACACCATGACGCCGTCGTAAGTTTCCCAGAGTGTCGAAGCACGATGTAGCACTAGCACACTTAAACCACTTCCGGGAAAAGCTTCGAGAAAAGTCTCCCTCCCCACCCCCCTTGCAGCTGTGAAAAGAGGTTGTAAGAGAACGGCTGTTAGAGATTTATTATAATCATTACATTCAACGGCTACTGTAGTTTTAGTGGTTCCTAAAATACACCGGCAGTTATTGTCTGATTACTTCTACAGATAAGTTAATTATAGGAGATTTCTGACTCTTATACAAGTCTGATTTAGAGAGAAGTTTAATTACAGCAATTTTAGTGATTTAAATAAGCCCAGCATATATTACCAGTCTCAGCAAGTGTAGTCGAGTTTTTAGCTGTGTTGAAATACACATTTGCTTTGTTTTTATTTTTAATTTCATGATTTTCACCATACTGTAGTACCAGGGGTAATTCAGGGCACCTGTTTCCACCAGAATGAATCTTCAGTCAAACACACCGCAGGACAATAATAGCAAATTCTTCGTTATCATTAAAATCCCATTCTAATGCTTCCTGTTGAGCACTCAACAGCTTACGGCGCTAATTTCTGCCATGATTGTGACAACATGAGCAGGGGAGTAAAATTGGTTTATTAAGGGAAAAAACTCAGATTTAGTGTGTTTGAAAGTGATCATCAAGATCTAAATTTTCTTTTGATTGATGGGAAATATGACCCTGTGTACAAGTCAGAGTGATCCACTTTGTTGTGTATTAACACATGGTCAATTTGTATACCGAAGCAAATTAAAGATGAAGATATTAGCCACATATGCCCAAGCTGGCTTAAAATCAAGTTTTCAAAAACTGTCATAAAAAGACAGTGCTGTCAGCAGTTAGATATATTCATTTACTTAAATAAGACTTCAAATTGGAGAGTGCATTAGTTTGGAAAATGCATTACTGAAAATTACCTCGGTCTGATTACAGAGCTCTTCTCCAGAGCATTTTTTATTCTTCTGATGTAATGGTCCTGGCATTTACAGCCATAATTCTTGCCGTATGTTTATATGTTTTTCACTTAAAAATCAAATTTGTGTTGACAATAAAAAGTATTAGTAATAGTGAAAATAAATCAAATCCTTTCTGTTTCAGTTTGGGTGATTTTATTACATTCTGCCCAGGAAGCCCGACTTCTTACTCATCCCTAACACCATGGAATGGCAGTCATATTTTTCTCCTTTGCTAGAATGCTCCTTCTTCTTCCTGGCCATCGACTTAGGTCCTACAGTCCTTTGCTGTTACTGAGCCTAGTCAGCAGTGGCGTTGAGCAGGGTGGGAGTGGCTGGAGCCTGAGGTCAGGCAGACACTCAAGGACGGGACAGATAATTAGGTGCAAGCAGCAGGTGGTGTCCAGGAGGGGTGGGCAGTAAGGCCACTGTCAAATACATCTCAGAAACGGGGAGAAGCCATTATCACAGGGGTTTGGGAACAGACAATAAGCAAAGCTGGGAGCAGGAGGACGTTTCTTGACTGAAGTATCTCCACATAGAGGAGTCGCTTTGGATTCCTCCAGAGGCACTGGCACACCCCAGAGTCCCTTCGCTAGCCCTGCTCCAGCTAAGGAGCTAGTCCAGGGTGCCAGTGGCAGGGCATGAGATCGGTGCAGCGATAGGAGCAACACTATGACTGTGAGCCGGGCCTATACTGCGGAAAGGACCATTGTACGTTTATTAAACAGCTAACGATAAGCGTATGAGTCACAAATGGCCAGCAAACCTAACTGCATGTGAATCTGAGAAGAACGGGCCTCTTCCTCATCGTGGTATTGGTAGCATACTGAGCTGGGCTCGGGAGGTGTCTGTGTCTGAATCTGGTCGTGGACCCTCTGGGGCTCATGTCTGTCTCCTCTGCAGACTCCTCTCACTTCACACGAGAATCCATTCCTTTGCTAAACCTCTCGAATTTGAATCAGGATTGCAAGAGGATAATGTTCATAAATTCTCACTTGCCGTTTACACATGCTCAAACTTCAGGTATCAAAGAACATGGTTGTTATCAATGATCCTGTCTCTCCTGCTGTCTATCTCCACTCTCCTGTAGCAGCCAGGGGCAGAAACTGTCCTCTTTGGGATTTTTGCTTCTTATCTCTTAGAGCCAACTAATTTAACCCACATCAGGTATGGGTTACAAAGCAGCTCGGGACCTAGGACATATCATGTATTGAAGATATATTCCTACATGGGATGAAGATGCTTTGAGAAAAATAGAAGCCTAATACTAAAAGGCAAGTGCATTTTACTTGATTGGTTCACTTTTTGCCCGCCACACAGAAGGTGCTCAGCATCTAACGGGTCATTGCTGTAGACCCGTTCTTGAGTTGCCAGGGAGAACTTTTTTAAAAACTCTTATCATTAAATGATAAGAAAACATCATTGATGTGGTTAAAGGCATCTGTTGCATACATCCTCCAAATTACTCACTACTACAGATTATAATCACCTAAAGCAACTATGCAGCAACTTATATTGCAAATTCTAAACCCATTTCAAATCCTAAGTACATTTGTTCGCTTGGTTATGGTGGAATGATTTTTGCCTTTGGGTTAATTTTTAAGAAGTCTGCATGTGTGGATAAAGAGTAAGAGGAGAAATTATGTATATTTCTTTTCTTTTTTTTATTATGTTATGTTAATCACCATACATTACATCATTAGTTTTTGATGTAGTGTTCCATGATTCATTGTTTGCATAATACACCCAGTGCTCCATGCAGAGCGTGCCCTCTTTAATACCCATCACCAGGCCAACCCATCCCCCCACCCCCCTCCCCTCTGGAACCCTCAGTTTGTTTCTCAGAGTCCATAGTCTCTCATGGTTCATCTCCCCCTCCGATTTCCCCCCTTTTTTCCCTTCCTACTATCTTCTTCTTTTTTTTAACGTATAATGTATTATTTGTTTCAGAGGTACAGGTCTGTGATTCATCAGTCCTCCACAGTTCACAGCGCTCACCACAGCACATACCCTCTATCACCCAGCCACCCCATCCCTCTCACCCCCCACCACTCCAGCAACCCTCAGTTTGTTTCCTGAGATTAAGAATTCAGGAATTGTGTGTATTTCTAAACACATCTTTTTTTTTTTTAAGATTTCATTTATTTGAGAGAGAGAGAGCAAGCAAGCACACAGAGGGAGAGGAAGAAGCAGGCTCCCCACGGAGCAGGGAGCCTGATATGGGGCTTGATCCCAGGACCCTGAGGTCATGACCTAAGCTGGAGGCAGACGCTTAACCGACTGAGCCACCCAGGTGCCCCTCTAGCATCTTCTTCACAGGGGCTTCATTTGTGTTGGGTGAATGTGTATCCTCTTTCACCAGGTCTTGGGACTTGAGCTGACCCCTGGGCATTGACCCTTCTTAAAGAATGCTCATGGGGACTAAGGGACAATAGCTTCTAGCTAAGAGGATGATTTATTAATTTAACAAATATTTCCACTTACTTTGTTTGCCACGCTCTGTGGAGTGCACTTAAAATACTGCAGATAACTACAATATAAGGAGGTAGAGGTTATGGGCAAAATGCTGAGGGAGCCTGGTGAGAGAATAACTCACTGCCAGGGGGCAAGGGCTAGGGTGCTGAAGTCTTCATGGAGGAAAGATACTTGAGCTGGTCCTCAAGTAGCAAGCAAGGCTTATATCCGTGGAATTCTCTTTGAATAGACCTGTAAATTCAGATACTTAATTATTTTCTAGGGACAGAGAGGAGGGGTTGATGGAGAAGAGCTTATAGGTCTTTCTGTATGCAACCTGCTCATCCTCACTCCAGGATCAGTACCTCTGGGATCCCAGGGGGTGCTCTCTGTAAAACAGTCTAAATTCATTAGAGTCCTGTCTGGAAACTCTTGACACTATCACTTTTGGGGAAATTGTCGTAATTTGTTTTTTCTAATATCCATTGGTTTTTACCTTTCTCTCCCTTAATTTGTCTGTACCACTAATGCTCCCTTCTCCTGTTTGTTCCTTTCCTGGTCCATGTAAAGATTTATTAGAGCCTACTCATAAGAATAGATATCTATGTTTGAAATTCATTTAGAGCCTTCAGAGCTAATTCACTACCATGATTATAATACTAGCTCTATTCAGGTTGTATGAGTCACTCAAAACTAAATTTGAAATAACAGTGGAAGAAATCTATACAGCACGATGCCTCTAATTGATATGCTTTACATCAAAAGGCAAGGTTTGATAAAGGTGTGTTTCAGGTAATAACCTTGATTTTTATGCTTCACTGAAATTTCGCTCCTCTCCCTCAAGGATCACCGACTGCTTTGTGCGTCCATACCACCATATTAGTGTTGTTATTAGTAATGTCATTCTGCCTAGTCGTAGGGTGGAAGTCGCATTAATTACAAATTATAGCTTCAACATAAAACCAGTGAACTTGGGTGAGCCTTTTATTCCTGGGCCTTGTCACTTTGATTCATACTGCATCTTGCTTTTTAACTGCTGCCGTGAGCCCTGCGTGCATTTCTCGGCAGTCTGTTTTTTCCAAGGCACTTTGCAGCCAGTCCCGGGCAGAGCAGGATAGGGCCCAGCAGGGATGTGTTGTGTCATTAACTGCATACCTCCGTGTGTGCTGAGGAAGGAGGCCAGGGGCACATTGTCTTGTACTCCCTGAGAAGTATGATAATAGCTCAGCCGTGCACTTACTGGAGTGTTTCCCCATGATTATAAAACACGAGCGAAGAGACTCATTAGTAAGAAAGAAAAATGGAGGACTGGGTTTAAATTGGCTTGTAGGTTAATAGGGTCAAACATACTTAGTACATGGACACCGGAGTGATGGAAATTTTCACATGGGGTCTCTGCTCTTGGTCAGTCATCTTAGACTGAATTTTTGGTTTGATGGTTTGTTTTTGGATTAAAGTATGGGGCTGAGGGGCGCCTGGGTGGCTCAGTCTTTAAGCGGCTGCTTTCGGCTCAGGTCATGGTCCCAGGGTCCTGGGATCGAGCCCTGCGTCGGGCTCCCTGCTCGGCGGGAAGCCTGCTTCTCCCTCTCCCACTCCCCCGCTTGTGTTCCCTCTCTCGCTGTCTCTGTCTGTGAAATAAATAAAACTTTAAAAAAAAAAAAAGTATGGGGCTGAATGTGGTGTTTGGAGGTTGAGGCCTATAACAACATAAGAGGAAATTTGGAGACAGGAGTATTATTCAGCTTGCACCAGCCTTTAAAGTCAACGTTGTTTTTGTCTTTCTATCCATGAACATTTTCCTCATAGGCACTGAAATTCCTCTTACCAGTGTAAAGTCACTTGATCAAAACTAGAAAATTCTCGGAGTACGGTGAAAGGGTCCTTTACCAGGAGTTTCACCATCAGCCCTACCAATTCTTATTTGCTGTTTCATCTTGAACAAGTCTCTTAGGCTCCCGGAGCTTTTCTTTTTTCCACGGGTGAAATATGGAGGCGATTCAGCCTGCCCTCCTGCTGTTTTTGCAAGATTCTCCTGTCCTTGGATGACTGTTTCACCTTGCGGCGTCCTGCTATGTGGTTAGGAACAACTGTTTCATTACTTTCTCTCCTTTTATTATTTCATAGAAGGTGAAAGTGAGCCCCAAATCCAGAGGCTGTTTAATATCGTTTATTTGCATATGTTCGGTTTCTGAGAGGTTCTTGATGAATTTGAAACTTAATCCTCATGACATCCCAACATATTTCATGTTTTTAGTGTGAGAGAATACTGGTTCTTCAGGGATGTTTTTCTAGAAAGTGTTTATATGTACAAAAGGAGCGTCTACAAGCTGAATAAGGTGTGAGGGTGTTGGAGAGCTATTGGAACAATGGCTGTCGTGGCATCTCATTAAAGAGTAAGTTATGCTTTCCTTCTACCTTGGGTGTTAAGGCTTTATTAACACTGGGTTTGAAAACACCTCACAAAAAAAGCTAAATGCTTAAGGGATTTATTATAAAACTCCATCATGCCATTTATTTCTGTGGATGCTTGAAATTGCTGGGGTGAAATAATGTATTCAGCAAGGAAGCAAGTTCTCGCTTCCTCCCGTGAGTCCGCTTGATTGTGCTATTGGTATCTCATTCTTTAATTAAACTTGTCCAAAGATAGGATCAGCTAAAGTGTTTACTGTATAAATAGTTTTCATTCCCAGTGTGCAAGTTTAAAACCCTGGTAAAAAGAGTTTGCCATCTGTTAAAAACCAAAACATGTGGTATGCTCCTGCATAAAAATAAACTGCACATTATTCATAAAAAGAATCACAACATATAACATATCTTTGGGGCTGACAGTAACCTGTGCCATGTTAGAATGTCGCCACCTTCTCTCTAAGTGACAGTATGATCAGTAGTGCGTGGTGTTAAAAAAAAAAAAAGAAAATCTATGACATAATGAAATTAACGTATGTATTTTTATTAACATGAAAATAGATTTGTCTGAATGCAAGCCTTACTGATAAGAAATGGTAATTTTTTTCCTTTGATCATTTCAAATTTAATTATTTCTCCGAGTTTTCAGTTTACATCTTTTTTCCCCCTAAAATGTCACCATTTAATTTAGCCAGGTATTTACCTCTCTCCCTGCATTGCCGCTCCCTCAGCCCTGTGACGGTGTCTCTTCCCACTCCTGAGGTCCCCTTGTATTTCTGCTCTTTGCCTTTCCACTTGTCTCTACTCATGACAAGAAACTTCCTAAAATACTTCCTAAAATACAGGTTACTTGCTGCCAGTCATTAGAACCATCAGTAAGGGCACCTGGGTGGTATAGTTAAGCCTCCAACTCAGCCTCCCATCAGGTCATGATCTCAGGGTCCTGAGCTAGAGCCCCATGTCGGACTCCACCCTTGGGGTGGGGGGTGGGGTGGGATGTCTACTTAATTCTCTCTCTCTCCCTCTGTCCCTCCCCCCCCACACACGTATGCTCACTCTCGCTCTCTAAAAATAAATAAATCTTTTAAAATAAAATAAAATAAAACCATCACTAATAGCACATGGCCTGTGGAACAAAGTCTAAATCCCTCAGAATACTATGCAAGAAATTCCATAATCTGGCTCCCAGCCCCTTCCATAGCCTCAACTCTCACTCTTCCTAACCCAGAACCCTCTGTGGTTCTGCCTGACTCTTCAGGCCTGAACTTGCCTCTTTCACATTTCCATGTTTATAATTACCTCCTTCTTTGGAAGGTTTTGCCTGCCTCTACCTCATCCCAAATGAGATTTGTGCTTTAAAAGTCAGCTCAAACCCCAGATTCTTCCTTAATTCTTAGCTTATTGTTCCAGTTAGAGGTAATGTCTTGCTTCTCTGTATTCCCAGTGTATTTTATGATTCTTATTTTGCCCGATAACTTTTAACCTTCTATTCTAGTCATTCATTTACTGCCCCCGCCTTCCAAGGTCTAAATTATTTGAGGATAGAGGTTTGTCTTAGTCCCTTTGAGCTGCTATGGCAAAACTGCCATAAGCTGGGAGGCTTGGCAGAAACGTATTTCTCACAGTTCTAGATGTGGGGGAGTTCAAGATCAAAGCACTGGCATATTTGGTATCCGGTTCATGGTGCCTTCTCACTGTGTCCTCACATCGTGGAAGGGACGAGAGAGCTCCGTGGAGTCTCTTTTATCAAGTACTAATCCCATTCGTGGAGGCTCTGCCCTCATGAACTAATCACTGCTGGAAGGCCCCACCTCCCAATAACATTGCCTCGGGGGTTAGGATTTCAACCTACAAATTTGGGAAAGGGGACATAAACATTTGATCTATAGCAGGACTATGTTCTGTTCATCTTTGTATCCCCTATACTGACCAGCATAATACTTTGTCAGGCACTCCATAAATGTTTTTCCAAAATGATCTGAAAACTGAAAATCCATAATAACCAAATTCATGCAGTGGAGAAATTTAGATTAACAGATCAGAATAGAATGTCAGATTCTAAGTTGGATTTTTTTTTTTTCTCTAGAACTATTGGGCAATAGTTACGAATGTCCCAAAATATTCTTGGCACTCTTCTGTTCAGTATTTCTTATTGGGCAATCAGTGTCTCTTAAGATCCCGTGGGAATTTCTGGCTCATTGGTTTGAGACAAAACCAATTGCAGTCTTTGGATCTTGTTTGGATCCCGTTTCAGAATAACAAGCTCTAATAATATGAGTTCATAAGATAGGGAAATGTAAATACTGACTATCCAGTGAAATTCTGATATTCAGGAATTATTGTTAATTTCTTTTTAGATATGATTAAACCCTTGTGGTTGTGCTTGTATATGTTTATTATAATAGTTTTACTGCGATAGTTAATTTAGATAAACTTCTCTTAAGGCCTACAGTTTGATAAGTTTTCACATATATACAGCCATGAAACCCTCAAGATCACATCCAATGATGTCAAAAATTTCCTTGTGCCCCTCTGTAGTCCCTGCTGTAAGCTTGCCCTCTTCCCTTTCTATCCCCAGCCACTAAGGTCCCTCCATCTCCATGCAGTTTACGTTTCCTAGAAGTTTATATAAGTGGAGTCATATAGTATGTGCCCTTTTTTGTGTCTGGCTGCTTTCATTCGACAATTATCTTGACATTCATCCATGTCGTACTACGTAGGAATGGTTCGTTTCTTTTTATCAATGAAGAGTATCCATTTTATTGATATAATAGTTTGCTGTTCTGTTCACCTGTTGATGGACATTTGGGTTGTTTCCATTTCGGGGCTATTACAAATAAATCTGCTGTGAGCATTCATGTCGAGTCATTTTGTGAATACATGCTTTCATTTCACTTGGGTAAGTGCATGAGAGTGGAATGGTTGGATGATATGGTAGCTCTATTTTAACGTTTTAAGAAATTCTCAAACTCTTTTCCAAGTGGATTTATAGTTAATTTTATATTCTCACCAGGAATGTATAAGAGTTCCAGTTCTTCCACATCTTTACCAACACTTGGTATGGTCGATTTTTTAAAATTTTAGCCATTCTAATATAGGTGTGTAGTGGTGTGTCAATTGAGTCCTAATTTGTATTCCCCTAGTGACAAACAAATGATGTGGAGCATCTTTTCATGAACTTAATTTTCATTCTTACCTCGTTTTCAGTGAAGTGTTTGTTCAAATCTTTTGTCCCTACCCCCTTTTTTATTGGGTTGCTTGTTTTGTTATTACTTGAGTTTTGAGAGTTACTTACGTATTATTTTTCTAACACCTTTATCACATTTATGACTTGCAAATATTTTCTCCCATCCTCTGGGTTTTTTCATTTTCTTAACAATAGCTTTTGAATGGGGTGCCTGGGTGACTCAGTTCATTAAGCAACCACCTTCAGCTCAGGTCATGATCCCAGGGTCCTGGGATCGAGCCCTGAGTCAGGCCCTCTGCTCAGCGGAGAGCCTGCTTCTCCCTCTCCCTCTGCCGTGTGCTATCTCTCTGTCAAATAAATAAATAAATAAATAAATAAATAATCTAAAAAAAAAAGTAGCTATTGAGGACATTTTAAATTTTAATGAGGTCCAGTTTACGAATTTGTCCTTTTCTAGATGGTACTCTTGGAATCATGCCTAAGAGATCTTTGCCTAATCCAAGGTCACAAAGATTTTCTCATATCATTTTTCCTAGAAGTATGATGATTTTAGGTTTTATATTTAGGTTTGTGTTCCATTGAATTAATTTTTGCTTATGGTAAAGGTATAAATGGCAGTTCATTTTCAAAATATGGATATTTAATTACATTAGCAGAATTTGCTGAAAATATTACTTATTTCCTCTGAATTTCCTGAATTTGTGGTTTTGTTGAAAATGTCCATATATGTATGGGTCTGTTTCTGGACCCTGTTCAGTCCCCCTGATCTGTTAGTTTGTCTCTACATCAGTGCCACACTGTATGCTGTAGCTTTATAAGTCTTGGAATCACAGGTTATTTAAAAAAGTACTGGAGGAATAAGGTCTTCAAACTTTGTTCTTCTTTCTCTCAGTTGTTTTGGCTAGAGTGGAGGTCCTTTCTTTTTCCACATAAATTTTAGAATTAGTTTGTCAATTTCCACCAAATAAAAAAGGCTGCTGAGATTTTGCTCTCGCACAGAATCTATATATTTATTTGGGGGAAATTGATGCCTTTTCTGTGTTGAGTTTGGTAATCTTTTAACCTGGGATGTCTCTCCACTTAAGATCTCTTCAATTTTCTCTCTGTATTATCTTATTGTTTTGATGTACAGGTCTTCTACAACTTTTGTCAGATTTATCCCTAAATATATCATATTTTTGGATGTGATTGTAAGTGGTGTTACTTTAGTACTTCAATTTTCTGTTGTTTGTTACTAGTCTATGGGGGGAAAATGATTTTTCTATATTGATCTTGTATCCTGGAACCTTGCTAAACTGACTTAAACGTTCCAATAGCTTTCTTGTAGCTTATATCAGATTTTCTATAAAGATATTTATGTCACCTCCAAATAAAGACAGTTTGATTTCTTTATTTCCAAACAGGATCCCCTCTCTTTTCTTTTTCTTGCCTAATTCAGTGACTAGAGACTCCAGTAACATGTTGAACAGAATTATGAGAGTAGATATCTTGTTCCTGATCTTAGGGGGGGAAAAAATCAGTCTTTTATCAGTAAGTTGGTGGCAGTTGTAGATTTTTCATAGATGCTGTTTATCAGATTGAGAAAGTTTCCTTCTATTTCTACATTGTTAAGAGTTTTTATCAGGAATGGATTTTGCATTCAGTCAAAGGCTGTTTCTGTGTCTAATAAAATGATCATATAGGGTTTTTTTGTTTTTGTTGTATTAATATATGTTGCATTGATTGATTTTCAAATATTGAACCAAGTATGTACATTCCTGAGCAAAACCTCATGATGCATTATCCTTTGTATAGATCGTTGGGTTTAATTTAAGAAATTTTGTTTAGAAGCTTTTAAATCTGTGCTCATGATGCGCATGAGCATCTTTTTTTTTTTTCCATGATAATCTTTGCCTGGTTTGGGTTTCATTACAATGTTGACCTCATAGAATGAGTTGGGTAGCAATTCCTCCTTTTTAAGAATTTATGTGTTATGTATTATTTCTTCCTTAAATGTTTGGTAGAATTTACCAGTGAAGATGACTGGGCCTAGAGTTTTCTCTGTGGGAAGGATTTTAATTACAAATTCAATTTCTTTGATTGATTCAAAATATTCAAGTTATTTATTTCTCCTTGAGTTAACTTTTACTGGTTTGTGGCTTTCAAGAATTGTGTGTATTTCATCTAATTTGTTGAATTAATTGGCATGACATTGTTCATAATATTCTCTTATTGTCTTTTTAATAATTGTAGAAACTGTGGTGATATCACTCATTCCTGACATTGGTTATTTATGTTTTTTTCTCTCTTTTTTTTAATCTGTCTGGCTGGGGTTTTATCGGTTTTATTTATCTTCTCTTAAAATCAGCTTTAATTTTATTGATCTTATTATTTTTCTACTTTGTCAGCTATTAATATCTGCTCTGATCTTTACTATTTTCTTTGTTCTACTTTAGGTTTGATTTGTTCTTCTTTTTCCAGTTTCTTTAAGGTGGAAGCTTGGAAAATGTTCTGTGTGCACTTGCAAAAATGTGTATTCTGCTGTTGTTGGAGGGGAGTGTTCTAGAAATGTCAGTTAGGTCAGTTTGGTTCATATTCTTTTTCAAATCTATATTCATGCTGACATTCTCTCTACTGGTTCTATCAATTACTGAATCAGCAGTATGAAAATCTCTGATAGACTTTTGGGTTTTTCTACTCTACAGTTCTGTTTATTGCAGAGTCATGGATTTTGAAGCTCTGTTACTAGATGCATAAACATTTAGATTATTATATACCTTTAATTAATTGACTCATTTATCATTATGGAATAACCTTCTTTGCCACTGATAATATTCTTTGAACACAAATCTACTTGGACATTAATATAGGCAATCCAGCTTTTTTTTTTTTTTGGTATTATTAGAATGGCATGCCATTTTCCTTCCATTGGCTTTTAACTTGTTTGTGTTTTTGTATTTGAAGTGCATTTTTTGTAGTCAGCATATAGTTAGGTTGCGCTTTTTCATTGAAGCCGAAGTTGTTTGACATTTAAATGGGATATCTCTGTTTAATGTGCTTATTGATTTGATTAGGTTGAAATCTATCTCTTGCTGTCTGTTTTCTATCTGTCATTTCTATTTGTGCCATTTTTTCTCTCTCTACCTTCTTTTGGAGTAATTGAATAATTCTTATGATTTGATTTTATCTATTTTGTTATTAGCTTTAACTCTTATTTCTTTAGTGATTGTTTTAGGGTTTATAGCATACATCCTTATCAGTCTGCCTTAAAGTGATGTTAAACTACTTCACTATACTATATAGAACCTTATAATATATACTTCCACCTCTCCCTTCTGAATTTGTGCTATTGCTGTTGTACATTTTACTTTTATTTTAAAGTCTACACTGTGTTGTTATTGTTTTTGTTTAAACAATTATTTTATTTAAAACAATTATCTTTTGGGGTACCTGGGTGGCTCAGTGGGTTAAGTGGCCGACTCTTGATTTCAGCTCAGGTCATAATCTCAACGTCATGAGATTGAGCCCTGCACTGGGCTCTGCATTGAGCATGGAGCCTGCTTACAATTCTCTCTCTCCCTCTTCTTCTGCCCCTCCCCCACTCACTCACTCTCTCTCTCTCTAAAAAATAAGGAAAAAAACTTAAAATATAAATAAGTAAAACAATTATCTTTTTTAAATAAGGATTTTATTTATGTATTTGACAGAGAAAGAGAGAGAGAGTCCATAAGCAGGTGGAATGGTAGGCAGAGGGAGAGGGAGAAACAGGCTCCCCACTGAGCAGCGAACCCAATGCTGGGCTCGATCCCAGGACCCTGGGATCATGACCTGAGCCAAAAGCAGATGCTTAACCAACTGAGCCACCCAGGTTTTAAAGAGATTTAAATAATAAGAAAGAAAATGTATCGTAACCCATGTAGTTACCATTTCTAGTCCTTTCTTTTTTATGTGTACATAATATATTCCCATCTATTATCAATTTCCTTCAGTTTGAAGGAAGTCATTTAACATGTTATAGTGCAGGCCAGTTGGTAATGAATTCTTTCAGTTTTTGTATATCTGAAAACATTTATTTCACCCTTGTTTTGAGAGAGATTTTTGCTGGGTATAGAATTCTCAGTTGACTTCTTTTCTTCTGTTAATACAGTTGACCTTCGAACAATGCAGGGGTTAGGGGCCCTGAGCTCCCTGCATAGTCAAAAATCTACTATAACTTTGGACTTCCCAAAAACTTAACTACTAACACCCTGACCAGAAGCCTTACTGGTAATATAAGCAGTCAGTCAACACGTATTTTGTGCATTATATGTATTATACACTGTGTTCTTACAATAAAGTAAATTACAGAAAAGAAAATGTCATTAAGAAAACCATGAAATACATCTACAGCACTGTATTCTAAAAAAATCACGTATAAGTGGACCCACACAATTCAAACCCGTTTTGTTAAAGGGTCAACTGGATGTAAAAAAAATTGCTCCATTCCCTTTTCCCTTCCATTTTTTCTAATAAGTCTACTGTCATCCTTATTTTTCATTCCCTATATTTAGCATGTCTATTCTCCCCTGTCTACATTCAGAGTTTTCTTTTTATCACTGGTTTTGAAAAATTTGATTCCTCTCTCTCAGGAATCACTACCCTTCATTGTCCAATATAAAGTAACTTGAAAACCATTGTTTCATATATGATATGGAAATTTTTAGAAATTTGATTTTGTTTTTCATATATGCACTCAACCTTAATATGTGAAGACAAGATCCCCTCCTTTATTGTTATTTCCACCACATCTATTTCAGAAAGGCAGTGGCTTTATTTTTCAGTATATTAAATTATAGGTTTATGACTCTGTTTCTGATCTATATTCATATTTGTCTGTAATGAAAATTCAGTCAGTTAAACGTGTATTTTCTAGTTGTTAAAATATTAGAAATAGTTTATCTGTCACTCTGCTATTCTTCAATAAACTCAACTATTTCTCATTTTCTGGAGATCCAGATCTTTACAGTTGGATCACTTGTTAAAAATTTGTGGTCATCTTATATTTACCACCACTCCTACAAACCAAGATTAATAAATTCTATTAATATCAGGTTTTCATTTTCTTCACATACGGAGAAATTATCAAAGCACTCTTGGAATTTATTACTGTGATTGAATTATATTTAAAGATTTCCACTTGGGTTTGGTGACATCTCACATAATGTCTAAAAAAATATGAATCAAATGTAACTTGTGTCTTAAAAGGTATACTAATCATAACCAGACAATATTAATGTTGACAAACACCAAGCAAACATATGTTGACATCTGATAATCAAAAAAATAAGGTAGAATTAGAAACTGATCTTCCAGATACCTAAATTATTCATTCATATTTGTGTACTAATATTTAGATACATCTGCAATGCTGCAGAGCAGAATTACCTTTTTTTTTTTTTTTTTTTTAGTATAGGTGCTTATCTCCTCACCTTTGCAACACTCCCTCCCCTAAGATTCTTACTCAGTGGTGCTTAGAAATGTCTATTTGTTTCAAGTTCCCCTGGTGGTACTGGTGTACAGCCAGGCTTGGAAATTGTTGCTTTATTTAACATGACTGGGAAATCAGTATTTCATAGAAACATGTTTTTTTTACTTTTTATTTATTTTTTTAGAGAGAGAAAGAGCACTGACGGGGGGAGGGGCAGAGGGAGAGGGAGAGAGAGATTCTTTTTTTTTTTTTAAAGATTTTATTTATTTTTTTGAGAGAGAGAGAGGAAGGGAGGGAGAGAGAACAAGCAGGGGGAGAGGTAGAGGTAGAGGGATAAGCAGACTCCCCATTGAGCAGGGAGCCCAGGATCATGACCCAAGAGGAAGGCAGACACTTAACTTGCCGAGCCACTCAGGCGCCCGGGGACAGAGAATCTTAAGCAGGCTCCACACCCTGTCTTAACAACCCTGAGATCATGACCTGAGCCAAAATCAAGAGTCAGATGCTCAATCAACTGAGCCACCCAGGCGCCCCCACAGAAACATATTTTTTAAAGGCCTTCAATACCTTTAAGAACCACTGAAACAAAATTTAGAAATTTGGTAGATACTTTTCTAAAATACTCTTTATGCAACTCTGCCTTCTAAAATCATATGCTGCACATAATTTAATTTTCCTATGGGACTGTGATGCCCATTTTAATGAACATCAGTGACTGTGCAGTGATGCCTTTTGGGGCTTTTGAAGTGCGTAGCACCGTTTACCTCTACAGTCTGGCCAGTGCTGAAATAGGCTAATTTCTGTTCGTTTTCCTGTCTTTCTGACTTTGGTCTGTCAGCTTTTACTTTTCCCTGCTGAGTGTACCTCTGACTCAAGCAACCCTCACTCTCTCTTTCTAATGTGTTACTTAAAGTGAGTTAAGGGCTCAAGGACCGGAAGAGCAAGATTGTTAGAATTGTATCTAAAATAAAACTGGGGGAAGGCGGCTATCCTCTCGTGGAACAGTGCACACAGAGATGAAATTCATAGTGTCTGCAGCAGCTGTTGGTAAGCCTGTGGACTGCCTTGGCACTGAAGGGGTTTCTTTTATGTATAGAAAACACATTACTTAGCGTCTCTGAAATTTCTAATTTAACATATGGGGTCACATCTGTTAAAGGATTATTAATCTAGAAAGGGAGTGATGTATAATTTATTAAAATAACTCTATGGGGAGACAACGGACTCCATTTAATAAACTGGAATAGTTGCTGCCTCCACTGAATGCTCCCAGTGGAATTCCACATTAGTTCAATAGAGGGGGCAGATGAAAACAATTGGCCTTTATATAATGTTTACTGTGTTGTATTACTTAGTGTCTCTCAGCTGAAAAATATTTATGTTAGCTGTTCGGTTTAAGCTTTGAATATTGAACTCCTGCTGCTATATAGTTGATACTTCTGAGAACAAGAGTCCCTTGTTCCTTAGCTGTAGGAGGCAAAGGAAGGGTGCACCACTCTCCTTCCCTCCCATGTGCAGTGAAGGCCGGCAGGTCAGAGAATCTGCCTAGGGTTGCCCAGATTTACCTCTTCTCCGGGTACTGTAGACCTATAAGGTAGATGGTATTAGAGGAGGCAGGCTCAAAGGGGGTTCTTTTTGGATCAGATGTGTTAATTTTCCTCTCTTGCAGCGATAATACAAAGATTCCTGCCAGAAGCACTTCCATGGCTGTCTGCTGATTGGGTTTCTCAGTAGCAAATAACATGACTCTGTCTGGATATGATAGCAGATTTCTTTCACCACCCCCGTCCCCACTGTGAAGCCAAGCAATAGAATACTGTTGGGGCAGAAAAGTTTTCCCTTCTTCCCTTTTAGGTTCTTTGTCTGGTCTAATAATTAAATTGGCATAAGACAGATTAACAAGAGAAAAATAAAAGTTTAATAACGTGTGGGCCTTTTGTATAGACGGGAGAGACCCAGGAAAACTGAGTAGCTCTCCAAAATGGCTGAAGCCATCACTTTAAATACCATCCTCAGCTAAAAGTGAAAGATGGTGAGGCTGGGGAGCCAGTCATGGGAGCTTAGCAGGAAAAACCCAATAAACAAGTGTAAGATTGTTATGCAGACTTAAGTCCGGGCTTTCTCCATTGATAAGAGTTTCTGCACATTGAGTGATCCCTCCTTCCTGGGAGGGAAAGATAGCCTCAAAGACAGGGAGCCACCCTTAAAAATGGATATCTCCCTTGTTCTGTGCTAAGCATGGAGACTGCTTAAGATTCTCTCTCTCCCTCTCCCTGTGCCCCCACCCCTGCTCATGCGCACAGGCTCTCTCTCTCTCTCTCAAAAAAAAATAAAAAAATAAAAATAAAAAGGAAATCTCCCTTGTAAATGTAAATGTCTCCTGCAAAAGAGTAACTTCTTCTCCGTTTTCAGAGCTTCTTTTTGTGTCTGCAATTTCTTAAAAATAACCGGCTTAAAATAATCAGTATGCCAGAGAGGCATATCTTGGAGTGGCGAGATTTGCTCCCCTAAAATACCTTGCACAATTCACACTTCTAAATGAAAGAGAAAGAATTGAGTGCTCCCATCCTCCTCCCCTGCCTGTGCCTTGAAGGGACACTGGTAAATGTGCAGATATGGGCTTGTTTTCCCTGTACCTCCCAGAAAGAATTCCATCAAAAATCTTAGTGCTGGATTCTTCAAGTCTTGAATGTTTTGCTCTGTTGTTTCCTTCTTTTTATCATTTGCCTTAATTGATAGATTTACCTTAGTGCCAGACAAATTTAGAGATTTTTTTTCTTATATTCATAATTAGCATTGGTTTTAAAAAGCAAAGCAAAATTAACTTCCAATTCTAATACAGGAAGATTAAAATATGTAATGGGGTCTGTCTTAGGTTAACTGTTAATTAACATGAATAATATTGCAATAAAGCATTATATGATTATTTTAGCTTCAGGCTGCATTTCAGATAGAGAGCACATTTTTCTTCAATGTCTTATTTTGGTCTTACTCTTCCTTCCATTAAAATTATTTTGCTGTTCATACTATTTCTCATCATATCCCATCTTTGGATACTTACAACAAAAAGCAGTCTTTCATATTTTATGTCGTTCCACTTGGAGACACATAGCAGGGGCTGGGAAGCAAGGCAAGTATAGTGTGGCCCCATAAGTCCTTAGTCCTTTGTTGACTCAGAAAATACAAACCAGATACAGGTATGGTGTGGCAAAGTTATTAGTTGCCCAAAATCTCTGTCAGGGAAATGGTTGACTATAGAGCAAATCTGGTATCTTAAAAATAAATAAATAAATACAAATAATTCCTCAAACCATTTGCTAATAAGATGTTGGGGTTGAGCAAATTTTCCTCTCTCCAGCCTTCTTCCAGCTGGACTAAGAATGAAATTGACATGAGACAGATTAACAGGAGAAAATCACATTTAGTGTTGTACGTGCAGGGCATCCACAGACAAGAAACTCCAAGGACAGTCTGGCAACATGAGGCTTATATGACCACCTGAGCTAAGGAACTTAGACCCCTAAGGTAAGGGTCTAGGGATACAATGAGAAGGTAGGCCATTAGCTGGAAGGTAAGATGGGAGGTTTGGAAAACAAAGCCTGTCCTGTTATGCAAGTAACTTTCTTAGGTAAAAAAAAAAGAATCTCTTAATAGCTCTCTTCCTGGTGCAGGGTTTCCTTTCCAATGTAAATTTAGGCAGTTGAGAGAGGGGTAAAGACCTTTTCCTGAATCTGCTGGGTTTTGATTGCTTTTAACTCAAAAATCATCTTCGTGCCAAAGTGGCCCATCTTGGAGTGGCCTGCCTTCGGCCCCTACAAATATATATCATACACATCTCCCATTTAATTAACAGAATTTTAAGATGCAATGAAAATAAGGTGTTATAGATGGAAGTCATGATTAACATTTATATTGATGTTTTATGCTACTTTATGGTTGGTAGGTGAGGGTCAGATATTACCCCAATTTCATGGAAGCAAAGTTAAGCAAGTCACCTAAGAAGGGCAAAATTTACACTGTGATTGTCCTACGAAGCCAGGGTGTCTGTGCATAATGTGTAAACCCTGGATCTTTGAGACACAAAAGGAAAATTACTGTGGTTATTTAACTACCTTTATTCTTTGAGACAAACAGTACAAGGTTCAACTTACTGCTTTACACAATGTAGGGTCCAAGAGCTCCAAGATGGGCTACTTTGGCATGAAGATTATTTTGCGCTGAAGATAATCTAGATCCAGTGGGCTCAAGACAAACTGTTGCCCCTCTCTTAACCACATAGAAGAATCTAAATTGGGGGTCTTTTTTGGAATAAGAGTTATTACCAGAGATAAATTTAATCTGAGTGACCCATCCATATGGCAGGGCAAACATCTAATGACCAAATATTTGCTCTTCTTCTTATTGCTCTGTGAATTGCATTCCTTCCTGTGATGTCTCAGACTCTACCCTCTTCTTCTTAGTTCAGGATGACATATATATCTCATTTTACCTGTCTTTGGGATATCCTTATCTGTGTGGATTCCTGGTACATATGAAATTAAATTTGATTTTCTCCTCTGTTAGTCTGTCTCATGTCAATTTCATTCTTAGTCCAACTAGAAGGACCTTGAAGGGAACAGGAATTCTTCCTCTCTGACAACAGCATGATACTTACACCAGTGCTTAATTCTATTCTGTCATCACTCTCAAAACCCTTAGAAACACCCTAGTTTCTTCACTTTTGGCCAGGTGCTAGAGATATATATAGCAAAATGGCAAAAGCATAGACATTGCAGTCAAGATAACCCCAAGCTCCAATCTTGGCTCCTCCTGTTAACGGTTTGCGCAGCCTAGGTGAGTCACGCATGTCTAGCAGAGTTAAGTGCTCAGTAAATGTCAACTATTATTATTAGCAAACAATTTGATAAGGCATTAAGCAGTGACTCAGAACGTAAAAGCAAGATGCTTTGTGAACTTATGTTCTACTAATAGCAAAACTTTGCAGTCTAAGAACTTACTGGTTGTGTTGGGGAGAAAGAATTTCCTCTGCCCTTCAAGATCCTTCTACCCAGACTAAGACTCAAATTTGACATGAGGCAGATTAACCGGAGAAAATCAAATTTAATTGTGTAGCGACAGGGAATCCATACAGAGATGGAAAGTCCAGACAGTCAGTAGGTCATTTTGAACAAAGGAGAAGGGGTAGGATCTGGGACTTCCAAGGGAATGAATGAAATTCACGGGAAAATGAAAAAGAGTAAATGTTTGGTGAGTGAATGTTTGAGGGTCCACTCAAAAACAGTGGGACATAGGGGTGCCTGGGTCAGGTGGTTAAGTGTCTGCCTTCGGCTCAGGTCATGATCCCAGGGTCCTGGGATTGAGTCCCGCATCAGGCTCCCTGCTCAGCAGGGAGCCTGCTTCTCCTTCTGCCTCTCTGTCTCTCTCTGTCTCTCTCTCTGTCTTTTATGAATAAATAAAATCTTAAAAACAAACAAACAAAAAAAACAGTGGGACATAGAGAGCTTTGATCAAACAGGCCTTGCTAGGTTCCTCCCCATCCACCTACCTAGTTCATATCATAATGTAGTTATCTATGATGATACTCTCTTCCTGGAGCAGGTCCTCTACCTAAATTCTTTTAGGCAGCTGTTGGGGAGGTAAAGAGCTTTTCCTGTATCTGCTGGGTTTTAATGGCTTTTAGCTGAAAATAATCTTCATTTAAAGTGGCCCATCTTGGGGCAGGCTGCCCTTGGCCCCTGCAGTTGTGTCT
The DNA here is from genome assembly GCF_037043125.1 of Eumetopias jubatus. NCBI lineage: Eukaryota > Metazoa > Chordata > Mammalia > Carnivora > Otariidae > Eumetopias > Eumetopias jubatus. The sequence continues at coordinate 176,905,776 of NW_028274810.1, forward strand.
AGTATTTTGCCATTTGTGTTCTAAATTGCTGAATATACTGAAAAATTAAAATGGAATGAGACATAGGAATTAAATATCAGTGTCCTCTATGATATTTTCAGTGAGGATTGGCTTACACATACCTTGTTTCTTTTTCTTATTTTTTTCCTCTGTCCCCTCCAGTATTGTCCGCTGACACTTTTTGGATTAGACCTTCTTTTTATAAAGCAAGTTACTCTCAGTTCATTCTCTTCTTGGTTGCTAATAATTTGCTGATTTTTTTTTTTTTAATAGCTGATATGCTTAAGGTAAAATTGACATTGTCTTATCCCCTTCCAGAATGTCTTGATTCATTCATGCTTTCATATGTTTGGAAACATTTGTTGAGTACTTTCTTGTAGGACTGGCCATGTGCTAAATGCTGGGAATAAGACAAGGAAAACACAGTTCTTTTCTCTCACAAACTAAAAACCAAGCAAGGGTTGGGGAGGGTTGGTAGGAAGAGAGAGAGGGTGAGCGTGCACAAGCTAAATATACAACCAACTTAAACACAGCCTGAAAAGTTTACTATTTCTAGAAACAAAATGCTATGTGAACACAGAAGAGAAGGGTATTTTTTTTTTTTTTTTTTTGCGTGATGAAGCCTTAGGAAGTGGCATTTAAACTAGATCTTGAAAGTTGAAGTGCAGAGTAGAAATAGAGGGAAGTATTTTCCAAAGAAAACACCATGAGAAGATTCACAGAGGTGTCAAAGTTCATGCCATATTTGAGAGGCTGTGTAAAGGCAACATAGAGTGCTTTAGAGTATGGAACAAGAGAGGAAAACAGAGACTAGGGGCCAGTTTGTGAAAGACTGTAAACCTGGTTGAAGGAAGCAAACTGTGAAATAGCTCAAGATGGACATTATCTCCCTTGAATAAATAAAGCATTTTGGTGGTTTTGACTTGGTGGGAGAAATTCCCATTCTCTCTTTCTCTATCTCAAAGGCAGTTAATTTAAGATCCTTAATTAGCATACAAAATTGTATCAAAAACAAAATGGTAGCCCAGGGCAGGAGCAGATGCCATGACCTTCAGCATCGCATCCCTTGGCATCTGAAATCCCTCATCTGGGTTGAGGTAGGGAGCTACGGTTGTACACTTTGTGTCTTGGATATTTTCAAAGCCCAATTCTTGCTATGCTACTGAACTTTTATAGTTGGGGCGTACATCCTCTCTCAACAAAACTTAGACTCCCTAAACATGCACTTAGGGCCTCCGCTGGCTCTTGAAGTAGGCTCAGCATCACTAAGGCCACATCCTCAGTTGTGGGGAGAGAGCAAGTCAGTGCCCAGAGTCCTTGAACAATATCTCCACCTTCAGCTTTCCAAAATTCTGGAAAGCCCTGACTCCCACAATAAGAGCATTCACATAGATGCTACCAAACACTAGCATCCAAGCAGAAGGAGACGTTTGGCCTTTCACTTACAAGAAAAATAACTAATGATGAAAGTACAAGTCCCCAGTTGTGACTGAATTACAAAATAGCCACTCTTTCCTCTGGTAGAATAATGCTACCACCACTGGGTATGCTTGAGTTCTAAGTGTCCCCGGGAAACTTTCCCTTCTGCCTCCCCAATGGATTAGCACCATTCCTGGTCCATCCTAAAACTCATTCCTCTAAAGGTTAATTATCTATTTCCATCTTTCTTCTCAATAAGACTATAGCCTCCTTGAGAAAGGTCTGTTGAATTCCCAGCCCGGTCCTTGGAACACAGTGGCATTTTAGCAAATAGTTGAAGGAATGAATGAGTCAGTGAAGAAGGTTGGTCTTAATGTAAAGGTCTGGGGCTCTTTTCCACTGTGTACAAACACTGAAGAACAACAACATTTTGGTGTAGTTCAAGAGGAGTCAAAAATTTTTTTAAATAATTTTTATACAAAAGAGTAGAATATTTGGAGGGGGTAAAGAATGGTGAAGAAAAGGGGCGGGCAATCAGGAGTAGAAAAGGTAGCTGGGATATTAAATAAGAATGTATAGATGTCATCAAGAGCCTCGTTAGGTCTGGAGGAGTTTTGTTTTTTGTTTTTTTTTTTCCCTTTTTTTGTGCAGGGAGAAGCCTCATAAGCATGGTTAAGTTTGAATTACCTTCCATAAGATTTGTGGTGAGGAGGGGGATCAAAATCAGATTTAATTTTATTTTTAAACATATGATATTTTCGGGGCTCCCGGGTGGCTCAGTTGGTTGAACGTTGTTTGATTCTTGGTCTTAGCTCAGGTCTTGATCTCAGGGTTGTGAGTTCGAGCCCCGTGTTGGGCTCCACACTGGGCATGAAGCCTACTTTCAAAAAAAAAGAAAGAAAGAAAGAAAGAAAGAAAACAAAAGAAAAAAGAAACATGTTATTTTCATGCCCAAATGCTTTTCATACTGTTGTATGTGTAAGAGTCCTCACTGAGAATCATGTGGCTTGTCCCTTCCTTACAATGTTTTTGTTAAGGCAGTATTGAGACATAATTTACATGTGCTAAGTCCAAACCATATGTATCCAAGTGTGCAGAGATGAGTTTTGACATATGCGTAGACATCTAGATACAGTTTACCCATCACAGTTAAGATATAGACCTTTGTAGTCCCCAAAGTCTCTTGTACCCTTTGTAGTCAGCCCCTCCCCCCACTTCCAGCCTCTGGAGCCATTTACCTGTTTTCTTTCCTTACAGTTTTCTCTTTTCCGAAATACTGTATAAAGGGAATCATCCAGTCCGTAGCCTCTTTTACTTAATATAATGCATTTGAGGTGCCTTATGCATGTTACAGCTTAGTGTGGAGTAGTCGTCCATTGTATTACTCTGCCACAGTTGGTCCATTCACCAGCTGACCGGACGTTTGTTCTTTTTCTACCTTTTGGCCGCTGTGAATAGTGCTGCAGTGAATATGCACATCAATTCTTTGTGTGGACATACGTCTTCATTCCTCTTGGGTGGGTAACCGGGATCAGGACCCAGGCATGGCTCTCTAAGGAATTTCATTTTTATTTTGTACATTCAGGGATCCATGGGTGTATATAAAGAGTGGGAGACATGGATAGAAAGATCCTCAGCGCAGTGTAGACCATGGGGACAGACTGGAAGCAGGGAGACTGCTTAGGAAATTGTTACTTTTCTGTCTACCATGTGGCAGACATTGCCATTTTCATCACTCTCTTTAATGCGGCGGGTTTAGAACATGGAGTCATGCAGAGATCCTCTGTCTGTTTTTCTTGGTGAACATTTGACCGTGCAGTTGCCAAATTCTACCCATGCACCATAATATAAAAACATCTTCATTTGTGGACCAAGTGGAAATGAAGAGGGATCAACATTCATTTTTATATAATCTGAGTATGTATTGCTAGAGCTTTTTCTCATACTAATTTTTCTTTTCTTGTCTTTCTTTTTTCCTCTTATTTCCTCTTAATGTTTCAACCATGGCGTGGCAAGGGAACTGAGAATTTGAAATGCTACTGAAATGCACTTTTTTCCTTCTTTGTGATTTTGGAAAAAAAATAAAATCCTTGCAATGACAGTGATTATTTTTATACAAAGTTTAATATAGCATGAATAGCTTCCTTCTTAACCATTTTTTAAAAGAAACCCATGTTCAACAAAATTAACAGTTCCTTCCAGTGCCTTCTAGGTCTACTTTGAAAGATTATTAACGTGATTTCAATCAACTGAAAATTAAAAGCACGGGATTTCCAAGTTCAAAGAGACCTTAACATAGCCAGCCCATGTTGTAGATGAGAAAATTGAGGCCCAGACCACCTGGGAGCCTGGTTCCATCGCTAACCATAAGAACACATCATTGCTTTTGTGGGTTGGCCATGTGCCTCCCCATAACAAGAAGGAGGAGCTCTATGTTTTTTAGAATTGGGAAAATTGCCTTGGGCTTTTTATACATTTAAAAATAAAAATAGTCATGATAGGACCAAACTTGAATTTCAAAGAGAACTACTAAACTTGAATGTGAAAAGAGATATATAAGATTTTTAATGTTTTGTCTATCTTTTTGTGATGATATTGAAATATTTTGACATTAAGATACTTATAATGTATAACTGTTCAACAAACATATTATTTTACTGCTGACTATGTTGAACCGCCGATGGTTTATTTTTCTTCTTAGAGATGAATCTCATGTTAACTTTATAAAACAGGAGACAGATTTGGGAAAACCAGTGATGCTAGCAGTAACATCCTGTAGTCAGGTGCACGCCAGGCTTTCTTGGTCCTGCTGGCATTCTGCTGACAGACACTTCTGCAAAACCGAAATGAGCAGTTGAGAGACATAAGTCAGTGCTGAGATGACAAGACACTGACTCACCACCATGCAGTCACATCTCAGTCCAACATCAATTTGTTTTCCATATCCTCAGCATATATGCTAACGTATAATGACATGCAGCTGAAAACACCCATTATTCACTATTTTATCAGTCTCTGCTTTAGCCATTTATATTTTTTCACGATAAGGGTCCTGAGGGCTCACGGAAGGGGGAAGAGCAAGGTGGAATAAACAAATAAAAGAGCATGACAATTTTTAAAAATGTACAAGGATTGAAAAAAAGGAAAGGTGACCAGTGTCAGCTTTCTTGCTGATGACAGCTGAATTGAAGGATGGGGCAGAGATGAGCAGGAGTAATGGGTTGATTAATAATGAACCCCAGAATTAGACTTAACTGCCCACTCCAGGCAGCTTGGAACAGCCATAGTTCCCCCACGTGGGGGCCTCCCTGTAAGATTGTGGTCAGCTCAGCATCCTACGTGTGCTCTTGGGAGGAAGGGAAAAGGTCGGACGGAACCACACAAGCTTGTCATATCCTCCAACCCAGTGAGCAGATAAGTCACACCACCACCCCTGTGGGGAGAGGCAGGAGGCTGAGTTTTTGGGGAATGTCCCTCCCTTTGGAAACCATTTGAGCGGGGAATAAGTGTGTATCATCCTGTGTGGATGAGAGAGGGGAGGTATCAAGGGACTGCCCCTTTTGGAAGCCCAGTGACATGCCTGTGAAGTTAAATTCACTATGTCTGGGAGGTTGAGAGAATGAAAGGAGGTACTGGTAAAGCACCCGGCATGGGGACTGGCACAGAGCGAATGCTAAAAAAAATAGTCGTGATTCCGTTCAGTCTTTGTTTGGACAAATCCACATGCTCTTTCTTTGCCCTGTTTTGTTTGCCATCTCTAACCAGGTTTGTGATTTAGACAACCAGATGGATATGATGTCATCCTCTGGAAGAGAACAGATATGAGAAATATGAGAGTGGTGAGCAGTAGTGCATTTGATTTCTTATCTACTGCGCGTGAGGCATCTGCGTCATAAATCATAGGCACATGGATTTATGATTTTCGTAAAGCAAAAGAACATTAACCTGTTAATTCGTAGCTCCATTTGGAAATTAAACTGTTAAAGAAAGCCCTGTACAGGGCTAAAGACTGACCCTGGACGGCATCACATCCCGGGGAGCAGTGGAGGGCAGGACCCACAGAGGAGCCACGGAGGAAGTGAAGAGGCCAGAGAATAAGGAGGAAAACTAGAAAAGTGGGCAACACAGAAGTCAAGGAGAGCATTCATTTCAGGAAGGAGGGAGGAGTCAGCTGTGCCTGATGCTGCAGAGGAGTCAGGTAGGAGAGGGAGGAAAAGGAAGAAAGGGGCCTGCAGAGAAGGCAGTAAGCATCATTCCTTGTCAGTTATGGAGCACGGAATGTATGGGGCACTGTGCTACCTGCTCAGGCGCAATATCGACTTAATTCTCAAAAACGCTACCCCCGTTTTTACAGATGAGGGAAGTAGGAGTCAGAAAAGTTTAGTAAAGCAGCTTGGCTTAGGTCACAAAGCTTAGAAGTCAAAGAGCTGGGACTCAGACCCCTGTCATCTGACTCTTAACCACTCAGCTGCCCTCTCTTCCAGAAGACTTGCTTTTGCCTACTGTTGGGTGAGGAAGCCAGAACACTGTGAGTTGAGGGGGAGCCAGGAGTGAGGGAAGGGTAAGAGAGGATGGCAGGTAGAGGAGGGTAGGCTGAGGTTTGCCTTGCTTTAGAACGGCAAAGACCTCAGCATGATTAGATGAACATAGATGCCCAGAATAAAGCCAGGGAGTGAGGAGACACTCAGGATGTGTGTGTGTGTGTAGAGGTGGGACCTTAGGAAGGAGAGCCCCTTCTTCTGTGTGACAGGAGAGAGCAGAAGCAATTGGATGGATAGGTTCAGTGTCAGAACATTGATGAAGAACCTCTCTTCTGATTGTCCTCCTTCTTTCTCTCTCTCTGTCTCCCACGCCATCCCTTGTCCCACCGCCAGCCCCCTCCTCTGTCTGGAACACCCCACTTACCCTTCCATGTCCCTTTCTTGGCACTCTCCTGAGCCCCCAGACAGGATGGTTTGCTCTCAGCTGCCAGGGAGTATGCGGCCTCTGCCCACCCCACGGGCACTGCCAGGTGGGCCCCAGCGGGACCCACCGCCCACCCCCACCCCCCCACTGCGGGATGTGACTTCATGCTAAGTGAGCGTGAATCAGTTGAGTTTGCACCGAAGACATGGTGCCCCTCTGTAGGAGCTTAGGGTTTGGAAGAGGACTAAGTTACACAAATGATTATAAGTCCTATGGGAGAAGGACCATGAAACAGAGATATGCAGAGTGCTGTGGACTTCGGTCCAGAGGGGGAATGCAGTGAGGGAGGCAGAAGGGTTTTGAGCTAGTTGTTGAAGGATGAGCATAGTTACACCTGACAAAGATAAGGAATAGGCCATTTTACTTAGAGAAAGTAGCATCAGAAATGGCACAGAGCTTATTTGGGGAACACAGGATGGTCGTGTTTGGCTGAAGGAGGAAATATAGCTGGAGTGGTAAGTCCATGATGCAACAGGAGGACCTTGAGTGCTAGACTATGAAATTCTGTTCTTTTCAGCAGTCTTTCGGTCGCCAAGAAGTCGATCCTAAGAATTTATAAATCACACCTACCATTTTCCTTCCAGAAACTAGGCCGGTATCCCAGGCTCCCAGGAATACCCTTGAGCATATAAGTGAGAGCTGTGTTATCGCGCTTGGGCAGCTGCTGCCTGTGTCCTGGGGATGGGGGTGGGAAGAGGAAAGCCAGGGGTGGGCTTGCTCCTGCAGTGAGAGTTTTCTCATTACTTGTACATCACTATTCTTAAGAACTATTTCTAGACAAAGAAATACAAAATAAAAACCTCTTTTTTCTTTCAGTTAAGAAAAAGAAGCCTAAACTATTAAATAAATTTGATAAGACTATTAAAGCTGAACTTGATGCTGCAGAAAAACTTCGTAAAAGGGTATGTTGATGTTTTTGTTTGGCGCAGAAATGTGCAATGAGTTAGTTGTTCAACAAATTCAGGTATTACTCTTGAATTGTTACAAAATAATAATAAGAGAAGCAGCCCTTGAATAGAGTGGATTTTTCCCCAAGCACATCAGCATTCCATGTGAAATGAATCAAGTAAAAGGGAAAAATTGCACCTGTGTGGCCCAAATAGAAGTAGAACTAACATTTAGGCCGGCCGACTTGGGGTCAGCCTACCTCCACCACCGGCCAGGTGTGGGGCTTTGGACAAAACACTTGGCCATTCTGAGCCTCAGTTTCCTTATTTAAAAAAGGAGAATAGTAAGTAATCTTCCTACTTGGTTTTTGTGATGATCAGATGAGATTTTTTTTTTTTTTAAAGCATCAACTATGTCAAATGCCATATAGGTGAACGTTTTTAATTGTATAGCACCTCAATGCAAAAAAAGAAAAAATAAGTTAGTCCAGGACTCTTAGGATAGTTACTGTTAGGTGAAATGACATTGGATTTAACATTCTTCTCACTAGGTGTTAATTTCAGGCACCTGCAGTTTTCAGGGTGACTATTGTATGGTTTGTGTTATCATCAGTTAATTTGAAATATGACTTGCATGTGTTTCTAGATATTGCAGTTAAAAAAATAACTTGATACTAGATTGAAGGTCTTGTTCTCTGACTCAGTCGTATTCATCATCTAATTATCAGGTCAAACATTTATAATAATGCATTTAATAACACCTTCACTAACATCTGCTTGTGACAGAAATTTCTCTTTCTCTACTCTGTACTTGAATTAGACTCGGTGTGTCGTGATCGTTAGTTTTCCTGTAATATGCTTTTTTATCCAGTAGACCTTGGCTGCAAAGAAGGGACGGGGGGGATTGTAAGTAAATAAGCAACAACAAAAAGACACAGGTTAGGAACTGAGGTGGGACAAGAATATGCTTCCCACATGTTTATTGGAAACGTACCAGGAAGCACGGAGACTTCTGTTAAGTAGCGTTAGGCAAGGTTCCCAGGCCAAGGTTGGCTTACCGTCTTCAGCAGCCAATAAAAGTGGAGTAACTCCAAAGACTATTGCAGCAGAGTTTTTCACTGTCCCTAAATTTAATCACTGGAAGGATTTCTGAGTCTATCTTGTTTAACTTCACAAAATGAAGCCATCTACTATTTGTGGGAAATTTGCATGTCTTAATGGAAGTGAAGTAGGAGTCTTCTTTTTCTATGCCCTTGTTTGGCATCCTCCACTTTCTCTTTACTAAATGCCATATATGAAAGTGTGGGATGCCTATTTCACAGGTGACTTTGGGGATAAAGGACGAATGAACAGCTTTAGAGAAGGATTGTTATGTAATTTTAATGAATGGGAAAGAAGGGCTCAGTTGCAAGGGGAAGATAAGTCAATGGGACATAAAAGTGCTGGAACAGTCCATGGAGTATTCTCTGGTTCTTCCTTATCTAGAGAAATGATGAGGCATTCCTCCAGGAGCACCCCAAATCTCTAACAGAGTAAATAAGGGAGGAAGGAGTAGCTACAGTTCTTGCTTCTGAAAAGGCAGGGAGCCATAATTATTATTGACTGAATTATCAGCGTAAGTAAGTTTTTTTAAGGTTATTTTTATGGCTGATATTTTCATATGATGCAACCGGTCACCTTGGAAGAGCTGAGGCCCATGCTGAGGTATGCCCTAGACGGGGGGCGGTGGGGGAGGGGGGGGGTCCAGTTTCAGTTCATGCCTAGCTTTAAGGACTATGCTACATGAAAGTACGAGGTCACTTTATTTTTCCATCAAAAATGTACAGATCAGACCCTAGTTCAATCATGTGTTTTTCAAAAGTCATCTGTCTTGCTTAATTGACACTCTCCCTTACCCCTAGACAAAAGGATTTGGGATGATACACTGAAATATTCCTTTATGTGCTAGAGTCATTTATTATTATTGTATTTTAAGTGAAAAAAGAGAGGGAGAAGGGAACATGTAATAAAGCCGGAGTAAGGTCAACACATGAAGGTTTGCATCACAGGGTCTGAAAGGAGCTTGGGATGAAGGGACACGCTGTAGGCCGAACACAAAGGGAGTAGCATCATGAGATAAGATTAATAGTGTTCATCAAAGGAGCTGCTCTCCACCAAGTCCAGAGAGAAGCGTTCTGCTGTGGGTCTTCATAAAGGGTACGCTGATGGATGGCACAGCTTCCTCCCTCTCATCACACCAGTGGATTCTGCAGTACATCTGTGGGGGCGTGTCTTAACGTCCATCAGCATGGCCCACTGGCCTCACGCCAAGGCAGTGGGGCCCAAGTACGTGTCTCTCCAATGGGCTGTCTTAGTCCTTGTATAAAATGTAAGCTCTGTCGAAAGAGATGATTTTTAGGCAATTCTTCACAAGCTTTGTCTCTTGCCTTTAAGTTTCTCAATTAAGCAGTGTACGTCGTAGTGTTCGGAGCTGTATTCTCTAGTAAGATTCTAGGGAGGGGAAATTCTTCGAGACCAAAAGCAAACACATTTACTTTGCCAGCCTGCTGAAGCGAGAGCCGGGCTGACAGTCCCTTAGCCAGGCAACATAGCCTCTGTCGTAAGGGGATAGGAAGGATGCCTTGGTCGAGCCAAAATATTCCGTTATTTTTCCAATTTTGATGGCCAACTAAGGGAGTATCCAGAAAGAACAAAATGCTTAAGCAGATTTGTGGCAAATAGTGTTATTCCTATGTTTTAAATCATAACGGTACATTTAGCATGATTTTCACAAAAGTGGCCTCAACATTTGCAATTTAAGTTGCAGAAGGCATGTGGTAAGCTAAAAATGATCCCTCCCCCAAAATATCCATGCCCTAATCCCTGGAACCTGTAAGTATTACTGTATTTAGAGAAAGGGTCTCTGCAGATATGACAAGTTACAGATCTTGAAATGGGGAGATTATTCTGGTTTATCCAGTTGGGCCCTAAATGCAATCACATGTTTCTTTATAAGAGAGAGGCGGAGGGAAATTGGAGACAAAATAGGAGAAGGCACACAGAAGGGAGAAGGCAATGTGAAGACAGAAGTAGAGATTGGAGCAATGCATCCATGATCAAGAAATGCTGTCAAGGAGGCAAGGAACAGACTCTCCCCCAGAGCCTCTGGAGGAAGCATGGCTCTGCCAACGTCTCGATTTCAGCCCAGGAAACTAATTTGGGACTTCTCTTCTCTGGAATAAATTTCTGTTGCTGGAGCCATCAAATTTCTGGTAATTTGTGACAACAGCCATAGAACACGAATCCAGATTTTGGTGCTGGACAGTGGAGTCCTACTATAGTCAATACTTAAAAATATGGAAGTGGCTTTGGGCTTGGGTAAGGAGGAGAGGCTGAAAGAATTTCAAGAAGCATAAGAGCGAAAGCCTGGATTGTCTTAGGCAGACTGTTGGTAGAAATGTGGATGTGAAATCTGCCCCTGGAGAGGGCTCAGAGGAGGTGAGGAGCACTGTAGAGCAAGCTTTATCGATAATCTTCGAGAATATACCTATCGTTACAAGCAGAATGTTGATAGGCCCTTCTGGCAAGAGCCAGAAGGAAATGAAGAGCAGGTCATTGTAACTGGAGGAAAGGCAGTCCCTGTTACAGAGTGGCAGGAAACTTAACTTAATTGTATCTTATGGGCCTGCCGCAAAGCAAAACTTGTAAGCAAGCAATGAACTTGGATGTTTAGCTGAGGAGATTTCCAAGCCATGTGTTGAGGATGCGGCCTGGTTTCTTTTTTGCTGCTTCTAGTAAAATATGAGAGGAAAGTGATAATTAAGGAAGGAACTGTTAAAGAAAAAAAGAGCCAGAACATGATAATTTGGGGAGATTTCTTGGTCTATCCAGATTGCAGAAGATGCTACAATTCAGAAGTTCATTGTTGGGAAAGTGTACTCCGGAGAGAAGGCCAAGGGTGTGCTGGACATCCTTTTCCTGAAGAGAGTAGATGTGTGACTCTTGGATCTACCCAACCGTCCAGCAGAAATCAGGAATAGAGATGGGATTATCCTGGAAGGGTCTGTGGAGGTGACTCTTGTCAAATGGTGTGGATCCCCGTGACAGGCACAAGAAACCCACAAGGCTTTTGAGAATGTTATACCAGGAGAAGCATTGCCACCGAGAGGAGACACAGGACAAACTGGAAAAAGATACCAGATTACCAAAATTCTACAGGCAGGAAACAGGCGGGTAAAACGAATCACGCTTTCAGTAGAAAGGAAGGATAACTCCAAGGGCAGAGTCTTGGACCCAGAGGCCAGAGACAAGGACTTGGTAGCCAGAGCCAAGAACCCAGAGGGCAGAGCCTCAAGCCACAGACTTTGAAACCTAAGGATTCACCTGCCTGCATTTTGAAATGTAAGCTCTGTCAAAAGAGATGATCTTTAGGCATGGAATCAGTGATTCCCTTCATTTTCTTCTAATAAGAAGAAAAAGGGAAGTTAGAAGAAAGTCACACAGAAAAAGATATTTAACATTGAATTCTTCATTCCTTAAAAGTGGGTGGGGGGAGGGATGAATAGGTGAAAAACAGAGGGTTTTTAGGGCAGTGAAACCAGTCTGCATGATGCTATAATGGTGGATACAGTCAGTATACATTTGTCCAAACCCATAGGATATACAACAGCAAGAGTGAACCCGAAGGTAAACTATGGACTTTGGGTAATTTTGATGTGTCAGTGTAAATTTGTCAGTTGTAACAAATGTACACTGTGGCGCAGAATGGTAATCATGGGGGAGGTTGTGTGTGTTGGGGACACGATGGTTAGATGAAAACTCTATACTTTCTCTCGATTTCGCCACGAACCTAAAATTGCTTGCTCTTAAAAAATAAAATCCTTAAAGAAATTAATATCGTGAGTGGACAGTATATTTTCAATAGCGATACGGTCATTTCTGACAATACATGTAATGTAGAGTGTGTGTTCCTGGCTTGATTTATCTCTACAACCGAGTCCTCACTGTCTGCATTAACCTGCCTGTCGACCAGGTGAAAGGCTCTCATGGGATGGGCCCCGTTATCTTGTGTTGCACACAGATTCCACACACACCACATGCTCTGTGCGGTGTCTGCCCGCGCTTTATCTGTGTTACCAGATGTAGCTGTGACAGCAGCCCCGCAAGGTAGTTAAGTATCCTCATCCCCATTTTACAGATGAGGCACCCGAGGCAGAGTCATCAGTAACTGGCCGTAAGTCCTACACCTCCGAAGTGGTGGAGACCAGCCTCTAACCTGTTGGTCTGGCTCTGGAGCCGGACTTGTAGACACTCCACTATGCATATGTTTTCCACCAACCCCTCAGCACCACTTTCAGGCAAGTGAGAGGAGAAGAAAACCTCCTCCTTCAATGATAATCTTCCGAATGAAATGATTTTATGTAACTTTAATAGGGATGTTGCCTGACCTTTGACTATTTAGTCAAGTCTTTCAGAAGTAGTTGTCAATAACAGCTGGGTAGTCCTGTACAGTTGGCTTTGCAGAGCCACATTGGTGAGGTAAACTTTGTCATGTGAAAACTCACTCGGTGAACGTCAAAAAGCATAAAAACCACAGCGAGCTTCCATTTATATGAGGAATGAATGGATTTACCAATTTAGAGGAAACTGAAGTGTCTGTGAAAGTTCACCTCAGAAAATCTGTCTCTCTCCTGTGGTTCCCAGTATCCTTGACCCGCAGCCATCCATTGGAAACCAGGGGACATTTGTTTCACCCTGTGGAATGGCCACGGATGGAGTGTCATGGGGAGCGGGTTCCTCACCCCCTGCCAAGACCCTCACCAAATTGACCTGTTCCACATCCTCTGTTTCTTTTCATGTCGTGGTGGTCAGGGACCTAGCGGAGGTGCTTGGACTCTCTTCTTCAGGGTCCACGTGAGCTTTGGGAGGAGTCACATGACACAGAGTCATGAGTTTCCCCAGTCAACCAGACAAGCCAAATCAGTCCAGGTGTTCCGTGGGTGACAGGTACCACGAGCCAGTGGCCTTGTGACTCCTGCGAGTTTATTCCCCACCCCAACAGGTGCTTTAGACTTCTCATTGCAAACCCCAAGACATTCCGGCTGCCAGCAATATTTTTCCCCAACTTAAAAACCTAAATATTTTCTTCAAGAATATAGTCAGTAATATTGTAATAGTGTCATATGGTGACCGACGGTAGCTACACTTGTGATGAGGATAGCATAATGTATAGACTTGTCTAATCGCTATGTTGCACATCTGAAACTAATGTGACATTGTGTGTCAACTGTACTTCAGTGAAAGAAAATTAAAATATAATGCATGTAGGAACTGTGCATATAGAGGGAAAATGCAGTTTCTTTAACAAAGAGAGTACATCATTTGTCAGGTTTCTGTTATTAAAAAAAATTTTCATTTTTACTTTTATGTTTTCCGAACTTAATTTTCTAAAATCTTAGATAAAACTGTCTTTAGACTCAGAATGGAATCCAGGAAATTTTGACAATATTACTTGGTGACTATTAAAAAACCATATAGAATAACAGTATGCATCTGAACTTACTGCATTTATGTAACTGCCTCTTCCTAACAGGGAAAAATTGAGGAAGCACTGAGTGCATTCCAAGAACTAGTTCGCAAATACCCGCAGAGTCCACGGGCGAGATACGGAAAGGCACAGGTATTCGAAATCCCTCCTATGTAGAAGATGTTTTCGATGTCCTTGTGTTCTGTGTGATTGGATTTTTCACTGCCCACTATTTGCATTTCTCTTTGCCCTTCTAACGTATATACAGAGTCCATTTCTCATGCATATGTGTAAACTCAAGCAAGAAATACCATTTTAAATAAGACAATTAACTATTGTTATTATTGCGTACTGGTGAATTTAGTAACGTTTTCCTGCTCTCATCCATCTGGCTTCTCTCTGGGTTTGAAAAGAAAAGAAAGAAGAACGCTTTTGTCCTTGATCTGCCGTCACTGTCATGTCCCATACCGCCAAGTTTTCACTGTAGCCTCCTCCAAGCTGTAAGAACCTCGGTTTGGCGGCTAGAGACTGCAAGTATGCTTAGGAAAGACTTGAAAATATAAAGTGGAATTATATTACCAGCTACCTTCTCACTATCTCCACTCCCTCATCTTTCTTCCCTGACTTTCCCCATCTTCCAGCTCCTCATTTTGTGAAGCTCTCCCATATTCATCTGTGGTTGCATAAAGCTACCGTGTGCCATGTGCCCTGGGATTATCATAATGAACCCTCTAGAGGGTCTCTGTCCTCATGGATCTTATGTTCCAGTGGGAGATATTTTAAAAGTTACTTCATCAAAAATTACTTAGAGAAAGCCCACGATATGCTAGACCCTGTTCTAGATGCTGCAGATGTAACCATCAGCAAAACATACCGAGTTGTCATTGTAGTGATGAAGGCAGTGCAGGAGACAAAACAAGTAAAATATATATGCTCGTTAGTGAGAAGTGCTAAGGAGAACCTAAAAAAGCAGAGTACTGCCATAGGATGTGTGAGGGAGTTGATATGTTGGAAAGGGTGTCAGGGAGAGGTCTACCGAGGAGGTGACATTTGAGCAAGGCCCTGAATAAATATATGTAGCAATATATATTTAAGGATATTATAAAGTGTTAAACGTAAATATATTAGATCATCTTATGTAATATATATCATAAAGAAAAGAAGAGCATACCCATTAAGATTTTTCTGGCTGCGAGTGATGTGAGTTGAGGGTGACAGGGCAGACAGCACTTTAGATACGTTGACCAGAAGAGGCCTCTCTACTGAGTTGTGGTGCGTGGCTGAAATGTGACAAGGGACCTGAAGGAGCTGTGCAGGCAGAGGGAACAGCGAGGGCAAAGACCGTGATACGGGGAAGTCATATTGGCGTAAGAAGCTCAAGAACAGAAAGAAGGGTGTGCTGAGGGAGGGCAAAGTGGAATAAGTGAGGCCAGGGCCTCACAGATGATATGCTCCATGCCCTGGGAAGCATTGGAGGGTTTATGCGTGGACTTGGCCATCTTGTTTTTTCATAAAGATTGTTTTGGTTTCTGGGTGGGGAATAGATTAAGGAGGCAGAAGTAGAAGCAAGAAGCATAGGGGACTATTACAAGTATGCTCAAGGCGCGGTAGCATGGACTGTGGCCATAGCCGAGGAGATGGGGAAATGGTGGGGAGGGCTTCATGTTGGCTTAGGTGTAAGGGTCAGGGGAAGACAGGACTGGAGTCCTGGGTTTTGGGTTTGGCCAAATGAGGAGAGAGAAAGAGATGGTTACTGACAGAGGAAAACTGTAGAGGAGCAGGTGTGGGGAGGTGTGAAGTCAAGAATTCGCTTTTCATCCTGTAAAGTTTGTGATGCCTCTTGGACATTCAAGTGGACATGTCAAGGAGACATTGAATTTATGAAGTCTGGAATTCAGGATAAAAGCCAGGCCTGACACAATGTATCTGGCAATGAGGCTCCCACAGTCTGGCCTGGTGGGATGAGATTCTCAACCCTACTGGGAGATGATAGGTGCAGAGCTACAAAAAATGTCCAGACCCAGGAGAACCTGACAACTCCCCTTTGCCTGGGGTCAGTGCTGTGACTCATATACAGCACTCACATAGGAACTGTCATATCTATGGAAAAAACAAACATGTTTTGCTCTGAACTAGAGATGGCGACCACTTGTTCCAGATGCTCAAATTCTTATCTCCCTATTGAAAACCTGTTAATTAAATTTTATTAATTAAATTTTAACAAATTAAGGTTGTGAAAAATTAACGCAAATAAATTCCTCCTATCCATGGAACAGACCAGGATACCAGGGGTAGCAGAGAGCAATTATATCATTTTTGTAAATGAGTTTGGTCAGTAATCCTCCAAAATCGCTGAATTGTATTGCTCTAAAGCAAGAGAGCACGTGTTTCTTACCAAAAGATCATGCCTGTTCAAATAAGTGATAAGTTTCATTACTAGTATTGGCAGTCATTTGATTAAGAAAACATATTAACTAGAAAGAATAAAGATTCATGCAAATGTTAATTATGGCAAAAATTCTTTGTGCTTTAGAATTTTTCTTTGTATGTGATAGTAATTGTGGGTGCCAAAATCCAAATAAGTGCACTTTCACACATGGTAATTGCTGGATTTATATCTTGATTTCACTGTAGGAATTTGAGAGATAGGCCTCAGGCAATACTTTTTATCTCTGAACTATTATGCTACAAGGTGTTATG
Organism: Eumetopias jubatus; assembly: GCF_037043125.1. NCBI lineage: Eukaryota > Metazoa > Chordata > Mammalia > Carnivora > Otariidae > Eumetopias > Eumetopias jubatus. The sequence goes on from NW_028274810.1 coordinate 176,922,252, forward strand.
GATATTAATGTGGCATAAAGCAAAATTTAAGCATGGTAAATTAAATTTTAATAGAGTAATTTAAAAGAAATTTTGAATGCATAGAAGTTTTAAAAATCAGAGTTCAAAAGAAGCTGGATTTTATAGGGAGGAATAAATGACGACTTTTTCATCCTTTGTTTGCAAATTACACAATTACGCTGGAATATCCCAACAAATTTTTTTTTAATACACCAGCAAATTTGTAAGATTCAGCAACATTAAGTTAAATACGAACTACAGTTTCTGAAGCAGCACTGATATTGTCTGATTCCTGGGATCACCATGAAAATCAATTTTGACCAAGTTCTCTGAACATCAGATATAACATCTTAAATTATAATCCTACACAAACCATTAATGCCTCTGAGGCAGAAAATGACACATCTCCTAGGAAGTTTGGATGGTTGAATTAGTTCAAGTCAACAAAAGGCTTTGCGGTATTAACATCCTGGAACAAATGTTCAGTTTCTGCCCAAATCACTTTATGTACGGATGCTAAACTGATAACAATAAATCTGTACAACTTTGATATTCAAAGCCAAGTCTATTACTTTCATTCAAAAAAATTTAAGATGGAGATGTCATTTTAATACTGAAATTTTCCCAATTCTGGAAGTTGTGAAATGTTTTTACTTCATTAAAATGAAGGAATTTGAGATGGGTGGAGGGGAGGAAACAAGGTATATAAATTGTATCATCTTCGTGTCTTTTCAGATTGAGTTTAGTCTGATATTTATTCCGATTTCTGTAAAGAAGGATTACCTTGGTATTCATTTGTCCTTGCACTAACCTTGAAGAGACCCTCCAGCTCCAGAACTCCCATCATTCTCAGGAGTCATCTATGAATGATCATGTTTTAGGGAGTTAACTCACCATAGCCAAACTCACAAGAAACTGATGCCTAAACAGAAAAGCCGGCATATGAATATACCGATGGCCAGAGGGGCAGGATGACCAGTGTGGGTCATTGACATTGGACCTTCTCTCCTGGCAGATAAGTCTATAATGTAGATCTGTCTACATTTACAGATATGAACAGATAGTGGTATATTCTGAAGCTTTTTTCTATCAAGCGAGGGTGAATTGACCTTTTTTAATCTAGAGATTTTTGTCTTATCACTTTTCCTTTATCATAAGACTGTCCACTTCTCTCTTTCACTACTGTTTCAGTCCTAGCCCTCATCATCTCTTGGGAAAACCTTACCTAACCAGTACACATAAGAAGTTATTTCTTTGAAGTGTTATTTTCTGAAAAGCTCTCCACAGGTATTATCAATTTGTGCAGATTCTTACTAGTTTTTGATTTGGGATTGGGAAGGAATGCATCGTTTTTTTACCATGCCCTCAAATTGTGGAGCTGTGCTTTACTTTGGTTCTATATATTGACTGCAGCACACACTTTATTTTAAAAAGGTAAACATGTTAAATAGGATATTCTGAGAAAAACATTTTATATGTGACTTTTTTCAGCCTCTAATTGGTATCATTTTTCCTCAAGTAGTCTTCAAATTGTAGTTTACGAAATCGGATGCGATTTTTGCCTACCATTTTACACATTCCCCTCTTTATCACTCTAGTATTTCACTCCCCGTTCTCATTCTCAGTCTCCAGTGAAGAATCTTGCTTATTTCACTAAGAAAATAAAAGTATCCAAAGAGAACTTCCACATGATCCCACGACAGCTCTCCCAGCCTACCTCCACCTGCTCCCTATGCTCTGCCTTCCCGCCTGTTACCGTGGATGCACTGTTCTGGCCCCTCTCCTATCCTCTCTCACCTGCTGAAGGAAAACATGCTGATTTTTGTTCTGACTCTTTTGCATCAGCTTAGAAGCATGCTGTAATATTTCCCATTGTTAACAAAAACAAAAAAACCTCTCCCTGGTCTCCACATTCCCCTCCACCTACTGGCCCATTTCTCTGCTTCCCTTTGAGGGTTGTCTGCACCTCCCTCCCTCTTGGTTTCCGCTGATCCTGCTCCATTCTGTTATGGGTCCCCAGTTGTCCTGTAGAAATGCTCTTGCCGGGGCCATGAGAGGTGCCATATTGCCCAGTCCAGCATCATGACCAAGGTGCTCAACCTGATGGCCCTTCTAACATGACTGATCACTCCCTCTTGATACCTTTTGTCCCTTAACCTCCAGAACACTTTTTGGTTATTTTCTTCTTAACCTTTCTTTCTCGGTCCTTTTTGCGGGCCCTCCCCTGTTTTTCTGACTTCTTTCCTGAACCCCAGATGTATATATGTATTTTTCTATCCAGCATCTCCCCTTGGGTACCTAATAGGTGTTGGGTTTAATACATCCAAAATGGAACTCCTGATTCTGAATGCCGACAAACCCTGTCCTCCCATTCTCAGGGAATGGCAGTTCCATCTGGGAATCGCTCAGCCCAAACCCTTGAATTTATCCTTGACTTCTCTCCCTCCCTTTCTGTCGCATTTCAGCCCGCCTGCAAATCTGTTGACTCTCACCTTCAAAATGTATCTATAATCCACGTACCTCCTGCCACATCATTCCTACCACCGTTTTCCAAACCATCCTCATCACTGGGTCTGGGTTCCTGCTAGAGCATCCTAATTGGCCTCTGTGCTTCTCCACCACCCCTTCGGTCTGTTCTCCATCCCACTACCAGCGTGATCCTTTCCATGTATGTCAGATCATGTCAAAAACCCCTGGTGTCCTTCCATCTCACATGGAGGTAGTCTAATGGACTTGGCAGTGGCTTACCACGTTCTTCATTACCTGACCACCCCTCCTCTGCCAGTCCCCTGCTTTCCCCCCTCCTGCACCAACCTTTCCTCTCCCCCTCACTTCCCTGCCCAGGGCCTCACTCTCTCCCTTCTTTCAGGCCATCCCTGGTCATCCTGCCTAAACTAACTCTTCCTACCACCCCTCTGCCGGCACTCCTAAGCCTGCTTCATTTTTTTGTCCCCAGCGCTTGTGGCCACCAGACACATAGTACTTGGATTTGCATATTGTCTTTTTCTTCATAATGAAGCAGAAGGAGAAAAGGGCTTTATCTGTTTTGTTTACTTTGCCTGCCTCCTGGCTCCTGCATGAGAGTTGTTGAATGAATGAGTGAACACGCAAAGTACTGAGAGACCAGGAAGTCCAGACTGGAGCCTTGTCTATGTAATATGAATGTGTAGCATGATACAGATCTCCATCAACCAGCATAGATTAATCATTCTTGCTTTTATATTTTTTTCTCATCTGCAGCTTGGTAACTAACTTGTCTTCATGTTATTGAGATAGCACGTTGAGTTGCTTTTCTCTGTTTGCTCTTTAATCTCTTGATAAAGAGAAGATTTTAATCTGTCTCGAATTGCTTTTCACCCGTGTCCAGAAATTTACTTTACATGCATATTTTGGGTGATTACAAATACAGCCTGTCATGGGACATTTATCCATTGTGGGCACCTGTTCTAGTGTGAAGACGATCTGGCTGAGAAAAGAAGGAGCAACGAGGTGCTGCGTGGGGCCATCGAAACCTACCAGGAGGTGGCCAGCCTGCCCGATGTCCCCACAGACTTGCTGAAGCTGACCTTGAAGCGACGCTCAGACAGACAGCAATTTCTGGGTAGGACAGAATAAGACTTAGTTCAGTCTTACAAATGCCATGCTATGTACTCTTAGGTGAACTTAGTTACCTAGGAGGGAACCTGAGTTTCATAACTTATTTCAGGTAATTTACCCGAATGGATTCTGGACAGAAATGGCGGTCCTAACCTTAATACTTACAAAGATGCAGATGGTATTTTACCACCTTTTCCTCACTAACCACCGCCCCCCCCCCCCCAGTTTTAAAGCTGAGGCAGATGGGATGCTGGGAGGTTGGATAATTTGCCTAAGGAATCACAGCTAATAAATTAATAGGTCTGAAATAAAAAACTCTTTCTTTTCTCTCTTAACTATGAAGAATTGATTCATGGAGGTTGAAATTATCAGAACAGTTTTTATAAAAGATGGAATAGTAGGAGTTCCAGGCATTAAGAATTTTGCCTGTAAAGTTTGACTCTAGACCAAGGAAAATGATAGGAAAAAAAAAAACAAAACTTATTAAAATCACTAAGTAAATTTGCCAGTGCTTTGAAAAGAGCAGCATAAAGCATCCTCTCTGACTGACCCAGGTGCCCATGAAAGGCAAGTAAGACTAGCCCTAACCTAACTTCATTATGACCAGGCTTCTGATTCCCTCCCACCTAACTTGTCATCAGGAAACCAGACGGAAGAATCTAGGCCACGTGTAACCACTCCGGTGGGTGCTAGTGGCTGGATACGTTACAGAGACAGTTATTGATGCCCCTAGGAGAGGCTCTTATAAGTGAAACCGGAGGCCAGCTAACCCTGTTACCAGTTTCCTGTGGGATAGGGGTAAGGGTAGTTGTGTCACTTTAGTAAATGACCAGAGTCTGATAGGAGCAGAACCCAAGGGGTGATTAGCAACTGGAAGAAAGGGTCCATTAGACTTCTATGCAAAAGGGCCAGTCCAGAAGAAGGAAAACAGTACCCACACACGATGGAAAAGACGAGGCTGGTGCTCAGGGGAAGCACTCACCTTGGGCACAAAATTAGTATCACTGAGCTTTCCTCTTGCCTCAGACTCCAATATGGCTTGCTTAAGCATTGTTTACTTATTCTGTCCTTCAAATTTTGATATTTTGTTCATTGTGGATTTTTTACATTAATTTTGATTTTTAGGAAGAATGCATAAAAGTATCACGCCTCTGGGTGACTGCATTTTTGGCAGCCTCTTAAACTTTGCATTGAGCACCTCACTTGCCTCACCTTATTCCTGGACCTGGGGGAAAGACTGCCTACAAATACATCTAACCCCCTTCTGCAACCATCCTTCAATACTTGAATATAGTCCTTTCCTCCAAATGAGAATGAGGCAAGTTCATGAGAGGAGGCTCTATGAGGAGGGGATTGTAGGGAAAAGATTTTATTGAAGGTGACAAGGTGGTGAAGTTTACTCCCAGTATAACAGGGTTGCATGATGCAGAGTAAAAGGTTCGGGGACGGCAGCAGGCAAGATGTTTACCCGGGCCTTTGCAGTGGTTAACAGGGGAAGTGTAGGAGCAGAGGAAAAGTATGAACCTAAGTTGGACAGATAGTGGGGAAGGGAATGTAAGAAAAGTAGAGTCAGATTTGTGAGTGAGGGAATGAATCACCAAGCGAACCGATCCAAGATCGGCTAGTAATGGGGAGAAGGCCATGGGATAAGCTGGTGATGTTTTATGCCAAATCGTTTTATCTGTGATCAGGACACACAACTGCATTAGCTTATTTGTAGTCCTCTCGTACTCTTGGCTAATACTTAGTTTGTGGGCAACTGAGCCCTTTAGGGAATGAATTTTATCATGTATACTGGTCTTATTTTGCATATTTTCCCATATTCCATTTATTACCAGCTATGGTGAGGAGGAGTGACAGTTGGCCCCAGAAATTTTAAATTTCCATCACACAGCCTTAAAAATCTACCAAGGCTGGGGTTTTCATGATTCCTGTTGTGCATAGCGTCCTATCATCCACCAGAGGGTCCCATAATACCAGATGATGTCTTCTTGCTCCTCGACTAGGTCATTCATTACCCGGAGGTGAGGACACTTAATTAGAACCAGGGTCAACAGTATACCCCAGTGCCTTTTCAAGTTTCACGCAGGGAGCTACACCCAAAATCTGTTAGACTTTTTATTTGTCCTCTGTTCATAATCTTGAAGTTAATCGTAATAAGCCAAAGATAACCCAGTGAAACAATTTTTTTTTTTTACAAGGAATTGATAAAACTTTTGAAAGAGGGAATTTGACATAAGATAGATGTTGGTGAACTCAGAAAATGATTTGTCTTTAAAATGTTTATAACCAGTATTATATTCAGGATCTACCTATGGGAGTTATTGGTAATCTTTGTAGCTGCCTCATGAAATCCTAAGAAGCCATCAGCATAGAGAGTCAGTGATTTCAGCTGCTCTTTGGGCTCTATTGAATAGTCTCTCTTGTCTCTCATGCTTTGTAGACTCAGTGCAAAGATGTACATGATCTGTTCTTATTTCTGTTGAGTTGTTGCTGTTGTTGTTTTCTCTTCCCACCAAATCAGGTCACATGAGAGGCTCCCTGATTACCCTGCAGAAATTAGTTCAACTGTTTCCTGATGATATGTCTTTAAAGAATGACCTTGGAGTGGGGTACCTCTTGATAGGGGATAATAACAATGCTCAGAAGGTCTATGAAGAGGTAAGCAGATAGCAGTCTCCTATTGACCACACCCAGTTGTTTTGAGCATGAAGTTTTAACGTCACTGGTAAATTGCATTTATAACGCCCAACCTCTCTCTTTCTTTACTTTAAATTAAGTTAAAGAGAAAGTTAGTATTCATATAGTTGACATATTCTAAATTTTGTCTTCATCTCTTGCTTTGCCTTAATCAGAAAATTTTAAATTTTAGTTAACACTTGGTACATCAAAACCTTCAACTTATTATTGTGATAGTTTTTAATTTTATTTTTATTTCTTTATTTTTTTAAGATTTTATTTATTTGACAGAGAGACAGCGAGAGAGGGAACACAAGCAGGGGGAGTGGGAGAGGGAGAAGCAGACCCCCTGCTGAGCAGGGAGCCTGACCCGGGGCTCAATCCCAGGACCCTGGGATCATGACCTGAGCCGAAGGCAGATGCTTAACCACAGAGCCACCCAGGCACCCCTGTGATAGTTTGTTTTTTTTTTAATAAATTTTAAAGATTTTATTTTTATTCATTTTAGAGAGAGAGAGAGAGAGAGAGCTCCTGTGTGCACATGTGCATGCGCAGGGAGGGGGAGAGGGGGAGGGAGAAGGACAAGCAGACTCCCTGCTGAACACAGAGCCCGATGTGGGGCTCAGTCGCAGGACCCTGAGATCACAACCTGAGCCGAAATGAAGAATCTACAGTTAACTGACTGAACCACCCAGGCACCCCTGTAATTGTGATAGTTTTAAAACTTTGCATTTATCAGTCCATCAACACCTTTTCTAGTGTGTGCTTCATGATAGGAAATAGAACTCAGTTTTTCCGTAAATGTAAAAACACATAACCTTTTCGCTTTTGTTCACCAAAAGTCCAGTCTAGAGAGAGACTATGGAGCAGGGGCCCTTCAAGCATGTGGAGTGGATTACTCACCTTTTGGAGGGCAGTAACTCTTTGATCCTCTAGCAGGGATGCCTTCGAAAGGATTTCTACCTTATAATGGTTATTTTTAATAGATAACCTCCAAGTTACAAGTAACTATAAATCTAGGAAACTGTGTCTCCTTCCAGTACTGAGGAAATTCATTTGGAATAGAATAAACAGGATACCCAATGAACTTCGAAGCTGGAGAAAATTAACGCCTCCATAAAAGAAAGGTGAACACATTTACGTGTTACGCTTTAACTTAGGTGTTTTGGTCAGTGGTTTTCAAGCTGGCATATTTTACATCAAAACGCTACTACTCAGTGATGGCCGATATGATTCCTTCTGGTTTAAAAGTGCTGTCAAGTGCAATGAATTCATACTCCATCTAGGGACTGGGGCCACTCACAGAGGGGTGCTTTCCTGCTTTTATTGTTGTGGGGCTTAATTGAAAATCATCAAATTTCAGAACAAGTTTCTCTTCATCCTTGTCGTAATTTTTCTATTTTCTGAGAGAAGAGAAAGAAGACTTTTGCTTTTTGTAGCATGTCTAATATCTGCATAAAGTAGATTGATCCTGCAGTGTTGAAAATGTGTGTCACTCACTAAAGTACCTGTTCCAGGTCACAAAAGAAGTCCAGGTGGGGCGATGTAGTTGCTAATGGCCAAAACCTAACACTTAGTGCCCTGTGTTGCAAAGTTGGTTTAAGGGAAATAATCATGTATCTCACGATTCAGGATCGTATGAATGTAAGAATTGGCCAACTATATCAGATATACCCATTATTCTGCCACTTTCAAAAGCCTCAAAGATGAAATTGTAGCCTCCTCTCCCTCTCTCCTCCTTTCCTTCCTTCCTTCTCTCCCTCCAAAAACATGATCAAGTGTTAACTGGATACCAAGCACATTTGAGATCAGGGCAGGGATCTGAAAGCATACTAGGTTCTCCCACCCACTGTGGATTTGTCCTTCCTCAACTCTTCATAATGTTCCTTGACTATATTCACTGTTTTTACCTGATAATAGATCTCAGATATGTGAAACATTTTAATTCATTTGAAAAATAAAATTTATCTGTTGTCGTTTATATGTTTGAAATCATAATCCCATCTGAATAAGCATAACAAGATGTGGAAAGTCTAAAATAGGGCCATATTATACAATCAAGTGGGTTTCTTTTTAAAGAGCATTATTTGAAAGTATGTGTGGGATTTGCCTTTTATTCCCTCCTCCCACTTCTAATAAGCTGTATCTAAGGCATTCTTTGTCATTAACTGAAGTTTATCCTGATATGTTAATGTCTCACAGATCATTTTCAGAAAACAGTTGACTGTAATTTTATACTTTTCTTCATGTTGACTTTTACCTTTGATAAATTATAAAAATCACTGGGGGCGCCTGGGGGGCTCAGTTGGTTAAGTGTCTGACTCTCGATTTTGGCTCAGGTCATGATCTCAGGGTTGTGAGATCAAACCCAGGGTCAGGTTCCACATTCAGCGCAGAGTCTGCTGGAGATTCTGTCTCTCCCTCTCCCTCTGCCCGTCCTCGGGCTCACTCACTCTCTCTCACTCTCTCTCTCTGTAAAAGAAATAAATCTTTCTAAATAAATAAATAAAAATCACTGTTGGTTCTCTTCCCGGGTTTTTTGTTTGTCTGTTTGTTTTGCTGCTCTAAGTTTCAGCAAGATTGCTTTACGATGGTTTGATGCAGATTGCTGACACCTGCAGTTCTGGAGGTGCTCCTTTGCATTAGCAGCAGGACGAGTGACCCAAGCCACCCATGGTCTAGAGTCAAGCATTTTCCTACTTTTCCCTCCACTCACTCCTCACTTATATCCATTCTGTTAGTCCACACGTGTTTATTGAAACTCACACACACAGTAGCTTGGGAAATGGTAGTTAAGGAAATAAACATATGCTGTGCCCTCATGGAGTTTCAGCCTGATACCAAATTACAAATTTCTATTCATTTTCCCTTCTGAATATCTTCCAAATCTCCTCCCTTTTTAACCCCAGCACTCATCATCTCTTGCCTAAACTAGGGTAGATTTATCCTGGGCAGGCTTGCTGTCCTCCAGCCTTCACCAACATAAAACGCAAATCTGACTATCCCACACTCGGCTTCGACTCCTCACTGGCTCCCCCCGCCCACAGCAGTGGTCTTCAAACACGTTCGGCTGCCTACCCTTCCAGTAAAACATACTCCAGCAAATACCTGCGATATGTATGTTTAAGTATTTATGTATTATGTTTATGTAATAATATAGGATATACATTATATAGTAATGTGTGCTATACATTATAACAGGTACATGCCCCCAAAATAAGTTTTAAGATGAAAGGAAGTATTTTAAATACTTTTAAATTTCATTTAATGGCAAAAAAAAAACCTAGTCACTAAAAACTTTCTTTTATTTATTGATTTAAACTTTTTAAAATTCCCTCTTCTGACTACAAAATTTAAGAGAAACTTAATGCAGACAACAAGGGAAACAGATTAGCACAAAAGGCAGACATCATCTGCAGCCTCATTCTCACGTACAGACTACCATGATAAACATGTGGTATGTGTCCTTCTAGTCTCTTCCATGCACAGAACACTTGTCTTTTTCAATTAAATTAGTATATATGAATCATATCATCACAAGAATTTTTATAAGCGAATAAAAATGCTTCTAGAACATAATTTTTGGCAGCTTCCAAGCATTGATCTTAGGGCTGTATCATCACTAAGTAAACCACTATTTTTGGATAAGTTATTTCTGATTATTTTGTTGTAATAAACAATGCTGTGGTGAACATACATGTGCATATAGCTTTATACATTTTTTTATCGAGGTATAATCGACACACAATGTGACACTAGTTTCAGATGTACAACATAGTGATTCAGCACCTTGATACGGGACGCTGTGCTCACTCCCAGTGTAGCTACCACCTTTCACCGTACAACACCGTTACAATGCCACTGACTCTATTCCCGATGCTGTCCCTTTCATCCAGGTGACTTATTCATCCCATAATGGGAGCCTTACCTCACACTCGCCTTTGCCTATCTTGCCCATCTCCGTAGCCCTGTCCCCTGTGGCAGCCACCAGTCTGTTCTGTGTATTTATGGGGCTGTTTCGGCTTTTTTTGTTTGTTTGTTTGTTTTGTTTTTCAGATTCAACATGTAAGTGAAATCGGTGTTTGTCTTTCTCTGTCTAACGTCACTTAATACCGTCTAGGTCCATCCATGTTGTCACAAATGACAAGATCTCATTCTTATTCTTTTTCATGGCTGAGTAGTGTTCCATTGTGTATGTATGCCATATCTTCTTTATGCATTCCTCTATCAGTGGACACTTGGGCTGCTTCCATAGTTTGGCTACTGTAAATAAGGCTGCAGTAAACATAGGGGGGCATATATCTTTTTGAATTAGTGTTTTCATTTTCTTTGGGTTAGATACCCAGTAGTACCCAGTAGTGAAATTACTGGATCGTGTGGTAAAAAAAAATTGATATTTTGATAATATTTATACGCAATACTATTTGTGATTATATGATTTTTGGTTTTTTGCTGGTGCTGTGTCATGCAAAGAATTTGTCCTGAAAGCAGAAATGTCAGCTATACCAGTTTTTTGTCATTGTCTCTGCTGTGTGTGTGTTTAGAGAGACAAAATCTATATAATATTATTAATATTAATCTCAGTTTGATTTTCTTAGAAATTTTATAAAGCCACTTGTCATGTCAGGTGGCTTTGTAGATTACCACTAGATAATACAAGCCACACATTCATTGTGCATCTACACAGTGTAAACTGTGATAAGCACAGGACCTTTTGTGATTTGCCTCCTGGCCCCTTTTTCTGGTCTCATTCCCTTTTGCTGTTCCTGGTCCATTATTCTTTTTTACTCACTTTGTCCTGTGCCTTGAATGCCTCCTCCCCCAGGGTCCCCCATCTTCCCTTTGCTTGGTGAACTCCTGCTTATCCCTAAACGCCTCTCAGACCTTGCTTTTGCCACACCAACCCTAGAGTGAGCTGGGTGCTCCCCCTCCCTACCCCCTGCATGCCTTGTGCCTATTGCCATGGCTACACTTACCCTGTTGTCTGCTTGTGAATCTGCCTTCCTCCCTTGACTGAGACATCCCTTGAGAAAAGAGAGTGTATCTCATTTATGTTTATATGTCCAGACCCTAGAAGAGCTCTGTGTATTCTAAAATGTCTGGCAAATGAATACATTTGTTAATTACTTGAGAGGATGATTGTCATCTGTGTAGCTGCAATCATTGCAATAGACCCCTCATAGTTTCGCTGGCAGAAACATGATTGGCCTCAATTCAGTTCAGTTCCAGAAGTATTTATTGTGCTTTGGCTCAGCATCGAGCTCAGTTAACAGGTGCTTGGAAGGTGAAGAAGAAGGAGAGTCTGTGCTTTCAGAAATCTGGTTAGGAGGAAAGCCCAGCATGCACTCAACCATTCAGTTACTATAGCTTTCTTGATGACCTGCCATGTGCTGGGCACCGTACTAAGCACTGGGGGATCAGCAGTGAGTGCAATAGACAAAATCCCTGCACAGCTTACATCTTAGTGGGAAAAATAAAAGGATAATAAGTCAAATGGTGATGAGCACTATGAAGAAAAGGAATCAGGATAAAGAAGTCAAAAGAGTGACTAGTACACAGGGGATTGGTTCTGTTCTATATGAAACGGTTGGGGGTTGGCTTCACCAAGATGGTGACCTCTGAGCGAAGACTTCATGACGGTGAAGGAGTGAGCCATTTGGATATCTGGGAGAAGAGTGTTTGAGGCAAAGGAGTATGCCCATGCAAAGGTCCTGAGGCAGGGGTGCCTTTGACTTGCTGTGCAGCAGCAAGGAATCCAGGGCGCCTCAGGGTAGCTGGGGGGGGAGGGGTGGCGCTTAGGAGAGGAGGCCAGAGAGGTAGAGAGGCCCAGCTCAAAGGAGGCCCAGAGGACTGTCCCTAGAACTTGGTCTTTTGCTCTGATTGAAATGGAACCCATCTGGGTTCTGAACAGGGGAGGGATAGGGTCTGACTGAGGATTTAGTGAGCTCATTCAGGGTCCACTGTGGAGAATGGGCTACAGGATAGCAGGACTGTGGGGGTGCAGAAGGTCCACAGTTAGGAGGCTTGTGTGAGAGCATAGGGGAGAGGTAACCAAATGGGAACCAGGGTGGCAGTGGTGAATATGGTGGTAGGTGCATGATTCTGAATATATTTGGAAGATAACGTTGACTGGATTTGTGAATGGATGAGGTACAGGACCACATAAAAACTGAAAAGCTCTTCAAGGGGAGGGGGTCCCCTCTCCTGAGTACTTGGTCCTGTGTAAGGAGCCCATGGTGGGCGCAACTCCCCTGTCCCACTCAGGCTGAAGGATGAAGAGAAGCCACAGGAGATTCAGGATATCCATCTGTATATTCACTCTACTCAAATCTTCTTTATCTCTCACTTTTGTTCCATGCATTAGTTTGTCTGTGCAGCTTCACAAGTTGAATGTTGTTGTTTTGATTTCTTACTGCTAATATTTAATTTAAAGGCATTCTGCATAATTTATCTTTAATCATAATAAATGCATATGATAATAAACAGTGATTTGACTTATATTAAATATTTACTTGGGTTTTATCACAGAATATTGGATTTGCTCAACACTTTATCCTCGGTCCTTAAAATGGTCTGGGCGTTCAAGAAATTATTGTTAAATGAATGGATCTTGGTATATTACAAATGCAAATCTAAATTTGCTCTTATTTTAAGGCAATGTGTAAAGTATGCATATAAAGAAATATATGATAACCCTTCAGAGTTGACTTTAAATACAGCAAATTTAAAGCCGTTTTTTACCCTGATCACTAACAAAATGTTGAGGTCATATAAAGGTTGACAGATGCGTTGCTGATTTGCACTGTTCAATCAGTGCTTTCATGGTCATTGCCTTTTCATTCATTTCTTCCTTCTCGAAAAACTGATGTATAGATGTGCAAGCATTTTGAGTTGACGAGAAATGGGAGCATTTAAACCCAATATCGCAATGAAACAAAACACTAGTGTTTTAAGCTGTGACATCATAATCTGCTCCAAGCACAGCAAAGCTAATTAAAATTTGCTTTGACAGCCATTTGTAGAATTTGTAGTCAGTTACAATAGTTTTCTGTTTCCTTTGAGTTTAGGTTCTGAATGTGACACCGAACGACGGCTTTGCTAAAGTGCATTATGGCTTTATCCTGAAGGCGCAGAACAAAATTGCTGAGAGTATTCCCTATTTAAAGGTAACTGTCCCTGCCCTTCCTCTTTTTTCATCTTCCGATTCCTTTGAATCATTTGGACTCCCTTGATTATGCATTGTCAATTGATTGGCATGCACTGCTGAGTCTTTTCATCTTCAAAATGTACACCCTCTGACCATGACATTCATAGGCAGTGATTGAGAGTGTTGGATGTGGAAATGCCAACCATATGAGCAGAGATTATTTGGAAAGGAACGTTCTGAAGAAATTCGTAAAACTGTAGTTATTAGTTTTTATTTAAATGGGAAAGGTAGACCAAAATTACTAATATAAAATATAGGCAATGCATTAAATGTTCCTTTTACAGTTTAATTATACATTCAGTCTAGTTTGAACAGGACTCATGACAACCCACATGAACTACAGTAATAAATGTTGCCTGAATAGGTCAAACCCTAAAAAATGTGATAGCTCAAAATATTCAGATTAAAATATGCTGTCTTTTTTTATCTTGTATATCTAGTTGCGAATCCTTGCAGATGCACCAGAATCACACTTGTTCTAGCTAAGGGCTGTTCAACAGAACTTTCTGTCACAGTGAAAATGACCTTTATTTGTATGCTTCAATATGGTAGTAGCCACTGGCCACGTGTGCCTCTGGGCACCTGAAATGTGGCTAATATGATTGAGGAACTGGGTTTCTAGCTTTCATTTTAATCTAAATAGTGACGTGTACCTAGCAGCTACCGTATTAGACAGGTAGATGATGGACTACTTGAGAGCTTTTTTTTTTTTAAGTAGTATACATCACACTTCCATGATCTCTTTCTTTCACATGACTTAAATCAGAGATCTCAAATAGCAACCCACTGATTGCAAATAGCTTGCATATTTTATTTGGCCAGCACAGTTCTATTAAAAACAATTTTAATTGCTTACTTTAGTTAAGAATCTAAGCGTTTTGTATAATCATGCAAATTTCTGATTTCTCTTGAAAGATCACATCTGGCCCACATCCCAGCACAGGAGAAGAGCAATGTTGTCCCCTTGAGGTGGCCTGCACCCCACCCCCCCAGTCTGTCTCAGCTGTCACCGGGCATCTCTAAACCTTTACATTCCCTGCCAGGACCCTCTGGGCATATGGGTTTCTCTGATTGAAAGTGTTCCCCTTACATTTCCTTTGACATAATAAGGGACTAATAGTGCTCTCCCTGCTTCAGAGATGGGGAAACAGAGAGCTGGGTCTGTTAGTTAACCTGTCAGTCCCTGATTGCGGCTCTCCTCTCCTGAGTGATGCTATTCCTGTTTCTTGCTGCTACTTTCCAACATTATGCAAATAAAATTTCTCCCCAGTGAAGATAATGGATTTCTGATGAAGAGCCCTGAAAATGCAGAGTTTTAGAAAGAATTTCTTGACATTTAGATTTTTTTTTTTACCTTTGTCCTTCTTTTGCTTTTCTAAATTCATTCTCTTGCTTTAATATTTTTTCTCTCACTCTCTTTTTTGTTGTTTATATACATCTCAATTCAGTCTGTATGTGGGAGATGGGGTAGAAATCAGCTAAATGTTTTAGCATAGGATTTGTTTAATAACAACTACATTTTCAAAGAGTCCAGCTGGCTTTAATCCTATTGTAAGTTTTGTAAAAGATCTCATTAAAAGGTGAAGATACATGTGTTTCTAGTAGAAAGAAATATTATTTTCACTTGGATCTCTATCACTTCAAACATCTTATGAACAACTAAATATTTTAGTTCAGGAATAAAAAGCCTCCAGATTTGGAGAGCAAATTAAATGGGATAGATACCCAGTCAAGAAATTCTCTGGGGTAGTGATCTGCAGAGATGATTCACATACTAATTTTCTGGGCTTTTACATTGTTAACTAATGATAAATGTATTATTAAATTTAGCTTTATCACCTCTTTTTGCGTTTGCATTCTAAATGTTGACCAGTAACCTAATTGCCAAACTTTAAATTGAGATGAATTTTTCTGGGCCTTAGATTTTTGTATGGTATATAAAGATGAAGTAAATTGATGAATTAAAGCTAGTATTTAATTTTTTTCATTAAATATGAACACTGTCCTTTTTACAGGAAGGAATAGAATCTGGGGATCCTGGCACTGATGATGGGAGGTTTTACTTCCACCTGGGGGATGCCATGCAGCGGGTTGGGAACAAAGAGGTAATGAACTTGTGAATTTTTTGTTCTCTTAACAAAGGGTAGAGTTGCAGGAGGGAGGCAGGTAACTCTAGGAGAAATTTATACTTGAAAAAATATTTTGAGCATACACTTTGAAGGTGGTGATTGAAACTGTTTAACTATTTGGCAGCCCAACAACTCCTACAAGCCTAGAGTTTTTGGGATTTTTGACCTATAATTATAGTTTCTTTCAAGAAACTAGCTGAGTAATCATAAGAGCAGCCTCTCCCTTAGTATGTGTATATGTATGTGTGTGAGTGTGTGTGTGTGTGTGTGTGCACACGTGCGGGTCTGGGCGCATAAAGAGATAGGCATTGCCCTGAAAAATTATTTTTAAAATTATGAAATGAAAAGATATCTCTGAAGTTGCTTAAATATTTTAAAAATATTTTAACAGTATGCCTAGATTTGTTTTTATTTTATTTTTGGAATTTAAAAAGTAGTGATTTTTAGAATGCAGTCTTTGTTCAGCTGAGTCCTAAGCAAGCACTGAACCCAGTGGTTAATTATGTAAATTACCTTCTGGTATTTAATACCAAGTTTCAGATGAATACCTGTAGCTCTAGTAATGACAGGTACTGACATGGAAAATGTACTAGCTAAAGCAAGTTATGTGTTTTCTTTGTGATTATTGCTTTTTTTTTTTCTGAGTACCATGTCAACTTCTTTAAACATAACATTAGATTATTATTAATCATGACATCCGTGTACTGAAGTTCCCAAATTGTCATGATCACCGTCATTGTTGGTGGGGAGTGAAGCCTACCTTTTCTCTTACATCATCACAGGGCTCTAAGCTGGGCTCTCCTTACAGACCTGGATAAAGGGGTGAAGTGAGACACTGAATCTTTGTAACCATTGCCTTCCATATATGTTGTAAAATGCAGTCAGCAAGATAACAACTTCAGGTTTCTAAAATTAATAAGAACATGGAACCATCTGGACAAGTGAGGGTTCATAAGAGCAGGGGGGTTTGTGATGGGGTAATTGCCAGCAAGACACATGAACCAATTTGGGGTAAGAGAGATTTGGATGATTGACACTGTTTTCTTTATACATTACTGTGCATCTGTCCCTTTCCCCTCTAACCTATTAGTCAGTCAACTGGAATAAAATGAAGTATTAGAAGTGAAGAAGGGAAAATAACTTGCTGATTAGTTCTCATTTTTGTGTTCCTTCATGTTTTAGATATAAATGCCTGGTACCTCCTTTGAGTGACAAGGATAAGAAAGATTTTGCTGTGGTATCTAACACTGCATAAATGTTCATGTCTGATTGTTGTAAATGTAATTGTCACTAATTAATTTATCTTTGAACATCTTAGGGTCCAGGGCAAAGACAGATAAAACAAGTCTGCAATTTATTCTCACATCTTAGATGAAAACAGCCCTTCAAGGGCAAAGAATCCACTACTAAACATTTGTCAGGGGCTTGGGATTTGAACCTAGGGGACTGTTCTATCAGCTTATTATTGTTAATATGCAAAGGACATCACAGTTCTTGAATTTAAAAAATTCACAAGGATTCATCCTTACAGGAGAACAAAAATAAGCTTATAGGAGCCCCATGTCCAGATATTCTCAATCTCGGCTATTGAGTCTGTGAACGGACAGTCACGCTCTGAGTTTGCGAACCGGGAAGCAGCCATCTTTCGTGTTCCGATTCATGGGGCTCTGCTGAGGCACCAAAAGAAAGGCAAACCCACAGCCTCTGTGCTGCAGAGGCTGACAATGAAATTGTTTTTGCAGAAGATTTTCCTAACAGGTGTGTTTCAAATGGACAGGAAGAGGGAGGGAGACACACCATGATGGTCTTGCAGCAGTTCAGCTGCAGCTGCTCCTGGGATTTCTAGAACCTGCAAACCCACAACTCGTCTCCTACTCCAAGTCCAGATTCCCATGTCTGCTGCCTGCTTAGTGTCCCCACACGAGAGGACGGCTCCCTTGTCTTCCCCTAAACCGTTGTTCTTCCTGGGCTCCGTCTCTCATTTGATGATATTGCCCCCTTCTCTCCAGTGAAGTCAGAACCAGGTTCGGGGAAATGGGCTTCCTCAGCCTCTGGCTCCCATCCCACCTTCCCGCCTGCTCGCTCAGTGTGGCCCTTTGTCACCATCCACCCTCAGGCATGGCTGGACAAGCTCAGCTGTTGTTTCTTGTTTGAGTCTTAACTTTCTTTCAGGCCATCGTGTGTTCAGAAACCCTACGGTGCAAACTATACATAAAGTCGTATGTCCAGGGGATGGCACTCATGGTCTCCACAGTCTAGCGGCAGCCAGCCGTTGTCACCACAAGTGTGTCTCGTGTGCCCCACCGTTCCTGCGCTCCAGGTGGGACAGGCTCCAGCTGAGGCCACACCTGACACACAGGGCCTGGGCTCTTCTGTGTGGAGACTGTTCTTTGGACATTATTATTTCTGTGTAGTGAGTGAGTGAGAGTGTGTGTGTGTGTGTGTGTGTGTGTGTGTGTGTGTGTGTGTGTGTAACCCACACCTGGCGGTAATTTGAAGCATAGAAGACGTTGATATAAAACACATGTAAGAAGGGATCCCCAGGTGATCTTTCTGTTTATTTTCATATCCTTGATTAGAGGCATAAAAGGGAAATAGTAAAGAGAATTTTCAGAAGATTCTAACTTGATCATTGATGTTCTAGCGATTTGTACTGTAAGAAAGCAATCTGACTGATTTTATTGGGTCCTCTATATAATTGAAGACAATTTCTTAAAATTCCCGACATATCATTGTCACGGTTTTGTGTCTTTAAAAGTTGAATAGCAGGGGGCTACAAAATGAAGGGTCCTCCTGGACTGACTTTGAGTGTGAGAAAAGACCTTATAGATAGTTTAAACACGGCACTGTAAGCAAAGTGACTTGCCCAGGCATCCAGCATGGTGAATATTAGGTCCAGGGCTACATTCTGGCTTCTGACTCCTAAACTAGAGCTATGAGCTTTGCTGGTTTGGTTTTCCTATAGTATTTTTTTTCCTCACTTCCGACTGTGTGCCTGGTCCATAAAATGAATTGCTGCTGACTCAAGCATTCAAAAAAAATCACCTGTGATAATTAATATTGTTGTTCACTTTAACCCTGAAAGGTATAGGAAATAAAATCCTAAATTTAAATTGGACAGAAATAACTTAAAAAGTCAAATAAATTTCAGAAGTAAAAT
Organism: Eumetopias jubatus; assembly: GCF_037043125.1. Classification (NCBI taxonomy): domain Eukaryota; kingdom Metazoa; phylum Chordata; class Mammalia; order Carnivora; family Otariidae; genus Eumetopias; species Eumetopias jubatus. Next base: position 176,941,024 of record NW_028274810.1, read on the forward strand.
GTTATTATTACTTTTTTTAAATCAGACAATGATTAGCCATTTTAAGTTTCTGGCTTTTTAAGAAACTCCTTTATGGCTACAACTTACATGTATTTCAAGGAAAACATAGAAGAATGATTAGTGGATACGTTCTTGATTTGAGATATTATTGAGAAAGATAAATAAGAATATCACTTTTGATAGTTTTTTTCTTTTTTAATGACACAAAGATAGGAGGAGAGTGGAATAAGTTGCCAGAGCCCTGGGTTATAGTTCAAGATAATTTAGCCTTTATAAAACTCAGTTTCAACATTTGTAAAAATGGACATATTTGAGATTATTAGATCAAATGTGATTGCACATGGAAAAGTGAGTAACAAACTGGAAAGTGTTACTGAAAATACAAAGTGGTATTGTTATCACACTTGACTTTTCTAATGAAGGAAATTTTGACCTAAGAATTTTAAGACTTTTAAAAGGTAATATTTTTTACATTTAATGTATATCTGGGGGGGTGCCCAGATGGCTCAGTCATTTGGGCGCCCGACTCTTGGTTTCAGCTCAGGTCATGGTTTTGGGGTTGTGAGATGGAGCCCTGTATCAGGCTCCACGCTCAGCAGGGAGTCTGCTTGAGATTGTCTCCCTCTCCCTCTCCCCCTCCCCTCCATGCCCACTCTCTCTCTCTCTGAAATAAATAAATCCTTAAGAAAAATAATAATAAAAATAAAGTATATCTGGAGTTTTATGAAGATACTCTTTTGAATATGTTCTTAATCCACCTGATATTAAATGCCTGTGTTTAATTGATCAAAGTGTGTATTTGAAATCACTCTTCAAAACGTCATCATTAGCTCAGACTTAGAGGCATGAGGGCGATACTATTAAGGACAGCACTGGAGTGTCGTCCAACCTGAAGACAATGGAGTGAGCATGTGCGGTGCAAGAACCTTGTGGGGAGGGCCCCTAGGGAGCATATGGTGAGGGTGTCACTGGAAGGAGACATATGGAGCAGCATACTCTGCAGCCAGCTGTCCCTGAAAAGGCTAGTCTTGGAGGCGAGTCGTATCGTGTTACAACTAGCCTAAAGCCACAAATGTTATCCCTCGTGGCAGAAAAAAAAACAAAAACAAAAAGGAACCAAAATTCCCCTTTAAAAAGTCTAATATGGGCTATTGCTATATTTATTGCCAAATCAGAATGATATTTCCTTTCTGTCTATTTAATTTAATGGAGGATTTATACTCTGTTACCTCGGGACCGACTTCTGAAATGCAGACATGGGAAGAAGGTATGTGTGAGAAGAAGTCACTTTTCCTTTTCACAATCCTATTCAGTAAATGCAAATGTCTTTGAAGAAATTATTAAAATCCTTTCCTTTTAAAGGAAACATAAGAGTAGAACTTGAGAAATGAAAGCTAAAAGATAAAATCCATTATGGTTTCTTAGATTATTTATCCACTTGACAAAGAAGTCCTTGACGCTGTGCTGGACGCTCCGAGGAAGACCAAAATGAGTGCAGCACAAATCCGCATTAGGAGAGCATAAAGCCTCAGAGGGAAAATAAAATGCAGACATGCACTTATAAGAATAATATGTCATTATCAGAAACCCAGTCAAATAATGGTATTTTCACCAGTCTAACAAATTTGGGCATCTGACTAGCACACTCTTTCTTTAAATGTTACAAAAGTGATTCTCTATTTTTAATTAATAGAAATGCTTCCCGTGTACATAGTTCAAGCTTTCTGTTCTTTCAGGCATATAAGTGGTACGAGCTTGGGCACAAGAGGGGCCATTTTGCATCTGTATGGCAGCGCTCTCTGTACAACGTGCATGGACTGAAAGCCCAGCCGTGGTGGACCCCAAGAGAAACAGGCTACACAGAATTAGTGAAGGTGAGTGCTAACTTAGACTTCATCCTCACGAATCGTTGTCTTTTTCCTACTCAAAATCAGATAATGCTTACCACAGAGAGGAATGTCAGGGAGGAGATAGATTTTACATCCAGCGACATTTGCAAAAAGAATCTTTTCATCCCATTAGCCAAAAGTTCAGTTTAGATGGTGAAGAAAGGAAGTTTTCTTGAAGAGCAATTTGCAAACATTTTGACTTTAGGACCCCTTTACACTCTAAAAAATAGGGAGCACCCCAAGGAGTCTGTGTGTTTGATGGGGGGGGGCTATGTCTATCAATATGATTTTTAGAAATTAAAACTAAAAGAAAAAGTAATATTTATGAATTCTTTAAAAATAACAAAAACCTCATTGCGTGTTAATATAAATAACTTAAAAAATAACTTTAGGGGTGCCTGGCTGGCCCAGTTGGTTAGGCATCCAACTCTTGGTCTCGGCTTGGGTCGTGATCTCAGGCTCGTGAGATTGAGCCCCACGTTGGGATCTGTGCTCAACGGGGAGTCTACTGGAGATTCTCTCTCTCCCTCTGCCCCTCCCCCTGCTTGTCTTCTCTCTCTCTCACAATAAATAAGTAAATCTTATAAGTTAAAAAATAACTTTATTTTCAAAACAAAAAAATGTAGTAAGAAAAATGGAATGGTTTTATATTTTTACAAATCTCTGTGATGTCTGGCTTAATACAGGATAAGAGGGTTCTCATATCTACTTCACGTATACGTCCATTAGAGTGGTGATAGTGTCATTTGTCAAGTAGCGTCTGGAAAATCCATTGTACACCATGAAAGATTGAGTATGAAAAGGGCAAATAACATCCTTATATTAAAAAGGAAATAGTTTTGATCTTGCAGAATCCTTCAAAGGGTCTAGGAATCCGCTGGGTATCCCTGGACCACATTTTGAGAACCACTACTTCTGAGTGGATAGAAAAAGAAAAAAGGCAAATATTTTTAGAACATGTTGTGGCAGATTTGTAGGATAAAGAAACTGAGTGATTCTAACTACTTAATGGCAAAACAAACAAACAAAACAAAACAAAAAAACACAAGAGAAAAATTAGAAGTTTTTATTTTGGTAAATTAAATCCAAATGGTAAGAATGTCTACTTTGTAATTTTGGTAGAGGCTGGTCAGAAGTTTATGATTGCTTTGGTAAGCTCTTTCTTCTTCTTAGATGTATTAATAAAGTGGGAGGTAAATTAACTCGTAGTTTTAATAAAAATGTAAATGTCATCCACCTTATAGGTTAGATGGGCCTCAGTGATCCAGTTTGAGAATCTAACTGCCATCTAGACATTGTTCATATATAAGAAAACACATTCTCATGTTCAGACAGCTGATTTTACATCTCCGATGTGTGTTTTCCAATACCACCGAGCGGTTCTCCAGTTCTCAGAGGACACAGGCTGGGTGTCCTACAAATTTAACTCAATTCTGACACTGTCTACCTAGAGGTGGCATCAGGTTGCACGGGTTAAGGGCCCAGTCTCACAAGACTGCCCCCATTTCAGACACCAGTTGCAAGTTCAGGTTGTTCCCTATGCTTCTCATTGGCTATGGATTGGAGGTGCCCACAACCCCCTCCTTGGGTTTGATTACTTTGTCAGAGTGGCTCACAGAACTCAGAAACATTTATTTAGGTTTATCCCATTATCATGATGAATGTTATAAAGGATACAGATGAACAGCTAGATAAAGAGGCACATAGGATGAGACCCAGAAGGGTCTGAGTGGAGGAACTTCTGTCCCCATGGAACTAGGGTCTTACCTTCTCTTGATCTGTGGATACTTTCAACACAGAAGCTCATCAAATCTTGTTCAAGTTTTTAGAGAGTTTAATAGGCAGTACCTATTTCCCCTTCCCAGTGGCTGGTGGATGGGGCTGAAAGTTCTAACCTTCCAGTCATTTGGTCTTTCTGGTGACCAGCCCCATCCTGAGGCTATCTAGGGACCCCTCTTCTAAGTCACCCCATTAACATAAACTCAGTTGAGCTCAAAAAAGATGCCTTTAAAAGACACTCCTGTTATTCAGGAAATTCCAAGATTTTTAGGAGCTTTGTGCCAGGAATCTGGACAAAGATCAAATGTATATCCTATTATACCACAGGTCACCCCCTAGTTTTTGTTTGCATTTTTGTTTTTGTCATGCATCCCTTATAACAAAGGATCATAACAGTTAATAGATATTGGCATGTTACTAGCGTTCCATTCAGTCACTAATAATTAGTCCAGTCCATCATCATACCATTTGAAAATAGCTCCCAGGGCAAGGCCACTCAAGTTGGCAGGCCTCCATTAGCTCTCATCAGGTCCCAAAAGTATGAGTGGTCCTAGAAATATATGGCTTTACCTTTTCATGCATCTGGTATAATTGAGAGTATCATCTCTTGCCCTGAGCCTCTTTTGAGGTGTTGATATAATATTGGATTTCCCTCCATTACAAAACCCATTTGTTCATTCCCTTACTCTCAGCTACTGTTCCTCCTTCTCTTCATTTATGCTCAATATGTTTCCACTTTTGGAAAGGACATGAGGTTCGACCACTGTGCTGGTCTAGATCACGGGCAGCAATCCTAGTCTAGTGAACACCTGCCCCGCCCATGCAGGTAGGGTAAAGTACAATAAGTAGGTGCAGAACTAAAAGGCCCATTCTTACCACTGGCAATGTAGCTACTGCATTCACTTATCTGAGAGAGATGGGAAAGGAAGAGCAGAGTTACAAAATATTGATAATTTTGGGATCTGGGTGACAGATATATGGAAGTTAATACTGTTCCCTCTACTTTTAAGTGGTTTACATTTTTCAAAAAAAATTTTTTTTGCTAAAGAACATCTTGAATAGAATATATCTATAAGATGTATAAGACTTCATTGAAGAATTTTTTTCTACTTGGGGAAAGAAAGTTTCAATCTAGTGTCAATTTACCTACATTAAGTAAGTCTTTCTCGACCATACTTAATTCTGTATTTCATTGTAAAAGCACATTGTAAGCATCATAATCCAATTGTAAAGTAGGCTGCCATCAGTTAGATTTGAATATTTTATAAGTCAGAAAACCATGGTGTGGTGACCATGAACGCAGATTGATTTAAAGAGGTTCTCTAGCCAAAGCAGAAATAGTACAGGAAAAACATCTTCCTGGATAAATCTCCTACAGTGAGCACTGTCAGCAGTTCTTTCCGTTGTAAAATTTCATCCTACATCGGATGGTATCACACTGAGCTCTTCTGATTCTCTTTCTGCTATCTAATCTTCTTCTCCTGGTCTCTTTGTGAGTTTATTTCTCTACTGTGGCTTTTAGGATGCTTTCAAGTTCAAGTAACAGAAATGCAACTGGAACCTGGCTTAAGCAACAAGGAATTTGATTGACGTGGGTAAAGGAAGCACAGCCTAGCAGTAGGGCGGACTTCAGGGGTTGTGCACCTGGGTGGCAGGTTTTCTTGTTTCTGCACTTCCTCCCTGGTCAACTCTGTCCTTGCACTTGCTTAAGTCAAGATGGCTGCCAGCAGCACCTGGAATGGAAGGTTAGAAAGTATTTGAGAGCTTCATAACATTGTCGAGCCATCACACCAGGCCCAAATGGCTTTCCAGAAACCTCCTAGGAGACCTTGTCTTGGTGATCATAACCATGTCACATGGGCACTCACGATTACAAAGGAGTCTGAGAAACCAAGTAGCTAGCCACAGGCTGGGGCAGCAGGCTTCCAGTAGGAGAAAGAATGTACCTCTCCATCACCCAGGAAACAAAAATCTTTTCCTTCAGTTTGATTGAGCCAGTTAAGTCACATTTCCATTCTGGAAGAATTACTGGCAAGGGGCTATGAGATTATCTTTAAACCAATAGATCAGCCCCTGAAGCCAGCAAAAGGTCAGATTTCTCTAAGTCCAGTGGAATACCTCAGGGGAAGTAAACACATGAACTAAATCACGATTCTGTTAGGAAGGAGGAAGAGGTACAGTGGATGTTTGGAGAGTGACCTCCAGTGTTCAGTGTCCTTGCTAACTGGGGATATGCACTCAGATCCAAACACTATTCTCTGCTCTCTGTTTTCCCTTTCTTGTCATTCATTTTCTAAAATAAAACCTTTCCACTCTGGTTCAACTGCTGTTAAAGTTTCTTGTTAAAGTCTTCTTGTTAAAACCAAAGCTTTGCTCTCCAAATGGATTTTTCACTCATTCTGTTCTATCTCCAACAGACATTAACATTCATTGGGAAAGTTAATTCACCATGTAATCTCATGGCTAATACTTCTTTCCAACTTTATAGTTTTGGTCAGAGATTCAGCTTTACCCAAAATTCCAGGTTTATTTCTGTGTCCATATTTCTTGCCACTGCCCTTTACTGTTTTTAATTTAGCCAAAATTCTTCCTCCCACCAGACCATCCTGTGTGATAGTCTCACCTCCCTTTACCCCTTCCTTTTCTCCTTCTACCCCTTCACAGCCAATTTCTGTTTATCCTTCAGATGTTAGAGAAGTGGTCATTTCTTTTAAAAGAATAAGCATGTATCCAAAAGCACTTTATACATTCTTTTTAAGCATTTATACTGTATTCTAATCACCTCTTTAGTTCAGTGTAGCCCCCCGAGGTCATATGCTCTAAGGTAGCTGGGCCATGTTTGTCATATTCACAACTAGTACAGTATCTGATACATGGTAGGTGCTCATAAATGAGGTGAGTTGGTAGAAGTGTCTATAAAGTCTCTTTTCTCTAGTTGTTTCATAGATTTGTCAGAAGTCCCAGGGATATAAAAATCATACCACTTACATTTCTTACTTATAAGGAGTTGGCACAACATCCTTGTTGGCTTTCCCTGAATGTGGGGGAAATTCTCTTGTATTGCTACTGCACTGGGAGGGATGCCTAGAGAAGAAAAGATCCTCGGGGCCCCCGGGTGGCTCAGTCGTTAGGCATCTGTCTTCGGCTCAGGTCATGATCCCAGGGTCCTGGGATCGAGCTCCGCATCGGGCTCCCTGCTCCGTGGGAAGCCTGCTTCTCCCTCTCCCACTCCCCCGTGCTTGTGTTTCCTCTCTTGCTGTGTCTCTCTCTATCAAATAAATAAAAAACCTTTAAAAAAAAGAAAAGAAAAGATCCTCTCTTTATCTTCTTTCTCAAGGGCATTCTTCTTCCTCAAGGGCATTCTTTTCTAGAAATTTTTGCTGTATAATAGGGAAGGATATTTAGGGTGTCCAGAGTTCCTGTTGAAATTTCAAGTATTTAATTATGCTTATAAAATATTGGGGGGTGGGGCAGGATTTGAGGATGGCAGAGGGAACATCTTTGTAACTCTGCCCCTCCATAAAAGTGAGGAAAGCACTGAGAAGAATTGTCAAAATCAACATTTGCAGAGCTCTGTACATTAACCAAAGAGTTGCAGCAATTTGAGGAACATTTATTCAAGAAAATCTGCTAAGCCTCAGTGAGAACAGAAGGATTTATGGGATAGTAACTTGACTTGCTCTCATCCATTCCTCCCCAGCTCCAGAGAGCCTTAAAAATTAGCAGTCTCACAACACTAGGTGTGAAGACCATGAAGACCACAGTTTTTTGGCCATCAGTGTAAGCAGGTTAGGTATGGGGCTTTTTACAGTTTCATATCCAGAGCACGGTCACTATTTGACCAACTTGTGCTGTTCAGAAAGCCCCATTCTCAGGACAGTGTTGTTATTGACCTCACTCATAAGTATAGCTTTGTTAGTCAAAAGGATCAGTGGCAATTTTTTAAATATTGGGGCAAATGAGAACCTGCCCACTGCAAGAAAATCTGCTTAATAAAGAAAATCTGATGAACAGGATGCCCATGAGGGGCTTTGAAAAGCTCTGACATATTCCTGGGGATGTCTATTCCAATATATGTATGCCGTGGGGTGCATGCCCAGGAAATGCCCAAGGGGACCCCAGTCCTTTGCCTTTGGTTGACTCTGAGGCTCATCACAGGCAAGAAATGATGGCTAGAACATAGTTTTAAACTGCCTGAGCATTGCAGGCATGCTCCAAAACTCACATAGAGCCTCTCAACAAAAAGAGGGAAGAGTTACTAGTTCAAGCAATTAAGGAAATCTCTGACCATGCATTAGCTGACTATTAAGCTAACCAAGAAGAAGCTTTAGTGGTCATGCATGACAGTAGAGTAAGAGACTTCACAGAATTAACCAAGAAAAGTCCCTAAACAAACAAGTAGTGGCAACAACAAAAATCAGCAACAACAAATGCTGGGGGAGAGTAGATCACACAATAATAATAGTCTCAATGAAAATTACATTTCACACATATTCGAGAGAGAGAGAGTGAGCGACGAGAGAGAGCGAGCGAGCACAGGTGGGGGAGAGGCAGAGGGAGAAGCAGACTCCCTGCTATTATTTATTATCTCAAATAAATAAAATATAAAAAAGGATATAGCTCACTTAATAGAGGATAATAATAAAGAAATAGAAACATAGAACAGAACCAAATGGAAAATCTAGAGCCACAGCATATAACAGCTTCAGTATAAAATCACCAGAGAGGCTCCACAGCAGATTTGATCTGATAGAGGAAATCATCAGCAAACTTGAAGATAGGTTGATTGAAAGTATTCATACTAAGGAACAGAAAGAAAAGAGAATGAAGGAAACAATGTGTGGGGGCACTGGCAAGTATAACAATATATGCGTTATGGAGTCCTCAGAAGGAGAGAAGAAAGGGAGGTGGCAGAAAGAGTATTGAAAAGATAATGACCAAAAACCTAGCAAATTAGATGAAAAACAGTACTGTACACATCCAAGAAGCTCAGTGAGCTTCAAGTAGGATAAACTTAAGAAACATACCTAGACACTTCTTAGTCAAACTGCCAAAAGCCAAAAACAAAGTGAGTCTTTTGAAAACACAGAGGACTCATTGTGGAAAAGGGATCCTCATTATGATTAACAGCTAATTTTTCATCAGAAACCATGGAGTCCAGGAGGCAGTGAGATGACATTTAAATACAGAAAGAAAAAGGCTGTCAACCAAGAATTCTGATCTAGCAAAACGATCTCAAAAATAGAGGAGAAATTAAGACATTCCTAGAGAAATAAAAACTGGGAGAATTTCCCACTAGCAGACCTGCTCTACAATGAATACTAAATGCAGTTGTTCAGATTGAAATGAAAACACTAGATGGTAACATAAATCCACATGAAGGAAAATGGAGCATTACTAAAGATAACCACGTGGATAAACATAAAAGAGTACATTTTTTTCCCTTGTCACTCTTTTCTTCTTACATATGATTTTTAAAACTGCCAGAGGGTAGACATAGAAATCAGTGAAATAGAACTGAGAGTCCAGAAATAAACTCTTACATTTGTGATCAATTGCTTTTTGACAAGGGTGCCAAGACAATGCAATGGGAAGAGAATTGTCTTTTCACAAATTGTGCTGGGACAACTGGATATCCATATGTGAAAAAAATGAAGTTAGCTCATATGATACACTAAAATGAACTCAAAACGGAAATAGACCTAAATGTAAGAAATAAAACTATAACACTTATAGAAAAAAACAAAGAAGTGAGTCTTTATAACATTGAGTTAGGCAATGTTTTTTTTTTTAGATATGACACCAAAAGCACAGTGACAAAGGCAAAATATATAAAGTAGATTTCATCAATCTTAAACTTTTGTGTTTCAAAGAACACAATAAAGTAAAACTAAAGTCCACAGAATGAGAAGTAGGTCATTATCTGACAAAGGACTTATATCCAGAATATATTAGGAACTCTGATAACTCAATATAGAGACAACCCAGTTTTAAAATGGGAGAAGATTTGAAAAACTCAGAAAAAGGATGCAAGTTTTCCTTTGAATAGACATTTATTCAAAGAAGATCTGTGAATGGCCAAGACGCACATGAAAAGATGCTGAATGTTATTTATCATTAGAAAAATGCAGGTCAAAACCACAAGATGCTGCTTAACACCCACGAGGATGACTATAACAAAAAAGATGAACATTAACAAATGTTAGCAAGTATGTAGAGAAATTGGAGCCCTCAAATATTGCTAGTGGGAATGTCCAGGGATGCATCACTTTGGAAAACAATTTGGCAGTTCCTCAAAAAGTTAAACAGAGTTATGGCCCTGCAATTCCACTCCTAGGTATATACCCAAGAGAACTAAAAACATCACATTCATCCAAAAATATGTACATGAATGTTGATAATAGCATTATTAATAACACCAAAAAAGTGGAAGCAACCTAAATGCCCATCTAAATGATGAATGAATGAGTAAACAAAATGTGGTATATCTTCACAATGGCAATAGAAAGAAATGAAGTACTGATGCATGGTACAACGTAGATGAATCTTAAAAACATTACACTAAGTGAAAGAAACCAGTCACAAAAGACCACCTATTAGTTGATCCTATTTATATGAACTGTCCAGGGCACCTGGGTAGCTCAGTCAGTTAAGTGTCTGACTCTTGGTTTGGCGCAAGTCAAATCTTGTGGGTTGTGAGATCATGCCCCAAGTTGGGCTCTATGCTTGAAGATTCTCTCCCTGTGCCCCTCCCCCAACTCACACACGTTATCTCTACTTCTCTCTAAAATAAATAAATACATCTTTAGGAAAAAAAAAAAAAAAACTCTGTTTACATGAACTGTCCAGATTAGGCAAATACATGGAGACAGAAAGTAGATTGGTGATTGCCAGGGACCGAGGAGATGGGGTAAGAGGAGTGACTGCTAATGGGTAAGGGGTTACTTTTGGTATGATGAAAACATTCTAAAACAAAGTCGATGGTTGCACAACTCTGTGAGTATATTAAAAACCACTGTATGGTAAAAGTTGAGTGAATTTTGGTATGTGAGTTATAGCTCAATAAATCTGTTAACATATAGTTCAAGTATGTTAAAAATAAATAGTTTTCTGAGGGGTTGATGATGAAAAACACTTAATAATCACCAGTGAGGCAATATAATGAGCAGCTTAGAATATAGGACTCCATAGCCACATTGCCTCATTTTGATATTTTGGTCCATTCCTTACTAGCTATGTGACATTGAGCAACACTTCTATGTGTTTTGCTTTCATTATCTGCAAAGTACCTATGGAAATGGTATTTGTTTCCTGGTTGTTCAGACTTAATAAGTAAATGGGAAGTGCTGAATAAGAATTATTATTATTATTAGTCAATTTAATTAATTACATTGTTTTCATAGGAAAATATTTTCTAGTTTCTAAAAAACAACTTAGAAAGCCAATTTTGAAATATGTATTACCAAAATAATACTATAACAGCTATCATGTATGAAATGCCTCCCATTTGTAATCAATGCACTGAGCATTTTTGTATATAATACTTCTAATCTTTATAAAATTCTACAAGATAGGTATGCTTGTGCCCACTTACATATGAGTAAAGTAAGGAGTAGAGAAATGAAATTTGCCCACGGTCCCATATTTAATGATGGCAGGGCTGGGATTTGAATAAAAATCATTGTCCTCAAAGTCCATACCCTCGCTGTAGCCCACTTTATCTCAAAGTTACTGAGGGTCTCATGTCCTTCTTCTTTTTGCCAATCATGTCTTCATTTCAATTCTGTTTCCCTACACTTCTTGATTTCAGCCCTGCCTGTTTTAAGTTCTCCTTTTTTTAAGAAGAAAAGCAGGGCCTGGGCATTGATCACCGGGTCCCCAGCAGCATGGAATCTCTGAGTGTGTGACATCTTGTGTTTGAAATCCAGTGCATTATTTGCTAACTATCTTTATTTGTAGAAATGTTAATATTGTGTCTGGTTACGACTTTCAAATAAAAAAGTAATTTCAAGGTGATCATTTGCCAGTACTGACCGTGCTGGGTAAGAAAATCCAGGGCTAATGACCATTCAGTTGACAAACACTTGTATGTCAAGATTCCTTCCATGGATCATGGATTGGGCATTAACATCTTAAAGTGGAAACCTAGATCAGGTAGCTGCCGTTTTTGGCCAAAATCCTTTTAGGATCATTCTGACCCTTCAGTGACAATTAACTACCATGAATGGCACATTTCCATTTAAATTATTCTCACTATATTACCAGTGAAAAGTAGAGTGCGATTTTCTTGAAGGCAATGGGACAGTGTTCAGTAAAATGCATCACCTGTGTTTTTCCCTTTTGTTGAATGTCATTGTTCCCCTCTTACTGTGTAGTTTGTAGTTCAGCAACTCTGCGCTGGTAAGAGGCTATGGCAACTGAATGAAAAAAAAATTAGAGAAAAATATTCCAGTAGAGTTTTCTCTTTTATGCATATTTTCATTAAAAGCGAGTAGGTTGCTGCCCAAATCACAAATATCAAAGCCATAGTGCTTTGGGGGTATTTAACATAGAAATTGAAACAAATGGATTAAAGTCTTTGCTAGGTTATAAATAGAAAAGATCTCTTCTAGCCAGAGAAAAGCCACCATTCTGTAAGAGTTTTGCTCTTCCCTTTTTTGAGATTAGCTTTTTGATCTACATTACTCCATGCCTAATTTAGATGTAAACAATGCATGCATAGAAATTACTGAATAACACTGAAACAACAACAGCGAATAGCAACTGAAAACCATAGTCTTTTTTTTTTTTTTTAAGATTTTATTTGAGAGAGAGAAGAGCGCATGCCCACAAACAGGGAAGGAGCAGAGGAAGAGGGACAAGCAAGACAAATGTTGGAAACATTTGTTTTGTTCTCAGCTCTGACCCCTAGGGAAGGTCATTTCACCCTCTGAGCCTCAGTTTCTTTATCTCTAAATTCAAAATAATTACCTCAGTTTCTCCTCCCCTGCAAGGTTTTAATAAGGCACAAAAATGAAACAAAACCAAACACAACGCAAACCTGCCGTCATGGATGTTCCTATGTGTGTTTACATGGAAGCCCTTAACAAGAGTCAACGCTTGGCTAAGGTTCTAGAATGGCATATGATGCCAATTTATGGCAACACAGCGAAAGGATAAAATCTATTATATTCTTTGAATTATTTCAAACTAAAAGGGTGTTTTTTTTCTGAGAGTGAAATTGGTGAGTTTTCAATATTGGTCAGTGAAAAGAAAATGTCAAAAATTATCTTTATCTGTGATTCTCTTTGGGGATTCACAGTACAGTGTTTAACATTTCAGAAAAATTGTAAACTGTATCTGTAGGTTGGCGCTCTATTTGCTGTTCCAAATTTTTAATCCTGTAGATTGTGATCTATGTCTTAGTAGACATCCACACAGGTCGATGTCTTAAATATACACATGCACATATATATTATAGATAATCTGTTTATCAAGCGATTTATTGATGGTATGCACAGAAACCCTCCCCACCAGACTCTTAGCCCCTTGATGTTAGGGACTTGGGGATTTTTGCTTGTCCAGGACACAGCTGAGTGCACTGGTCCCTGTAGGCAGAGTAGGGAGGGAGATGGTACCTTGTCTCACCTTTTAACTTCCTCTGACTAAGAACGTGGGCCCCCAAGCCTGCCAGTGTGGCCTAGGGGGTATAAGGAATTTGCTTCCTGAAGTCCTCAGGCTGGATGTTTCCCCTGGTAACCCAGACTATCATTTCTCCTTTATCCTGGTAGAAGACAACCTTTCTCTGCCACTTTCTAGAAAGCAAACTCCAGTTCTCCGAGACTCTTCTCTTGCCCTGGTGCAGAGTGCCTTATCTTCTCCTTTTTCTTCAGTAAGGACAACGAGAGACTGAATGTAAAAATGGACGATGTCCAGACCATATATAAACCTAGAACCTTGACGCACAACCTGCAGCAGACTGCCTGGGAAACCACCCCCTTTTCTAAATAACCCAGGAAGCCAGCCTGCTGTAAGCCAAACTTGCAGGAAGACAGATTGGCCAGATAGCAATCTCTAGTGACAATCCAGGAAGCTAAAGAATAACTTCTGTAACAATTGGCCCCAAATGTCCAGGACTTGATTAATAACTGACAGCTTGCTTAATGTTTGTCCCTGCCTCCAACTTAGGACCAAGCCAAGAAAGCCAGATATGCTCTCCTAACCAATCACATAGGATGCCTACTTCTCGTTACCTGCCAATAGCCTCCACTCAGGGTACCCCTGAACCCTTTCCTTTTTTCACCTTTAAGTTTTCCCACTTCTTCACCAAAACGGTGATGGTGGCTGACTCCCTTGCTATAGCATGCTGGGAATATATAGCCTTTGTTTTTCTCATTCGGTTGGTCTTTGTTTATTTCCACAATAAGAAATGTCAGATATTTTCTTTTATCTTTACATTCGAACTTGAAAAACAGGAAATCCGATTAAAATGTATTAGTACCAGCAAGAGATTGCTTTTTTAATGCTACTAATTTCCTGCAGAGATTTTATTTAAATTATTGCAAAGAGAGTTTGCTGTGAGAGCATTACACTCACTGACTGTGGCATTTGCTGTGATTCATAACTTCAGCTCCGCACTCGGCGGGATGCCCTCCGCCCTCAGCTGCTCTCTTTAAAGCAGAGTCCACTACTCATGTCTTATCTAGAATATGCTACCCATTTTTCATTATCATGGTGTAAAGTATAGGCATGTTTTGACTAGGCTTCAAGCTGATTTATCTCTCAAAAAATTAGATATGTAATTCCCAAATAATAATTAACTATAACAACATGTTCACAGCCAATTATATAGAATTTGGTGTATATTGTACTAATGCTCTATTGTTACCAATTCCTTCTAACTCCAATTTTAATGTACAGACTTTGCCTAGAATAGTCTTTGACCACATGCCTTCTCTGAATTTAGAGTTGGAACCTTGCAAGGTGCATACACATCTCTGGGACTTCTCAGTTGCCAATACCTGTGTTTTCTCGCTTCCCTTTTTTCTTAACAGCTGATCATATGCAGTTGCTTACCTAATCTTGTGTACGTTAATCTGAGCTCTAGGAGTTCTTGTATTATGTTTTGTCCACATGTTAGAAGCATAGCTCTTCCTGCCTTTTTCCATGACCTGTTTTATTTTGTTCCTATAAATGTACTGTCTTCCATGTTGGTGTGAATTTATTCCTGATCCCTTTCCATCTGCTATTTGCCCTCTTAGCTGGAACTGGTTCTCACTTGAATGAACATTTGTGTCATGTGTTGATTGTGTCCCCAAAATTCATATTTTGAAGCCCAGTACCTCAGAATGTGATTGTATTTAGAGACAGGGTCATTTAACAAGGTAGTTAAGTTAAAATGAAGCCATTGGGGTGGGCCCTAATCCAATATGAGTAGTGTCCTTATAAGAAAGGGAAATTTGGACACACGGAGGGACATGTGCACACATAGAGGAAAGACCAGGTGAGGACATAGCTAGAAGATCTGCAAGCCAGGGAGAGAGAGCTCAAAAGAAACCAAACCTGCTGACACCTTGATCTTGGACTTCCAGCCTCCAGAACTGTGAGACTGTAGATTTTGATTGCTTAAGTCACCCAGCCTGTGGTATTTATACATTATGGCAACCTCCACAAACTAATACGATTAGTGAAGAAACTCCCCTTACTTAGCATTCTGCAGTCTTTACTTACTGCCTTAGCAAAAGCATTTCTCTGAACAGTTCAATTTTCCTACATAGAAGAAAATATTTAAAGCTCAAATGGATGAACATTGCTTGTTTAAGACAAAATTAAAAATGATCTTATGTCAGACTTCAAGCATCATAATCAGTTTTGTCATCATCTGACCACATCGTGGAAAAGGGGGCATACCAACCAAATGATGCAAGGGAAGCATGTAGGCCAAGTGAAAAGAAATTAGGGTGACAATAAAGCAATATATGGAGTAACAGAGTTTGATTGAAAATGTGAAATATGATGATGAGAAATGTTTTCTTCTCTCTGCTTCCTATCTCTGTCACGTGAAATGGCATCACTTTGAGTTTGGTGATGTTTTTGAAGACGCATTCCAGGGATTACTAAGAGGTTTTGCAGGCTAATGGGATTTTGTTTTCTCAGTTTTACTAGAAGGTCCTTCTAGTCTATGAGAAAAGAAGGAAAATAAATAATAATCACCTATTTGAGATGTATAGAAAATACAGGTGAAGAAGAATTAAGCAGAATTGAGCAATGCATTTAATACCTCCCAAATGAAACCTCACTTAAATGATAACAAAAGGATAAAAAAAGGCAAAAATGACAGTAGAAAAGAAAAACCTCACGTAAATGACAATAAAAATATAAACCTACAAATAAAAAAAAAACAGGAGGGAAACAAGAACAGATGAACGACACCATCGTGTTTTTTGTTTGTCTTTTGAAAATTGAAGAGGGAAGTATCTGACTTGGTGATTCCAAGAAAGCTGAAACCAAGGGAAGTGATTGCTTCACTTCCAAAGTGGGAGGGACTTCCAAAGGCAAGGGATTTAAGGCACCTGCTACTGCAGCAACTGCATGGGCTCAAAGAATGTGCCGCTCCCTACCCGACGTTTCAGATGCCCAGTGAGAAAACCGGCTTGATGATGTGCCCAACGGGGAGGCCTGTCGACCACACGCCCTCCCCTTTTACACAGCTCCCAGTCACTGCCTCAGTCCTGTAGGACTCCCAGCTGAGGGTTGCCTAACACGGAAGAGACCCCTCAACATGAAAGAAGATAAAGAACAAAACAAACAAAGAATGAAGGAGAGCTCAGGGGAAACAAGATGCGGGGAGCAAATGCCAACAGAAATAATATCTGTAAGATATACTCAGAGCAGTAAGAGAAGATAGTGTAGCCACAAGAAAAGAATAGGTAGGATACGTGGAAAGGAAAAGAAACCCAACGAGGGCTCTGTCAGAAATGTGCAAAATAGGATTTGCAAAAATAAGAGTCTCATAGCAGTATTGGAAGCTAAGTCAAGAAAATGTGCCAGAAGGAAAAACCAAAAAAGATTGAAAATAGAGAAGTTAGGAAAACTAGAGGCTCAATTTAATGTGTTCAACAAACAAAAGAAGTTCCAGAAAGAATAGGGACAGAAGGGAGAAGAAATTATTAGGGAAGTAAGACCGGAGAGCCTCCAGTGGAAAAATTGTGAGTTTCCATATTGAAGGGACCCGTAAGTGACCAGCACTTAAGCTAAGGTACAGTTCCAGGAAATTTCAGGAAGCCAGAAACAAAGAGATTTCAAAATCCTCGTCATTATCACCATAGTTGTACTTACACATAGCAGAGGTACTTTTAGCACATTTAACCTTAGAGACTCTTGAGGAAAGTTGTAGTATTTCACCGTCTTTATAAATGAGGAACCTACGGCACAGTGAATAAGTGAATCGCCCAATATCACATAGCTAGTAAGTGGGAGCTAGATTTCCAAACCAGGCAGGCAATCGAGCTCCATACCCACTACACTGTACTGACTTCTATGAAGTTTTCTGAAGGACCCCCCCAAAAAAGGAATCTAAAAGGTCAGATCTCCCAACAGCAACACTAAAAGTTGTAATACAATGTGGCATTGTCTTCACAATTCTCAGGAGAGAGTATTTCCTATGTAGAATTCTGTGAACAGGCAAGCCTTCAATCAGGTGTAAGGATAGCTTCAGATATTTTCAGAAATTTAGTGTCACCTGTGCTATGTCCTTTCTTGGGAATAACTAGAATGCAGTAATTAGGAAGACCACTCCAGGGCAAAAGCCTAGAGCAGTTCCCTGATGATGCTTGCCCAGCATGCTCAGACGGCAGCTGGTCCAGATCAAAGCAAGGAAGGTGGCTACTGCAGGATTATCTTCAGAAAAAAGAGAGAAAGAAAGTAGTGGCTTATCTGATGTTTTTGGCAAAGGGTAGAATAGTATCAAGAGATTTTGTATCAGCCTTTCAGCGCTGTAAAGAAGAAACAGTGGTAAGTGCATTAGAAAATGAAGTCAAAGAAAAGGGGGCAGAGGGTGCCTGGGTGGCTCAGTCGTTAAGCGTCTGCCTTTGGCTCAGGTCATGATCCCAGGGTCCTGGGATCGAGTCCCACATCGGGCTCCCTGCTCAGCGGGAAGCCTGCTTCTCCCTCTCCCACTCCCCCTGCTCGTGCTTTCTCTGTCAAATAAATAAATAAAATCTTTAAAAAAAGAAGAAGAAGAAAAGGGGGCAGAAATGTGGAATGAAGGGTCATCATCACAGTACAACTCAAGTGCGGATGATACGGAATGTGAATTTACTCAGATGTATGAAAGATTTGTGAATTTAATGGTAGCAAGATTGAGAAGAGGGAAAAGAAGACATCAAATTGTTGACTTGTTACCTTCCCTAAGAGAAAGATGAGTGATAATGTCTAGAATGGAATAAATCAAGAAATAACGGTATAAACATAGTATTTAGATAGAAGCAGATAAATAGCAGAAGAGGTGTTTAAAGCGATTAACTGGGGTTGGACTCAGGATTGGGGAAGAATTGAGTGAGCGACTGCTGCTTTTATTATAAGACCTGTAGTATTAGTAGACTTTTAAAAATATGTACTTTTAATTGAGTGAAAAATAGAAAGGGAAATTTAATAATTTAACTATAAGAATTAATTTGGCTTTAGTTTGCTCCCCTCAAGACTTTCTGCAAGAAGTCAGTTTTAGGAGAAGGGTTTAAAAATAAACCTAATCTAACTTGATGTTGAAGAGAAAAGCATACCATCCAAGTGAATGAGCAGAATATCTGGGAAGTGAGGACCTTGTCAACTGATTGGGAGGTCTGGAGTACAGAGAACTGTAGGATGTTGTGGGATTAATGAAGCTTGAAGCTGGGAACTCCACTTAGAGCTGACTAGAGTGCCGAATACAGCTGAGGTTCAACAAAAGACAAGTGCTCATGGTGGGTTTATGAGGCCATGTGGCACCGTAAAAACAATCATATCTGTGTGCTCTCAAATCTATGCTGCCATAAGGAGAAATGTGAATGAGAAGCTGTTGTCTTCCCAGCAGGCAACTCAAATACCAACCCTCTCGGCTTCTTTTTTTCAGTTTTATGAAATGGGTGTATTTTAGGGCCAAAGGAGTAGTATCTTAGGTGAGACCTTTAAAAAGGTAAGCATGGCCTGTTCTGTGTGAGCCTTCAAGTTCCTGTTGGAATTTACTAAGAAATGGAAATTTTTTGCCATCCCAGACATCTGAGTGGTATTACTGTAGAAAGGATTCATATCCGATCCCTTCCTCCCTCCAGCCCTTCATACTCTCTCTCTTTCTCTTTCAAACACACACACACACACACACCCTGTGTAATTAGGTTTGAGGTTTAATCCCCTGTAATCATATGAATTTTATACAATGTGGTTCCTTGGTTTATGCTTAAAAATAAAATTCCCAGGTCCCATCCCAGATTTCTCCGTGATGTCCATAGAAGAGACCATGCCGAATCTTTCCGAAGTTGAAAACAAACAAACCAAAAACAAATCCAAGTGCACTCATTACTCTGGTAAAAGCCTGCTCCTAAGAAAAATCGTAAAGATTTTATTTAGTGATGCAGTCACGTTAACATTCTCCTTAGGGCTTTTGCCCTGTTTTCCTAACAAAAGATCAGCTCTTTGCAAAGATGCTCCTAACATCAGCTTTCAAAAGAAATGAAAGAAACTTCTAAAATATCAGGAGGGAAGAAGGGAAGAGCCTGCTGTGTAAGACTCCAGTGACCTCATTTGAAAAGTAATTTCATGTGTTAGAAAGGTAATTCTCCCCTCATCTGTGTGACAACTTAACATGAATCTAACAGATTTATCTATCCACTTGGACAAATTACAATAGCCACAAGGAGTGTTGGCAATTTAGGTACATTTGAGAAGATGTGAATATATGGGGTGCATTTTTTTCTTTTCCATAATCTTGGGATTCTTGGAAAAAAACATCATATTCTGTCATTCAGGGGACCTGCCAAAGTGAAGGCTTTTGAGTATCTTTTTATTGGAATTCTGTCTTTGACTTGTTATGTATGAATTACCTACTTGGGATGAAATAATATTGAAATTACTGGTGACCAGCACCAGCATAAATCAGTGTGTTGGTAGCAGCTCCTGTGGCTTTTGACACAGATCAGTAGGTGGGTCTCACAGAAATAGCAGTATCAAATCCGTATAGTGGTATAGCCACTGTGGAAAACAATATGGAGTTTCCTCAAAAAATTAAAAATAGAACCCCCTCATGACTCAGCAGTCCCACTTCTGGGTATAGACAATGAAAATGAGATATTGAAGAGATATCTGCATTCTCATGTTCATTGCACCATTATCCACAATAAGACATAGAAACAACTGAAGTGTCCATCAATGGATGGATGGATAAAGAAGATGTATATAAAGGCATAAATACACATACGCGCGCGCGCACTACAATATTATTCAACTGAGAAAGAAGGAAATCCTGCCATTTGCAACAACATGGTGGACCTTGAGGGCATTATGCTAAGTGAGATAAGCCAGACACAGAAAGACAAATGCTGTATGGTATCACTTACATGTGGAATCTAAATTAAAAAAAAAAAAAAAAGTCAAACTCATAGAAACAGAGAGTAGAAGAGTGGTTGCCAGGGCTGGGGTAGGGTGGGGAGTAAAAGAAATAGGGAGAAGTTGGTAAAAGGTACAGACTTTTCATCCATAAGATGAATAAAGTCTGAGGATTTGTTTAATATGGTGACTATGGTTGATAATGCTGTATTGTATAATTAAAATGTGCTAAGATAGTAGAACTTAAATGTTCTCAACAGAAAAATTTAAAAGTGAATAAATGAAAGATAAATTTGTGAGGTGCCTAATGTGTTAATGAGCCAGATGGGGGAAATCCTTTCACAGTGTATACGCGTATCAAATCACCACAATGTACGCTTTTAAGGATCTTACAATTTTGTCAATTATACCTCAATCAAGCTGACATTTAAAAAGGAAATAAACTGGTAGACTCAAAGAAATGAAGGGGAAAAGAAGAAGTAGAAAACCACTATCTAATCTTAAAATCTGTGTCTGGCCCTAGAATATCTTAATAAACCTAATGTCACCTAATATAAAAAATGTTCCCTGGGCTGGGCTGAACTTGGCACCATGTTTTCACACAAATCTCTGAGGGCATCTGTCTCTCGGAGCTCTCTTGGCTCCTTATCGCTTTTCCCACATGGAATCATGAATTCATAAAGCGTAGGCTGGTAAAAAAGAAAAACACTTCACACATTATCTCATGCTTTGCTCTATCCAATAATGGGTCAACCAGTTTCGCTTGATTAATTCAAAAGATAGAGAGCCATGTTGTACACGGCACCTTAGTCCACTTTCAGGGAGCACTAATTGTTGTTTTTATTTTTTTGTCTGTCAAAATCTTTCTTTTTGTTTGTAGCTCACTAGTTCTAGTGCCCTGCTCTTGAGCCCTGACTCTTGAAACCACGTATTGTGCACCTCCCTCTCCATGTACCCCATATACTCAACTATTCCATCCATCTCTCACTTAACATAGAAATGTTTGGCATTATTAACGTTTCAAAATCCTGGGTAATCTGTCCAATTAGTCTCAGCATACAGTAGGAAAGCAGGTTTTGTTCTTTTTTCCTCAGAGTAGTACCTCTCAGTTCACCACTCCACAAGCTCGCCCTCGCCTGCTTTCCCCTCTGCCCCCACCCTCATCAGTATCACAGTGTGGTAGTGAGGGTGACCTGGAGGCTAGAGCTCCAGAATGCTCCTTCCACACATCTACCAGCATCTGCCTGGCCACTCCAAGGCTCTTTTGGTCTTAAACCCACTTTCCAACAGGGGCTAAAGCACCCTCGTAAAGGAGAAGTCAGAAATATTTTTGTGTGGCTGAATTCTAAACACCTGGGCATTTATTTGCTTTGTTTTGCTGTTAACTTATAATTCATCAGATGTTCCCATGGACACTTTTCCCATGTCTTTGAAATGTAATTACAGTTTACCATGTTGAATGGCATCTTCATGAGGACCTCTGTTGAAAGATGAAATGAAGTCCCTGATGTGTATTCTTTGCGTGTCAGGGGTGTCGCATGGAGCATACTGTAATATACTGATATAATATGATCAACAAGAGCAATACTCTTGTTCACTTGTGATCTTTGAAAAAAAACAACAAACAACCTTTAGGCAAATATAAAACTAATTTTTGGAGGGGATTATTCTCTGAGGAATTATTGACATTTTTATGCTGCAAAGGCATTGAGTTCTCAAAAATAGTAGTAGGGCTTTTTTAAACCCTTGATAAGAAGTCCCAGAGGAAATTGAAGTAAGCAATCTAGATGAGAGCACAGATTTCATTACTTTATTAATCAAATAAACAAATAAAAAGCTGAGAGTCATCATAATGACTATCAGGCATATGCCCAGTTCAGTAAAACCAGAATCTTCCCTCTAGTCCTTAGAAAGAAACTGGAAGTTAATCCGTGATGAAGGCCTTGCCGTGATGGATAAAGCCAAAGGCCTCTTCCTGCCTGAAGATGAAAACCTGAGGGAGAAAGGCGACTGGAGCCAGTTTACGCTGTGGCAGCAAGGTGAGCTTCTGACTTCTAGATTGTTCTCTGCAGCCAATGACCTGATGGGAAGAAGGCTCAGGTCTTTCCACGATACTTCCCAGAGCTGGAATTCCCCAACTTAAAGGAAACTGCCCAGAAAAAATATATTATCGAAATCTGTCGTCGTTTCTTAAAACTACATGTGAACACTTATGTGTGGGTGTGTGCGTGTGCATGTGTGTGCACATGTACATATAGACGTGTGTGTGTGTGTGTGGGTATACTCACATGTGTATTTGGATAAATATATATAAATAATACTTTGATTTTCCTGGTCTTTCCCATTAAATGATAAGTTACAAAGAGTAACCCTGCTGTGTAGGCTTAACCAAAAAGCCCACCGTGTGCTAATCACTATTGTAGAAAGGACCTCCCCTGAGCCTCATTTGCTCCATAGCATAGAGACAGTGTTGCCTGCCAAAATGGGGTCACCATGGGTTGGAGATGATAAGACACCAGAGTGACAGGCAATGATAATTAGGGTCTGAGTTCCTCTAGAATAGGAAGTGGCTCACATTCAACCATAATATTCCTTGGGCTGAACCCAGGTTGGGCACAGTATGTGTGTGTTCGATGAATTAATATATCAATCTATCCTGAAAATGAGGAGCATTGAATTTTAGCTTTAAGGCTCTTTCTAATTCTCTTCTTGAAAAATCACATCAACCTGGGTTAACAATAGCTATCCAAAAATAAATGCATTTTGAAGACTAAACAGTACGTGTTGCACATACTCAGCTGCACCAAATACATTGAGAGGACAAGCAGTGAGTTTACATTAAAGGACAAATAAGCAGTTGTTTATCTCACTTACACTTTCAGAATGGTTTACTCGTAAGAGATAGAAGAGCTACTTCAGTAATACTTTCGAGGATACGTCCATCAGAGGAGACATCACATGATTTTTAGTGACTGTCAGCTTTTTTGCCAACAAGATTTTTTTTAAGGGAGCTACAAGGTCAATAGGTGAACAGCATGCTAATTTTATGTTAGAGTCTCACTAAAATGCATGAATTCTCTTGGCCTCAAGCATGCATTCAGGAGTTCATCTGATGCCTCAGTTGCATTAACATCCTTATGCACTCGCATCCTTATGCTTCCTAGGACAATGCTGCAGAATAGCAGGCATGCTGGCAGTAATTTCCAGAACCATAGTCTCTGCTAACAACAGGTGCTTTGATAAAGTTGAAATCTGCAAAGCATTATAGGGCACATAAAAGTATTAAGCAAGCAAGAAAATAAATAATGGAGACAAGATTTGGTTGAAGGCAACATTTTGACTTTAAATTTTTGCATGTTTTTAAAAAAGTTTTAGTTGTGGCAAAATATATTCCTTAAGCTGTAATGTATGATATTTTCATTTGTATTATTTCCAGGAAATGACTGCATTTCTATCTTGATTTCCATTTTGACTCAAAACGATTGAGCGTTGTGTGTATTTCAGGTGGGGACTATCATAAGCTTATGTTTTCCAATTAGTTGCAGTTAATTAAAAAGAAATTAATTTCTAGGTTTTTTTAGTCATAAGAGAATAGAAGTCACATAGCTTCTCTTTTAGGAAGTTTCATTAAGGTTCTTTGTGGCCTTCTGTTGGTGGTTCCAGGCTTCTAGGAGGAATCCAGTAACTGTCTTCTGGAAGCAAATCCATGGTTTAAAGAATTTTGAAGACATAGTACCATAGCTTGCATAGAAGCAGGATGGGATCCCTGAGGGCAGATGCTCTCTCAGGTGCTGTGGCTCCGAAACTGGAGAGAGAATCCTGTGGCAAAAGGGGTTGCAGGGAAGAGTGAGGAAGAGAGGCAGCATGACAGTTTCTTAGCCACGCTAAGAGCTCAGGTCTGGCCAAAGAGGCTGATCAATATCTTATGTAGTTACGTAGAGGTTGTCTAGTTCTAGTTAGGAAAGGATGCTGCTAGAGAGCTGAAGGCCTTAAAAGCTGTGGGGCTGGAAGTTTAATTTTTCTCCCAATGGTAGTGGGAATCATGGTGGGTCTCCTGGTCGCATAATCAGGACTGAAGAATATTTATTCCTTTTTAAATGGTCAACTTTTTTGAGTTGGAGAGAACAGAATCCACACAGGTAAATGATAGTTTTTCCCTACAGATGTGTTTTCAAGTTGCTAAGTGAATGTTACGGATTATCTGTTCTGCTCAAGTTTATTAATTATCACCAACAATGAACACTAAAACATATAGTTAGCCAATATGCCATACAAGTGCGGTCATTCTTTCTTCCGGAGCCCATAAAGGATGGTGCTAACCAATCTCAGTAGCCTTTCCAGATGAGCTCAAGCTGAACCTCTGAATCCTTCTCAACAGTGTTCTAGGTAGCCACTGTCGATTGATCAGAATTGTCATGCAAGATGACCCTGTTATCCCAGCAGAGCCTTGAAACTAAAAAAGATACAACCCAAGACCTTTAAGGGCACCTGCGTGGGCTCAGTCAGTTAAGCGTCTACCTTCAGACCCAGGATCTCTGGGTCCTGGGATCGAGCGCCGTGTCAGGCTCCCTGCTCAGCGGAGAGTCTGTTTCGCCCTCTGCCCCTCCCCAGCCTGTGCTCTCTCTCACTCATTCTCTCTCTCAAGTAAATAAATAAAATATTTTTTTTAAAAAAAGGAATGCAACAACAGTTCCATGGTGCTCACCGTGGGCCAGGAACCACTTGACATACTTAAAAGGACTCATCTGAAGCCTATAGCACCTGGGTAAGGGAGGTGCTATTAGTGTTGTATTTTAGAGAAGAGGAACCAAGGCACAGAGAGGTCATACAATTAGTGGTACAGCAAGAATCCCAGCCAAACTGGACCCAGACTCCATGTTCTTTAACCACGACCTAAGTACCCATGACCTAAGACCACCACCCCTCCATTACTGTTATTATTATATAACATATGATCATTTTTTTTTAAGATTTTATTTATTTATTCATTTGAGAGAGCGAGAATGAGAAAGAGAGCACATGAGAGGGGGGGAGGGTCAGAGGGAGAAGCAGACTCTCCGCTGAGCAGGGAGTCTGATGCGGGACTCGATCCTGGGACTCCAGGATCATGACCTGAGCCGAAGGCAGTCGCTTAACCAACTGAGCCACCCAGGCGCCCCAACATATGATCATTTTGTAATAAAAAAGTAGTACCATTATCACCTACTGGATAATTGTCAGATCTTTAGAGAGTACTCACTGACCCCAGTAACAGCCCTCTGCTTGAGGCCCTAATTTCATTGTCCTTTTTCAGATGAGGATCTGCGGCGCAGAGATTCAAAAACACGTTTGCATCACACAACAAACAAGTGGTGCAGCCAGGCCTCCAACCTGGTATTGTTGGTCTCCCAAACTTGGGCTTTAAAGCATAATTTATCATTTTGTCACATCATGGAATAGAAAGCAGCTGTGAGGAGCAAATGCTCAGCTGAGGAGGAAACTGTCCAAGCAGCTGAATTCAGGGTGGCTTTATGGTTGTTTTATTATTTCTCACCGAGTTTAAAGTAACTCTCAAGAAGTGATCGACTTTGTTTCTTGGGGAAGATGGCCCTAGAAGAAGTTCTGTCAATGCAGATTTGGAAGAATCAATTGGATACTTCACTTACATGTGAATACACTTATAAGAAATTTTCATGGAGTTGGGATTTTTAAAGGTCTTGGGTTATTTTCTTTTCAAAAAAAATTTTTTATTCATTTTTGAGAGAGAGAGAGCACACGCACGAGCATGAGTGGGGGGAAGGGCAGAGGGAGAAGCAGACTCCCCGCAGGGAGCCCGATGCAAGGCTCAGTTCCAGGACCCCGAGATCATGACCTGAGCTGAAGCCAGACACTTAACCAACTGAGCCACCCGGGTGCCCCCGTTGTTGTGTTCCTAAATCCTTGCCATCACGTGCGAATCCTTAAAGCTACCTGTGGTAATCCACGAATGTCAAGCATCTACTACACACCTCTTCCCCTTATAGACAATATGTGTTTACAAGACTAGAAAAGATTTATGTGTCTAAATGGCTAGAGGTGCTCTCTCTAATTTAGTACTGACCAAGTAGCAGTCCTAGTGACACCCAGCCCCTTAGGTTACCCATTCATTAAGGTACAACACACTTGTTCTCTCAGGGGCACGTGCTCAGCCCTCTCTGCTGTGCCCATGGGAAGTCTTGTTCCTCCTCAAGCCTCCAGGCTTCCCGTAACTGCTGCCCGCACAGCCCAGACCCCAGAATTGAGGATTCCTGCCAAGCCATCCCCAGATGCTGCATAAGGGAAGGCATGGGAAGCTGGGCTTAAAAATGCTTTGTGATGACGTATACAGGAATCTGTTTGGTCAAACTGGCATTTATCATTCAGCTCACTTGGGATACTCCATTAATCACTAAAAACAGCAACTAACATTTTACTCAAGGGGCAAAGAGACTACTTGGGAAAAGCTAATATACCTATAAAAGCTGTTTACTAAAATATTGAGGTCCGTTTGAGGAGAATACCTTTAAGTTGCATTCCTTGTAACTCTCATTTTATTCTCAGTGTATGATTATCTCAAGACACAACTAACATTTACTAAATAAAATTAAACTCAGCTTTGGAGGTAGCAGCCCCTTGTAAGAATCTTGAATAGGGAATTAAAATTTTTCTATCTTTTAAAAAATCCATTATTTTACTCCTACATAAGAGCAAATAATGCTATGTACATTTCTGAGCATGTCTTCTCTAAGACACAGTTATTCTATTGATGGTGAAGAAATTTGCATAGTCCAGGATGTTTAAGACGATGCCCCAAAATCTGTGTTCCCAAAACAGTCACTCATAGAAAACATCATCTCTCAGATACTTCTTCCCCTTTTCATTTAAATCCTGTACTTTATCAACATATAAAGTATGATCTGTACAATGAAAAATACATTAAATTCCAATTAAAAATGTTGAGGTGACTCTTTGATATAGTCCTAGAAATGCATTTTTAGGTTTAAAATAGAAGCTGTTTTTTCCTTAGGGAGTCTACTATGACTGCTCTAACAAATTACCACAAACTTAGTGGCTTTAAAATGACACAAATGTATTATCTTTACAGTTCTGGAGGTCAGAAGTCTATAGCAGTCTCATTGAGCTTAAGTCAGAGTGTCCTCAGGGATCTATTTCATCTGGAGGTTCCAGCTTCTAGAATCTGCCCACATTCCTCGGCTTGCAGTTGCTTTCCATCTTCAAAGCCAGCAGTGGCCGGTCAAGTCTGTCTCAGTCTATCACTCTGTTCTGCCTCCCTCTTCCATGTTGAAAGGCTCTTTGATTACATGGGGCCCATCCAGTTAATCCAGGATAATCTCTTTGTTTTCAGGTTAGCTGGTTAGAAATCTCCATGTCATCTGCAACCTCTATTTCCCCTTGCCATATAGCATAACCTATTCACAGGCTCCTGCTTACAACATGGACACCTTGGCGGGGCGGGGGGGGGGGGGAGGGCATTTTTCTACCTGTCACGGGGAGAAGAATAAGTATTCAACACTCACCCTGTCCATTAGATAGCCTTAGTCAAATAGTCCAATAGTGAGTAGAGATGTCTGGTCTTTGCCAGTCACTGTCTGTTATACTTTGTCTTCTTGTATTTGCTTAGCTTTCTCATTCCTAGTGAGGATGATAATACAGATTGTGTCTGGTCAAAATGGGATGAGTTAAAGTTTTACTGTGATTTGTTTCTAACAATGATTTTATCATGTCTTGTTCTAGGAAGAAAAAATGAAAATGCCTGTAAAGGAGCTCCTAAAACCTGTTCTTTACTAGATAAATTTCCTGAGACAACAGGATGCCGAAGAGGACAGGTACCAAGCATGTCTTCAATGATGGGAAGAACAGAATTCGTTATTAGGAATAAGGGAGTGCTGACCTTTATAAAGAAACTGTTATTTGGTCCAACGAAGGCGTCTTTTTTCAGTCTGTCTTTAATGAAACATAATTTCATGTGGTTGATGTCAGAATTGAGGGCAGGAAGTGTTTAGTGTTTATCGCTTGGTGGAAAATCAGAGTCCTTATCAAAGAAATAAGACGAGGGCGCCTGGGTGGCTCAGTTGGTTAAGCGACTGCCTTCGCCTCAGGTCATGATCCCGGAGTCCCGGGATCGAGTCCCACATCAGGCTCCGTGCTCAGCAAGGAGCCTGCTTCTCCCTCTGACCCTACCCCCTCTCATGTACTCTCTCTCTCTCATTCTCGCTCTCTCAAATAAATAAATAAATCTTTAAAAAAAAAAGAAGACGAGAATATAAATTCTAAACCTTACAAAGGTTCAAATTCAAATTGACATAGTTTTATCCTGTAACTTTAATTTAGCACTTCCTCCACCCCTCGATAAATGGATGACCAGTTTGTTATATTTTCTGTGCAGATCAAATATTCCGTCATGCACCCAGGAACTCACGTGTGGCCACACACAGGGCCCACCAACTGCAGGCTCCGAATGCACCTGGGCTTGGTGATTCCCAAGGAAGGCTGCAAGATCCGATGTGCCAATGAGACCAAGTATGTCTCCTGCCACCATTGTCTCTCTTATCCTCTGAGGATGGGTGTTCATTACAACCAGTCTATGTTCAGTTGGGTTATTTCTCCTCCTTTGTAATGAAAGTAGGCTGGGACGGGTGATATTAATCCATACTCAAGCCTGTGTCCCTTCTTTGTTCTGTCTACTAGTCTGGAGACACCCCTCCATTCTAGGGATGCCCTCCCTAATCATTTCTTCCCACACTACTCTCATCTCCTTGAAGCGCCTTCTCGATTTTCTTTCTAGATGGACAGACTTGCATTCAGTCGCCTGTGTTGTACCGAGCCCTACATGTATTACACATTGTGCTTCTTGCTCTACAACTTGAGTGATTCATAAATGCAAAGAGTCCCCCTTCCTCAAGAAAATACCCAGTGATAGTTCTGTGTTTTGCTCTGGAGGAGGCAGCATGGTGCAACAAGAAGCAGACTGCCTTTTTCAAATCCCAGCTCTGCCACCTAATCCTATATAACCTTGGCCAGTTCCTTAATCCCCTCGAGCCTCAGCCTCCTTACTTATAAAATTGGACCTGATGCCGTCTGCTTTGTAGGATTGTTATAGGATTAAATGAAATAATGCATTCACGGCACTGAGCCCACATCGTAGCGGGAGTGGGACATGGTGAATGTTAGGCCCTTCTCCCCATGCCTTTGGCTGTCCTAATGCGATTACTCCGTCCACCCAGAAGGCCCTTCTTTTCACCCATCCAAAATAAACCTGTTACTAAGATCCAATGTCATTTCATAAAAAGGAGCCTCTTTTCTGACTTAATGGAATGTATATAGTGTATGTTCTCCGTAATCCTGTTCTTTATCCTCCGTTGCTTTTTATCAATTAGCATATGTTAGGCTAATCTCTATGAGCTATAAGCTCCTGGAGGGCAGAAACCAAGTTGTTGTCTACTTAGGCATTTGTCATGGTCCTCAGTAGAGGTCTGATGGAGAGGGCTGTTCCTGAGTACACAGAGTCATTCGTTTGGTTATTGGCAGAGACCTGCCCACCCTGGACATGGCTGGCACAGCAGCACAAAGATTCAGAGTTGAATCCGATGGGGGCCTTCTCCTGCCAGACGTGCCTAATCGGGGACATAGCACAGGCTCAGATGTTGTGAGTCGTAAGAGAGGTAGAGATAAAAATGCTACAGATGGGTCGGTGGGCAAGTAGCTCATTTGCTGCTGGGGTTTGAGAATCTTGACAGTGGTGATTTTTAAAGACCACTTTAAAAATGGATTTTGGAAATCCAAAGCTGGGAGAAAAGGGGCGTTGCCGGCTGAAAGAACAGGATCTGCAGGGGCACTAAAGCCAGAAATTATAGGGCACACGTGAAGAATATGGAATGATTTCCGCAACCAAGAGTGTAGGATACTGTCGTGTAGGTAAACCGATGCACGTTAAAATTTTCAAGAGTTTATTTGAGCGTACACTGATTCACATCAGATAGCATCAAACCAAAGGTGGTTAGGAGCGTGCCAGGATAGGAGGTGGGGGCAGGGTTTCCAAAGAGAAGATGCTGAAGCGAAGCAAAGCCAGTATTTGACTGGCTATAGTGCAAGTGGCTGCCTTGTTTGGGGAAACCCAGTTGGCTATTTGTGATTGGTTGCTCTTCACCTTCACTTTCTCAGATTCAAGTGCATTGACTCTGGCTTAGGCTTTGGTTTGCTTACGTAGCCCTCCAAGACATTAAAGCCACCCCCTTGTCTAAAAACTTTAACAGCACATAGAGAATAAAGGTTGGAAAATGAAAGAATGGAATAGAAGCCCAATCGTACAAAGCTTTGAATACCAGCAAGTGGGATCGGAGCTTTGTCAGGAAGATATTCTGGAAGCCATGAGGAAAAGCTGTGGGAGAGGACAGGAAAAACAGTTAACAGCCTGTCAGAGCAGCCCACCCAAGAAGAGCTGGACTTGGGATGCTGGAAACAAAGGGAGAGTAATAGGGGCGCCTGGGTGGCTCAGTCATTAAGCATCTGCCTTTAGCTCAGGTCATGATCCCAGGGTCCTGGGATCGAGCCCCACATCGGGCTCCCTGCTCAGTGGGGAGCCTGCTTCTCCCTCTCCCTCTGCTGCTCTCCCTGCTCATGCTCTCTCTCTCTCTGTATCTCTGTGTCTCAAATGAATAAATAAAATCTTTAAAAGAAACAACAAAAACAAAGGAAGAGTAACAAAGCAGGTTACTGGGAAGGAGACATGAAGATTGACTCAAGTGAATCCCAAGTGCGGTGCAAAGGAGGGGAAGTTTAAGGTGACTTGGCAGTGTCCATTTTGGTCAGTAGAAGGCTGTTGATGCTTTAGCAAATACTGAGATCTTGGGAGGTGTGAAGTAAGTTCAGGGAAATGGATAATGAGTTCTGTGTTTGTATATTTTTTATATAAGTTGCTACTGGAACACAGTCGTGGGAATATCCAGGAAGCGGCTAGATACAGATGCCTGGAGCTCAGGAGAGAAATCAAGTCTGGACATAAAGGTTCAAGGGGCAGACTTAGCAGGAGGTTCTGGAGGAAGCTGGAGACTCCGTAAAACACATCCACACTTAGAAGGCAGAAAGACAAGGAACCAACAAGGAGATGGGGCCGCAGGGGGCAGAGTTGGTGGGGCCAGGACAAGAAGCAGAGAGAGCCGAACAGGGAAAGGTTCCTCCTGAGATGGAATGGATTTTGGCAAGCCTTTGGGAACTCTGTTTGGGTCGGCTGGGTTTCCACCAAAGGGAAGAGGGGTGAGGACACGGCGGGGGACCCCGGGAATACAAAGAGAATGCTGGGGAACAAGAGCAAATAACCACGGGCAGTGAAGACAGCAAGAGCACCAGGCCTGTTTCTTGAGTACTGCCTTATGGTTATAAACTTGTTGGTTGTTATCTCTGTCTCTGTCTCTGTCTCTCCTTCCCTCCTTCCCTCCCTCCCTCCCTCCCTCCTCCTTTCTATTTATTTTTTTTAAATTTCTAATCTGTCCTGCTTATAGATACTTTCGGAAAAATCCCTAGACAAAGGTCCACTGAGGAATCGGTAGAGAGAAGGGCAGGCATGCACTGATCCTAGTCATCAGAGGCCCTGAGGCAATGAGGAACCCAGGCTGAAGGGACGGATATGGCAGCGAGGGAGGGGAGCGGGTGGACAGTGCCAGAGGCTTAAACAAGAAGCCAAGCAGGGCTCTCACCACGAAAGTGACGCTGGGAGAGGTGTCCCGGAGCACGGGTGCAGTGCGCCGCCCCCCCCCGCCCCCAGGCTCCCAGCAAACACCCGGTGACCGTGCTTGACAAAGGAGGGGGACTGCCAACCCCTCCCCTCAAGTCGAAAGTGTGTTTAGGTGAACTGTCTTCACCTACCTGAAGTAGCCCCAGTCCTGCTTTCATGTGGAAGATGAGCTTGAGCAAGAAGGTTAACTCGGCGAACCCTCCGTTTCCACTGTGCTAAAATATAACCTACTCCACGTGACAGGAAGTTCCTGTTGATAACAATAACTTGCAGGTGGTGTATTTTTCGGTGTTTATTAAAAAGACCTTTCTACCCACCTACCAAGGGTTGGGCCAGGATGGCAGCCGAGGATGAAGTACTTCTGGTTCTTTCGGCCCTGGAGAGCCCATAAGGCATCAATGCCTTTCCGCCTCATCATGATGGCCGGTCAACACCCTTCTCTGTGTCCCTTCTCTTGTACTGTATATTGTGTTACATTCTCATCCTCAGTAAGCCTTCACTCAGGGGTGATTGGGTCAGGTGAAGTACTTCATTACAAAAATAGTGTTTTTCCGAAGAGACATGGGTCCATTAAAGAACTGTGTAATGCTTGCAGTGAAAATAGCTAGATATCTGAAGAGGAGACAGGTGGTCTCTAAACTCGGAAGACAGAAAGACTGTAATAGGAAACCTGGAAGTTTCACGCTGTTACTTGTAGAAATACTATTAGTGTGGAAAGAGAAACACATATACCAAGAAATCAGGCTTTCTTGTGCTAGGCAACAGGAAGCAATTTTCAGAGCCTCTCAACTTCCAAAGGAGTAGTTTACTCCTAACAATTTGTGCACTGGAGTTCTCAGGTATTAATAATCACATCGCTATTTCTCCAGGGCTACTTCTCCGGGGCTACTTCTCCGGCTAACGTGCATGTTGTTTAAATATTCCATCCCTGCGAAACATAGCACAGCAATTTTTATCTGAAGATGAGCTCGCAGATAGGCAGCCTTTTATCAGTATAAATAAAATGATCATTTAAAATTCATAAATGCCCTCTGACTATTAAAACTGATGCATAATGCACATTCCTTGTACATAATTTGTAAAACACAGAGAAGCAAAACAGAAAAAAGTATTTTTTTGATCTGGATACTCAGAGGTATTGCCCAGATGCTTCTCAATACCTGCCTATGTATATTCGTGAGGAGGAACACAGGAATGATAAATAGCGTGCTTGCTGTGCGAAGCAGCTCTGAGGATGCCATTAATTTATCAATCCTCACGACAGTAACCCCTAAGGGTTATTAAAATTCCTGTTTTACAGCTGGGGAGACTGAGGTATAGAGACTCCAAGTAACTTCCCCAGGGTCACTCAGCTTAGTAAGCGCTGATGTTTGTGTGAGTTTTCCTACGGCTGCCATACCAAATTGCTACAACCTGGGTAACTTAAAACAACAGAAATGCATTGTCTCATAGTTCTGGAGTCCGGAAGTCTGAAGTCAGGTATCAGAAGGGTTGGTTTCTTCCAGAGGTTCTGAGGGAGAATCCGTGCCCTGCCTCTCTCCTGGCTTCTGGTAGCTGCCAGCCGTTTTTGGTGTTTCTTGGCTTGTAGACATCTCTCCAGTCTCTGTCTCTGCCAGCACCTCACCTTCCCCCTGTGTGTTCTCCCCTTCCCTCTCTCTCTTTTAAAGACTTATTTATTTGAGGGAGGGGGGAGGGGCAGAGGAAGAAGGAGAGAGAGAATGGCAAGCAGACTCCCTGCTGAGCCTGACGCAGGGCGTGATCCCATGACCCTGAGATCAGGACCTGAGCCGAAATCAAGAGTCGGATTCCCAGCCGAATGAGCCACATGGGCACCCCTCCCCTTCTCTTTTATAAAGGTACTTATCATTGGATTTAGAGCCCAGCCTAATTCAGGATGGTCTCATCTCAGGATCTTTAACTTCATTAAAACTCTAAAGATGCTTTTTCCAAATAAAGATACATTCACAGTTTCCAGGTGGACATACTTTTGGGGGGGAGGTCACCATTCAACCCACTACAATACTGGAACGAAGATTTGGTGCCAGGCCTTCTGGCTTGAAAGTCTGTGTAGCCTCAACCCCGTAGCCTCATTATGTATAGGTTTCTGGGCTTTTGGGGTTTTGGAGATGGTGGTTACAAAATTAAGATCATCCTATACTTAAAAGGTGATCAGGGTGAATGCTGGTTTCCATGTCCAGACAACAAGGTATCAAGTAGAGAAAGCAGCTGGAGAGTTTCCGTTTTGGGCCATTTGTGTCAGCCCTGACAGGCCATGCTTTGTGGTCTGTCAAATGAGCTCATTTGTGATCTTGATCCAAAACTGAATGAACTTGAGTCAGTGGATAAACATGTCATTGGCAAGCGGCAACTAATTTCTATCCTCATGGCATGGCCAAGTTGTTTGAGTTTTGGATGATCTTAGACAGAAATTTTTTCTCCTGAGTCTCCCAGAGGGCCTCCAGGACATGCTAGAACCAGGCTGCAGGAAAGAAGAGTCTCTGTGTGGCTCTCCTGGAGACTCAGCATTATTGCCTGCAAATGGCCAGCTGGAAATACTGGACAAGACCAATACACACCAGGAAAGTGTGTGTCAGCATCACACTGAAGAAATAAATTGGCAATAAGTCATTTAATTCCTCTCTCTGTTGCTGTAGAAATAATGGCCCTCTACTATAACATACTTCAAGTAGTTGATAATGTATTTTTTTCATTAATCTCTCAAGTTTCTAATTAGGAAGATCCCGTGGAAGGCCCACTAAAATATTAACAGTAAGAGAGAGAAAGACTTAATTTTTTACAGCCACCATGAATCGTTCATAGGCAGCATTTGTTTGGTTTTTATAAAGCGTCCGAGCAGATAAAGTCTTAAAATTTTCCCTGGAATCCTAGCTCTTCTGTTTCACAAAATGTAACCATCTTCCTTCCCAACCGCAATGTGACCTCATCCACAAGTCACCATTCAAGTCTGCCCATCTGGGGTTGCAGGTTGAAAATGGCTTTTTTAACTAGATAGCTTTCCCAAAGGTTTGTCATTGAATAGGTAACATTTTGCCCTCTTTCTTCCTTTCCTTGAGCAACTTGGTGAATTAAAAATATCAGTAGAGTCTCTTAGTCCCTGTTCTGGTTGGCACAGTGTGTTGATAGGATTCGTCCACACACATACCCAGCGACACCTCCACAGGGAATGGTGGTTCCCACACGAAATACGAATTGTGTGCAAACATTTTGTTTGTTGAACTGATTGTTGAGGAATTGGAATGTTGGAATCCACTTTGCTACGGCAATATTAAATGGTGTGGCGGTTCCTGGGCCAGCCCTCTGAAGCTTTTACCTCACCATCTTTAGACAACTTGCATCATCTGTCTGAGCCTTAATTTCCTCATCTGTAAGATGGGAAGAGAATCAAAGCATATCTTCCTATGGTTTTGAGTTTTAAAGCAATCCACAGGGATGCCCTCGGAACTGTTTTTACAGAGTACTATGTGGCGAAAGCACTCAATGTACTTGATCATTTACTGTCCTCTTGTCTGATTGCTGCAAAAATGGAGACTTTTGTCTCTTACATTCCAGGGAGCGAGACCAAGCACTCCCCCACCATCGGAGGTGGTTCGTGTAACCTGGAGTGTGCGCTCTGGCAGGGAGGAGGTGGGGCTGTAACGGGTTAGAAGACAAGACAAGAAGCCAAGGGTGTGCGGGGCCCAAGCCGGTGGAGGCAGGGATGGTCCACATACAGTTGGAGACTGTGATTTGATAGGCATGGGGCCAGAAGGGATGCTGGAGAAAGGAGCATCGGCAGGAACACAGCTGATCGCTCCGCCCCTCCCTGCTGCATCTCTCCTTTCCCTCCCTGTGCCCCGACCCTGGAACTAGAGGTACGTGGGGAGTGGGCAGTGGCATTCCACCTGAGGCCTTAGGAGTCTTCTCCTGCCTTTCCTCTTTCTTTACCCTCTTTGGGCTTTCTCAGCTATGTTCCAGAGCCTTCTGGTACTGTTTGACCTGGGACCCAGAAGAGGAAGCCCAGAGCTTCCAGAGAGGCAGCAGTGGGGTGCGCAGGAGGGCATAACCCGGAATCCCCAGGCCTCTGTGCAGGAGGGAAGCCCCATGGCAACCGGGGGTGGGGGGGCTCTTCCATGAGGGGCTGGGAGATACGCCAGGGGTGCATACATATACAGTCTATTGGGAAGAGGGCTTCTTTGTGAAGTTAACCATCTTTTATTGGAATTCGTATTTTGACGTTAAATAAAATAACAAATACTATACCCATTTCTTTTTTTTTTATTTTGTTATGTTATGTTAATCACCATACAATACATCATTCGTTTTTGATGTGGTGATCCACGATCCATTATTTTCATATAACACCCAGTGCTCCATGCAATACATGCCCTCCTTAATACCCATCACCGGCCTAACCCATCCCCCCACCCCCTCCTCTCTGAAACCCTCAGTTTGTTTTCCAGAGTCCATAGTCTCTCATGGTTCATCTCCCCCTCCGATTCCCCCCCCTTCTCCTAATGTCCTCCACGCTATCCCTTATGTTCCACAAATAAGTGAAACCATATGATAATTGACTTTCTCTGCTTGACTTATTTCACTTAGCATCATCTCCTCCAGTCCCATCCATGTTGATGTAAAAGTTGGGTATTCATCCTTTCTGATGGCTGAGTAATACTCCATTGTATATATGGACCACGTCTTCTTTATCCGTTCATCTGTTGAAGGGCATCTCGGCTCCTTCCACAGTTTGGCTATTGCAGACATTGCTGCTATGAACATTGGGGTGCATATGGCCCTTCTTTTCACTACATCTGTCTGTGGGGTAAATACCCAGGAGTGCAATTGCTGGGTGATAGGGTAGCTCTATTTTTAAATTTTTGAGGAACTTCCACACTGTTTTCCAGAGTGGCTGTACCAAGTTGCATTCCCACCAACAGTGTAAGAGGGTTCCTCTTTCTCCACAACCTCTCCAACATTTGTTGTTTCTTTCCCTGTCCATTTTTGCCATTCTAACTGGTGTAAGGTGGTATCTCAATGTGGTTTTGATTTGAATTTCCCTGATGGCTAATGATGACGAACATTTTTTCATGTGTCTGTTAGCCATTTGTATGTCTTTTTCAGAGAAGTGTCTTTTCATATCTTCTGCCCACTTTTTGACTTGATTATTTGTCTTTTGGGTGTTGAATTTGAGAAGTGCTTTATAGATCTTGGATACCAGCCCTTTATCTGTAGTGTCATTTGCAAATATCTT
The DNA here is from genome assembly GCF_037043125.1 of Eumetopias jubatus. NCBI lineage: Eukaryota > Metazoa > Chordata > Mammalia > Carnivora > Otariidae > Eumetopias > Eumetopias jubatus. The sequence goes on from NW_028274810.1 coordinate 176,978,246, forward strand.
CTCCCATTCTGTGGGTTGCCTCTTTGTTTTGTTGACTGTTTCCTTTGCTGTGCAGAAGCTTTTTATCTTGATGAAGTCCCAAAAGTTCATTTTTGCTTTTGTTTCACTAGCTTTTGGAGATGTATCTTGAAAGAAGTTGCTGTGGGCGATGTCAAAGAGGTTACTGCCTATGTTCTCCTCTAGGATTCTGATGGATTCCTGTCTCACATTGAGGTCTTTCATCCACTCCGAGTTTATCTTTGTGAATGGTGTTAGAGAATGGTCGAGTTTCATTCTTCTGCATGTGGCTGTCCAGTTTTCCCAGCACCATTTAGTGAAGAGACTGTCTTTTTTCCATTGCATGTTTTTTCCTGCTTTGTCAAAGATTATTTGACCATAGAGTTGAGGGTCCATATCTGGGCTCTCTATTCTGTTCCATTGGTCTGTATGTCTGTTTTTGTGCCAGTACCATGCTGTCTTGGTGATCACAACTTTGTTAATATAGCTTGAAATCGGGCAACGTGATGCCCCCAGCTTTGTTTTTCTTTTTCAGCATTTCCTTGGTGATTCGGGGTCTTTTCTGATTCCATACAAATTTTAGGATTGTTTGTTCCAGCACTTTGAAAAATGTCATTGGAATTTTGATCGGGATGGCACTGAAGGTATAGATTGCTCTGGGTAGCGTAGACATTTTAACAATGTTTATTTTTCCGATCCATGAGCATGGAATATTTTTCCATCTTTTTGTGTCTTCTTCAATTCCTTTCATGAGTGTTGCGTAGTTTCTTAGAGTATAGATCCTTTACCTCTTTCGTTAGGTTTATTCCGAGATATATTATGGTTTTTGTACTATTGTAAATGGAATCATTTCTCTAATTTCTCTTTCTTCAGTTGCGTTGTTAGTGTATAAGAAAGCAACTGATTTCGGAGCATTGATTTTGTATCCTGCCACATTACTGAATTGCTGTATGAGTTCTAGTAATCTGGGGGTGGAGTCTTTTGGGTTTTCCACATAAAGTATCATGTCGTCTGCGAGAAGAGAGAGTTTGATTTCTTCTTTGCCAATTTGAATACCTTTTATTTCTTTTTGTTGTCTGATTGCTGTTGCTAGGACTTCTAGTACTATGTTGAACAATAGTGGCGAGAGTGGGCATCCTTGACGTGTTCCTGATCTTAAGGGAAAGGCTCTCAGCTTTTCCCCATTGAGGATGATATTCGCTGTGGGTTTTTCATAGATGGATTTTATGAACTTGAGGAATGTTCCCTCTATCCCTATACTCTGAAGAGTTTTAATCAGGAAAGGGTGTTGTATTTTGTCAAATGCTTTTTCTGCATCGGTTGAGAGGACCATATGGTTCTTCTCCCTCCTCTTATTAATGTGTTCTATCACATTGATTGATTTGCGAGTGTTGAACCACACTTGCATCCCGGGGGTAAATCCCACTTGGTCGTAGTGGATGATCCTTTTAATGTATTGTTGGATCCTGTTAGCTAGGATTTTGTCGAGGATTTTGGAATCCATATTCATCAGGGATATCGGTCTGAAATTCTCCTTTTTGATGGGGTCTTTGCCTTGTTTGGGGATTAAGGTAATGCTGGCCTCATAGAATACTATACCCATTTCTCAGGTGAAAGCTTGTTGAGTATATCCTGTGAAATGTAATATGAAGACTGAAGCCCTAACCTATAGCTTAGCTCAGAGAATGAAGAGACTTTTAGTGCTGAAAGGAGCCTTAGACGCCATCTTCTCCACCTCTGTCATTGCACAAATGGGGAAACCGAGGCCCCTACGTGAAGTGCTTTATCACACGGCTAATCGCAGCTGTGAGAACAAGAACACAGATGTCGTAGAATCCAGAAAAGTGCTTTGTCCAGATAAACAGGCAGGTAAAGAGAGAGAGAGAGAGAGAGAGAGAGAGAGGGAGAGTGTGTGTGTGTGTGTTTCTGTCTGCATGTATTAGAGAGAGAGAAGAGTTTTATATTTCAGTTCTAGTATGTGCCAGGTTTTCTAATGTAGTCACAACTGAGAGATTTCAGTAGATCAGAATTAATGAGCACTGTGTTAAGTAGCCCCCTTCCTGAGCTCTTTGAGCCTTTTCTGAATCCCACTCAGCCTGTTCAGTGTCTCACAGGCCACCTCACCAGAGCAGCCAGCCAGCACTCAGACTATCCCCTAGTCCCGTGACCTTGAGCCAAAGTCTGGGCTCTGATGAAGCACAGCTAGGGACAGAATCACAGAATCATGCCTCACTGCAGACACCCGAACTTGCTTCCGTATGATTCCTTTGCTGGACAGTTAGAACCGCGTCTCTTGCCTACCTCAGAGCATTTTAGCGAAGATCCCTGAGATATGATCAATAAAGTTTTTAGGTGGAAGATTCCGTAAGCCCCTAGTAGCATTACTAATGTTGATGCTAATTCGGTGACACAGTTCTGGTTGTCAGGTATATACCCCCACCATTATATCTGGATCATTAATTACAACTTAAGAAATTGAGAAATCACATGATGTCACTTTATCTTTGGCCAGATATTCTTGTATCTTTTGCAAACCAGGTTAGAGGCATTCTTCTCGTAATGGTAAGAAATTCTAAAGGCCAGAGGAGCTTGCCCTCTGGGGAGAAGGTGCAACATCCCTGCTCCGGTCCTGCTTTTCTGAATCCTCAGAGAAAGGCTGTGGGGGCGCCATCAGGAAGCTCAAAGGCGACTCCGAAAAATCTTTTCTCCGGAGGGCACTTTTCATGTCATACTTTGAGTATAACTTAATCATATGTGGTGGAGCTTTGCTCACAAAGCAAAGTGGCCTGAAAACTATTTCTTGGCCTTGGCAAGGATGAGTCTTTGTGATTTGGAAGAGACCTAAAGACGTTTGGCCTCTTTAGCTCTGTTTTGTTTTGTTTTGTTTTGTTTTGTTTTGTTTTGTTTTGTTTTGTTTTGTTTTGTTTTGTTTTTGTGGAAAGCCTCATTCTTTCCCATGCAAGCCATCTATCTCTACTTAACCCCAGTCACTCAGCCTGCACGTTGCTTGGATGGGGTTTTATTGTTCTTTGCTTTAAGGCTAACGAGGGCTGCACTTTTTGTCACTTTAGCTCTAGTAAGTGATTGAGACACCAGTTTTGAAGTATTCACAAGGAATCTACATTAAATGATTGGGTATCTTTGCTGTTTTCTGGGAGAATGTATGAAAGAAAATGGAAGGGCAAATAGAAGATAATGGGCCACACTTCCCCATGAGTTTGATGGTCCTAAAGGAATCCAACTCTTTGGAATACCTCCTAGATTTTTTATTTTAAAAAAATTGTTTTGGGGCACCTGGGTGGCTCAGTTGGTTAAGTGGCCGACTCTTTGTTTCAGCTCAGGTCATAATCTCAGGGTCCTGAAATTGAGCCCCATGTCATGCTCCCTGCTCAGCACAGAGTCCGCTTGTCCCTTTCCCTCCGATGCTCCCCCTATTCTCTCTCTCTCTCTTTCTCATAATTATATAAAATCTTAAAAAAAAAATTGTTTCATCAGGGCATTTGGCTTTCTTACTCCCATCAGAATCTAGTGAAAAATACAATTTTGCACAACCTAGAATTTTCTCTTTGGGTCTTTGATTTACTTCCAATATTTTAAGTAGATTCTGGATTCTCTACCACTCAGAAAACATTGAGAACCACTCGTCATTGCAACACAAGTGTATATTGCAGATTCTCTGAAAGAGTTTTGATATCTCAGCCCCTTGCAAGATTTTCAGTTTTCTCAAATGAAGGCAAATCCATAGGGCAGGAAGCCACGGTTATTTTTGGTAGCATTATACCACGTCCATACATTATCACTTCTTATATCTTTTCCCTATTTCTTCCTGTGTTTTCCTTCCTCCTCTGTTTTATGTTCTCTACTGTTAATTGAATATCTACTATGCACCTATCATATGCTAATCCTCACATCAGCCATGCTGATAAAGACACAAAGGCTCATGGGGGCGCCTGGGTGGCTCAGTCCTTAAGTCTGCCTTCAGCTCAGGTCATGATCCCAGGGCCCTGGGATCGAGCCCCGCATTGGGCTCCCTGCTCAGTGGAGAGCCTGCTTCTCCCTCTCCCACTCCCCCTGCTTGTGTTCCCTCTCTCGCTGTGTCTCTCTCTCCGTCAAATAAATAAATAAAAATCTTAAAAAAAAAAAAAAAAGACACAAAGGCTCATGGATGCCGAGCAACTCACCCCAGGTCACATAGTAATAAATGGCAGAGCCAAGAGGTTTAAATCTGCATCCCCTCAGGGCTATAACTTTTCCATTACCCTCTGCTGTTTCTCTCCCCCTTTCTCTTTGACCATATGCTCCCCTTTACCTTTCCCTTTTTTTTCCCTTCTCAATTGTGGTGAAGCACACAGAACATAAAATTTACCATCCTATTTCTAAATGTACATACAGTTCAGTGGTGTTACATACGATCCCGTCGTGCTGCCATCGCCAGTATCCACCCTTTCACAGGACTCTTCATCTTACTGAAGCCCCGTACACACTAAACCACAACTGGCCATCGTTCTTTCTGTCTGTGTGCCTTTGATTACTCTGGGTACCGCCTGTAAGTGGAATCACACAATATTTGTTCTTGTATGAGCGCTTTATTTCACATAGCAAAATGTCACAATGTCCATGCTGTAGCATTGTCTGGATTTCCTTTTTATGTAAGCCTGAATAATATTCCATTGTATGCATATCCCCACATTTTGCTTATCCATTTGTTCATCAGTAGACCCTTGGGTTGCTTCCACCTTTCGGCTACTGTGGGTATTGCTGCTGTGCACATGGGTGTCTTGCCTTTCCCTCTTGAGAGCACCTCCCCCCTTATCTTTTGCCTATATTTAGGCTTGTCTGTGGTACCCATAGACATTGCACAGTCCCACCAATAACACTAAGACCTAGGAAATCACCACTAAACTGTATAAGCTGTGGGTCATTTCACTTCTTTTTTCTTGTCATTTTTTTCCTCTTCTTAATGTTGCCTTTTTTTTCAAGTTTGGTTTTTACATGGTAATAAGACATATTTTTGAATTTGTCATTTGTTCCTGTGTCTCTATATTTCTGTTGTTGGTTTACACTTGGATGGAACTGCACTAGAACTCTTTGATTCTTAAGAGGAATCATACAGAAGAGTTAAGCAGCCCATGTTTATTGAATGCACGATATTAGGTTAGGGGTGTGAGATAGCGCATAAAGTGGGGCAGGAAGGTGGGGGTGGGGAGCTGAAGTGGAGGTTGACTCTCAATTCCAAGGAACTTTTAACTTGCAAATATTCATTACTTTATTGTTTACTTTAAATAACTTAGAAATGTTGTTGTCAGATTAATGCAGTATGTCTGAGATGAATTTGCCTCTCACCCCCATCACCATCCCACCATTTGGCAATGACTGGAGACAGGTTTGGTTCTCATGACTGGTGGGAGAGTGCGTGTTACTGGCTTCTAGTGGGTAGAGGCCAGACATTACTGCCAAGCATACAAAGAGCGCAGGACAACCCCCAACAGCAAATTATCTGGCCCCAAATGTCACTAGTGCCAAGGTTGAGAAACCCTGCAGTATGAAATATTACCTAAAAAATACTGATTAATGTAATTAATCAGTAATTAATTACTATGCCTAGTAATGAGCATAAAAAGACACAAATAATTTTTCTTAAGGCAGACTTCCTTACTAGCTAACATTTTCTATCTTGTCATTTTAATTATTTGCTAATCTGTGACATAAAATTTCAAATGCCTGAGTGGAATTTTTATATCTAAAGAAAATTTCCTAGTAAAAATTCCATCTTAAAAAACAGAACTCAGCATGCAATATATTGGCAATTAATGCCTATTTTAACAAGAGGAGAACATTAGCACCAGCAATAAACTTTCTTTGTATTTGAAAGGCATTGTGTTATTGCCCCTGCGCATTTCTCTCTTGATGGCTTTATTTAGACGAGCACTATGTTTAGGTCTTAGCTCCTATACACATATTTTATGAGGTAATGCTAGAGACCCTAAAGGATGTTTCGCAGCATTGACTTAAAATATTCCAAGGATAACCCACTTGCACTGCAGATGACATTAAAAATATAAACAAAATTCATTCCCAATCTGCCCTTCCATAAAATGGAACTTTCTTCCATAAAGTGGAACTTCAACAAATGGAAGGGTTGAGGAAAATCACTTGGAGATGCGATGGCCCCGTGCCAGGTAGCCCCCAGGGCACTGGGAGGCCTAAGCCCAGGTGTGCTACCCACAGGTGTAGACCAATCTCTGAAAGGCCAGGGAGGATAGCATGCAGTCACTGACCAGGAAGTCACTGTGGGCATGAGCCGCCGGGGCACGCCTTTGCCTGCTTGCCTGCCTCAATAAGCCTCACCTAGGCTTGGGCCAAGAGTAATTGCAGGGCCTGTGATAAGGTCAGTCTGCCCATTGCACACCCTTAGGGCTGAGCATTGAAAACTGTGTTTATGGTAAAAATCCCGAAATTCTTTCTTAATCACCAAGGGAAGAATCCATCTCGGCTTCGTGTTCCAATCTTCTGGCCAGATCCCAAAGGTTACCGTGAAAGTGCTCATCTCTGTACGTAGCCAGGGATTGGTTCTCAGGCATCTGAATCCATGTTTTTCTGTTCCAGGACATGGGAAGAAGGCAAGGTGCTCATCTTTGACGACTCTTTCGAGCATGAGGTGTGGCAGGACGCCGCGTCTTTCCGGCTGATCTTCATTGTGGATGTGTGGCACCCAGAGCTGACACCCCAGCAGAGACAGAGCCTTCCGGCGATTTAGCATGTTGTGCAGGCTTGGGACACACTGGAGAGAGGCTGCCTTGCTGGTTCTATCTCCTTGGGTGTAGGGGTAGAGGTTCCGAGTCTGAGAGCCCTTCATTCCCTTAACGGGCAGCTCCCAAAATTCTAAGGCTCCTCCTAGGGTTAGAAGACACTAAATGGAATATTTTGCCTTGCTGCAATTCACGTAGAAAGCCCCCTGCTGTCCTTCATCTCACGACAGCACCCATCTGATGCTGTATTTCCAGTGAAGACACAAGAGCTTCTGCCTTGTCAGCCAAAGATATTTTTCCCACTTAGAAGAGGCCTGAATCAGTGTACAATGAGAATATATGTAGAAACTGTGAATGGATCACTTTAGTAATTTTTCTATGCAATTGTATTTTTCTAGGGTAGGTAGGCCATGTTTTTCATCATGTACCACTACTTTTTTCTTGAGTTTAATAATAAGCTATGTAAATGCTTTACTTCTAGCTGCTTAATGGTGACTTCCCCCGTGAACTCAGACTTCCCTCTTTTAATTATTTTTAGTTATAGACACTCATAAAGAAGCAATTTTATTTTCCTGATCCAAAGGAGAAAGATGTAATTACGCTGATGTCTGTGAACCGTATTGCTTCCCACCCACTGAGACTGTTTGCTTTCTTATCTTCATTGAAAGCCATTGTCTTAATGTCTCTCCTCACCATGCACATGGTAGAGATGCTGTCTTTCCAAGAGGAGCTTTTCATCCTGAAACAGGACATGGAGTCATTTTATCTTGAGTCATAAAAGTGCCACCTGTAATTTTTTTTAATGCCAAGAATTAGAACGTGAAAAAAAAAAAGTAACATTTCTCAAAGTAAAAATTTTCTCTCAGGGTCAGGTAGATAGGTAGCTGCTAGACATCTGGCTCCTTGGCCTCTTTGGCATCTGAGACAGGGCTGGAATCCAGAGTCTCTTTGCCTATTGTAGATCCCTGTGAGCGAGGAGGTCCTTACATGGATCCCCATCACAGCTTTGTAAAAATATGAAGGATGGCAGAGCAGAAGACCAAGAATGCCAGGGTCTTAGTCCTGGGTTTAGGATTGCCCCCTTCTTTGAAAGAGTTTGGAAGACTCTTCCATTTCCCTGGCTTGAGAAGCTTCTGCCATTTAAATATAGCTTAGAAGTAGCAGTTGTTATCCATAGTTTAGCTTTAATATTATCCACAGCATAGAAATAACAGTTGAAAAAATGGTCTTGCCTACTTATTCCAAAGACAATCAAATTATTAATTTAGAAGGGCATTAATGTATTAAATATTGCATGTTTCCAATCAAACTAGAAATGTTAGCTATATGAATGTAAGGCTATTCATGCACCTGAATTTTAAGCCAATATGAACAAAAATACTGAAAAAATGACACAGAGTTTACCAGATTTCATTCAGGGGTAGAAAAAAACACTTGTGCTTCCTTTCCATCTAAGGACAAAGGAGGATGCTTTCTCTATCTCTTTTAAAAAGAGTTCTTTACCATTGAAAGGTACCCTTTTTGCTTGACATTAGCTTCCAGTTAGAAGGGTTTGCAAAATATTTGTCCTGTTCCCTTCTGTTTTGCCAAAAACAATCCCACTAATATAGATGAAGAAGCATGTGAGGAAAGTCTCCAAATTAATTACCAAAGTCCAGAAGAAAAAGCAATCTCTTGAAAAATCAAAAGGTGTTGTGTCCTTCAGTATTTATTGAACAGAAGAAATGACTGACAAAGGACAATACAATCCAATGCTCATGTAATAACATCCATGTCACTTATTGAATTTGGTTCTTGGATGTATATTGCATACACTTTGTAAAGAAATTTAAAGTATAAGTTGTCAATGTTAAACCATCATCTTACATTCATTTAATGAAATCATGGCATAGAGTAAAAACTAGCTCTTAACTTAATAATTATATATGGTATTTAAAATCAGGTCACTACAGTAGGATTCTAAATATTGCCAGTTGAAAAGCCAGAATTATTACTGTTGCAAAGTGTTGGCAATAATCAACTCCAATAGCATTTTAAATACTTGGATCCCACAACTATTTTATAAACCCAAGTCATAAAATGGATTTTCTAATTCACTTTAATTCTTTATCTTTCTTCCCTGTGTCATGGAATATAAGAAAAGTGTTTCAGTCACCGCATGGGTAGAATTATCTCAATGTTACTATTTTGTTATTTGAAATGTCTACACAAAATGAATGGGTTTTATTTATACCATGATACAATCGGTTGAGAAATATTTTTAATTCTATTTCAATTTTATTTCAAGGGTGGAATACAAAAATTACTTCTCTTATTCTCCTCTGCCAGTAGAAAAAAAAATTAAAACACTAGATTCATTGAGAAAGAGACGTAATAAATGGTTAAGATTAGTAATAATATCTACTGAGGGTGATTATGGCCAGTCGAATCACCTCTTTTCTCTGAATTTTTTAGCTAACCCTCCCAAATCCTGAAAACATAAAATCATATTTTTCTGCCCATTATCAACTAAAATATTTTTTATTTGACATTGAGCACCAACTGGTCCTACTGATAAATGCCCATGTCATATGGATGGCTGGGAAGATAAGAGATGCCTTAAAACACACAACTGGTTTCGGGAAACGTGGCACAAGTAAGGATATCTTATCCTGTTGTATCTGTTTATTTAATTTCCTTTGAATGGATAGTTGGGGACTCCATTTCTAAGGAGAATAGACAAAGAAATAAAATGATCTTTGGCATTTTATCCCGCATTCCTAATCTCTAATGGTCGGTACTTGCATATTTAGCCATCGTTAAGGGTCTTCCTCCATGATTGGTACCTACCCTCTCGGCAACAGCCAGCTCCTTTCTCCATACCTTTAGCTGGTTGTGGGAGGGTGGGGGAGTTAAATGCTTTTGTAGCACTTTTCTTGCCTGTAGTGACCCAAGTGAGGCAATTTGAATGGAGCCATTAATCACTGACATGTGTTTTTGATGAGGCCCTGCCCCCGCTCCGCAATCTCATGTTGCCTGTAGGAAGTCACATTATTAAGATGAAATAATCGTATTTCAAGTTGTGTGTGTCTTCTTTTAAAGTCAGATCATGGTAATCAGCTGGTAGCCTGACAAAAGATGTGACGTCAAAATAATTCTTGCAGGATCTCAAAACAAGCAAACTCTGCAAAGAGCCAGACCTATAAGAACATGCCCTTGGGCGGAACAATTCAATGCTGGTGATGAGGTCAAAGAAAATAATTCAATAAGAATGGAAATTCCTGGAGATACTACTGTCTTGGGGCTTTGCACTACATTGAGCTTGACAATTGGGTCTGCAGTTTCATTCTCATGTATCTACTTGGAAATGCACTTAATCTTAAGCCACAAAACCTGGAGAGGGTCTCTGCGGTACCTCAGAAAAATCCTGGTACGAATGCATCAAATTGCATCAAATGTGTGCATCAAATTTAGTTTTTCTTTTTTTCAATTCATTTAATACCATAAATATGGGGGAGGAAGAATCATGTTTACATGACTGCCTTGCTTCACCTCCAGTCCCCTCGCTGAAAGAAACAAAACCAAAAGCATCTCTCAAGTCCTTGTTCAAACTTTGGCGGCTCAGACCAATGGCTGGTGACAGTTATTACTAGAAGTGGCAGAAGTAGAGGGCCTTGTGTCAAGCGGAACGCACGTGTCTGTGTGGGTCAGTTGCTCATGTGCTTCCTGGGTGGCTGATACCACTGAAGGCTGGCGATCTGCGAGAGCATGGGGTGACTCGGGGTTCAGTCCAGAGCCAGGAGTGGCTGAGTGTTCTCATTCTCTCCCTTCTCCTCATGTTTCAGGGTCCCAGCTTCTACCACAGACTGAGATCTAATAATAGGGGAAGAAGAAAGATACAATTACAGACAATTCATGGTGGCAACAATTTTGGAATCTTGGAGAACATTCAGATTTTATGTTCCCCTTATTAATCAAAACACTCAGATTAACTATATAATTTTCCTCCTTTTGGTATCTCTCTTTTCCTTGCTTTTTTGCCTTCTACATCACATATTTGTGGGGAGAGGCATCTTAGAAACTTCTTTGCCGAGATCTCTTCTGTTGGCAAAAGCAATACATGTTCTAGCCACAACTCTGCCCCGATGTCTAAACATTCTGTGGATCGTGAGATCAAATCAAATAAATCTTGTTGGATTTTTTTTTAATGTTTCAAAATACTTTTTAGAGCCTTTGTTTCTCAACGTCATAGGAAACTATCATGCATGATGTTAAGACCATGAGGTTTGGAATCAGATCGGCAAATGCAAACTCTGCCCTTTACTGGCTGAGGGACCTTGAGGGAGTTCTTAAAACTCTCTGGACCTTCACCCTCCCACCTGTAAAAGAGAACTATTACCTCCCTCCCATGGTTGTTGATAAGGCCTGAAACTAATAATATTCATAAAGCATTTGGCATGTAATTTTAGTTAAAATTTGTGGAGCATTCTGTTATCACTGTTATTGCAATGATAGTAGTGATCTTTAGTTTCTGATATGTCCTCTCAATTGGATAATAACAGTTTCTTTTTTGGGTTTACAACGTGGATTGAAACTGAAATTATTTTCCAGCTCATAGAGAGAAGGTTATAAGAGATATACATGTGGTAAGCACTCAATAAATATTCACATACTAAAAAAAAGTACTTCAAGCCTTAGGAAAATGGTTGACTTTGATTGTTCAAATAAGCAAAATTTATATATAATGTGCAGTAAAATGTTAATTTGGGAGTCTGAGTTGCCCAAACCCTCCACATTCCAAATGTCCCTTGACTGGCTCTTCTGAACCCTTGGAGTATCCCGCCTGATAAAATGCCTTTGTGTGCCTGAGACTTTGGGCCATGCCATATAGTTTATGCCAGCAACATGATTTATTGTGAACGCCTTTTTTGTATGTCCGGGTGTGGGATCACACTATGTCAGTTTGACTGCTCGTGGGGGCAAGTGGGGAAGGAGGAGCTGAAGACTGCATGTTGTGTGACTGACTCCTCCTCACCAACAGAAATCCTGGACACCAAGGTGTGGGGGAGTTTCCCTGGTTGGCCACACCCGGTGCGTGTTGTCACACACTGCCAAGGGAATTAAGCTCTGTCAGGACAACTGCAGCGTGCGATTGGTCCAGGGCAGCTGCGCTCCACCCAGTGCACCTTTCTCCTTTGCTGATTTTAATCTGTATTCTTTTGCTGTAACAAACCATAACTGAGTATAACAGCTTTTCTGGGACGTGTGAGTCCTTCTGGCAAATTACTAATCCTGGAGGAGGTCGAAAGGACTCCTGAAACAGTATATAATAACACTAATACTTGTTTTGTATGCACCTGGTACCGATGGAAGCTCTTTACATGTATTAACTTACTTCATTTTCACAACCCTAAGGCGTGGTGCTATTATGATCTCCATTTTATAGGAGGGGAAAAAAACCTAAGGGGAAAAAGCAAGTAGCCTAGGAAAGGCAACACAAATAGATCACACCACTTCCAGGCGTTACATAGGGCTGCAGAGTTGTTTATCTGAAATATCTGATGTTCCTTCCACCTCACTGCAAAAATAACTTTCTGCCTGAGATTCTTATCTCCATTCAGGATGTGTACGTACTATAGAACATGTAAAGAAACCGAGAAGCAAGTGCATACACTTGTCTCAAAACAGTCGATTTCTACTAGAAAAATCAATCCAGTCAAACAGTCCGACTTCAGGTACCCAGCCTAACCTTTGAAAGTGAAATGTAGGGGCGCCTGGCTAGCTCAGTCGCTTAAGCAGTTGACTCTCGATTTTGGCTCAGGTCGTGATCTAAGGGTGGTGAGATCAAGCCCCGCAGCAGACGGACTCTGCGCTCAGCGAGGAGTCTACTTAAGATTCTCTCTCCTTCTCCCTCTGCCCCTCCCTCCCATTCCCGCTCTCTGTCAAATAAATAAATCTTAAAAAAATAAAAGAGTGAAATGGATTCATTTACTACTGGGGCAGGGCAGAGGAAGCCCCAGCTCGGAGTCTAGCTCAGCTGTTTTACATATTTCCTATGCATTTCCTTCTGCTTTAGGGAAGTGCTTCGTGTGTGTGTGTGTGTGTGTGTGTGTGTGTGTGTGTGTGTGTGTGTGTGTGTGTGTGTGTGTGTGTGTGTGTGTGTGTGTGTGTGTGTGTGTGTGTGTGTGTGTGTGTGTGTGTGTGTGTGTGTGTGTGTGTGTAGACAGGGGTGGGGTAGAGCAATAGATTTATATCAGGAACAGAAAAGCTGAAAGCCCAGGGCGCCTGGGTGGCTCAGTCAGTTAAGTGTCTGCCTTCGGCTCAGGTTCTGATTTCAGGGTCCTGGGATCGAGCCCCGAGTCAGGCTCTCGGCTCAGCAGGGAGTCTGCTTGTCCCTCTCACTCTCCCTCTGTGCTCGCTCTCTCAAATAAATAATTAAAATCGTAAAAAAAAAAAAGAAAGCCCAGAAGGCATTAAAACAAGCCTGAAGAACACCAGAGGAACACAACTGGCTGTTCAGGCCAGCTCCCTCTGGCACCTCAGACAGCTGCCTGCTTCGTCCTCAGGCCCCGGGGAGAGTGGAGGGTACTGACAGGTGTCCCGCTTTGGAGACCTTACACTGCACTTCTCTTCTTTCAGGCCAGTTGGCTCTATGTTACCACATGGCCAGGGAATCACAGCCACAGCGTGACAAGACACCTTAGTGACCCGTCGAGGCTGACCCAATAGGAACTATTCAGTAGGGGGCCATGCAGCCTCTCCTTGAATCTATATCCGACTTGAGAACCTCACTCCTCTATGCCCCTAGAGGAGCAACTCTACTGGAAAGTTCTTCCTTACCCTGAACTCAAACCTGTCCTTTTGCAACTTCTATATACCGTTTCTGGTTCTGTCTGCTGGAGCCATCAGTGTCCGTGTAATCCACCTGGTCCACATAACCAGCCTTTAAGTGTTTACCTAGTGCCCTCGTCACCAGCTAGACCCCAAGACCTGACCTTTCACTGCCCACCTGCTTGTACGCACCGACTTTTGCCCCCCATTTTTCCTTAAGCTCTTCTTTCCAGCTTACCTCTTACCTCAGGCCCATGAAAGTGGAAACCACCCTTCCGGAGATAGCAACTGCCCTGACAAGACTTCCAGCTCACCCAGCCCACCGAGACCAGCTTGAGCTAAACCCCCTACTGGCATCTGCACAGAAGGACCATGGAGTGACCTCCAGAACTACCAACAACCACCTTTACCTCATTATCCCAAGGAGGAGCACAAGCCTCATTTACATAACATACACAATATGGATAGGCGTGTTTCTTTAAGGCGCATGTGCAACCCAAAGCCCATCTCTACACAGGGTGACAAGGATCCGCTTTTTAAATAGTCACCCCAACCCTAATAAAAGGAACCTATCCACCCTTGCTTGGGGAGTCACGACTTCGGAAGTTATTCCCTGTGATCTCCTTATTGTTGCAGGTCAAATTTCCTTTGTGTGACAACTTACCTGGGTGCAGTGTCTACCTGCGACTCACCAAGAAGCAAAGTCACGTTGGTTCTGTGACACCCTCAACCCTCTCCCTGCCACCACTGAGGCTAACCAGATTCCTCTTTTTAGATTTGCCAAGATTTCTAAAATTACCACTGGGACGCTCTCCTGCAGCTCTTCATCAACTGGTTGTCCACAAGGTGTCACCTCAAAATAGAGTGAAATTATTGTCTCCCTTTTTTTTTTTTCCTCTTTGTATGCTTCTGTGGAAGCATAGACAATGTGCCTAGAATTGCATTAGCCTTTCTGGCACTCATACAACATAGCTGAGGAAAATTTAGCTATATTTGCATATGCTGCTGGTAAACCATTTCTCTTCCATCTTGAAGGTGCGTGGTTGAGTATTCAATTTCTTCCTTTTAAATTTGGCTCAGATCTCCACCCTATCTCTGTTTTTTGGGGGGGATCTTGAAAATTGTTATCCGTCCAAATTATTGTCTGTGATTTTAACGAGTATTGGATTTGTTTCCAAACTTTCCCCGCCCCTATTTGGGAAGCCACTATGGAAAAAAAAAATCCACAAATTGTCAAAAATTGAATTTTCAAACAAAAACCATTTATTTATACTCATTTACAGCAAGAGATATTTGAGAATGTCTCCTGATATATGCCAGGGACTGTGAGCAAGTGTTCAGGAACCTTACTTCTCTTGTGGAAATATTGCTTCAGTAACCCAGTGTTAGATGCACAAACAGATGTGGGGGTTACTGTGATAGACACCCAGAGGAGAGGGTGTTTGGAGGTGAGGTGTTAGCTCTAGCAGGACAGGAAGGAAGGAAAAAGCTATCATTCGCACGGTGACATTATTCACAGTCCCTGTTCAGGTGACCCTCCTTCCTTCCGCTTAGGGTCAAATTTAGATCGATGTGATTTCTTTCAATACCTGTACTGACGGCAGGCACACAGAATGCAGGCTGTCTTATCTCAGTGGATACACTGTGTGTCTTGGGTGAGCGGCAGGTAACAATTGAACAATACGGAGGAGCTGAGCATGAGGAACCAAATGAAACATTTTCTTTCTTATCTGTATCTCCCCTGATTGAATAGATGACCGGCCTTTTTTACTTTCAGCATGACATAATTCCATTTACCTGGTCACACAACGGACATTTGATATAAGGAACACACTGCATTGTGAAAGAGTTGAAATTTGGAAAACAGCAAATGTTGCTTTCCTTCTTAAATATCACCCTCCGGACATTTAGCAGAGTCAAGGCACTCTCTGAGAAGACTGATCACAGGCTCACCGATAAAAATGTCGCCACCACTTGTAAACGGAGGGCTCAGAAATGGTGCATTGAGCACATTAACCACGGAGAAGCCAGTCGCCTTGTGACTTCCTTGTCCAGGTCACTCTTGGACGTAATCTCTTCGTTCAGTGACTTTGCCTCCCCCCAAGAAGCTTACCCTTCCACTGAAATAAACATTTTAGACTTTTCTCTGGGGTCCTCTTTGCTACACTGAAAGCCAGTTTGACCCCAAGGGCAGCCGGGGGCGGAGGGTGGATCTGGGCTATTGCAGCCCTGGTTATCTCAGTGGCATAGCAGACTACCCTAACAAAGCCTGCATTCTAGCCTTGATAGCTGAGGTTTTTTTCCTGCCATTATATTCATTCTCTCCCTCCCATTCCCTCCCTCTTTCTGCCCTCTACCTTCTCCTTCACTTCTCCAATGTTTGGAACTTTCCCCACTCCACATTATCAAAGGTCTCTAGCCATGGTTGCATTTTACTGATTCTGAAGGCAATTAAATTCCAGAAAGGACAAGATGAAGATGGGAAACATTCACCATGAGCTAGTCCATTCCGCAACGACACATGATTGCACTGAGACTTCTGCTCTCGATCAGAGGTTTATTTCTAAGATTTTGTTTGACTACTTTATCTCAACAGCCATCACCACATAGTCTTCTCACTAATGAACTGCCATTGCCTGGCCTCGGCTATGCGGACCCCGAATAAGTGCACAGCAACTCTGCCCTTCAACCCTAGGCATGCATCAAGAGTCATAGGAGACCAGAGATGTAAGGAGCCTCAGAGACAATAACTCAAACCCTCATTTAACTCAGGTCCTAACCGCTTGTTTTCCAGAGACCAACCTCATCACTTCACTGGGAAGGACTCCACAGTCCTGGTTTTACTTCTTAAAGTCAAGGATGGGCTTGGTTTTGTGGAATAGCACAGAATTGTCTAATATCCTAGTGAGCCTATATAATGACTTCTAAACAGAAATAATTTTTTTAAATGTATCTTTAAAGAATTCTTCTAAGTAATTCTATTAAGCCTCTTTTTCTCAACTTGTAATTTCAAGTATCAAGGAAATTCCCCCGGGGAGCTCCAGCCTGGGCTTGAATGATGGCTCCAGCCCTGGCTTTGTGTCTTGGGCAGATTCCACCTCCTCATGTGTAAAATGGAGATATGATATCGTGCGCGGTGGGAGTAAAGAGGATTAGATGGGTTGAGACTTGTAAAGTGTTCAGCTAAATGTGTTCATTCATTTTTAGCTTTTATTAGTTTGCCCCTTTTGCAGATAAGAAAATTAAGGTCTGGGAATATTGGGCTTTTTTATAAATTGAGCCACAAAGCATGAATTCAACTCAAAGTTCCCATAGCTTCATTGTAAAATTTACAAGAGAGAAATGTGTGTACTCATGCATCATGTAACCTAACACTAAATGAAGAACTAGCATTTCAAAATTGATAAAGACTAACATTTTAAGAATTCAAAACCAATGATGAGACTATTCCTCATGAATGTTAACCTTATGACCTTACCCTATATTTTTAGAAGTAACACAGAAACTTCCATCTGATTAGCAATTATTTATGTAGCTTTTGGTGCAGCATACTTATGGTTATTTTCAACTATGTAAAGCAATACAAAACTTCTTTCTACTATAATGCCTTCAATAATGGCCTTGATAAGGAATTTAAGGAATATTTGCAAGACATATGTTCTGTTCAGCTAACAAACTTCCCATAATCAAAATCATTCTTGCAGCAACATGATCATGCTCACTGGGAACAATTAATGTTTAATTGAATCATAATCATGAATCATAAATCAATAAATCATGTTTTTAAAAGATAAGCCTAAATATTTCTCACAGAAAGCAGCAAAGCTTTACCTTATCAAAGTGAAGAAATAAATAAACCTTCCTCGACGATGACAATACAATTTGCCAC
Organism: Eumetopias jubatus; assembly: GCF_037043125.1. Classification (NCBI taxonomy): domain Eukaryota; kingdom Metazoa; phylum Chordata; class Mammalia; order Carnivora; family Otariidae; genus Eumetopias; species Eumetopias jubatus. The sequence goes on from NW_028274810.1 coordinate 176,995,691, forward strand.
ATTTACTGAACTGGAAATATAAAGAAACCGATCCATGAAAAATATTCTATTACTCTTGAAGTGAACTATTTTTAGAGAGAGCTAAATATTCAGCTTAGCTCTTGCATATATGTACCATAACTCAAATTTAAATGTGTAATGTATTTCTATTTAACTGTGATGGGCTTGGGCACTGCCGGCTAATCTTGTAACAAGGAAGAAAGAGCCAAGAAAAACCACATGAACCTTCAGAAAGGATGGAGGCAGTTGCCTTTGTGAAATTAGGCTCACAAATAGGACTAGAGCAACACTGTCCCACACAGAGCCCTAGCCACACGTGGCTGTGGAGGACTTGAGATTGGGCCTGTCTGAATTGAGATGGGCTATAAAGGTAACGTATAAGCTGGATTTTGAAGATAGTATTCAAAAAAACATTGTAAAGTATCTCATTAATACATTTTAAAATTACATATTGAAATCGTAATTTTTGTATATGTGGGTTAAATAAAACATTATTGAAATTAATTTCACCTATTTATTTTTATAATGTGGCTGTAAGACAACTTAAACAGCTTTCCATGTGTGGCTCACATTATATTTCTATTGGGCAGGCTTGGTCTAGAGCCTCATTTCCTCCATTGTGCTTGTGGCCAAGCCCAGAGTAATATACAAATCCTCGTTTAGAAATGCATAACCATCTTAAAGGGCCTTGGCAACAGTATTATCTGTCATTGCCAAATCCACTGTTCTAAGCTCATTCCATGTATTAACTCATTTGACCTTCCCAATGACACACACAAAGTCCCATGTGACATGAGGGCTGTTTTCTGAGTATCACTGTTGTTGCTTGAACTAGAAAGAAACTTCATTAGCTTAGACTCCATTAATTTGCTATCATTTAGATGAAGGTTCACATATACCTTTATTATATCTCTAAATAAACAAATAAAATGAAAAAAGCTTTAGAAAGGAATTTAAACTACCTAAAGAAAAAGAAATAGGTTCTTTCTGCACATGTAGCAAAATTAATATTGACTTTATATTATGACCGTAGATGTTTTTTGCTATTCTTTATAAGGGACCCAGGAGAAGTGAGCCGATGGAAGAGTACTAGACTAAGGATTAAGTGCCTTTCCTAGTTATCGCGTCACTAACTTAACATTAACTCGGGGTGGGCTCTATGGAGTACCTCACTCAGCTTCTCTGGCCCCACATTCTTCACCTATAAAATGACAATCTTGGATAAGGTAATATATTTAGCCCCAAGATTCCATGAACTCCACCAGACTGGACTCCACCATTTGTTCTTAAAAATCATTAAATCTTTAGAGGTTAAGCTAATTGGCTCAAATCGTCTAAGTACCTCTCAACCTTTGTTTTCACCTCCTTCTGGAAAAGCATAAAAATACTAAAAATGACAAGAGTTAGCCAGACATGGAATGCCTTTCCTGAAGTTAGCATGTGCCCAACAGATTTAGATATCAAGAGTCAAAACGATTTACCTTTTGGAAATATTATTTGCGTCTGTAAGTTTCTAAATGTTGAATTCAAAGTGGCCAGGTGCTACTTAATAGCTATTTTCCTGTGTCATTGTTCAAGTGTTTTAGTTTATTTAAAATATTTTGTTGCCAGCGCCTGGGTGGCTCAGTTGGTTAAGCGTCTGTCTTTGGTTCAGGTCATGACCCCAGGGTCCTGAGATCGAGTGCCGCATCAGGCTCCCTGCTCAGTGGGGAATCTGCTCCTCCCTCCACCCCTCCCCCCTGCTGGGGATCTCACTCTCTCTGTCTCAAATAAATAAAAAAAAATCTTTAAAATAAATAAATTAAATAAGATATCTTATTTCTACACGTGATCTGTGCAGGGATAGATTCCTGCTGCAGAGGGTAGCAGCCGTGGGACCTGTAGCCACAAAGGGTGCTCCAGGATGCACAAAAATCCCCCTCGGTACTCAGTGAATCTTGTTTGCCACATCTGAACTCTGTCTGAGAATGTTTTGAAAGAGATTTCAACACATACTTTATTTGGATATTTTTAGAATGATCACCTCCAGGAGAGTTTCCCATCTCCACAGCTGGTTATAATTAGGGTCACCAGCACCATCATCATCATCATCATCAACAACCACAACCATTTATTGAACACTTACTGCTTGCCAGGTTTTGCACTAAGTAGTACTTAGCCTGTATTTTGTTTAAACCTCGTGATAATCCTCTGAGGTGGGTATTATTAATTCCATTTTGCAGATCAAGACACTGTGCCTTGGAGAAGTTAATTAATTTGCCCAAGATTTTCCTAGTTAGTTGTGGAACTAGAATCTGAACCCAAATAGAAGTCTACGATCTCCATGCTTAACACTATGCTATACTGTATAAAAATTATCTCAGACTTAGTAAGAAACCAGGAACTGGTAATATTCAAGTTCTCAGAGAAGCATTTCTCCTGTTGTTATTGACGAATCCAAAAGTTAGCACAGTCATCTATTATTTATAAAAACTTGATTTTAGGAGCACCTGGGTGGCTCAGTCATCAAACGTCTGCCTTCAGCTCAGGTCATGATCCCAGGGTCGTGGGATCGAGTCCCGCATTGGGTCCCCGCTCGGCGGGAAGCCTGCTTCTCCCTCTCCCACTCCCCCTGCTTGTGTTCCCTCTCTCGTTGTGTCTCTCTCCGTCAGATAAATAAAATCTTTAAAAAAAACAAACTTGATTTTAGGCAAGTGAAAGAAATCCGGAAAGGAAATAGCAGAACTTCATTCAGGAAAAAAATTGTTGCAAGAATTATAGCTAATGTGATTATATCTTTATCTATAAGAACCAGCAGGATATTTAATAATACTTCAAAATTCTTTCTTCTAAATGTACAGCATTCATGCAAATAGCCGCGAACACCTAGACAGGAGCGCAGTTGGGTCAATAGGGAAAGGTGAGTAGGGTGGAGAAGGGGAGCAGCCTAGGTTTGACCGAGAGCAGAACTCAGCTGCCAGAGGACGAGCCAGTCCAGGCACCTGGACATGGAGCGGCAGGGCTGGGGAGCCCAGGAAGCCCAGGAAGGCCGTGGTGGAAACTGGCAGCTGCAAGTGGACATTCTGCTTAATTTATTTACAAAGGAGTTCATCACTCTTTACGAAGCTATACATTCCTGTTATAGTAACTCCCAGCTTCTCAGCTGTAAAAAGAGGAGAGAACATTACCATATTCTCCACAGGGCTATGAGAGATAAAAGATATAATAAAGTGCTTGGAACTCTTTCAAGGAGAAATTATTTAAATCAGTAGGGTTTATCATTTTACTGACACTTTCCTGAGTATGATTTTCTGAGCATGAACAACTAACACCCTGCTTGTCTGATGACAGAGACAGCCCGTGTCTGCCCACTGAAGAAAAGCAAAGACTGCCAACTTAGAACATAGAGATGGAGCAGATTATTTACATTATAAAAGAATTGTAGCCTTACTGAGCAATTTACCGAAGAATTCCTATTAAGCAGAGTCACCCTAGGACACCGGAAGTGTGAGAATATTCAAGGTCGTCACTAGTGTTGTTATGCCCAAATTCTTCCTGGGAACCCCAAGTGTCAGGTTGAGGTCTATAGTTGTCTTAGGACCCAATCTCTACCTGAACCAGTCAGCTCTCCCTGCAATCATTTCAAATTCTGTGTGTGTGTGGCGGGGGGTGGGGGGGGTGGGGGGGTGGGGGGGGTGGGTTCCCAAGTTTTGAGGAATGGAATGCACCGGCTATAGGTACTTTGATGGGGATTCAGGTGTTCTGAGATGGTCGCAGGAGCATTAAAATCATATGTTCTTCACATGCAGATATTTCCAGAGCGGTTTTTTCTGACTTCCAATCATAACTTAAAATAGCATCACTGCAAATGGCTGCAGGTGCTTGCACCACCTGCTTCAAATGGAGTCATCTTTCATTAGAATTAGACCCGCACAAAGAGCTGCCAGTCAGTTTCAGAGCATCCCTAATTGTTCCTAATTGTTCTCCTCCCTCTGAAATTGGTGGGGCCCACCCTCAGAGGAGCTCCGTTGGTAGAACTAGCATATGATGTTCTGAAGCAGGTCGAGAAATACCAAAAGCTGTCAAGAACTAAGACAATGAGGATGACTCATGCTATCTGAGTTTGAAGAGGATGGCTAGAGTTCTCGATAAAAACTACCTTTCGTAAGGCTATTTTTTGAGTCAAATGACAGTATGGTAATGGGTCGTTTTCGATATTAGTCTAGGAGCCTGAATATCAATTTTCTTCCTGAATGTCTGCATCTTCCCCACTCACAATGGGGATGGAGGACAGCATAGGACATGACAAGTGTGATGGACGAAGTTGCTTTTCATCTGGAGGATTGGCAGGAATGGGGACAGATAGCCAAGACAGCTGCAGTAGCTAGAGAAGGCACATGTCCCCCCACCCCAAGAAAGGTGCTTTATAAACCCTTGTGGAATGAATGAAGGAACGACACACAGATAGCGGGAGAACAGTTGTGAAAGGAGACAGAGCATTTGACTCAGAAAGAAGAGAACTAAATTTACAACATTTTGCCACCTACCGGCTCTGTCATCCGGGCTAAGTCATTTAACCTGTGTACTTCAGCCACAACATGGGAGTAATCATCTATTTTTATCTATTTTTAAATCGATTTTAAAGATATCTTCTTTTTAAAAAATCTGTATATTTTTTAATTCTCAAAACCTAGAAGGCTCTGTTTTCAAGAAGACTCAGGACAGGGGCGCCTGGGTGGCTCAGTCAGTTAAGCGTTCTGCCTTCGGCTCAGGTCATGATCCCAGGGTCCCGGGATCGTGTTCCGCATCGGGCTCCCTGTTCAGCGGGGAGCCTGCATCTCCTTCTACCTGCAGTTCCCCCTGCTTGAGCTCTCACTCTCTGACAAATAAAGAAAATTAAAAAAAAAAAAAAAAAAAAAGAAGGCTCAGGACAAGTCCAGGAACGTGTGTCTCCACTCTGGCTGGTGGGAAAATAGTACAGTCTGGGGCCTTGCCACCTTTAAGCACCTTTAGCGTGGTCCCCAGAGGAGCAGCGTGGGCACCCCTTGGGAGCTGGTTAGATACGCAGATTCACAGGCTCGCCCCAGACCTATGGAATCAGAAGCTGCATTTTAACAAGATCCTGATGCTTTGTATACATGTTCAGATTTGCAAAGCATTACTCCAAAGCCCACAATGCAGAAACCTGCTTTCTTTCATCTACCTCAAGCAGAGCGATAAGGATTCGTCAGGTGTGTCTCATTCAAACCAAATTCCTGAGTCTGTCCTCTAGTTTCCTCGATATCTTCAGGAGTTAAATCAGTCCATGAAGTGTCTTACTTATTCCTAGAGAATAGCTCTCAGTTAAGGAATATCTGTCTTCATACCTGAAAAATTATTTGGGGGGAGGGCAGGAAAACATTTCAGACATCCAAGGTTAGGGCACTGAGGCCACCCTGCTTTGCCATTTCACATTTTGTTGGTGTCTATGTCATACAATAAATTCTTTCACAAGGTTTGAGCACATGCTATATGTTAACTGAGGAGGGAATACATCTCTGGCTTCAAGGTACTCACATGAAAGAGAGGGAAGTTAACAGAAAAACACCTGCCTGTCACGTCTGCAGCTGTTCATACATTCCAGAGGGCGTGCCAAGACTCAGGGGTCAAGTCAGAATGAGGCCTCCCCAAGCTGGGCATCAGTCTAGACGCTGGGCCACTCAGATGACCCGTGATTGCAGAGGTGGTGGGGGCTGACACAGACAATGAAGCATAAGCAAATGGGAAGTTCTGGAAACAGAGAAGTGTTGGGAAGCAAATGAATCAAGTGGTGTGATGAGGAGGGCCTGGGGAAAGGGGACACGCTGCTTAGTAAGGGTGTACCTCCAGCGACGTTGTGTGTCTGTAGTGGGGACCAGCTATCCCTCCTCATTTTATGCTCTACAAGGAGCAAGAATGCAGTGTTCTCTTTCTAGGACCAATCCACAGATACCATCTCAATTCCTCCATTTTCAACACTGCAACTCGTTATTCAACTTGGAGTATGCTTTATGACTATAGTTTGAGCTACGTAATAGATTACTATGATTGAACTTGGATTATTGCTTTCCTTTGGTTCAAATGAAAGGTACTGGCTGATTTTCAAAATAACACAAAAGTCGGATTTTACAATAATGCATCCAGATCTATAGCCTGAACTATGACTTTGGTCAAACACCAAAGACTAACCAGAGGTATAAACACCTGAGGTAAGTGAATATTGTGAAAATATTTCGAATTAATATTACCCCCTTGTTCATTCATTCTTCATTCATGCTTCTGAGCGAGGCCTGGGAAACAAAACTGCAAACATGCTACCTGCCTCACTGAGTATCCCCTTTGCAAAGCTAAACCCCCACCTGTGGTCTTGTTCCCGGTCCCTCTGGCAACCTCCAAGGTATCATTCCGCCATTTATCCTCTTTCTTCTATGTCAAATGACAGGACGAGGGCTCAGGACAATGGGCTCCTGAGCATTTGGGTCAATGACTGGATGCCTTTGCCTCCTTGAAGCCCTCCCAGGCCTACACCCATCCCACCTAACGCACGAGGCTCCTCCCAGCTTCATTGCCCTTCTTACAAATCGAGATTACATGGTCAAGCCCTTAATCTTTCTCTTGGCCATGCACTGAACTACCTAATAAAATCCAGCAAATCCCAGCCTTGGATGGGCCCAACAATGTGGCTCCTCCATGTCAGCCTTGTCGCTGATGAGAAATGCAGCTCACACTACCGGCAGTATGGAGGTCAGAGGTCACTGCATCCCCATTATCACCACTCCCGCCTCCCCTCCCCATCTTAAAACTGCCTTACACCTTCTATGTTTCCCTCAAAGCAAGTTCAAGTTCTCCCCAATTTTCCACACACTTTAGTTCATGCAGTTCTGTGTCACCTTACCCAAACCACCTCCTGCCCACCACCTCGATCTCTTTGGTAGGACTTGCCTACTTCCTGGGGAAAATAGTAGCCAACAGACCCATGCGAGCTGAACTCCCTTAGCTTCAGGCCTCCACATTCAGTTGTCTGGTTACTGTGGAGGGATCCTCTTCAACAGCGAGAGACAGAAACCTCCTCCAGTCAGGTTCTGGGTCCTAAGCCGTCTCATCTGCTTGGTGTTACTAATTATGTTCCATGTCTTCAAGTTCTCCCTCTTGACTGGCTCTGTGCTATTAGCCTTGAAATATCCTCCCCTCCCCATTTTCAATACAAGAGGAAGAAGAGGATGAAGAGAAGAGGAAGGCAATGATGAAGAAAATAAAAACAAAACAAAAGCTATAGTAGAAACACTCATATGCTTCTCCAGATACAAATATCTCCTCTACCTTCACAGCCAACTTTACACAATAATTGTTTCTTTTTTTAAGATTTATTTATTTATTTATTTATTTATTTGAGAGAGAGAGAGAGAGAGAGGAGTGGGGACAGAGGGAGAGGGAGATAAAATCTTAAGCAGACTCCACGCTGAGTGCGGAGCCCCACATGGGGCTCAATCTCACGACCCTGAGATCACAACATGAGCCGAAACCAAGAGTCAGACGCTTAACTGACTGGACCACCCAGGTGCCCCTGCAATAATTGTTTCTATTCTCTGTCTCCAATTCTCACCTCCCATCTGCTTCTGAGGTTGCTGCAATCTCACCTCCACCCATGTGACTCCACTATAGCTCTTGCTAAGGCTACCAATGTGACCTTCAAGTTATGAGGCCCAATGGACACCTTCCAATCTTCATCTTACTTGGTATCTAGCCCAGGCAATTGAGTTGACCACTCTACCCTTCTTGAAACTTCCCTCTACCCCCTTGGCTCTGGGGACACCATACGTCTGGTTTACCTCCTACCACTTCGGATGCTCACTCCGGACTTTTCCTCCATTCCTATGGCATGCATTCCTTTCTTTATGCTTTTGAACCCCTAATTTATGTTCATTCCAGAATCCTTTTCTGAGCTTTAGAACTATCCATGCAATGGCCTATGTGACCACTCTAACTGGATATCACATAAGTCTTCACACCAACCATGTCCAAACCTGAACCCATAAACCTTCTCCCCCAGTCAGCACCTCCTCCAGAGTTGCCCATCTTGACAAACGGGACTGCTCTCCTTCCAGATACATGTGCCAGGGACCTCCAGTTGTTCCTGAAATCTCTTTAAGGTATTCCCCATAACCACTAGATTGTTAAGTCTTATTTTACCCATCAAATGTTTTGAGTCTGTCTTCTCTCTGCCCCCATCCCACCACCATAATCTGAGTTTCCACCATTTCTTGCCTTCATTGTCTCAGGAGCCCCAGATGGTCTCCCCACTCTTACTTTCTCCCACTTCAGCTCAATCTTCTCACAACAGACAGAGTGAGATTTTTAATAAATCCAATATATGCATGTCACTTTCTTGCTTAAGATCTTTCTATGACTCTCCACTGCTCATAAGTCCAAGTCAAGACCTATGTGGCCCTGCACAGCAGGCCCCCGTGTACCTCCCTGGCCATTCTTCCCCTTACTTTCTGATCTTCAACCTCTCTGATGTTTTTTAGTTTGTTTATTTTTTAAATTCTGTACTTCAGGGGTGCCTGGGTGGCTCAGTCGGTTAAGCGTTTGCCTTCGGCTCAGGTCATGATCTCAGGGTCCTGGGATTGAGCTCCACATCGGGCTCTCCACTCAGCGGTGAGTCTGCTTCTCCCTCTCCCTCTGTGATCCTCTCACTTTCACAGTCTCTCAAATAAGTAAATAAATAAATCTTCTAAAATCTTTTAAAAATAAAAACAAATAAATCTTTTAAATCTTTTAAAAATAAAAAAAAAGAAATTCTGTATTTCACTGAGTCTGAGAGGTCATCAATTATAGAACATGTCCTGATTTCAGAAATTTCTAATGTAAGAAAAAAACCATCTTATAATTGTTAGAACACTGTAGTTCCTGCATGTGGCCCTGCCCCTTCCACATCCAAGGTTTCTGCTCCCACATCACTCCTTCTTTTGCCTGGGGAACTCTTCTCATCCTTCAAGTCTCAGCTTCTGTGTGAGCTCCTCAGAGAAGCCCTTTCGGACCACCACGATGGTCCCACCACAGGTTGGGACTCCCATTATGCACCCTCATGGTGCACTGGAATTTTACAGAGCACTTGTCACGGTGATAATGAAACAGGCTTTTGTATAGTAACGTGTTTAAAGTCTTTTTTCCTTAACAGATTATAGACTCAGAGCGGGAGGTAATGATGCTATCGTCAGCAGCTAAGATTTAACCTTGCTTCATGTAATCCTCACAGCGCCATAATAAGATACATCTATGACTACCCCCCTCCCTTAGAGATAGGGAAACAAAGCCATAGAGAGATAGCTGCTCAGGTCACATGACTACTAATCTGAACCCCTAGAATCTGATTTTAGCTTCCGGTCTCTTAACCACTTTTATCCTATACTATATCTACTATATCCTAGTAGGCACTTGGTAAGTATTTGTTGAATGAATAAAGCCTTCAAAAAGTTAAATATTATAAATATTGTTAATAGAATTCTAGAAACTAGGGGAATTAATAAAACTAATGAGTCAGTTTTTGATAAACTCAGAAACAATTTTAAATTCTAATCAAACATTGATCACAAAGACCATGTCACTGTCTTATTCTGTTATGGATGGTTGGCAACAATTTCCTCATCACTCTACAAAGTACCCTATTCCTAACAGCATTTACTGTCATATATTTCCTTCCTTCCTTCCTTCCTTCCTTCCTTCCTTCCTTCCTTCCTTCCCTCCTGTAGTTTTTGCCTTCCTTCTTTCCTATTTGCCTTCTTCTTTTTTCTCCCTCACCCTCTCCTTTTCCTCTTCCTTGCTTCCCCACAAAATATACATTGAGCATCTATGACATACTAGGGAATATATAACGCACAGGATATATATTGGTGAATGAAAGCGCACAGTCTCTGCCCTCAGAGAGTATATAATGTATATAGAAGGGAGATTTCATATGGAAGTAAAACCAACAAATATGTGATTATGGAATTGTGATCCCTATTAAGAAGGAAACAGTTCAGTGATAGAAATTAGCAGGATGGGAAGGGCAGGACCCATGGGAATGGGGAGGGTGCAGAACTCCTTTCAGGGGAGTAATTGGAGAAGCCAGACCTGATGAAGGAGGAGTTGGCCACCGGTGAGGGGAGGAGCATCCCAGGGCAGGGGAGGCTCGAGAGAAGGACGAAGCCTGGCACACTGAATTGGGGGCAGGAAGCCAGGGTGGCCCAGGCCTGCGATATGGAAGAGCAGGCTTTATCTGACGCAGAAGACCAAAGGGAGGTCTTCGGAGGCTGTCAGGCCAAAGAGTGGCATCATTACCATTTTTAAAAATTACACTCAGGACTAGATGGATAACAGTTTAAATGAGAGGGATGGAGAAGAGGGAGAAGATTAACAAAGACCAAGAGAGGGCAGGCAGAGACTGCCTGAGCGGTAAGTGGGAACCGAGGGCTGTATGAAGGCGAGGTGGTGGTTGGGGGGTGGGGGTGGGGGGTTCCTGTGTTGCTAATTCCTCCCTCTCCTTGGTCTTACCTCCCGTTCCCTGCATTCACTGTGCCTGGCTGTCCATTGGGTGCAGGGCTCCAAGGGTACAGAAGGCCCAATACTGGCTCCCTGCATAAATTAAGGCAAAGAAGAGGGAAATAACCAACAGCAGTCTGACTTCTAACCAGGGATTCAAGACATCTGCCTCTAAGCCCTTACCACTAATGGTTGCTTGCCTCTCTATTAGGGAGTTGGGAATTTTCATTGTTAGCAGGAAACTTCCATTGGGAAAGAAATCAAAACCCTGAACAAAATGGAAATCCTATGAACAGGGCTGGGGAAGAAAGGAAGCTACTACTTATTGTGCTGCCTCCTCTGCGGTGCTTTGCAGACTTCTCCCAATGCTGTCATTGGACCCTGACAGCGACCCCCGGAGGTTAGAGCCGCTTTATACTTGAGGAAGCCAAGACTTGGCGAGGTTACGTGACTTACCCAAGGTCACGTAACTAGAAAAATCTGAGGAAGAAAGTGATCAGAACCCACATCTACTCTGATAAGGGAAGACTGAGAAAAAAGGACAAATAGAGAGGCAAAGAAAAGTGCAACCACGAAAGTCACACAGTCACAAAGCTGAAGCAGGCAGACCATAATTAGGATGCGGTGCCACATGCATGCCCCCCTAACGCCCACCTTGGAGAGCAATGGAGCAACGTGAAACGGGGCTCCCTGCGGCAGATCACCACAATAACAGGAACATAACTGCCACATCTGAAGGGGGACCATGGAAGAGTTTCCAATGAGAGGCTGGAAGCTCAAAAATGCTCTTCTGTGGCCTCAACGTAGAAACTCAAACACTACAGTTCGGACACCCTAAGCCCAAATGATATGTACAACAAAGGTTTCCCTTAGGTTTCTAAACAGGCACTGCAATTCTGTATGCAAGCAGCACATCGGTTTTAGGAAAAACATTGCAAAGAGATTTTGATCACGTGTTATGCCAAATACTTGTTTTCATCCATATGATCATCAAAGCTTATAAGCGAGATTCATTGCTGGCTATTGGATGTTGGGCACAAACAGCATCAGCTTTATTGGAATCGGGCAAAATGTTTGTTTACCAATAGCAATATGTTCACAAGAAAGAAACATTCTTTGTTTTTCTTAACCAGACTATAGCTCCCTTTCCAACTAGCCGCATCTGACCATGGTGCTCCGATAAACAGGAAATCATTTCAAGAACATATATCGTGAGCCACCAAACGGTTTGCACTTGGAACTACACAGTCATTTAAACCACATCTGTTTGTTGCCCTTGAAATCAACCCTACTTTGTTGCTTTGCCAGGAGCTTCGACCTCTTTATCTCTTAATTTTTCATGTCATTCTTTAAAAAAGAAGAGAAAACATGGCCCTGAACACAACAGTTTATCCAGCCCCATTCATTCTCTTATTGACCAAATTCATTGTATAGATTTTCTTTCACTTCGATGTTACATGACTATATAGGATGTGCTTGCAGGGAGATGCCCCCCTTCAATTCTGCCACAGAGAAGAAAGCTGTAGAAAAGCAGGAGATCCATCTCAGCCAGACGCACGAGCAGTGAGGAGACTATGCAGCTATTTTTCTTGGTTCCTTAAGAAATGTTAACAAATTCTTGGGAGCATCCTTGAAACACAGCAGTATCCAATAACCGACATAAAATGCTGGGCATTCTCGGCTTACCCAAGGGGTCTTTGCTTCTGGGAGTGGTGAAGTCTCAGACATTAGCTGGCTAAGCAGGAGTGAGGGACACCCCAAAATTAAGAAGTTCAATCTTGTTTGAACTGGAAACTAGTCACGAGCCAACTTAGAGGGCAGTAGAGACTGTGGGTCATTCATTAAGAAATGATGCATTATGTGATTTTATTGAACGTAACATCCATATGGAACATCTGTTCCCGGGCCACACAGTAAAATGGACCTTTTTGCCCTGATTGCTTGGAAGACAAGGGTCCTCCTGTTCCACACTGCCACCCCTCATTCTTTTCCTATGGGTTGTATTTCATGATGATGTATGACTTCTGCCGGAAATGAGTAGCTATCCAGCAAATGCATACATTCACCCCATAAAAAGAGGACCGCATGCTGGAAGATCGCCAAGGTCATGGCCAATTCTATTGACAGCTGAAAACAGTTAAACTGACTTTTACCACCCAGGCAGGGGCCAAAATTTCCTTCTGGCTCAGAAATCTGAACTCAACCCAAGCATTTCCCCCAGCTTCTCCCCTTCCCCCAAATTGGATGGCTCATAATGTCTGTATGACATCTTCCTCACTTCTTCTAGGAAGGGTGTTTAGGAAACATAAAGATAGAGGCATTTGGTCAAAAGGATCAGAAGTAATTCTACCACACAGGGCAGCTGGCCAAGATCCCAAAGCACTGGCCCCTCTGATTGCCCAGCATATAGTATCGACCAGGGTGGATCGTTTCTCTGAAAGTTGGGGGCCATTCTTCACTGGTGCAATCGGAGATGTCGCTTGGTTTTCTAAGGGTTCCTCCTCTATAAATACTTGTCTGGATCTCTGATAAGTGCTGAAGTTTTAATAAATAAATAAAACAGGAGCTATTGCACATACTTAACCAAACCTTGTCTATGATCAGGCTACACCAAAAACTAAGGCAGGCATTTCTGGCGATTTCAAGAATTGACGGTTTTGACTCTATGAAAGTTATTATCACATAGCTAAAAAACAAAAGCCAAAAGCCTGAAGACAAACATCTTTAAATGTAAATACATAGTGAAGGCACCTGAATCATCACTGTGTGGGGCCAACTTAGAAAGCTGGTGCAGAATTAATAACCAAACTGTTAGGATTGTGCTCATGTGCGTGAGGGGTGCAATGTTGCTACTTTTTGCACTGAAGTGCTATGCTGACACTGGTCTTTTGATTCCCTGAAAGACAGGGGCCCGTGGCCAGCACAGAGGAGGTGCTCAGTAAATATCTGCTGGACAGACAGGGCCAGGGTGGGTGTGGCCATTGCTCCCCGCCCTGGACTCAGCAAGTTAGAACACTCTCTGTGCATCCACTCTGACTCTGCTTTTCCTCCGAGTGACTCCACTGGGCCTGGGTGGCTGGGTGTAGTGATAACTCCGTGCCGCTCACCAGCTGCTCAAGGGAAGTAAAATATGTTACTCTGCTTTGGTAATTTCTGAGCTGCTGCTTCCTTCTTTTTCTTCTTTTTCAATATTTTATTTGTTTATTTGAGAAAGAGAGGGCATGAGCAGGGGGGAGAGGGAGAAGCAGACTCCCCGCTGACCTGGGAGCCCGACGTGGGGCTTGATCCCAGGACACCGAGATCATGACTTGGGCCGAAGGCAGATGCTTAACCAACTGAGCCAACCAAGTACCCCTAATTTCTGGGCTTCTGAGAAGGAGCCGTGGTTCCACTCACATCAGATTTGGAGTTTCTCTTTCATTGCTGAGACATGAATCTCTTTTGGAAAATTCATGAGCCAACAAGACCACCTCGTACTTTAGATAAAATAATACTCCCTTTCCTTGTGTGGCAGATTGAGTCCAGATCAAAACAGATAGGTACACCTGAGCCCATGGGTGGTGACCTCCAGGAAACAATGAGAATGAAAATTGTCAGCCAAGGTTCAGACCAGTTGGGTCTCCATGAACTTAAATCGGCCTCCTGATTTTCCATGTTGAACGCTGGCATGGTGTTTACCTACCCTGGTCTCTGGGAGACAAGTGCACAGAAGGATTCCTATGATAAAATATCTTTGGCGATACAGATTTTTACCCTGCGAGGCTTCTCGGGACCTTGACTATGATAATTAGAAGAAGAAAAGTATTTTTTTTTTAATCTAAGCACTAGTAAAAAAAAGGGGGGGCATGTCTGCGCACCATTTACTTACACTTTTCAAGCTACAGACTATTAAATATGCATGGAACATCTGCCATGTGCAAGACACTATGCTTCTAGAAGAAGCTAGCTGGATGGCTGTATAGAAAACCCCCAGACCAAAAGCCAGGAGGCTTGAGCCTTAGTCCCAGCGACTTCACATAAGCAGTAAAGGGCAAGGGAATGAACAGGTATTTTTACATTGTTGTTTATAAGCCACAAAACTTAACAGAATTTACCATCTAGGAGACTAAAATTTAAATTAAATAGTAAGTAACTTGGTTTTTATTAAAATTAAAGATCTTAGGCTCATTCTATGAAATAATACTGATTACATTATGGCAACATGAGCTTGTCATTACTTAATAAATGCAACATTCTCTCAAGAACTTATATATATACCACATGGGGGGCAAAAGAAGAGGTCCTTGGTAGCAGAAAGGCCGATGATGCTTAGGTAAACTTTAAGACCCTCCTCTGGTTCTAAAATTTCCTAAATCCTGATAATAAGGGGAATAAGAAAATGCACATTTATATATAATTTTAGTGTTTTATATACAATTTTCATGGTGGATGTTTATCCTGCAAACAAAAGCTGTCTGCCGTGGTACAGCCAGAGGAACTCATTCAAGATCAACTCAAGAGAGGATGGTGTTAGATATAAGCTTTCTCTCCCTGGCTGCCCTGGCAGAGACCACCTGCCTTTTGGCTATGGGGCTGGGGGGAAGGGGGGGACACAGTTTTGATCTGGTCCCTTTCCCTTTCTATGCCAATCCTGTGTGGTCCAGAACAGCACCCGGCCCCACCACCAGGGCAACCACATGCCCCAGGCTCGGAAAATCAGCTTCCTCCCTGCTGGCCAAAGTGGTGGCTTTACTCAGCAGAGAGCCTAACTTCTCAGAGCACTCCCTCTTACTTTTACCCAGAAACGCCAGGAAAGTTTTCTATGTCTTTGAGATCATCAACTCCAGGGTGGAGAGATAGCGGCCCTGACAACGAAGTTTAGTAGAGACCAGCAGAGTAAGGAGGCAAGACATTCTGGGCCACCTGTGCCGCCTCCCAGGCTGCAGGGGGCGGGTCACACCTGTGCTTCCTGAGGTCGGGGTCTGAGCTGCGTTCTTCCAAACCACCCGATCTGCAGAGCAATCTGCACTTGGACGGCTCCAGCTCTGGGGGAAAACCCCAGTTCCTTACTTGGAATCCAGGTCTTGGGATAAAATGTGCATGAGGTGTATTACCAGTAATCTTTAAAAAAAAATCTATATATGTGTGTATGTATATGTATCTGTATATATTTCAATATTTATACATATTTATATATACACACACAATATAGAGTATATATATGTCTGAGTACATGAACACATTTATAATATATACAAATAGGTGTTTTTTTAGGTAGAACTTCTCTAAAAATCACTAATCGTCCTCCAGGAGTTCAAGAGAGTGTGTTTTTCTGTGTCTGTGTATATATAATATCGATAGCCATTTAGAGATTAAGTCTAGAACAAGAAAGCAATTAATAAGCAATAATTAATAAGCCTAATAATTGAAAGAGATATCACAAAATCTACGCACTGATGAAAAGACCATGCCCTTGCTTCATGAAGCAGAAACATCAGGCTGCTGGGTCCCGACCCCAAGCCACCCCTTCCTCCTTCTTAGGTGACAAAAAGCCCCTCTGGTTTGGGCATATCTGCCCTTGTGAATCAGGGGTGCACTCCTGCCTGAGACGGCTTCATCATGTGGGACACAGGGAGAGAAGCCTGGGTCAGGGGCGCCACCCATGAGCTACTGGAACACACAATTCTGTAGTCACCTCACTCTGTGACGTCTCATTATGTGAAACAATCAATTGTCCATAGCGTTTGAAGCAGTCCAGTTGGAGTTTTATTTTATTTGCAGCCCAAATCATCATAACTATTACAGAGCCGATTTACTGTTATTTGTTGGACCGTTTTATTAAGTTGGGCTACCTACTTTTCAAGCTGAAAACAAGTCCAGTGGTAAATTAGATAGAAGGAAACAGAGTGCTACTGACATACATAGTTCCAGGAACAGAAAGTGACGACTGACGACTCAGAAGCAAGGAAATAGAGTAAATTGTAAAACAAAAAACAGAAACAGGAAGGTAAAAGTACAACACTCGGGGTCATTTAGTAGCGGAGTAGAGAATGCCACACACTCAAAAGCCCATAAAAGCATCATTTTATTAAAGAAGAGATCAATATTGAAATAATCTGTTTAGAAAATTTTCCATCTAAAGGAATATTTTTTAAAAGATTTTATTTATTTATCTGAGAGAGAGAGAGAGCATTAGTGGGGAAGAAAGGGAGAAGCAGGCTCCCCACTGAGCAGGGAGCCCGATGCAGGGCTCGATCGCAGGACCCTCGGATCATGACCTGAGCCAAAGGTAGACTCTTAACCGACTGAGCCATCCAGGTGCTAAACTAAGAATTTTTTTTAAGTTTTTCTGCTTAAGGGTTGAATCAAATTTATCTGGAAGAAGAAAAGAGCTTGTTAGACCTACTAATCCACTGAAAATTTTATACATCTTGGATTTTACTCTACACATGCCAGAAAGCATTGTTCTGAGCCACTTGGAACTCAGAGGCTACATTATAAATAGTGACTAGGTTCCAAAGACAGTCCACAAAAGTCCATTTGACTCTAAACGGACCTGAAGACTGGTGGGAATTATGGTGGCAGGGATTGGGACTCTGGGCAGTGTCTACCCATTGGAAATTGGAACGTTATCCCACAGGACAGACCCAGGTCATCTGGCTCAGACCAAGGAGGTACTTCCTACAGCCATGCTACAAGGCACACACTGCCCTGTTAGCTGCCTGCCCATCTCTGGACAATGCACACTAAGGCTAGCTGACAGCCTGGGCTGGAGGACAGGTACCACATCAGGTGGGAAGCTGGAAGAGATGACCCTTAAGATCTCCAATTCTGTTTTCCATTTCCCCATGTCCCTATGGGTTCTGAAGGCTCAGAGATGCTATGAATGGTGGCTGTTCTGTCCCTGTAATTTTCTCAGTCACCACAGACTTCTATCAGTGAAGCACCTGACAAAAGGCACAGTCCCACAGCTGGGGTGGCCCCTCCTTGCTGCATCACTGCTGGTACCAATCTCCTCACAGCCCATCCTGCCGCTGCCTAAAATCCCCAAGAAATGGGGTGCACCTGGGTGGCGCACTCAGTTAAGCGACCCACTCTTGGTTTCGGCTCAGGTCACGATCTCAGGGTCGTGAGATTGAGCGTGAGGCTTCGCGCGGAGCACAGAATCTGCTTGAGTTTCTCTCTCCCTCTGCCCCTCCCCCCCTAAAATAAATAAATAAATAAAATCCCCAAGCAACAGTCCAAGGATGCCACCACCAATGAAAGCAAGAATGAGCAGGAAACCTTGATGGTCTTGGTAAGGTAATGAGAGGTACACAATTACTAGTTTCTCTGGCATAGTCTTGGATTTTGACTTCAAAATCTTACCTTTCCAAAACCTGCCTTTGTCCAAGAAGACTTCTCTAAGAGTCTTCCTGGTTGAGATTAGTGAATATTTCCTTAGAATATTGCAGCAGGTTCTTACACCTCCTTTATAGTACCTCTCTCATTCTGCACTATATTAGAGTTATTTGTGGGAAAATCTTATCTCTCTTAGTAGGTTGTAAGATCCTGTAAGTCAGGATCCATGAAAGCCAGGAGAAATCAGCTCTGAGTAATTGGACAACTGTACCAAGGGTGGGGTTTGTAGGTAGCAGCTCATTCAACATTAATTCATTCATAGGCAGCAAGCATGTATAGGGTGTCTGTGTGTGTCTATTGTGTGTTGGACATTAAGTTTGATTCTTGAGGAGGGTGTAAAGCAAATAAATGTTATTCGAAGACTTTAGCCTCCAGAACTCACCATCTCATAATGGAGGCTATCACCTCCTCTGATCCTTAATGTCAACTCAGAGGCAGAACTTGGAGTCAGGACATGTCCAGTCACCCAAAAGAGATATAAGTCTGTAACTGATCATCTGGAGAAAAAGTGGCAAATTCCTACGTTATGCCACTGGACTTTGGACATTCCAACAAATATGAGGGTATGATGATTTATCTAAGTCTCTAGAGATAAGGTAGGGACAAACCACAGGAAGGGTCATTGTTCCTGCCCGTGGACGGACTGGAGAGAGAAGACTGGCACTAGAAAGTATGAGGAAAAGCAGACAGTGTGTCATATCTTATAGAGGACAGGAATGCAGAGTGTGGAGCCAGGCTGCCCAACTCTGAATCCCAGCTTGGCCATTTACTAGCTGTGTGACGTTGAACAGTTGCTTAACCTCTCTGTGTCTCAGTTTCCTCACTTGTGAACTAGGAATAACGATCAAGCCTTTCTCATATAGTTATGGTGAGGATTTAGAGAGTTAATGTGGGTATGGGCTCAGAACAGTGTCAGTAGTGTGAGTTGTTACATTATCATTACTGTGCTGGGGCCTGGACTGAGAGTGGGTCGGAACCTGGGCGGGACAATCTCACCTATACCAGTAAGGTCAGGCCCTTTACTGTAGAGATACAAAGCCAGCCTCTCAACCCTGTGACCAACACTTCCCAGAGAACGTCGGCTGTTAACCTGGGGAATAAATCAATTTCCAGATCGCTCCAGCCTCAGCAGAGAGGCTTTACCAGACATGTGAACGTGATATTCCCAATTGAGCAGGAAATGTGGAGATCCTCCCTCCTGGACACTCTCTCTTACTTCAGGACATCAGTGTAAGGCCAGTTATCCATAGGAGACTCTAACAGTGACACTCTTTCTTCCCCAAATACCTCTACAGTGTAGTCAGTCTTCATTGCTTCAGTATTAGCTATGGCCCTCATCCACCTTCTGATGGCTTTTAGTCTACATTTCCCTGTGAATTCCATGACCCTCATAAAATCCAGAACTCATTTCTCTGCTCAACTATGTCTGGTGAGGAGAAAACAAAAATGACATAGAATGGTCCTGCCATCCGGATGATGATTAGAATTAAAGCCTGAGAATATCAAGTACTTTTCAAGAGTCTGGGGAAGACATTCTCACACATGCTGGTGGGAGTATCCATCTGAACAGTCATTTTGGAGGGCCGCTTGGCAGTGTGGGCTAAATTTAAAATGCACACACCCTCTGACACAGCGACTACAAGCTCCAAGTTTACCTGAGGAACTTCCTGTGAGAACAAAGGAGGCATATCAAGGACTTACACCAAGTCTCTTCATTCGAAATAGAGAAAGAACTCAGAAATAAGCTAAGTACCCATTAAGAGGGAAACAGCTAAACTGTGACATATTCATCTATTGGAATACCATGCAGCATTAAAAGCATGAGATGTGTCTAGATTCACTGGCATAGAAGGATGTACATAATAATATGTTATGGGATAAACTGTGCCCTGCCCCCCCCAAATTCATATGTTGAAGCCCCAAACCCCAGTACCTCCGAATGTGACTCTATTTGAAGAGAGAGACTTTAAAAGAGGTAATTAGGGTAAAACAGTCTTTAGGGTAGGTCCTAATCCAACATGACTGGTGTTGTAGAAAGGGGTTAGGACACAGACACACAGAGGGAAGTCTGTGTGAGGACACAGGGAGAAGGCAGGCATCTACAAGCCAAGGAGAGAGGTCTCATAAGATACCAACCCTGCCAACACCTTGATCTTGGACTTCTAGCCTCCAGAATTGTGAGAAAACGCATTTCTGTTGTCTAAACGACCCAGTCTGTGGTACATGGTTGCAGTAGCCCTAGCAAACTAATATACAATATTCGATATTTTCTGTGGGTGTGGATAGATGCATGTAATATATGGAAAATGGAATGGAAGAGTCCACCCTAGTCTCATAACAGTGGTTACCTTTGGGAGGAAATGGGTTTGAGATTGGGGGATTATAGCCTTAAAAATAAGGTTTTAATTTTTACAATGAGAAAGCACTCATCTATTATTTGTACATCGATTTTAAAAATCCCTCTTTCATGGCACTCTGTTAAATTCAGTATGCAATATACTTCACCACCCAGATGCAACAATCTTTAGAACTTCATTCCACGTCCACTCCCACCGTTGCACCCCTCATGCACCTGTTGGCCACACCAGAATATCCCATCCCTCTGATGCCTCCATGCCTCTATGCCTCCGTCTATCCCCTTTGCCTAGAATGCCTTCTCCTCCTTTTTAAGCCTGGGTTGCTGATTTTCATCCTTCAGAGCCTAGCTCCGGTGTCACCCGCTTTATAAACATGTTGACAAAAGTCTTACGACAGATTTTCCCAGGCCACGCTTCTCTGTTCTTTTGATGTCTTATTCATATGCGTGTTCCCAGTGCCCATCAGTGTCTATAGGCAAGTAAATGCTCAATAAATGGTTCTAAATGCATGGATGATAGGAATGCTTTCTGGAAGGTTGCTTTTTCAATCCAGGCCATCTCAAAGGCCCAACATTTCATTCTCTGTGTGTTAACTCAGGCTCCCTAGAGACGAGCACTGTAATCGTGACATGATCAAGGTCCGGCCTTTAACTCTTTCCTTAATACAACAGGGACAACTCGATTTCTGGGCCAGCCAAGCCCCATTTGCTTTCAATTCTAGTGAAATCAGCTGAGAATGTATTGCAATTTATTTTATTCAAGTTCTGTGCCCATAAAGGTCTTCAATTACTTAACCTGCAATAGGCCCAAATCAAAAAGGCTTATTGACCTCTGACTGGGAGGCTCTGATAATGCAGGTCTTACCTCTTCATCGGCTTGGGGGAGCATTCTCTCTCCAGATTGGAGGATGTGTGTTTCACGTGCATTGCATTGTAGGAAGTGTGAGTATAGTCATTTTCATCACTGTAGTCTGGACCAAGTAACGTCCGGGCCCAAGTTCCCATATCATAAGGAGGAAGGGTTCCTCCAAATTCAGAGGGCAAAAATTCGGGGTGGATTAGCTGGTGAAGGCTGTTTAAATTGTTTCCGTGCAGGAAAATCTGGGGAAAGGAAAAAAATAATTATCAACAAAAAATCCAAAACATATGAGCAACTATTTAGCTTAAATTGGCAATGACAAATTGGATGCGCTGCTGGTGATCATGGTGTTTAAGGAGGCATTCAATTTTGTGTCTGCAGCTTAATCTTCATAAAATGTTAATTTATTGCTCAGAAAAGGGGCTGAATTAATAGTCCTTAAAAAATGAAGTTTATGAACAAATTGGGTATTATTTGGCCATGGCCCAAATTTACACATACAGTAATCTCTTAACTGTCCCTGCTGCTAAAAAGGGTAGCAATGCAAACCATGCAAACCCCCAATCATGCTTCCCGTGCATCCCGAACATTGTTCTGTTCCTCCTGCTCCCTCAAGGGCTTTCTGCCCTCTGTACACTCTCCGTGCCCCCATCCTTTCCAGGCCTTTGCCAAGCGGTAGCCTCTTCCTCAGTCTGTCCCAGAGACACCTGCGCACTCTGGTTCTCCTCCCTGCTGCCCCCAATTAACTATTATTTGCTGACTTCTATTTTTTCTGATTTGTTCATTTATGTCTTGCTTGTCCACGGGAAAGGAAGAATACTCAGGAAAAGGGATGGTGTTTTCTTACTCTTTTAATACATTCCCAGATCCCAGGGTGATGTGGGCACAAGGTAAAAACTCCATCCATTAGTCAGTGGAACTGAAAACTGTGGCCTGAGAACTTATGGATATTTTTACAGCCATCTTCCATTTATGTCGGGACTGAGGGCTAACACCCAAATAAGTTTGCATCTTCTGAACATGTAATGAATGGTGGTGGAAACTGGCCAAGCAGGGGAGAAAACATCCCCAAATTTCAATTATTTTCTGACAACTCCGTAAAGTGGTTAAGCCGTAAGTCAAGAATGACCATTTCCTACAGTTTAGGAATTGACTTCTGAAAGTCTATTTAAAGTCCGTCTGTAGAATGATATCAGTTCTCACATTTCTCATTGCAAGCTCAACACACATAAGTTATACTCAAGTGCAGGACCACTGATAATACATACACAGGTGTACACACACACACACACACACACACACACCACAGTTACGATTATGCAATGTAAATGTGACTTTTTAAAATACTTAAAAATAGGAGCGCCTGAATGGCTCAATTGGTTAAGTGTCTGCCTTCGGCTCAGGTCATTGTTCCAGGGTCCTGGGGTCAAGCCCCACACTGGGCTCCCTGCTCAGCAGGGAGTCTGCTTCTCCCTCTCCCTCTGCCCCCGCTTCTCGTGCTTGCTCTTGCTCTCAAATAAATAAATAAAATCTTTAAAAAATAATAATAAAATAAAATACTTAAATATAGTATAATATACCATAAAATTATTATCAATTATGTTATATACTATAGACTATATTATTATATACTATGTAATAAAGGCATATACTTGCTACATTGTTCCACTGTATTGATTTTAACTTATGATGTAATGGCATCATTTAAAAAGGAAAGGAACAAGAAGCACTTAGTTTCAAGTTTTTATTTAAATTCCAGTTAGTTAACATATAGTGCAATATTGGTTTCAGGAGTAGAATTTAGGATTCATCACTTACATATAACACCCCAGTGCTCATCCCAACACTCATTTGGGCCCTCCTTAATCCCCATCACCCATTCGGCCCATCCCTCCACGCACCTCCCCTCCTGCAACCCTGTTTGTTCTCTATAGTTAAGAGTCTGTTTTATGGTTTGCCTCTCTCTTTTCCCCTCTATGTTCATTTGTTTTGTTTCTTAAATTCTACATATGAGTGAAATCATATGGTTTTTGTCTTTCTCTGACTGACTTTATTTAGCTTAGCATAATACCCCCTAGTTCCATCTTCATCTTCGCAAATGGCAAGATTTCATTCTTTTTCATGGCCGAGTGATACTCTATTATATAGAGATACCACATCTTCTTTATCCAGTCATCAGTCGATGGACATTTGGGCTCTTTCCATAATTTAGCTATTGTTAATAATGCTGCTATAAACATTAGGGTGCACATGTCCCTTCGAATCAGTATTTTTGTAGCCTTTGGATAAATACTTAGTAGTGAAATTGCTGGGACTAGGGTAGCTGTAGTCTTAACTTTTTGAGGAATCTCCATACTGCTTTCCACAGCGGCTGCACCAGTTTGCATTCCCACGGATAGCCAACATCTCCAGTTCTTAAAGGATAAGCAGTGCTGTGTAAACTGGCCCTGTCTCTTGGGGCTCTGTGGGATGGAAGAACTCAGCAGATAGGAGGCTGGACTCTTCACCTGTTCGATTCTGTTCTGTGCCCAGAGCTCCTGAAACTCCCTTCTATGGTGCAGCAGCATGTGTAAATTGCTTTGTAGGAGGAATTCCACTAGCTCCTTTCTGAGTAGAAGATGCAGCCACTGGGAAGCCTGAAGCCATACTGGGAACAGTCTAGACACTTCTCTGTCCTTAGCGCTGTCCTGAGCCTTCGACAGATTGCAAAATGCTTCCAAATGTCTCTGCCTCCTGAGGCTGGTGAGTTCTAGTTCTTAGTTCCATCCTTGTTTGGGGACAGGAGAATTACCCCTCCCATACCCTGCTGCAATGTTTCCTAAGGATCTGGAAGCATCTGAGGTTTAGGAGTTAGGGACACTGCAGAGTGTGTATGCAGACTGAGGGCCCTCATATCATCATTCCCCCCTGCATACTCAGACTCTTCCCCAGCATGGGGTCCCCTGGGTATAGGGGCATATGCAAGGTGCTGCTAAGAATGACCTTGGTCAGGGGGCGCCTGGGTGGCTCAGTCATTAAGCCTTCTGCTCAGGTCATGATCCCGGGGTGCTGGGATCGAGCCCCACATCGGGCTCCCTGCTCAGCCGAGAGCCTGCTTCTCCCTCCCCCACTCCCCCTGTTTGTGTCCCCTGTCTCGCTGTGTCTCTCTCTGTCAAATAAAAAAATCTTTAAAAAAAAAAAAGAATGACCCTGGTCAGGGGTGGCCTGGGTGGCTCAGGTGGTTAAGCGTCTGCCTTCGGCTCGGGTCATGATCCTGGGGTGCTGGGATCTAGCCCTGCGTTGGGCTCCCTGCTCAGTGGGAAGCCTGCTTCTCCCTCTCCCTGTCGCTCCCCCTGTTTGTGCTCTGTCTCTTTCTCTGACAAATAAACAAATAAAATAATAAATAATCAAATATATTAGAAAAAAAAAAAAAAGAATGACCCTGGTCAGATTCCCTTGAGAGGTAGTGCACCTGAAGTAAGTGAAATCAGGAAGTTTGAAAGAAAGGAAGCTAAATGGTAAAGAGAATGAGAGTCACTGAGTCGCTACCGCGTGATTGGCATTACACGACCTGCTTTTCATATGCTGCCTCTTTAAATTACCCAACAGCTCGGTGATCGGGGTGTTGGTCTCCCCGTCTTTCTAAATGAGGAAACTGAGATTCAGAGTGAGTGGTGGAACAATGTTCAGTCTCTCTGCTAATCAGAATGCCATGACAAACCCTGGCTCTGATGGAAGATGCTGGCCTCCAAATGTCATCAGCTGATGCAATTAAGACTTTAAAAGCTTTCTTCCTAAGAGCATTATTATTTCTCGTGAAGAATGCTTTCCCAGCCTCAAAGGTGATGGAGCTGGCAGCGATGACCCAAGAGCCATAGGGAAGAAAAACAAATAGTAAACATTCTTCATCACGATAATACATTTGCAGGACAAAACGCTAGCTATTAAAATATGCCGTGAACGGAAAGCTGCTTGACCCCATAGCTCCCTCGAGCATTTACAGTAAAATGGGCATCTGGTATTTGCATGCCTTCAAAGTTTCCTTTGGTTTGTCACTGGGACTCTGAAAATAACCCAGTTCTACTAAATTATTGATTAAATCCAGGCCATTTGCAAACTCCAGCTGGGCTCAAATGCTCAGGGAGTGCAGAAAAGCAGAAAACCCACAGTGCAAAATAAGGAGAGAGGGAGCGAGAAAGAGAGAGAGGGGAGACAGAGAGATGGAGAGGAGGGTCCAGCAATTGCCCCTCGGGAGCCCCCCATTGGGTGTTTGTTTTCATTACCCGCTTCCTGGTCTTGTCTTTAAGGAATGGCTTGATGAGCGTGTACAGGGCATGAATGTACCAGGGTTGGTTGACAAAATGGACTCCTCCGAAGCGGGCAGGAAAGCTGTCCTGGGGCGGAAAGAGAGAAATGCACACCAATTAGCACACATTCCGGATTGGACTGGGCCCGTAGGACCACAACCCTGGGAACAACCTATTTCTTCTCTCTGACAGAAGCACAAGCTAATGGTAAGGAAGAAAGCAAGCAAGCACACACCCTTCCTAGCTGCTACCATTTCCTCTATCCCCCTTGCCTCTTTCCTCCCCTTTGACTCCATAACTTAAAAATCGTGCATAGGTGCTGGCTCTGTCCTCCCAAGTCACAATGGCATGACCTCTGATGCGGCACAGGAGTATGTGTGACCCAGATAGTCAGGGAGTCCAAATTCTCCCATGTGTCAGGCAACCAAAGCTTCAGGTCCCCCAAGCCCTGAGCACACACTCCCTCTTCTCCCTCACTCTCTGCCTTCCAGCTACAACCCTCTCTATTGGTGTTATCACGACAGCAGCTGAACTTTCTGGGCATAGGAAGCGACTGGAAAATGATTTCAAGTGATCCAAAGAGCTGGAGCTCTCTGGAATCCACCAACGTCTGACAGCATTTGCTGGCAACATTTCCACAAAGGGCTAGATCTTTCTTTCATCCTGGGACCCACACAGTAGGGTCCAGGGAAGAGATATTTGTTGATGGATGGGCTAGCTGGTCCCCCTAACTGAGGGAATATGGGCCTCCTCTTCTGCAGATCAATATATTTTGTACATATCAGGAAATGAGAGCATCTTTCAAATGCTTCCAATTTTAGAATCCAGATCAGGGCGCAAGCTTATCTTTTAGACAAACTGAGAAGCAGTTCTCCACACTAATAGATCCACAAAATAAGGGCCCTTGACCATGAAATCCAAGCTAGTCCCACAGCCCCAGGACCTGAGTTTTTGATGTAAGGCCCCCACAGATTGCATTGCATTCATCTTGGTTAGTGGAATTTAAAAAGGAGGAACAACTCATTCAATTTGAATTGCCAAGTGTGCTGCCAATCAATTTCATCGCAACAAACATCTTTGTAAAATGTAAGCAAGAAGAGATGAAAGCAGAAGGAGCCTAGCTGCCTGAGCTAACAGTTCAGGCAGCAGTCTGATCCCTGAGGGTGTATGAAATGCCTTGCCTGGGTCCTTTTAGTAACAAGGCAAGAGGGTTATTAACTTTTTTTCAGAGCCCTGTGAGTCTACAGGATCCCTGGGCATCTTCCACACCGAGACCTAGTTCCCAATATAAGTCCCTAAACTGTGTACATAAGGGTTGACATTTAAAAAAACTTAAAAATTATTTTTACCTCTACCTAGACATTTTACAGAATACAAAGGAATTGCATATTTTGAAGATAAACCAGATGATTTGATTAAAAGTCTTTGTTTTGGAGGGTATATTTTATTTTATTTTAAAAAATTTAATGAAACCACCAGGCAAGGGTAGAGAGGCTTTTTATACTAATTTGTACATATGTCATAATCTCTCACTATTCCAAATCTGATTTTAAATAGGTAAAAAATTTTAATAAGGCTGTCTTTTCTCTTTTAGGTAGTTTGGGATCTAAAAATTCTTTTGTGCCTTAAAAAAAAAATCATTCCCCAAAGTTTTTCCTTAGCATAAGTGCTAAACACTAACCTCGCTCTTTTTGGTCCCTTTGAACTTGTTATTCAG
Source organism: Eumetopias jubatus (assembly GCF_037043125.1). Classification (NCBI taxonomy): domain Eukaryota; kingdom Metazoa; phylum Chordata; class Mammalia; order Carnivora; family Otariidae; genus Eumetopias; species Eumetopias jubatus. The sequence goes on from NW_028274810.1 coordinate 177,022,810, forward strand.
AAATATAACTCATTATCCCACACTAAGTATGGGTTCTGAAAGACTATAGAAGAAAAGGTGAGTACTATAAAGGGTTTATCTATAAAACCAGGGCTTTACTATCTTTTTCTAATAGGTCCAATAAGAGGGTTTTTATTTCTATTGAAAGCCTGTTGTATTATACATTTTTAGGTTAGTAAAGTGGAAGAAAACTCTGTAAATAATACTCTAGAGGCAGTAGGCAAAATCTCAAAGAAAATATTAGCCTTTTAAAAATGTCTAGAAACTCTTAGTTTTAGTCTATGGAAACTCAATCATCAAAGACATCAAAACTGTTTTCTCTTTGTGTCAGAGGAGATTGAAAGAAAAAACACAGGGCTGAGACCCAGTCAGTTCTCTCCAGGTTGGCCCTGGTTTCAAGTTTGCCAGCTTGAAGGCATGGGATTTTATTGATCTCATCCAGGTCCACCAGCAACTATGTGCAGATACACGCATGTAAGCTCCTGTGCCTCAAAGGTCTGAGTTTGGGCCAGAGTAGAAACAAGATCACTTTTCTTCAGGTCTCGCTAAAAAATTCAAATGAAAGCCCTCTTGTCTGATAAAGACAACGTGCAAATGTTCTGGTATTCTCAAATGAGCCTGCCCACATTATTAATAATAGTGTGTGTGTGTGTGTGTGTGTGTGTGTGTGTGTGTGTGTGTGTGTGCGGTACAAGGGAAAGATGAGGGAAGGAAAAATTAGCAAACACAACCCTCTTATAAGCAATGCCTGCCATTGTTGGTGGTGTTGCCTGGTCTCATTAGCAAATGACAGATACAGGGGAAGCAAACCACATATAAAGGGGAAATGTCTCCTAAGACCCCAAGGGGTTAGAGCCTTGAGCAGACCCATCTCAAGATGGTAGGCCGGGATTCAATGACAATGTAACACTGTCAGGGTTCTTCGTGACTAAGGAGTATGTGCTAAAACATACCCTAGGCTCAAGAACAAGGTGTTAATTTCTGTACATTTCATGATCTGTCAGTAAAAAGATAACGTCACTTCAAATTATAAACATATATAAATCATAAAATTTGTCCCCCAGGTTATTCCCTTATGACAAAAATAATACCCATTCTAGAAAAGTCAAAAATAGATGTAAAAAGTTTTTGAAAACCTAGAAAATAAAAAAAGACAAGAAAGAAAAAAGAAAAATCTTGTATATTCCCACTGCTAAAGACATACTCCTGCTATTTTCAATCATTCAGGATAGGCTACATTATATTATAATAACACACAAGCCCTGATTTTTATCATTTAAAACTATAAAGATTTATTTCTTGCTCACACAGAATAGAATGTCCTTGCTAGATTGGCAGGGAGCCACGCTTGATTTGCTCTCAGCCAGGGATGCAGCCTCGCCCATCTGGAACAGTGCTGCTTGCCATAGTTAAAAGAATCACACCCTAGCTCTTAAGTTGGGCCACCAGAAAGTGACATGCTTCATCTAGCATGTAGATCAGTCACGTGCCTGACCTCAAACAGGTCAGGAAGTGGGATCCTACCATGGGCCTAGTGGGGGAAAGACCAAAAGTGAAGGTGGACAGCACTAAGGTTAACCAAGCTCTGTTTCCTGCTTCCCTTCCTTTCCCTTCCTTTCATTTGCTTCTTTCCTTTCCAAATGGGATCATGTTTTTAAAATTGGGCTTAATAACTATTCCTTGATGGCCTGCTTAATGCTGGTGATACAGTATCAAATACTACAAATATAGCATTTATGGGGTAATGGGGACACAGACAATGGCAATCAAGTAATGATTTGTTTAGTGTCTTTAATTCTTCACTAAAACATTGGTGCATACCTTGTACCTTTGCAGTTCAGCACATAATTATGAGGGCAAGCCCATCTCCCAAATTAGTCCTCAAGGCATTCTAACTCCACATTCAAGAGTGTTCCTTCTAAATCCCTGCTACCTGGAATACTGGCTCAACAACTGACCTACAAATCTGAGCTCCACTCACTCAGGTCCAGGAGTCCCTCTTTGCTCTCTGAATATTCAGAGTAAGGTTGTTCTCATCCCATGTGCATGTTTCCTATACGCAAGAGCTATTAAAGCACCTAAGTGTTATTAAGATAAGGATCTGATATCAGAGAGTGAAAAGTGGAATAATGCTGACTTGAGATAAGTGGAGGAGGAGCCAGTGACCAAGAGAGTGATGGAATAAATAAGGAATAGGTCTGAACATATAGGGAAAATAATTTTTAAAGGAACTGGAAAAGCCAGTTGATGGGGATAAACTCAACTATGAAAGGGAAGGAGATGGAGGAAATTCTATTGCACATAAATCTAACAGTGGGATAAATATTGCAGATGGGCCTTCACTGTGGAGAATAAGAGGGTAAACTAGAGACATAGAGCAATATGGATGTGGCCAGATCCTTTCAGAGTAGTGCAAGGTACCTGGGTAGAAGGAATAACTGTTGAGCTCAGAATTGCAGCTAATTAAAGGATCAGGGTCAGCTCCCTAGAAAGAACTGTTAATGCCCTGATTGTCACTAACCAAAAGAGATGTGCCTTGTAGGAAGTGCAGAGCTGCCAAAACCTTCCTGAGATATCATGATGCAATGGCCACTCACCAGATGTTCATTTGTGCCAGCATTCAGATTTTATTACCAAGTAGCATCCAGTCTCCTGTATGCCAATAATGAGGATAACCTCCCCTTCCCCACTGAGATGCTGTCAGAAGAGTGGACAATCAGGACTTTTGACTGTCACCAAGTGGTAATGAAACCACTGCCACCACAGTGTCAATGGAGACCATGTGGGAAGCCAGAACTCCTATCCCTGCCCAGTAGTAATGAAGAGGTCCCCTTCTTTGGGTGTCAGCAGAGGTCGAATGAGGAACCTGGATGTCCACCTCCACCTGGCAGTAATGAGGCAGCATACCCCCCTTTTCCTGCCAGAGTGGTATCCAAAATAACAACAACAACTAAAATTAAGGTTTACATAAGATCCAGAACTTCAGATCATAATACAGAAATGTCCAAGTTAAAATTAAAAAAATCACTCTTTATATCAAGAACTAGAAAAATCTCAAACTGAATTAAAAATGAGGCCTACACCAAATGACAGAGATGTTAGAATTAATTGAAAAAAACTTTAAATTATCCATTGTAAAAAAATACTTCAACAAACAATTATGAACATGCTTGACACAAATGAAAAAAAATAGAAAAACTCAGAAAAGAAATAGGAAGTGTTAGCAAAGAAGTATAAAATATAAAGGAGAACCACAATTTGAAATTTTGAACTGCAAAATATAATAACCAACAGAAGAAGTAGTCGAAATTCAGCAGATGAGCCCAACAGCAGAATGGAGGGGACAGAGGAAAGAGTCAGTGAACTGAAAGACAGAACAATAAAAATTACCCAATCTGAACAACAGAAAGAAAACAGACCTTAAAGAAAACAGACTCTTAGGGACCTACACGCCTATAATAAAAGATATACCATTTGTGACATCAGAATCCAAAAAGAAAAAGGAGTAAGAGGGCAAAGCTGGAAAAGAACTCAAAGAAAGAATGGCTAAAAACTTCCAAAATGTAGCAAGAGACATAAACCTACCGATTGAAGAAGCTAAGCAAACACCTAACAGTATGAATTCAAATAAACTGATGCCAAGACACATCATAACTATACTTTTAAAAACTAAAGACAGAATATTGAGGGTAGCCAGAGAAAAACAATATCTTGCCTATAGCAGAAAAGCAAATGAAATGTCAGTAGATTTCTCATTAGAAGCCATGGAGACCGGATGGAAGATGCACAATATTTTTCAGGTGTGGAATGCAAAGAACCATAAACCTAGAATTCTATACCCAGCAAAAACATCCTTCAGGAATGTGGAGGAAATCAAGAAATTCTCAGGTGAAGGAAAACCAAGCAAATTTGTTGACAGCATACCTACCCTAAAAGAATGGTTTAAAGAAGTACTCTTCAACAGAAAGGAAATGATGATAACACCTTGGGTCATCAGGAAGGAGGGAAGGAAGAAAGAATACAGCAACCAAAAATATAGGTAAATATGATAGGCTTTTCTTCTCCTCTTAAGTTTTCTAAATTGAAGGAAAAATCATATTCCTGTCTAATGTGGTTCAAAATGTATGTAGGGGAAATATATAAAACAATTATATTATAAATTGGGGAGGAAAAAGGATGTAAAGGGAAATAAAGTTTCTATATTTCACTTGATAAAATATCAACAACAAAGGCCTATGATATTATAAATGAATCATGCTATACCTAGAGCAATCTCTAAAAAAGCTGTACAATGAGATATACTCAATAACATCATAGATAAATAAAAACAGAATGCTAACAAAAGTACAAGTAACCCAGTGGAAGGAAAAAAAGAGAAAATAGAAATGTGAAACAGAGAGAACAAACAGAAAAGAGAAAATAAAATGGTAGACTTAAGCCCTAACAAATCAATAATTCATTTAAATTTAAATGGTCTGAAAACAGGAATTAAAAGACAGGGAATGACAAAGTGAATTAGAAAATATTGTGTGTGTGTGTGTATGTGTGTGTGCATGTGTTGTCTAAAAGAAACTCACTTCAAAGATAGCTGTATAGGCTGCAACATATAGGAAGTAAAAACTGATAGAACTGAAAGAAGAAAAAGACAAATCCCCAAATACTGGCAAATTCAACAACTGTCTTTCAACAATGGATAGACTTTTAGACAGAAAACCAGTGAGCATATAAAAGAACTCAATAATGCCATTAATAAACAGGATCTAATTGATATGTGTAAAATATTCCATCTATTAGCAGCAGAATATGCTGACTTTTTAAGTGACCATAGAACATCTATCAAGACAGACTGTACCTGGGATATAAAAAACCACAACAGTCTTAAGAGAAGTGAAACCATACAGAGCATATTCTCTGTCCATGTGGAATCAAACTGGAAATTAATTACAGAAAGATAACAGGAAAATTTCCAAACTCTTGGAAACTAAAGTACACATGTTTAAATAATTCATGGATGGGGCAAAGAAGATGTCTCAAGGGAAATTTAAAAAATGCATGGAACTGAAGGGAAATTAAAAGACAATGTATCAAAATTTGTGAAACACAGCTAAAGCAGTGTTGACAGGATAATTTATAGCACTAAACACATATATCCAAAAAGAGGAAAAATCTTGAATCAATAAATTTTTTTTTAAAGATTTTATTTTATTATTTATTTGAGAGAGAGAGAATGAGAGATAGAGAGCACGAGAGGGAAGAGGGTCAGAGGGAGAAGCAGACTCCCCGCAGAGCGGGGAGCCTGATGTGGGACTCGATCCCGGGACTCCAGGATCATGACCTGAGCTGAAGGCAGTTGCTTAACCAACTGAGCCACCCAGGCGCCCTTGAATCAATAAATTAAAGCCCCCGCCTTAAGAATGTAGAAGGAGAAGAGCAAACTAAAGCCAAATCAAGGAGAAGAAAGGAACTAATAAAGAGCAGAAATCAATGGCATTGAAAATAGAAAAAAATAAAGAAAATCAATGAAAGAAAGAGCTGACTCTTTGAAAAGGTCAATAAAATAAACAAACTTTTAGCAAGACTGACACAGAAAAAAAAGGAGATGTCACAAATTATGAAGATCAGGAAAAGAACAGATATTGCTACAGACTCTGCAGACATCAAAAGGATAATCAAGGAATGCCACAAGCAATTATACACACCTATACGTGACAACTGAGAAGAAATGAACCCATTCCTCAGAAAACACAAACTACCACAACTCACCCAATATGAAACAGGTAATTTGAATAGTTCTTCACTATTGAGAAAATTATTCCATTTGTCATTTTTAAAAGTCACCCAAACCAAATCACTGGACTCAGATAGTTTCACTGGGACAGTCTACTAAACTTTCAGAGTTAGCTCCGATTCTACACAATCTCTTCCAGAAAACAGAATAGAAGGAAACACTTTCTGATTCATTTATGAAGCTAGTATTTACCCTGATACCAAACCAAAACAAAAACAGTACCAAAAAATAAAATTGCTGGCCAACATCCTTCATTAATATCATTGCAAAAAATCCCTAACAAAATATTAGTGAACAGAAATCAACAATATGTAAAAAGAATTATACACTATTGATGTGGGAAAAAAGGCAAAAGAAAAATTTTATTTCCTTCCTACCTATAGCCCACTGACAAGTCCTTGAAACAGGCAGAGTGACATTTCTCTAGGAGCTCAGCTGCCTCATTGTTAGTACTTTGCTAAGGGCAAGAGGCCATCTTAGCCTGACCCCCAAGATCCTGTAAGTCCACTTTAGTTTATAAAAATTCCTTTGGAAACTTCCTTTATCTCTATCCCCCAAGATATTTGTTGGCAATCATCCCCTAAGCACATGACCCACTGATATACATATGAAAGGTCTCATGACTAAGGTTTTATTAGGCAGTAATAAATGACCTTTTCCCAACAATAGCTAACCCCTCAAGGTCCTGGAAATCTTGCTTCCAAATCCCTTAGACTTACCCTATCCTTAACCCCCTCCCAACTTGAAAGTATATAATGGGCCACTCCTCGTGACCGTGGTACAGCTCTTTCTGCCCACAGGTCCTGTCTCTGTACTTTAATAAAACCACCTTTTTGCACCAAAGACATCTCAAGAGTTTTTTCTTGGCCGTCGGCTTCAAACCCTAACATCTTTCCTACATCAATATGATAGAGTGGGGTTTATTCTCAGGATGCAAGGCTGGTTCAGTATTTAAAAATCAATTAATTGAATGATTAACCATGTTTTCTAGTTTCTGTATTTGATACCTTGACACCTGGGGACTTCCTGATGAGGAAGGAACTGCCTCTTGGTTGATTCTTAGAGCAAATGACTCAGCCACAAGCACTCCTTTCATATCCAAACTAACCAATCCAGCACCCATACCCCCCAACTGCCTCCTTTATCAGAGTCTTACACTCAAGGCCACTATTCCTCTGCCCTAATGCCCCCCAGGGTCAGATACCAGCCAACTAAGGACAGCTCCTCGATCTAGGAGCCCACTGAAATTATTCAAACAAGCCTAAATCCTAAACCTGCTTAGCCCCTTTTCCCTGCCTTGCTCCTTTCTTCCCATGAAAATCACAATTAAGACTCTTGCCCAAGTTTTCTCCTCTCTCCCTCTGCCTCCTGACTAACCACAGGGCTTCCTCTCATGCCCCTTCCATCATGATGTGCCATGCCTTTGCTTCTAGGGATCTGTGAATAGAATGAATTTCTCCTTTCATGACAGTCACTTCCATGTCTGTGGTGTCTTACCATACCTGATTAAAACAAACCCCAGTTGCCTTTACAATAGTAATCCATTGTTTTAACAGGCCAAAGAGGAAAAAATGACATGATCCTATCAAGTGAAAGAGAAAAAGAATTTGACAAAATTCAACACCCATTCATGATCAAAACTCTTGGAAAAAATAGGATTCTGTTTGCACATAACATGATTATCTACATAGAAAATCCCAAGAAATCTATTTAAAAAAAAAAACAAAAACCAACCCTCCTATAACTAATGAGTTCATTAACATTGCAGGATACAAAATAAACATACAAAGAATCAATTGTATTTCTATGTACTAACAATAAACAGAAAGACACCAAAATTTAAAAATGCATTATTATTTACAATTTCTCCAAAAATTAAATACTTAAGTGTAAATCTAACAAAATATATCCAGGATTTGTATGCTGAAAACTACACAACGTTGATTAAAGAAGTCAAAGATTTAAATAAATGCAGAGCCATATTATGTTGTGAATTGAAAGAAAACATACTAAATATGTCAATTCCCCTCAAACCGATAGACAGATCTGCAGTATCTATCAAAAGCCAAGAGAGATTTTTTTCTGTAGACATCAATAGAAACATTCTAAAATTTATATGGAAAGGCATAGACCCTAGCACAGTTAAAACAATTTTGAAAAGAAGAATAAAGTGGAAGAAATCATTCTACCAAATTCAAGGCTTATTATAGCTACAATAATCAAGACTGTGATATTGGGGGAGGGAAGAATGCATGGATCAATGAAGCAGAATAGAGAACTCAGAAATAGATCCACACAAATATGCCCAACTGATTTTTGACTAAAGTACAAAAGCATTTCAACGGAGGAAGAAAGCTTTTCAACAAATAGTGCTGGAGCAACTGGATTTCCAAATGAACCTGACTTAACCCACACAACTCATACAAAACTGAACTGAAAATGCATCATGGACTTAAATGTAAAACATAAAACTATACAGTCTTAGAAAAAATGTTGGAGACAATCTTTAGGATCTCTGACTAGACACAGTTTTATTTTTTTAAGTATTTTTTTAAAGATTTTATTTATTTATTTGACAGAGAGAGATACAGCAGGAGAGGGAACTAAGCAGCGGGAGTGGGGGATGGAGAAGCAGGCTTCCTGCTGAGCAGAGAGCCTGATGTGGGGGTTCAATCCCATGACCTGAGCCAAAAGCAGATGATTAACAACTGAGCCACCAAGGTGCCCCTAGACAGGGTTTTTAGACTTGACTCCAAAAGCATGATCCATAACATGAAAATAATAATAAATAGGATATTGTCAAAATTTAAAGCTCTTGCTCTGTAAAAGTTCATGTGAAACAGTTGAAAAGAGAAGCTACAGAGTGAGACAAAATTATTTGCAAACCACTTATCTCACAAAGGAATAATATCTAGTATGTATAATAAGGCTCAATCTCAGCAGTAAAAAGGCAAACAATCCAATTAAAATATAGACAAAAGGCATGAAGGGACATTTTACCCACAGAAATATACAGATGTAAAGTAAGCACATGAAAAGAAGTTGCCTATCATTAACCATTATTGAAATGCAAATTAAAATCACAATGAGATATCACACTATAAACCTATCAGAATGTCTTTTAAAAAATGAAAACACCAAATGCTGGTGAGGATGTGGAGAAACTAGATCACTTCTATGCTGCTGGTGGGAATGTTCAATGGTACAGTCATTCTGGAAAACATCTGGCAGTTTTCTGAAACACTAAATATACAACTACCATATGACCTAGCAATTGCACTCCAGAGCATTTAACCCAGAAAAATAAAAACTTATGTCCACAAAGAAACTGGCACGTGGATGTTTATAGCAGATTTATTTGTAATAGCCCCAAACTGGAAATGATATAGATCTCCCTCAGTGAGTGAATAGTTAAACAAACTGGAACATTCCTACCATGGAAGACTACTGATATACACAACAATCTGGATAAATCTCTGGAGAATTTTTGCTACATGAAAAAAGTCCATCCCGAAAGGTTACATACTGTATGATTCCATTTATATGACATTCTTGAAATTACAAGTTTATAGAAACAACAGATTAGTGGTTACCAGGGGTAAAGGAGTGGGTGAGGGTTGAGGGAAGTGGGTGTGGCTATAAAGGGGTAACATGAGCAATCCTTGTGGAGATGAAAATGTTCTGTATCTTGACTGTATCAATGTCAACATCCTGGTTGTGATACTGCTGTATAGTTTCGCAAGACACTACCAGTGAGGCAAACTAAATAAAGACTCTACGGGATCTCTCTGTATTATCTCTTACAACTGCATATGAATCTACAATTATTTCAAAATAAAAATTAAAGAATGTGATTATTGTGAATATTTCAAAACTCTCCAAAGTGGAAGTAGCCATTTTTAAAGTATAGTAGAAGCATTTCTAAGGATGATCTTTTCTGCCTTACATGAAATGTTAAACAAAAAAATGCCAAAGTAAATTACAAGGCAAGAGATACATTGCAGGACATTCTAAGGGGCTCTTCTTTATTTTCTTCGGGAGTCTTGGACAGTGTTCAGTGATTCTTGCTATCGACTAGGAATGTACTTTATTTTTTAATGGGCACTTCATTTGCAATTCATTTTCACACTGGCACTCTTGAAGCATCACTCGGCTGCCTCTTCTTGTGTTTGATTGGGATTTAGGAGCAACATGACAGAGGCAAAACTATTTCCTCTGTCTTTGACAATCAGATACAGACGTTCCTGGTGGCAGTTGGCCGAGTTTCCTGCTGGATAATGAAGCACTTACTAGTGCCATTTCTAAGATTTGTAATGCCTGCAGGCGACCATACTTCATAATAGGGCTCAAAACACATCTGACCTCAAAATCACATTGCCCTGCGAAGCCTGGGGGCCTTTGCGCTCAAGGACTGCCCTCTCAAACTCTCAACTTTTCTCACCTCTTCTGCTGCCCTTATGTGAAAAGTGGAACAGGACCACTTCAATTCACAAATCTATGAACTTCCCCCATCTATTAAAATTCCTCTGAAAACCAAATGCAAAGAAGAAAAAGGAAAGGATAAACCCATGAGCTGTCTCTCAGACCTTCTGCCTCCTTCCCTTTAGCTGCTCTGAGTGGTTTTCGGGACCTTGGCAAATGGCATCCATTCATTCATATAACTGCATGTATGTAGGTCTGCAGGCAAGATCAATACAGATGCATGAAGTTGCCTTTATCTATTCAGTTTATGCATGTCCTACTAATGACACCCATTTCCCACATCAAAGTGGACAGATAAAAACATTTTCAGCAGCATAAATGGGTTTCACTGATGCAAGAGAGCCTTCTAAAAATGCTATATTTCATGCTGATGGGTTTTTATTATACCACGTGGTAGTCATTAGTGTGAAAGTCACATATTCACCTATTTGCAAGGAAATGGAGAGCTCAGGCCTTAGCAGTTACACACCAAATGCTTTATATATATCAGCAGCAAGCATGAGAGAGGAGACAACGTGCTTATTAACAAAGAAGCTAGGCTATGGATTTTCTTCCAACATGTGCTCCTAGAAGTCATTGCTGATTTCTGAGAGGCTGTACCGACACGGTTTTCTCTTGAGGTGAGGGAGGGCTTGGGTTTTTTAATGCAGATTTGGATCAGGACAAGCTAGAGGATAAAGTATTATCTGCAGATCCTGGAATGGATTGGCAGTTCTCCTAATCGTAGTAAGCAAAGCTGGCCTTCTGTCAAACCAGACTGGACCAGCAGATCAATCTCAGAACCTTCCCTGGCTACAACCTAAGCAATATTCCTTGACGATCTCTTTCATATTCAATTCTGTTCAATAGTTCGACAAACAGTTATTGGGCCCCTCTTATGAGTAAAATGCAGGGGTGCAGGGATATAGGAGACACACTCCTTGTCTTCGGCCAGTTTATGGTTCAGTGGGAGAGACAGGGAAATGACAATACTTTCAGGGGAAGACACAGAATTCAGAGTTTAGGTTCTGTGTTCTTCCTCAAAGCAGAACTAATAAACCTCAGATAGTCAGAGGTGAAGATCAGGGGAAGGCTGGATGTCCTGCAGAGGCCAATACAAAAGCTTTATATGAAAGAGCTAACAGAAAATCTATGTGACTATGTTTGAGAACCTTCAAGGCTTTATTTGCCACCAGGAGTCCCTACATTTTGCTTAGCATCACTATGTTCTAAGAATAAGCTTATGGAGGATCTCTATTTTAAAACAGAAAAACATAACAGAAGGAAGGAGGGAAGGAAAGAAGGAAGGAAGGAAGGAAGGAAGGAAGGAAGGAAGGAAGGAAGGAAGGAAGGAAGGAAGGAAGGAAGGAAGGAAGAAGGAAGGAAGGAAGGAAAAAGGAAGGAAGGAAGGGAAGGAGAGAGGGAGGGAGGGAGGGAGGGAGGAAGGAAGGAAGGAAGGAAGGAAGGAAGGAAGGAAGGAAGGAAGGAAAGAAGGAAGGAAGGAAGGAAGAAGAGAAGGAAGGAAAGGAAAACAACTCAAAAATCATCTCGTGGTGCATACCTGTCAAATTTTTGCCAAGATAATAGAAAATGTGACTGTAAATTTAAGGACTATCTTGATTACACTGGTATCACCTCATGCCTGGTAGGAAAGGCTTTACTAACAAGAAAACCAAGAAAATCCCAATTACTTTTTTAACTTCCTACTTGATAGAGCTCCACATAGGAGAACTGCATCCTTCTTTGGCTCTGGCAATCTCATTGCTGGCCAAGCAAGATGAGTGAAGAGGTGACCATGACTGCTGCCAGATGGAGGGAGTGGAATGCAAGACCATCCAGCATGGTCACTCTTGAGTCTGCAGAGCTGAGCTCAAGCAATGGAAACTTAATTTGCCATAAAAATCACTTCTAGCTTCTCTAACCACAGTGACCTTTAAAAGGGTCTATATCTGACCATTAAATAGCAAATACTTTGTGGTAGGTACACAATATTTCATCTTCAATTTCCCTCGGGGTCCCTAAGTGGTAAACAGATTATTGTTTTTCCTTATTTAAATGCCAATTCATGGAGAAACCCAGGTTGCTTGAATTACTGATTTGCACAGGAAATCAATGCCAGAAGATACAGTATTGTTCATATGATTCAACCTGCCATTTAGTATTTGAACTCACAAAAATCATGGTGTCTCTTAGAGAAAGAAGCATGGTGGAAATGACACAGAAATCACTCAAAGCAAATTTTTGGCTAATGTTAAGCCTTTAACCACACAAATGTCTTTGGTTTGTAACTAAGGTTGTAATTAGCAAGGATAATAAAATGTTGAGGTCTTAATAAGTAACAATTTAGGAGAAAACACTAAAATCAATAAAGGTAATTTAATAGCTAAGAATTGGGCATTTAGTATCTGCCAGGAGCTTTTATATATGTTAACTCATGTGACTCTTATGGCAATATTATGTAGGTATTATCTATGTATTATATTATCTATTATAGTATAACAATTTTATAGGTGAGGAAGCATAACCTTACTTAGAGTAGTTAAATACTTGGCCAAATTCACACATCAAGTAAGAGATTGAATGAATTTGAATCCAGACCTGTCCATTCTTATGGTCAAAGCTTTTATTTCTCTACTATAGGCTCATTTAAACTCTTTACATCAGCAAAATTTTGACTGTTGACTATCTTCATGTGGGTTTTAAGGATGCATATGCTTACTAATTCAGGTAAGATTAATCAGATCAGTGAGATTAATTCTGTTGTTATTAGAACAGAATGAACAATACCTTAAAAAGGACTTAGAAGCTTTAAAGATAAACCTGAATATCCCCATATTGATCCTGCCTTATTGGGGAATATTGTACCTTTTTTTTTTTAGCATAGATACATTCATTTTAACATGGCCTTATTCTGCAAGAGATTTGAGTCAGCTAAAAATTTTCTTGTATTGGTGCACGTTTCATTTCCAATCACTAAGTACACATATCAAAAACTTCTCCATATCAAAAGCTACCAATAACACTTGCCAGAATAGCTAAAATAAAAAACATAAGAAACAACGTGTTGACGAGAATGTGGAGAAAAAAGAACACTCTTGCACTGATGCAAACTGGTGCATCCACTCTAAAAACACAGTATGGAGTTTCCTCAAAATGTTCAAAAGAGAACTATCCTATGATCTAGTAATCATACTACTGGCTATTTACCCTCAAAATACAAAAACACTAATTCAAAAGGATACATGCACTCTGATGTTTATTGAAGCACTATTTACAATAGCTAAATTATGGAAACAGCCCAAGTGTCCATCGACAGATGAATGAAGATGTGGTATATAAATACAATGGAATATTATTCAGCCATAAAAAAACCCCAAAATCTTGCCATTTGCAATGACATGGATGGAAATAGAGAGTAAGAGAGATTTCAAAGAAGGACAAATACCAAATGATTTCAATCACATGTGGAATTTAAGAAACAAAACAAACAAGCAAGGGAAAAAGGGAGAGAGACAAACCAAGAAATAGACTCTTAACTATAGAGAACAAACAGATGGTTACCAGAGGGGAGGCTGATGGGGGGCATGGCGGAAATAGGGGATGGGGATTAAGAAATGCACTTGTCGGGGGTGGAGCAAGATGGCGGACGAGTAGGAGAGCTGGGTTTCGTCTGGTCCCAGGAATTCAGCTGAATAGGGATCAAACCATTCTGAACACCTACGAACTCAACAGGAGATCGAAGAGAAGAACAGCTACAACTCTGAACAGAAAAGCGACCACTTACTGGAAGGTAGGACGTGCGGAGAAGTGAATCTGCGGCGATATTCGGGAGGATAGACGGTGGGGGAGGGGGCCTCCGTCGGCCGCTTCTGGCAAGTGATAGAGCCGCGGAGCACAAAAGCGGACCTTTTAGAAGTCGGCTCCGCGGAGGGACGTCACTCCAGTGGCTTAGCGGGGGGTGGAAACCTCATGGGACAGTATGGCCTCAGGACCCTCGGGGTTACAGAAAGACCCGGGGTGCCTGAGTGCGGCAGAGCTCTGAGGTATCGGAGCAGGGAAGCCGGCTGCAGAGACGGAGCCGAGGCGCGGGCTCTCAGCTCGGGGTTGCCATAAACTGTGATCCGCGGCCCAGTCGGGCCACTGCTCCTCCAGCAGGGACCCAACAAGCAGCAGAGCCGGGGAGACTCCCCTTCCTCCCCCAGGAGGAGCGGCGCGGGAGCTCACCGCAGGGATCTGCTGGGTTTGGAGACTCCACACGGGGTCGGGTGCCAGAGATAGAAACGCTCGGTCACAGGCCGGGTGAGCACGGAGTGCGGCCGGAGACCGGGGAGACGGGAGTGACTGCTTTTCTCTGGGGCGCACTGGGGGGCGGTGCCCCGAGCTCTCGGCTCCTCCAGGCAGAGATTGGGAGGCCACCATTTTCACTCTCATCCTCCAAAGCTGTACCAAGAGCTTGCAGGGAACAAAAGCTCCCGAGAGCAAACACGAGCAGGTTGCTTAGCCCGCCCGACAAGGGCGGGGCAATTCCGCCTCCGGCAAAGACATTTGGGAACCACGGCAACAGGCCCCTCCCCCAGAAGATCAGCATGAACAGCCAGCAAGCCAAGACCAACTTTACTGATCAAGGAGAACGGGAGAACTCCAGCGCTAGGGGAATACTGCACATAGAATTCATGGCTTTTTTACCATGATTCATTAGTTTTTCAAAGTTGATTTTTCTGTTTTTTTCTTTTTTTTAATTTTTCTTTTTCCCTTTTTCAACCAACATCTTATCAATCCCTTTTTAAAAGAAAAATTTTTTTTCATTTTTTTAGAGTCATATTTTATTCCTTCATAGTAGTTACCCTTATTTTTGGCATATATATATAAGTTGTTCTCTCTTTAAAATTTTGAGATACAGTTTCTTCTAACAGATCAAAATAGACCCTAAATCACTAGTGTATGGCTTTGTTCTAGTCTCCTGCCTGATCACATTCTCTCCTTTTTTTTTCTTTTCTTCTTTGTTTTTTAATCTTCTTCTTTCTTTTGTCAAACAACATCTTATCAATTTCTTTTATAAAATCTTTTATAACTTTCATCTTTACAGTCATCTTCCATCCCTTCATTGTTATCAACCCTTATTTTGTACATATATAAGTCTTTCTTCCTTTAAAATATTAGGAGGCACTTTCTTCTAACAGACCAAAATACGCCCAAAATCTAGTGTGTGGCACTGATCTATACACTAGTCTGATCATATTTGATCATATTCAGTTTTTTTATTTGTTCTGTTTTTGTTTGGTTTTATCTTTTCCTTTTTTTTTCTCTTTCTTTTTTCTTTCTTTCCCTTTCTTTTCCCCCGGTTTCAGGTCTTTTCTGATTTGTATAGAGTATATTGGCTGGGGACGTTGTTAACCTGCTAGCATTTTGTTCTCTCATTCATCTATTCTCCTCTGGACAAAATGACAAGACGAAAAAAATCACCTCAGCAAAAAGAACAAGAGGTAGTACCGTCTGCCAGGGACCTACTCAATAAGGACATTAGTACGATGTCAGACTTAAAGTTCAGAATCATGACTTTAAAGATACTAGCTGGGCTTGAAAAAAGTGTGGAAGTTATTAGAGACACCCTTTCTGGAGAAATAAAAGAACTAAAATCTAACCAAGTTGAAATCAAAAAGGCTATCAATGAGGTGCAATCAAAAATGGGGGCACTAACTGCTAGGATAAATGAGGCAGAAGAGAGAATCAGTGATATAGAAGACCAAATGATGGAAAATAAAGAGGCTGAGAAAAAGAGAGATAAACAACTACAGGATCACAAGGGCAGAATTCGAGAGATAAGTGATACGATAAGACGAAACAACATTAGAATAATTGGGATCCCAGAAGAAAAAGAAAGAGAGAGAGGGGCAGAAGGTATATCAGAGCAAATAATAGCAGAGAACTTCCCTAATGTGGGGAAGGAAACAGGCATCAAAATCCAGGAGGCACAGAGAACCCCTCTCAAAATCAATAAAAATAGGTCAACACCCTGACATCTAATAGTAAAACTTACGAGTCTCAGAGACAAAGAGAAAATCCTGAAAGCAGCTCGGGAGAAGAGATATGTAACCTACAATGGTAGAAACATTAGATTGGCAACAGACCTATCCACAGAGACCTGGCAGGCCAGAAAGGACCGGCATGATATCTTCAGAGCACTAAACGAGAACAATATGCAGCCAAGAATACTATATCCAGCTAGGCTGTCATTGAAGATAGAAGGAGAGATAAAAAGCTTTCAGGACAAACAAAAACTAAAGGAATTTGCAAACACGAAACCAGCCCTACAAGAAATCTTGAAAGGGGTCCTCTAAGCAAAGAGAGAGCCTAAAAGCAGCAAAGACCAGAAAGGAACACAGACAATATAGAGTAACAGTCACCTTACAGGCAATACAATGGCACTAAATTCATATCTTTCAATAGTTACCCTGAATGTAAATGGACTAAATGCCCCAATCAAAAGACACAGGCTATCAGATTGGATTAAAAAACAAGACCCATCAATATGCTGTCTGCAAGAGACTCATTTTAGACCCAAAGACACGCCCACATTGAAAGTGAGAGGGTGGAAAACCATTTACCATGCTAATGGACACCAAAAGAAAGCTGGGGTGGCAATCCTTATATCAGACAAATTAGATTTTAAAACAAAGACTGTAATAAGAGATGAAGAAGGACACTATATCCTACTTAAAGGGTCTATCCAACAAGAAGATCTAACAATCGTAAAAATCTATGCCCCTAACATGGGAGCAGCCAATTTTATAAGGCAATTAATAACAAAAGCAAAGAAACACATTGACAACAATACAATAATAGTGGGGGACTTTAACAGCCCCCTGACTGAAATGGACAGATCATCTAAGCAAAAGATCAACAAGGAAATAAAGACTTTAAATGAAACACTGGACCAAATGGACTTCACAGACATATTCAGAACATTCCATCCCAAAGCAACGGAATACACATTCTTCTCTAGTGCCCATGGAACATTCTCCAGAATTGATCGTACCCTAGGTCACAAATCAGGTCTCAACTGGTACCAAAAGATTGGGATCGTTCCCTGCATATTTTCAGACCACAATGCTTTGAAACTAGAACTCAATCACAAGAGGAAAGTCGGAAAGAACCCAAATACATGGAGGCTAAAGAGCATCCTACTAAGGAATGAATGGGTCAACCAGGAAATTAAAGAAGAATTTAAAAAATTCATGGAAACCAAGGAAAATGAAAACACAACTCTTCAAAATCTTTGGGATACAGCAAAGGCAGTCCTAAGAGGAAAGTATATAGCAATACAAGCCTTTCTCAAGAAACAAGAAAGGTCTCAAATACACAACCTAACCCTACACCGAAAGGAGCTAGAGAAAAAACAGAAAATAAAGCCTAAACCCAGCAGGAGAAGAGAAATAATAAAGATCAGAGCAGAAATCATTGAAATAGAAACCAAAAGAACAGTAGAACAGATCAACGAAACTAGGAGCTGGTTCTTTGAAAGAATTAACAAGATTGATAAACCCCTGGCCAGACTTATCAAAAAGAAAAGAGAAATGACTCAAATCAACAAAATCATGAATGAAAGAGGAGAGATCACAACCAACACCAAAGAAATACAAACAATTATAAGAACATATTATGAGCAACTCTATGCCAGCAAATTAGATAACCTGGAAGAAATGGGTGCATTCCTAGAGATGTATCAACTACCAAAACTGAACCAGGAAGAAATAGAAAACCTGAACAGACCTATAACCCTATAACCGCTAAGGAAATTGAAGGAGTCATCAAAAATCTCCCAACAAACAAAAACCCAGGGCCAGATGG
This sequence comes from Eumetopias jubatus, assembly GCF_037043125.1. Classification (NCBI taxonomy): domain Eukaryota; kingdom Metazoa; phylum Chordata; class Mammalia; order Carnivora; family Otariidae; genus Eumetopias; species Eumetopias jubatus. The sequence continues at coordinate 177,040,907 of NW_028274810.1, forward strand.
CTTCCCAGGGGAATTCTATCAGACATTTCAAGAAGAATTAATACCTGTTCTCCTGAAACTGTTCCAAAAAATAGAAATGGAAGGAAAACTTCCGAACTCATTTTATGAGGCCAGCATTACCTTGATCCCAAAACCAGACAAAGACCCCATCAAAAAGGAGAATTACAGACCGATATCCTTGAGGAACATGGATGCCAAAATTCTCACCAAAATACTAGCCAATAGGATCCAACAGTACATTAAAAGGATTATTCACCATGACCAAGTGGGATTTATCCCTGGGCTGCAAGGTTGGTTCAACATCCACAAATCAATCAACGTGATACAATACATTAACAAAAGAAAGAACAAGAATCATATGATCCTCTCAACAGATGCAGAGAAAGCATTTGACAAAGTGCAGCATCCTTTCTTGATCAAAACTCTTCAGAGTATAGGGATAGAGGGTACATACCTCAATATCATAAAAGCCATCTATGAAAAACCTACAGTGAATATCATTCTCAATGGCGAAAAGCTGAGAGCTTTTCCCCTAAGGTCAGGAATGCGGCAGGGATGTCCACTATCACCACTGCTATTCAACATAGTATTAGAAGTCCTAGCCACAGCAATCAGACAACAAGAAGAAATCAAAGGCATCCAAATCGGCAAAGAGGAAGTCAAACTCTCACTCTTCGCAGATGATATGATACCGTATGTGGAAAATCCAAAAGACTCCACCCCAAAACTGCTAGAACTCATACAGGAATTCAGTAAAGGAGCAGGATATAAAATTAATGCACAGAAATCAGTGGCATTCCTATACACCAACAACAAGACAGAAGAGAGACAAAACAAGGAGTCGATCCCATTTACAATTGCACCCAAAACCATAAGATACCTAGGAATAAATTTAACCAAAGAGGCGAAGGATCTGTACTCAGAAAACTATAAAATACTCATGAAAGAAATTGGGGAAGACACAAAGAAATGGAAAAACGTTCCATGCTCATGGATTGGAAGAACATACATTGTGAAGATGTCAATGCTACCTAGAGCAATCTACACATTCAATACCATCCCCATCAAAATACCATCTACTTTTTTCAAAGAAATGGAACAAATAATCCTAAAATGTGTATGGAACCAGAAGAGACCCCGAATAGCCAGAGGAATGTTGAAAAAGAAAAGCAAAGGTGGTGGCATCACAATTCCGGACTTCCAGCTCTATTACAAAGCTGTCATCATCAAGACAGTATGGTACTGGCACAAAAACAGACACATAGATCAATGGAACAGAATAGAGAGCCCAGAAATGGACCCTCAACTCCATGGTCAACTAATCTTTGACAACGCAGGAAAGAATGTCCAATGGAAAAAAGACAGTCTCTTCACAAATGGTGTTGGGAAAATTGGACAGCCACATGCAAAAGAATGAAATTGGACCATTTCCTTACACCACACACAAAAATAGACTCCAAATGGTTGAAAGACCTAAACGTGAGACAGGAGTCCATCAAAATCCTAAAGGTGAACACAGGCAGCAACCTCTTCGACCTCAGCCGCAGCAACTTCTTCCTAGAAACATCGCCAAAGGCAAGGGAAGCAAGGGCAAAAATGAACTATTGGGATTTCATCAAGATAAAAAGCTTTTGCACAGCAAAAGAAACAGCCCACAAAACCAAAAGACAACCGACAGAATGGGAGAAAATATTTGCAAATGACGTATCAGACAAAGGGCTAGTATCCAAAATCTATAAAGAACTTATCAAACTCAACACCAAAGAACAAATAATCCAATCAAAAAATGGGCAGAAGATATGAACAGACATTTTTCCAAAGAAGACATCCAAATGGCCAACAGACACATGAAAAAGTGCTCAACATCTCTCGGCATCAGGGAAATCCAAATCAAAACCTCAATGAGATACCCCCTCACACCAGTCAGAATGGCTAAAATTAACAAGTCGGGAAACGACAGATGTGGGCGGGGATGCGGAGAAAGGGGAACCTTCCTACACTGTTGGTGGGAATGCAAGCTGGTGCAACCACTCTGGAAAACAGTATGGAGGTTCCTCAAACAGTTGAAAATAGAGCTACCATACGATCCAGCAATTGCACTACTGGGTATTTACCACAAAGATACAAATGTAGGGATCCGAAGGGGTATGTGCACCACAGTGTTTATAGCAGCAATGTCCACAATAGCCAAACTATGGAAAGAGCCAAGATGTCTATCGACAGATGAATGGATAAAGAAGAAGTGGTATATATACACAATGGTATATTATGCAGCCATCAAAAGGAATGAGATCTTGCCATTTGCAACGACGTGGATGGAACTGGAGGGTGTTATGCTGAGTGAAATAAGTCAATCAGAGAAAGACATGTATCATATGACCTCACTGATATGAGGAATTCTTAATCTCAGGAAACAAACTGAGGGTTCCTGGAGTGGTGGGGGGTGGGAGGGATGGGGTGGCTGGGTGATAGACATTGGGGAGGGTATGTGCTATGGTGAGCGCGGTGAATTGTGCAAGACTGTTCAATCACAGATCTGTACTTCTGAAACAAATAATGCGATATATGTTAAGAAAAAAAAGAAGAAGAAGATAGCAGGAGGGGAAGAATGAGGGGGAGTAAGTCAGAGGGGGAGAGGAACCATGAGAGACGATGGACTCTGAAAAACAAACTGAGGGTTCTAGAGGGGAGGGGGGTGGGGGGATGGGTTAGCCTGGTGATGGGTATTAAAGAGGGCACATTCTGCATGGAGCACTGGGTGTTATGCACAAACAATGAATCATGGAACACTACATCAAAAACTAATGATGTAGTGTATGGTAATAAACATAACAATAAAGAAATTAAAAATAAAATAAAAATACTTTATTGCTAAAAAAAAAAGAAATGCACTTGTCATGATGAGCACTGGGTGATGTTTGGAAGTGTTGAATCACTATATTGTACACCTGAAACTAATACAACACTGCATGTTAACTATACTGGAGTTAAAATTAAATTAAATTTAAATTTAAAAAAGTACCAATAATGCATTTCCAAAATAAGCAGTAGGTAGGGTTCTGTCGGGACAGGCTTAGACAATTTACAAAATTGGTGGTTCTGCTTCTTAGTCCTTGTAATGGAGTTGGTACAGCTCATCAATACCTTGGTCTCCTCTTCCTGGGATCCTCGTTAAACTACATTTCCCAACCCCCTTATTAAGAGGTGACACATAGGACTACGTTCTGGAGAATGAAATGTAGGTAGAAGGAAGATCCACCATTTCCAGTCCCAAACATAAGATAATTATGAATCTTGCATGATCTTTCTCTCTTTTCCACGTGGCTGGAAGTGAAGGACTCTGGGGCTCTAGAAGATAAGGGAGTCCCACAATGCAGAAAGCCACTTGTTGGAGGTGAGCTCCAAGCCCAGTAGAGCTGCCTAACCGGAAACAGCAGTAGAGCATTTTCTGGCAGTGAGAAATAAACCTTTCATTTTGGTAGTAAAATTAGACACAGTGTAGGTTATCTTGCTCTGATAAGCTCAGACATTAACACTAGAAGGTAGGAGACCTCTGGGCTATGGACATGACTTAGGAGTCACTAGCTTATAGATGATATTTAAAACTGTGAATTTGGGGGCACCTGGGTGGTGAAATCAGTTAAGCAACCAACTCTTGGTTTTGGCTCAGGTTGTGACCTCAGGGTCTTGAGATCAAGCACCACTTTGGGCTCTGCACTCAGTGTGGAGTTGGCTTAAGACTCTCTGCCCCTCCTGCTCATTCTCTCTCTCTCTCAAATAAAATAAATAAATCTTAAAAAAATAAAACCACGAATTTTGTGAGGTTACCCAGGAAGAGAGTGAAGATAAAGCAAAGACTGAGCCCTCAGCATTGTCAAGTTTAAAAGGCAGAAACATGAGGAGAACCTAGGGTGGATGTGTGAAGGCTGGCCAGTCAGGGAGGAAAGATGGCCACATCCTGGAAGCCAAGGATTTTCAAAGTATTTCAATATTTTCACAGTTGACAGAGTATTCAACGGTGTCAAATTCTTCTGAGAGCCTGAGTAAGATGAAGGCTGAGAAATGTCCCTTGTACACGGCAATGTGATGGTCCCTGCCTTTAAGGAGCCTCCCTTCTAGCTGGGAGGGAGACAGAGACAATCAACAACACCACAAGACAAGCTAGCAGGTGCTCCATTGGAAAATAAACAGGGAAGAAGGCTGGGGAATGTTGAGCAAAGTACCTGAATTTTATTTTATTTCTTTTAAAGATTCTATTTATTTATTTGACAGAGAGAGAGTGAGCGAGCACAAGCAGGGGGAGTGGGAGAGGGAGAAGCAGACTCTCTGCAAAGCAGGGAGCCGGATGCGGGGCTCGATCCCAGGACCCCGAGATCATGACCTGAACCAAAGGCAGGGGCTTAACCGACTGAGCCACCCAGGCACCCCAGTACCTGAATTTTAAAAAGTTGGTCAGAACAAGCCTCTCTGAGAAAGTAACCTGAGAGTAAAGCCGAGGGCTATGTGGGAAGCCGGCAGAGTGGTTGCCCGGGGCTAGTAGTTCAGGCAAAGGGAATAAGTGTAAAAATCCAGTGGTGAGAGCATCTTATGTCTGAAGAAAGGGATCAACTAAACCCACATTTCCCAAAGTAAGTACAGCAGAATATTAATTCCAAAGGGTCTCCCCCTACAAAACAGGATTTCAACTTAAACACTGCATACTCAGCCTTTGTCTTGGGAAGTAAAGCCTTTGAAAAAGTCTGGTAGCAAAGAAATCAAATGAACTTTGTTTAACTCCTTGTTTCCCATGAAGACCTTTTTGAGGGAATTTATCTATTAACCAAATTAATATTCTAGGAAATCCACAAGGGGAAATTCTGGACTTACCTGTCTGTGTAAGTCAGAAAACAATGTAGTTCAGGTGTCAGACCTGTCAGATTTGAGTCGACAGTGTGACAGTTTAAATAACGTCAGGTACTATTTTAAACAAATCTATTAGGAAATCATAGAGTTGTTCGGGAGCAAGTATGTGATTTCAAGAAATTATTTTGTCTCCTTTTTAAAGTTAGAACTGCATTTTAGTCATTTGAAAATCTGTTGTATTCTGATTTCAACCAGCTTGCTCCTGGTCTTTAGAAAGAAAGGCCCACTAATTTCTGGCTGCAACCGAGTAAGACCAGGGAACCGAGTCTCCTCCTGAGGAAGCTGTTTTTCCACTCCAATTCTTTGATCTCGGTCTTAGGAAAGAACCTCACCATCCATTAGAGTTTAAATGGCACCGAGTTTGTCTGAGGTTAGGATAGAGCATAATCTTTTCTTTAAATGGGAACATACTGAGCACAGAGTTGGTGTCATCTTGAGAGCAGGATGCTGGCCGTTGCAGAGCCATAGAGATGGCTGGCACGTCACTATGACCTGGGAGCCTGGAGAAGAGCCAGGCTGGACTTGAACAAAGCCTCCTGTTGAGTTCAACACTCATTTCGTACATGAAGAAAATACTGCCTTTTACTGCCAAAATAGGAGCTTGCTGCTTTGCCGAGTGAAAAACAAAAACAAAAACATGCTTTGAACTTAGAGGGGAAAAAAGTGACCTTGGGGGGGATTTTATTTCCCCTTCTTTGAAAAACTATCTGATACACTTCTTCTTTTCGCTCACCTGTCTGCCGTGCTGAATGGGGCCTCTATGGACTTGTAACCACTTAATTCCATTACCCAAAGAAAATTCTCACTAAATCACACCACAGCCACCTAAATGATACCACGAAATTTAATGTTTGATTTCAGCATCTCTAGAGATCCGATGCATTAATATACTTAACGATTCATAAAGGCATCTGCAAAAGAGTTTTGACAGGTATGTAGACTTTACAACAGTCTTTATACATTTATTTATGTATTGCTTTGGTCTGAGTGCTGTTTTAAGGGCACAACTTGCAAAGCACAATCTGCTCCTTAAGAAATGTTGACCATTATAAGTATTTGAGTAATTTTTTTCATGGAAAGGGCGCTTACACTGATAGTTTAAAAAAAAATTATAGAAATGATCCCAGAGAAAACACCTCATCAGTAGGACTTGTCAAGTTTTAAAGTCGACTGTTTGTGCTTTTAACTCAGCTATGAGAATCTTTGAGAATTTAAGGACCAAGTAAAAGAAGATTATTACTAATAAAATTAGATATTTTCTATTAGACATAATTTATCACCACCATTATAACATGCCTCGGGAGAAATGGTTTTCCTGTTTCTTATTAGTAACACAAATTCTTATAAGTATTTTATATTTTATACTAGTAGAAAACACTATACCTACTGAAAGATTGCAGATTAGAATCTTCCAGAGTTAGCTTATATCTTCAAGAAAATGCTTTTAGATATAATGACATCACACACGCACACGTGCACACACGCATGCACACACGCACACACACACACAATCTGCAGGGTAACATCATCAGGGATTCCTGATGATCAGGGAGCATCTCAATCAGTTCCAAGGGGAAGAATGTCTTTTGACATAAGTGCAGTCAAACCTTCTCTCTTGGCTACACGCCTGCATGGAGTCCTTACTTAAGAAATGAGAAATCCACTACTTGAGGGAAAAGACTCTCAACGGGTAAAGCACACTTCCAGGAATCTTGCTCAGAATGTTATCATGCTATCCTAATAACTCAGGATATTAACTCAGGATAAACATTTTTATTTTACTTTCTCTTCTCCTCCTGTTACACCGTCACCCACAACACCGGTCTACAGCACACATGCACACACCACGTGCCCCAGACCCCAGCACATAGTTGATATATGTCTATTCTTTTGGTTTTCTCTTCCTTTCCTATCTCAAAGGCCTCCAAATTTTAGGATTGAGTGCATTCAATTTTACAAACAAAAATAATTCAAAAGTTGGATTTCTCTGCAGGTGAGTCACTGTGACTTAGGAGATGTTCACTGAGGGGTTCGAGCAAATTAGCACCCCTTCTGGAACTGGCAAATCCGTCACTAGAGAATCATCCCATTGTCCCAAAGTTGTATCTCCTGGTAGAATAAAGACACCACGGCTGGCGTAAAACCTCAGTTCTTTTTCCCTCATTATTTTCTCAGAGTGGATTTGGAGTGGGCATTGGTGTGTGTTTCGTGTGCCTCTGTGTGCTGGTTGGGGGTGGGGGAAGAAAGTGCATGTTGGTGGCAAGAGGATATTTGTAGGGCTGAGGAGGAAGCTGCCATGAAAGGTAGAAAAGCATGCACTGCAACCTCTCCCTGCACCAGCACTAGCGCTGTCTCTCGGATGGTGATGGTGTTACCAAAAGGGCATATATGTGGACACCTCTGGGACTGCAACAGCGTGTTTCAGGTGCAATGCCGTCAATGGAAACTTTGTGGTCGGTGAGTTGAGATTTGGAAGCAACCCATAGGGCAGCTTTAGGCAAGTTACTTAATCTCTCTGGGCTCAGTCTGCTTCTGGTCAAATTCTGCAAGCAATTGCGAGGCTTCTGTGGATCAGTGTATGCAATCCACAGTGTCTGGCAATTGGAATATGCCCTGCACGGCCCTCTTCGAGCCTTTACTCACGATTCCTACTCTCTGTGATAGTACCTGTGGGCATGCCCACATGACCAGGCCATTTCTGCACCGCCATGACTGTGTCTCATTCATTTCCTTCCTTTTCCCGGGTTTGTCAGTCACGTCTATCGTGATTGTGCACGCCCAGGGCTTATGTACCCCAGGGTGGGTCCGTCACTATGCCTTCCCTGATCTGGGCTGCAGCGCAGGCTTCAACCCTCCTCCTGGCCTCAACTCCCAGGTTCCTTTTCGGCCAATGGGAACTGCTGGTAAAAACTCTGAGGTGGATGGGGTGAGGGGAGACACCAGGGCATTTCTCCCAGGTGGTTCTACCTTGGGTGGCCACCCCCGGCCCTCCGGCTCCCTCAGGACAGGCCTGTGTGGGTCCGGGCGCTGGACCCCACTGACCCTTTCTCTCTTAACCTCAGGTAGGTCTCTGCTTCCTATTCTTGCTAACCTCTCCCTTGTTTCACCATCCCTGTTTGGCTTCTCAGATTTTCCAACACCTGGGTGGTGTAGTCAATTAAATTAAGCTACCTTAGTTTTAAATATTTATGGTGGTTTCTGTTTTCCTGGTTGGACCCTGACTGGTCCACGGATGCTGTGTTAATGGTCTTACTAAATGTCAGCCTCAGGGTTGGAAATTCACACTATGGAATTTCCAAGTAATGGGTCCTTAGATTTCTCAGGTAAATGGAGCTGAACCATCACAGGGCCAAGTTAGCTCCAGGGGACTGGTGAATACAGCTGTCCACATAAGCACAGAAGACACAGCAGGACCTCTGTTAACCCTGGCCACAGACTGAGTTGAAACAGGGAGTTTGAAACTCCGGAAGGAAGGACCAGCAAGAATCTTGGTGACCAGGAATGCCATGTCCCAACAAGGCTGAGCGCAGGGGACCCTTTCTTGAGACATGTGACTCTTAGTCCATGTTAGGGTGAGGGGGTGGGATACCCCATTAAGTTTAGGTTAAGTGGTCATCAACAACTTCAGTGCGCTTGCTGCTGTTTGTATCACAACATCTAGTGGCATGCCCCAAAATGGTGAGGAAGATTCTTTACCAGCACTGGTAGATTCTCTCCATTTCATAATCTTACTGCACTTGTAACAGGGACAGACATTATTGTTGAAGTATTCCTAGTCTTCACCCTCTTCACCCATATACATCCTTTTCACTGCTCCCCTCCCATTCTCACCCGCTTCTAGAAAGGAAAGATTCCCCTGTTCATTGTGTTGGTTCTAGGCTCTTTTTCGCAGGGCAGACTTGGGTTGATGAGTAAAAGAGAAGGAATAAAAGAAACCAGAGAAGCTGAGTGAGTGTGCCCCTGAAGGAAAGGCCAGGGGAAGATACCCAGAAAGCGGGTGCCCACTGAGAAGCAGGAATTGAAGTAAGGGGAGGGAGGGGTGTAAGAAGATGGAGGGGCAAAGAAAGGACATTTTTTGAAGTGTGATTTGAGTGTGATTTATATCTCCTTTAAAGCTCTTTACTTTCTTTTTAAAGATTTATTTATTTGACAGAGAGAGAGAGAGAAATCACAAGCAGGGGGAGAGGGAGAGGGAGAGGGAGAAGCAGGCTTCCCGTGGAGCAGGGAGCCCGATGCGGGGCTCGATCCCAGGACCCTGAGATCATGACCCGAGCCGAAGGCAGACGCTTAACTGACTGAACCACCCAGGCGCCCCATCCTTTAAAGCTCTTTAAAAGATACAAACAAAAATATGATGTACCTTAAAATGACTTTTAGTGGTTAAACCGTACTTTTAAAAAATGTTTTACTTATGCCACACCGCGTGGGTACCTGAAGTTTATTTGGTTTCCATGTTTTCTGCTGTGTATCATTAGCACCCTAAATGATGCTACCTTATTCTCTCCCTGTTTCAGATGTATGTGTGTTGTCTTTTAGCAAGGCAGAAAGCTGCTGACAATTGCCTTTTTTGTTTATATATTCACATGAAAAACATTGACTGAGGGCCTACTGTGTACCAGGCTCTGTGTAAAACTCCATTCTGCCCCTGAGTAGCTCAAAGACCGGGGAGGGACAAACCTCTTGATGGGAATGAGGACACAAGGTGAGCAGAGAGGAGGCGTGCTGTTTTCAAACACCTAGCACAGAGCCAGTCACGCAGTAGGTGCTCAAATATGAAGTGAATCCCATAATGGAGGGTGCAGGGACTGTGAAGCAAATGCAGGGACACAGCAACACCAGTCGGCAGGGGTTCAACCTATGGCTTTCTATCCGATAGCCAAACCAATTTCGTCAACTGTCATATATTAATGGCATAAGGACACACTACCATGTGACGGGACAGGAGCGGGACAGGGACACACTGCCCTCTATTCTCAAGGCAACCTTGTTCTTTTTGGGAAGACAAGACAAATGCAGAATACACATAGCAAATAATATGCCCGTATACAATGAAGCACAAAATCATGAGCTAGATGTGATTGTGTACTGTGGGAATTGTCTCTCAGGGAAGCTTTTCCTACAGCAAAGAATTCATGCAACAGAAATAAATGGCCGCAAGAATGGTTTGAGTTACACCAAGGTGACACCACAGGCTCTCTGGTCAGAAGGCGTGTGCCAGAATGACGCATGTGTAGGAATGACAGACTGATGTTTATGGGCTAACAACCCTTGTTGGGTTTCCCCTGAAAGAATAGAAGAGAAGCAGAGTGTGTGATGGAAGCAAGCCAAACTTCCTCCCTTATGCACCTTGTGGTCTCCATATTGAAGCCCAGGGTCTACTTCTAAGCAAACTTGTACAAATGTGTTCACAGCTCTGTAGAGCCAGAGATAATCAAATGATGGGAGTCCAGCAACTTAAAATTCTAACTTCATACACAATAGTGTTGAAGCTGACCTTCCAGCAATCAAGCACAGACAAGGGAGCTAGTCTGTGTACTCTGAGCCTCTCTCAAAAAAGAACCACATCTAATAGGCTGACCTATCTACCGTCTTCCATCCTTATACCCTAGACAATATGCAGTAAATATTTGTATAGCAAATGAATAAGAGAAAGGCAGAGAAGCATAAACTACCATGCCAAAAAAGTCCACTACCTATTCTAATTAGGAAAATTTACACCCAGCCTTGAAAGTGACTTTTTTGCAATTGAAATGAAGCTACATGGGCTCAGCAGACAGGAGTACTGGGGAGAGACTGCTAGCAGGTATCGAGAGTTTCTATCCGGGACGATGAAAATGTTCTGAAATTGAATAGTAGTGACAGTAAGTCCAACTTTCCGAATATAATACAACTAGCCGAATTGCGCACTTTAAAAGGATGAATTTTGTGGCATGTGTACTATATTTCAATAAAGCTGGTGTTTTTTTAAAATCACAGTTGAGATTCAGTCTTGATGAGATACAATTATCATTCTAGAATCCAAATACAGCTCATTGTGCATAGTGTAACAAATTAGTCTTATTCTTGAACATGAGGAGATTTACATCACAACCCAATGAAAATTATGACCTTACAATAGAGAAAAAATTATTCTTTTGAAACATGAAACCACTTTGAACAGAAGACCAACATGCAAATGAGCAGGGGCTCAGGAACCTAGAGCTGAAAATATTTTGTTTGTGGATCAGAGAATTGGTAGCTTGCCTATTGATTCATTTGGTCGTTCATCCAACAAACATTTATTAAGAAATCTGAGCAGCAATATTTTTCTAAGGTCCTAAAGAGCTGTCTCATCCCTGGGCTGAATCATCGAGCACTAGAAAGGTTTTCAATTCCCTAAGTCCACTTGATTGTGCTACATACTGGCCTGTACAGATCCATTTCCTACAGCAGCGAGACTCTGGGGCTCTCTCAGGTGAAAACTGGGGCAGAGAGTTAGACAACTCTAACAGAAGTGGGTTCATCTTGACCACAAGTCCTGGTTATTTTTATAAACAGAAAAATGTACGTTCTTTTCTAGATATAGAGACTTTTTTCTAACATTTATGGCCCACAACTACCATCAGTTTTCTATCCACCTGGAATCCACAGTAAGCTTTAACAGACTGTAGCTGTCCCTTTCTATAACCCTGAACTCTCCAGGATGGCCACCACTAGACATAAAAGGTTATGAACATTTGAAATGTATCTTGTCCAAATTGGGATGTGCTGTCAGCATAAAATACCCACCAAATGTTGAAGGCTTAGTACAAAGAACCTAAGACATCCCTTTAGTATTTTTAAATCTGTGTTACAGGTTGAAATGACACTATTTTGGATATATTGGGTGAAATAAAATATGTCACCCTTCCAAATGCGGCTGTTCCTCACCTGAGGATGAACAACAAAGGGACTCAGTTAAAGGGAGCACGGCCTTGTGAAGCTGACAAGGAATGGAATCAAAGGAGGTGGGAGAGAGGCATGGCAAGCCCTGCTTACTAAACTTTTATACCTGCTGTCATAATTGGGGGGAAATTATGAGAATTAGGTTCAACCTTTCAGTCGTTCTGAAATCTTGACACTATTTTGTAACCAAGACTTCTTTTTTTGAAGGGGAATCCCAGCTGACCATAGGCCTGTTGCGTAGCTGGGCATCAAGAGCTAGATCGTACACAGAAGCTAACCTGAATTGCTGTCGCTACATGCAGGCACCTGGGATGTTTAGAGAGTTGAATCAGATGCAGAGAGAGGATCAGAAACTACTGGAGCCCTTTATCCAGATATAAGTGGTCATTTTCAAATTATGTTTATTTTATTTTTACTTTTTTCCCCTTTTTTTAGAGGTAATTGCTCAAGTAACACTTCCACCTCAATTCAGTCCACTTTTACTTGAGAGACATTTTGGTCAAACATGGTTTGCTATTAAGTAGTAGAAAGGGAATATTTTGGTCATTTTTGGAAGATGCAGCTGTGTACGATTATTTGGAATCCCTTTACCAGCTGCTAGTAAGAAGGAAGAGGAAAAGAGGGCATAGTTGAAACCTCCCTGAATAGCATTTTAAGGATATCTAGATAAGACAAATTATTCTTTAAAAAAAAAAGAAAGAAAGAAAGACTAAAAAGGAAATTCCATTAAATTCAATTAGTCAAAGAAACTGACTGTTACCCATTGGATTATTAGATACAAGGTTTTGCTTGTGTGTATGTGTTTTAAGTGGCCAATAAATAGACTTTACAGTATACTAAAAACCTATATAAAATCTATGTGGGCAACACACATATGCTCGTTTTGTAGAACTTGGAGCATAGATAGGTTGTCAATTTTTTCTATACAGGTTTATAATTGTACACTTATTTTTTTGGCATATCTTTGGTCAGATTTAGGACACATTCCTCATTACTCGTCATTCTCTTATTGAAAAACCTTTTTAAGTGCAATTATATAACACTGCACAGATTACATTTTGGAGGATATTTATAATTAGGTGAGAAAGGAAAACGGGTGTCCCTTGCAGGGAGAAATCCCTACAGTATATTCTCTATGCTTGTCCTGCCCTAGAAAAGATGTAAAAGTCATAATGAATTTGTTTTGAGTAAGCTAATGAACATCATTAGTTACATGCTCTGTGAATTCGGTAATTTTCTATATGGCTTGGCTTCAAGGATATTTTCATTTTTAGTATTATTAAATTCTGCTAAAGTTAAAGCAGTTAACCATTTGTTTACATGAGTTTTAGGATCGCATGAGCCAATAAAGAAATAAGTGCCTGGTTCTGATGGCCCAGCCTGGGACGGGTGGGAGGAAGGAAGTGGACCAGTGGCTCAAGTAGCCTATGTACAGGGCAGGGCCAGAGGAGGAAAATTCATGGTACAGGGCACATTTTGCTCCTTCTGGTAAATCCTTAAGATTCACTTTGATCCCCGTAGCTTGCCATTAAGAACAAATCAGTGGATACCAGAGGCTAGTAGCAGTCAGTTCATCATCCAAGAGGGCTCAGTCCTGATCACCCAACCTTGCCGGCCCTCCTAAGGGAGCATTTCCAGCTGGAGTACCCCCCACCCGGGACAAGGCTGATGGGTGGTTGGAGCTGCTTCTCCCTCTGTCTTCTTTGACCTCAGCCCCCTGTAAATAAGCCTCTTTCCCTTCTTTAAATATCTCCTGTTGTTTCAACTAACTCATGAGTAGACTAAGATATACTGTTGGTAAACAGGTTTCCTTAGCTTTTATTCTTTTAGTCTTCCAGAGCACACACAGTGATTATGGGTTTTAAAGATGCTTTCCAGTTACGAAGATTCACTGTAGGAATGTCCCTGTGTTTTATTTTTACCCCATCCCTTGTTTTTCTCTACAGTCTAGCTAACCCTATTCAAGTTATAGATAGTTCCTGATTGGAACTTTGGCAGTTTGAAAAGTAGGTGCTGGGTATAGAATCTTTTTTAATAGAGTTTATTTATTTTTTTATTTGAGAGAGAGAGAGAGAGCGAGAGAGCATGAGTGGTAGGGAGGGGCAGAGGGAGAGGGACAAGCAGACTCCTCATTGAGCAGGGAGCCTGACATGGGGCTCGATCCCAGGACCCCGAGATGATGACCTGAGCGGAAGGCAGATGCTTAACCGACTGAGCCACCCAGGCACCCCAGTGCTTGGTATACATTAGGCTTTTAAAAAAAAAAAGTTGAAGCAATTAGCAAAAACAACTAAGACAAATATCAAGAACGCCTAGCTGAGGAGAATTTTTTTTTACCACACCAAATTACATGTATGTATTTTCCTCTTCTTCATAACACTGAATATAATCTCTAGTTACATATTTATTTGTTTTCTGTTTTCTCCTCAGGACCTCAGTCCCCATGACTCAGTGATCACATTTGCTCTGCACGCTGCAAATCCAGCACCCAGCTCAGCGTCTGGCATGTGGAAGGGGCTTGGTAAGTAGCCAGTGAGTGAATAAATTAATGTTATGTTAGTGGCTGTGTAATCTTCAGTTTCATGTGTATATATGTGTATTTCCATTGACTTTTCTTCAGATTATTAAAAAGTCCTTGCGGCTTTCTATTCCTTGTTTCAGATTAGAAAGTTGAACATAATCTACTCTATTTTTAAGGCTAGCTGGAAATGCTCTTCAAAAGAAAACAAAAAAAACTAAGCTGGTAAAAAAGAATCACACTCTCAGCACTGGAGTGGAATAATCCGGTCCACACTATTTCCCAAGCAAGAAATTCCTCTTTCATTATTTTAACCCTGTTTCTTGACTAAGGCACACCATTCTTATTCATGGGTCTGGTGTTTCCATCTGTGTGTTCACAGCAGGAAGTATCACTGTGAGATCCTCGCCCCATGAAGGAGTCCACCTTAGCTGCTTACTTCCATTTCAGTCCAGAACAAAGGCATTCTAGCATGACCACAGAGGAATAAAATAACATTTGCTTGTCTCTTCACATTTAACTGCAAAAAAGCACTTCTGCTATGAAGAGCCAGCAATAACATCTCCTACTGTCTTGTTTCCAGAGAAAGAAACAGAAACTGACTGGGGCTGTGGAATTGGTCCTGTAATTTGGCAGCTTGTTCTGCTGGATACTACCCAACCAGAGTTGGGCTCACCTGCTGCGTGCCTAGGAATGATCACAGGTTGGTAATCAGAGGTTGAGAAACGGTAGACCTTTTTATAGTCCTGGGGTGCTATAATTAGCTCAAGCCTAAGAGCCACCCCAAATTCCACTCAGCAGTGGTTAGAATTGCTTTCCTCAGAATCAGCCAGCTATTGGCTATCATGTCTGTGGAGGATGGATCTGTCCCTGAAAGATGCAACCCAAAAATTTCCTGCTAACTCTGAGAAGACCAGAGCAGGTTCTTAGCCCTGGCATAGGATTGCTTCATCTCTGTCTTTGTTCCATAGAGTGTGGCTTTACACCACCCCCTCCCCGCGCCTACTTTGCTACACCAGCGCCGTTAGCATTTCCCGGATGTTAAACAAAGAGTGATGTAGTGACATAGCTATGGATCCACAGTTCTTTGCACACGGCTTGTTCAGTGGCGTCCAGCTGGGCTCTCTTGAGGGGGTGAGTCCTAGAGGTCCTGCCAGCTATTTTTCATATTTTTCATATTCTGCCTCAGAATAGAATTTGTAACCCAACAAAAACACCATCGACCTCAAACAAAAAAGCAGACAACCCTATATTCGATGCTAGTTTTAATTTCTATTTTAACTTGTCTATTCTATTGCATGTGATTTTTAATATTAAATATAAAGGTAAATTAATGCTTAATTAATTAATTATGCAATTCTTAAACTAACAACAATGATTTTGGAAAGTCTTTTTTCATACCTTCATTGGGTATTTACGGACCCTCTGCTACATGCTTTTATAAGCTTATCAGCTAAATCTCATAATAATCTTATAAAAGACATTATCTTTTGTTCCATTTTAGGGATGAGAAAGTCAAAGTCCAGAGATGTTAACTAACTTGCCCCCTAGCTTATACCACCAATATACTTTGGAGTCAGAATTTGACTCCAAACAATTTGACTCCAGAGTTCCTATACTGAATATGAATTCCAGAAAGTTATTGAAATATATTAGATATATATTAGAAATAGACTAGATTAGATATATTAGAAATAATCAGATTTGAAGGTTCCAGACCTGAGTAAATAACAGATAGGTTAGTTACCTGTTACCTTAGTGAGCCAGCAGGCCTAGCATGCTTATTTAGCATGATCAATGGGTAACTGGCAAGTAACAAGGGGTTGGGAAAGTATTCTTAGAAACTCTAGAAGTCTGTCTTGAGCCCTTTGCACATTACATCTTTAACTAGTGGTTTGCAGCGAAGCAGTTAAGTTCACAAGAAAAGTCCAGAAGCTTCTAGAATCAGCAAATTATGCCCCCAAAGCTGGAGAGCCTATGGAGACATTAAGAAAGATGAAGTGTATAACTAAGGCATCCAGCTCTGTGAGTCAGCTGCTTCGAGAGGCAGTGCTCCCTGAGGAAGTTCCAAAGAATTATGTTAAGCTGTATTAATGTAAGAGGGTAAAAGAGAAGCCTGATTTCCAATTCAGCTTTGGAGTTCCCTTGGCGGGTGAAACAATTACAGGTCCCTTGCCATCAGCCTTCAGCGTGTCAGCATTTTTCTTTCAATGTTTATTCAAATACATCCCTAAATCTCTTAGAGAAAACTCCCTGTTTCCCCTCATTATTTCCTTCTTTATTTTTACTGCAACACTTTTTTTTTTGAAGATTTTATCTATTTATTTGACTCAGAGAGAGAGCGCACGAGCAGGGGGAGTGGCAGGCAGAGGGAGAGGGAGAAGCAGGCTCCTCACTGAGGAAGGGAGCCCGATGGGGGGCTCGACCCCAGGACCCTGGGATCATGACCTGAGCCGAAGGCAGTCGCTTAACAACTGAGCCACCCAGGTGCTCTACTGTAACACTTAAAGAAATGGTCCTTATTTGTAATTCCTTCTTAAATTCATAGATCTGTTCATTCACTCTTCTGATATCTCTGCCTTCTCCTCCCACATTTATCGGTCAGCTACTCTGTACCAGGTTTGGTCTTGGGGACAAACCTGGATCAGGTGGCTCCGGTGTTCCCCCTCCTCAGCCCCTGGGCCCTTATATTGCTCCCACTTGATCTAAGCCTGGCAGATAAGTCAACTCTACATTCTCTGCAACAAAGTTACCAACTTCATTTGTGTTCAATAAACTCACCTATTCCCACGCTTGATTGCTTCCTTACTGAGGTAGGATGAAGAGGAAGCCCAGTGGTGACTACAGCTCACCAGGCTTTTTCATGAATCTCATTTCATTTGCTTCTCAAAACAACAATATATTGAGTGGGGGGGAAAAAATCTAGTTGCAGAATATAATATAATATAATATAATATAATATAATATAATATAATATAATATAAATAAATTTAGGCACAAGCAGAATTCTTCATTATTTACTTGTGTTTGCATGGACGAGGAGAAAGGGAAGGAAGGATAAAACTTGGGCTGGGTGCATTGCCATATCAGGAGGGGTCAGGGAGGCATAAAGGGAGAAATCATTTTGGCTTTATATAGTTTTGTCTTGTTAGCCCCTGTTTTATGAGGTAAAATAAGCATGCATTACCTTTGTCGTCTGAAAAGTATAAAAAAATTTACATTTAAAAAACAAACAGAAAAATAAAATAACTATGAGGTTGAGATTAACAATTCCTCATTTTTATGGGTGAAGAAATTGAATCTGAGGGAAAGCAAGGTTTTTCTCAGGAAATAGGGCCAGGGATAAGCAGAGCCAGGCTTCATCCCTGGCTTGAGAGGACAGTGAGATTTTTGCCCACAGCAGCTGTTTCATTTCCGGAGAACAAACACATCACAAACTTGTTAGGATTGGGGCATTGTACAGAAGCTTCTGGTACTAGGGGATAAATAAAAGTCTCTGGTACTAGGGGATGAGACATTTTAACTAAAGGGATCAACAGTACACCAGTTGTCTCTGGGTGTGTCGTTGGATACCAGGTTGGCTACACCAAGTTCTTCATAACTTCTTCTTCCAAGTTCAGAGACCCCCTTACAGCTTCCGGATATCATCAAATCACTCTTAAGGAAGCAGGTTAAGGTTGACTGTTATTTGCAGGTATGCACAATTGTGGGCAGTGAGTACTCAGTTCGGAAATACTTAGGTTTTTCTACCTGTTTCTCTGTTTTGAGCATAGTTTTCTATACTGGTGCCAGTGAAAATTAATTCACATACTGAGAGACCCTCACCTCTCCCATGGTAGAGTCTTGGAAAAGAGGAGAGATACAGTGGTGACAAACCACGGTGATCAAAAAAGTTTAAGTGTACCTGGAACTGAGCAAGTGAACAACCAGCAGAATTCTGGCCCTTGAGGCAGCCTTCCCAGAAAACCAGATAGTTAAACGGGGATAGCCAAACTTAAACCAAGAACTTCATAGGGTTAATTTCTGCTCAGCACCATATTTAAAGAAACAAAAGTCTGATGGAAAAGTATAGCCTAAATAATTTAGATATATTGAGTGTTAACGCACATGCACGCATGCGCGGGCACATAGACCGTAGCAGGGGTGGCAGAGGGCGTTGGGGGCTGCCTTTCTGACGTTCAACCACACTTCTTTGTTTTGTGTTTAGAGAGCACTCTTACTCTCCATCTCCCCCCATGTCCTGGCTTTTCAGTCTCTCTCTTCTCACTCACGGTCTCCTTAGACCGGGTATGCCTCTGGACTATTTCCTCCTTCCCTGGCCTTATGTAACCACCCCTGACAAATAAGTTTTCCCGCCACACAGTGGGGGTCAGAGCATCCACTTTGGTTGCTGTTCTGTTTCCAATCATCCCCATCCTGCCTTGGCCTAATTCTCCCTCCGCCCACCCCCAGATCATCAGCATTCCGGCTGATAGAACATTCTGCCTCATAAGACTGAATTTCATTACAGCCCAATGTGTGGAACAATAATGTAGTGGATCATGGCAAATAATGACAGAAAGGTGGAGTTGCTTCAAGTGGAGTCTGCATCGAGGAAGGTTTCCAGGACCGTCTGAGCTGCCCCGTTCTCAGTCTTGCGTTCTTGGATGGAAGCAGTATCCATCGGTTTCCTCTTTTGATGGAGGTAGATGCAGAGATGAGGACTGAGCCTAGTGGATTTCACATAAATATTTCATACTTTGTAGACTAGTAGGTTAACTACTTCCATTTACCAACTCCCAAATGGTGCCTGACCAATGCCTCCCTCTGTGGCCGCCAGTGGGGTGTAGAGAATAAGCGAAGCCTTATGAATCTTTAAAATATGTGGGGACCTAGAGCAGAGGCACGTGCTATGTGGATGAGCTGTATTTGACACCTCATCCGACTGGCCTGGGGGAAGTGCCCTGCCGGAGGGGGTCAGCGAGGGCTTTCCCCACATGGAAGGCTCATTGTAGTCATAACTCTCAGCACCATAGTGGTGTTTATCTTTCTCTGTAGCATTCTTTTTCTCCCACAGCTTCCCTCCATAGATGACGTGCTGGTAATAGTGAAGATGAAGGTCAGAGCAGGCCCCTTGTACCAGTCTGGAAGCCTCAGACCCCACCTGCAGCCCCAGCTGAGGAGGAGGCCATTTCTGTGTCTCCGGGAAAACAACTCTGAGACCTGACAGATCACAATAATGTTTCCACTGAAAACACTTCATTCTGTCCCCAGTTTGCATCACAAAAATATCCCAGTCCCCCCTATAAATAGAGGGAAAAAAAGAATGCAAAGTATGGGAGGGGAAAAACAAGGATTTCTGATAAATTCCAAATGAGGCTTGAGTGCCCGGTCTTTCTTCTGAGTCTTTTATTACCGATGAATTGTTCAAAGTTCGCTGCAGATCCCACCTCAGTCATGGGTCTAATGGCATAAACTCCCAAGTGACGCAGTTCTTTCTCAGAACCTCACAGCATCTTGGGCACATCTTTACTTTCATACTTCTCACTTTACTTTGCAAGTTGTAGCTTTCATGTCTGCCACTTTCACAAAGTGTGAACCATTTTGGGGCAGGAGCCCAGATTTATTTATTTTCTTCCTCTCTCTCATTTTTTATTTTATGTTATTATTATCATACATTGTTCTATTATTCTCTTTATTCTCACAGCCAACGAATCTGTATTGAGTAGAATTATTCCAAGGAACCGGATGTGCTGGGTATTAAAATGTTTTTTTAAGCCTCAGTAGTTAAAACAGTGTGGGATCTTTGCATTAAGAGTGTATATGGTATATGATGAAGACAGCGATCAGAAGGGGAGAAATAATAGTTTCCATAAATTGTGTTGGAGCAACCAGGCAGACTTCTAGGAAAAACAAAAACAAAAACCCTCATACTGTACACTAACATAAACTACAAATGGATGAAAAATTTAAATGTAAAATAAAAAGAAACCATAAACTTTAGAAGAAATTCCAGGAGTCATACAAAATTGACAAATACGGTAGTAAAAAAATCCTCTTATCTAGCAAAAACAAAACAGAGCAAAAAAAAAAAAAAACCCTGCAAGGAAAATCAAAAGACTATGAGAAATATTTGCAATTCATATCACAAAGAGCTGATTTCCTTAATATAAATTGATAAGACCAATAGCACAATAAAGAAAATGGGAAAAAGATATGAACAGGAAATTCAAAAAAAAGGAGATAAAAATTCCACTTAAACATCAGAAAGGATGCCCCATCTCAATTATAATTAGGGTAATGCAAATTAAAATTTCACAGAGACAACATTTTTTATTCTATCAGGCTGTTAAAAATCCAAAAGTTTGAGGGTAATTCTATTAGCAAGATCTCAAATAATAGGTGCTCTCACACATTACTGATGATGGATATTGTAGTAGTGCATTTCCCATGGAGAGATATTTCTGAATATTTACCCAAATCACAAATGGGTAATTCCTAATTTATACAAAAATCCTACTTCTGGGAATTTATCTTGCAGATATAGTAATACAATTGTACAAAAATGATGTCTATACAAACTTGTTAGTTGGTGCATTGTTGTAGTGGTAAAAGACAAGAATTAGGTGAAATATCCATGTGTAAAGGAATATGTTTAGCAAAGTGGTACATCCACATAATAGACTACTATGCACATGTAGAAGAAAATGAGGGGGGCAGTTCTATGTGTGCTGGTATAGAAAGGTTTCCTTTCTATGAAATGATATGCTGAAATCCTCAAGACATATTGCTTAAATAATAAAGCAAAATGTATACCACGGTAAGGAGTATAGAATCTTTGTATAAAAAGGGGAAAAACGAGAATATATACTTCTGTTTTTGTTACACAAAAAACAAAGACACAAGTAGCTAACAAGTTACCTCTGTGGAAATGAAGGACAAGAATAAAGTAGAAACATTTTGCTGAATACCTCTTGATATTGTTTTTTATTTAATGCCATATGAATGGATTAACTATTCAAAACATATATATTATATATGTCAGTCATATTGAAATATGTCTGATTTTAATAGTATCACCCAAAGAGTCTTCTTTAGGGAAACCAAAACAAAGCTCAAAAACTGGTTCTTACAAATTACTCTGTTTCTTTCTTTCTTTCTTTCTTTCTTTTTTTTCCTGTTCCCATTAGGGCTTTTAAGCCTGATGTATTTCTTCCTTTGACGTGGAGAAGAAGATAAATAACTGTTCTGATGAGTGGCCTGAGGATTTTGTGTGTTCTATCAACAATATGGAAGCCACTATTTCCGCATTAACCCTGGATATGGATATCTTGTTTCTGAGACACGAGTTTTCTTAATGCACTGAGTGTTTTACTCTTTAGATCACTGTTCTCAACCTTCTAGCAACACCCAAGTAGATCAACAGCTGTCATGTTTCAACCCAAGAGTGGCTGAAAGTAAAGACGATGTCTCTCATCTTGAGATGAATAGCACTGAGGTTCCAGGTATTTGCTCTTATATGCCAGAGCTAATTTTCCTCAGTTATAAACAGTGGTTTGTATATCATTTGATTTAGTAATGCTTCCATGCAAAATATAAGAATTCCCCAATGCAACTATGTAGATGAAATAAAATAAAGTCCCTCTGTAACTTGTGTAGACATACGAAACCCCATCAATGCCCCGATCTGGTGGGTCGATTTCTAGGTCTAGAGAAGAGAGGGGGGTGAGGTTCTAAGGTCAGGTGGAACAAGGCGGGGGGGCAGGTGAGGTGGGGAGTGGGAGGAAGGAGGAAGCTTCTACTTGATTATCTTTCCAATCTGATTTTTCTTTTCACTCTCTTCTTCTAAAGGTCTTTGTACTTGCTGTCTCCTCTGCCGAGAAGACGCTGCCCTGCATCTTTGAATGTCTATCTTCTCTGCATCATTTAGATCTAAGCTCCAATCTACCTCTTGAAATATACTTCTACTGTTTCCCCACACCCCTTATTTTTCTATCACCTCCTGTTCATCTTCTTGATAGCACTGATCACTGTGAAATTGCATTGCTCTTTTATTACTTGTGTATCATTTATCATTCCTCTTCGCTCTCTCACCTGATAGATTACAGACTACAGAAAAGCAAGGTCCTGGTCTGTCTTGCCCTTCCATGTATTTTCGGTGCCTAGAGCAGTGTCTGACCTATTACAAGACCTCAATAAATATTTGCTATATGAATAAATGGAAATTAGGGTCCATGTCTGATGGGGTTCTGTGCACAAAACCTCTCATATGAGAAACATTTAACAAATACTCATTCAGTGAAGGAGTAAATTCAAGCAAACTCTCCATTAGACACAGACACTGCCTTTTAAAACACTCAATCTGGCAAAGAAAAGATTCTGGCTCGATGATTATTTGTTTGGTGATCATTCTTTTATCATACTTAAAATAATTACTGAGATTTCTGAAATTCTGAATAAAAAAAAGACAGCCTTCTCTTATACTTTTAGTATTTGTTAAGAAGGCCCAATATGCATTAAAAAAAAGGCTTATTTAACTTAAAATCTTATGTGATTATAAGCAGACTTATTTATTATACATGTAATTTCTTTCTTGAGAATCAATGGTACTTGTACTAAACTGAATCAATTTTTCCTCTGATAACTGATTTAAAAATCAATTGCACAAAATTCTTTGTCATGAGCAATGCAGTATTTCTTTAGGTATTTTATTCTGATTTCAGATGTCATTTTTATAAGTATAAAAATAGATTTTTAAGTTGTATAAACAACTAGAGTTTATTGATGTGTTGGGTTAGTCAATCTTAAACACAAGGCTACATGCACAATATTAATGGTCCTACAGACATAATTAGTTATATTTAAAAATACAAATACTATCTGTGCTTTTTAATGAGACTTAAATCCCTTTTTAGAAAGACTATTTCCTTCTCGAACATACGTCCTTTTTTTATGTGGTGAAATTACAGATAATAAGCCAGGTTTTAGACAGGGGAATGAGTATCTGTTGCATGTCTAGACATGTTCTAGACATGGTATTGGGTATTGTTCATATGTTAGGGCCCACCAATTAGTCTCTGGAGTTTTCTGCCGCCACCTAGCCTTTAAGGAATACCCCTTGTGAGTTATTCTGTGTGATGGAGTCTACACTGTGAGATGGGTCCCTTGGGTCACTTGGGCCTATAAGAATCAGAAACTCTGAGGATGGATTCAGCAATCTTTTTCAGTTTTAAAGCTTCCCTGTGGATTCTGAAGCATGCTAAAGTTTGAAGCTCACTGATCTATACCATCCCCAAGTTCTCTTTTAGATCTAAAATTTAGTGATCCAGGAGAGTTAAGGGGACAAAAAGTTCACCAAGAATTAGAGGGGCACCTGGCTGGCTCAGTTAATAGAGCATGCAACTCTTGACCTCAGGGTGTGAATTTAAGCTCCATGTTGGGCACGGAGCCTACTTAAAATTTAAAAAAAAATAAAAATTTGCCAAGAATTAGAAAATCTAGAGAAAATCTTAACAGAAGAGGTGAGGTTTGATCTACTGATATGCTGTCATACTTATCAAAAGGGATGGATAGGGTTTTAAGAAATAAACAAGTAGGGGATTGGCCAACATTATAGGCTAAGGGACTGGTGGGAATTGGCATGGAGAGATGGGAATTTTATCATTTACCTGTGATCAGGGAGATCAAGCAAGTGGAGTGGAAAGGAGAGTAGTGTTAGGCAGCACTGATCAATAAAGTTGGATGAGTACAGTAGGGCAGTGTATGGTAGATCTTACATATTGAATATTAGGTTTATACTTAGAGTTGATTATTTTTTCTGTGTCTCTGTTATCCATGGAATTAACAGTTATTATATTCAGTAAACTTTTTTATGGAAGATATCGTATTAAGACACTTGATTTTTTTTGTAAACTTAAAGAAATGTGATATAATAGGAACAAAACACAAAAACAATAAAGATCTAGAACTTTGTACCAAAGTACAACAGTAATGTGCTCTGACCTGAGAGATGTTTCAGAATGTTCTCAGCCTTTATTATCAAGTTGGTGTTCCTTTCAGAGCCTCAGATCAGGCCCTTTTTCTCTAGATCTCTTTCAGAACTGAGTCCCACCCCCTCCAAAGTCTTAAAATCCACTTTAGTGTTGCCCTGTACTCTTGTTTTCCCAAGAATATCTTAATTAAAACTTCATTCAGTTAATGGAACAAGTTATTCATAATTTCCTTCAAATCCTTAATGAGTCTACAGATTAAGGCATTAGGGATTACTCCTCTCAATTAATGACATTCCAGTTGAGCCGGCATTAACTTAATCTTTTAAGTTTTTTTCACAATGTTTAAACTCTCCATTAAACATCTTTAAATTACTAAACTCCACTCTGATACTATTGAAGCAGGAGAAATCATCGTTATGACTATATATTTCAGAATTCCTTAGCAGTGAAAAGTGTTCTCCAAACTCCAGCTCTTGGACCCACCAACAGCTGCCCTGATCTGGCTGAGCCATTTCATCTTTCCTTTTCTCCCATGTGGCTCCAAAGAAACACCGAGCTAATTTTAGCCCTGTCCTGGGGGCATGACCAGCTGGTCCCTCTACCTATGCCTGCTTGGAATTCTGGTGTAGTAAGTTGAATAAATAGTCATTGAATTGGAGTGAGTCTCATCTCCCCAACCTTTGCCAATTCACATTACTCATACTTATAAAAAACTGGCTCAAATTTCTTACAGAGACCTTCCAATGAATAACTAGCTCTGTCATTACTCTCCTTCTTCATATTCCCCAAGCATTGATTGATCCACCTTCTAAAATGCATTTCAGGATGCGTTGTCCAATAACCGGTATTAGGACTAATCGAAATACATAGAGAAAAAATTAAGTTAGGTCTCTTCCTCACATCTTTTCAAATGCAAATTCTGACAGATAGAAATGCTAAGCTAAAAAATCTAGGTCTAGTGGCGCCTGGGTGGCTCAGTCCTTAAAGCATCTGCCTTCAGCTCAGGTCATGATCCCCGGGGTCCTGGGATTGCGTGCTGTATCAGGCTCCCTGCTCAGTGGGAAGCCTGCTTTTCCCTCTCCCACTGCCCCTGCTTGTGTTCCCTCTCTTGCTGTCTCTTTCTGTCAAATAAATAAATAAGATTTTTTTTTTAATTTAAATCTAGAAGGAAAAACTAGTGAATTTGCTATAATATTTGGGGAGGAAAAAGAGACCTTCTAAGTCCTACCAAAGGCAGCTTAACAGACTTGATGATAAAAACTTTTTAAACTGTTTTAAATAAGAATAGTGAAAATAAACATTATTTATTATAGATGAAAGTTGTGAAAAATTGTTCAGTATGATAAATGGCATATTTCCTTGGGTAATAAAAATCTCTTACAAATTGGTAATAAAACAAGATTTAAAAACAACTGAAAAATGGATAAAGTACATTAACAAGCAATACACAGAAAAGACAATAGAATGGCTCATAAACATATAGAAAAATGTTCTGCCTCACTACTCATCAAAGGAATGAAAGCATATTAAGACAAAAAGGGGCCGTGTGGTTGGGGCATCATGGGAGGTTACAAATAGACCAAGATTTATTTTTAACAACCAGGGTTGATTTTGGTTCAGAAGCAGACCTTCTCATAGGTTGCTAGTGAATACTAAAAAACCCTTCCATAGAGCATCTTCGAGATACATTTTACCTCTAGACATTCATTCTAAGGCAGTAAATCCTGTGGCCAAAAGAGACATTCATGACATCATTGTACATACTAATGAAAAAAAAATGAGGACGTTCAACAGTTGGGAATTGGTTAATACATTGCCATATAATTAATTAAAGAATAAAATACTATGCGGTCATTACAAACGATGTTGAGGTAAAAGATTTCAAGAACTAGAATACTGGGGCGCCTGGGTGGGTCAGTCAGTTAGGCGTCTGGACCCTTGATTTCAGCTCAGGTCATGATCTCAGCGTCCTGAGATCAAGCCCCGCATCAGGCTCTACCCTGGGCATGGAGCCTGCTTAAGATTCTCTCTCCCTCTGCCTCCCCTCCTCCCGCTTGTACTCTCTTTCTAAAATAAATAAATAAATAAATTTTACAAAATTAAAAATAAAGAACTAGAATACTGGTCACTGGGAACTGTAAAGATGCCTGGATTTAAAATGTTTATTTCTGAGTAGAGTTGTATGCAATTTGTACTTTCTTATTTTTATCTACCAGTATTACCAAAAATTTTGTTATACTGAATATGTATAAAGAACCCCCGAGAGTGGTGTTTGGGAGTGTAAGTTTAGTCTAGAGAATGCTACAGTACAGATTTCAACAGCTAAAGGCACTTGAGACATCCACTGTTCTTCCATTTCAAGGACTCTAAAAGTCAAAATTTTAAGGGGATCTGTCTTGGCAATGTGTTTCTGCTATATAATAAAACTGCTCTAAAAGTCTCAAACAATTAATAATTTCTGGGATTCCTAAGTTATACAAGTGGCTAAGAATTTGTCTCTTAAGCCATATAATTCTCTAGGCCACATAAATATCTTAGGTGAGATCTCTCTACAATTTTATACATTTTTGACAGTGTCTTCAGTAAAGCTTATTGAATGGGCGAGTGACTATTCCAGATTGCTCAGGATCGTGGGTGTGTTCATCATATATGTCTCCATGGTATGCTGATGCCTTCAGGGTGCATGAACCTCAATGCCAAATGGCCTCAATTGTAGTGTTTCTAGTTTTGTTAGTAAAATTTTATGTTATTTGTGTTTCTTCCCTGGCTGATAGCTGTTATTTCCTGATCTAGTCTATATGCTAATATGGATTAGCCCCTCAACCAAATTCCTGTTAGAGACTTTTAATATGTGGAGAGGTTGGAAATGACACAACTAAATCAATAAGAATCATGTGTAAAATGAGAATAAATGGACTCTAAGGGAAAGTTCAAGAGATTCTCTTAAAAATGAAGCATATATTGGGGTGCCTAGGTGGCTCAGTCAGTTAAACAACCAACTCTTACTTCAGCTCAGGTCATGATCTCAGGGTCGTGAGATTGAGCCTCACATCAGGCTCTGTGCTGGGCGTGGAGCCTGCTTAAGATTCTCTCTCCCTCTCCTTCTGCCCTGACCCAGCCCTCATGCATGTATGCGCTCTTTCTTGCTCTTAAAAAAATATGAAGTGTATATGTTGAATGCAGCAATTTTGTTAACACTTATTTGATATTGCATATTCTATATTCTATGAGATACAATTGCTGTATAATTAAATTCCACAAAGACAATGGGCTACTGCATTTCTTAGCCTCAATATTTTTCAAGAATAATTTTATTTTTATTTATTTTTATTTTCTTTAAAAGATTTTATTTATTTATTTGACAGTGATAAAGAGAGAGAGCACAAGGGGGAGAAGGCAGAGAGAGAAACAGGCTCTCCGCTGAGGAGGGAGCCTGATGCGGGCCTCGATCCTAGGACCACAGGGTCATGGCCTGAGCTGAAGGCAGATGTTTATCGACTGAGCCTCCCGGGTGCCCCTGAATAATTTTATTTTTAAAATTTCATTTATAGTTTAGATCTTTGACAAAAAAAGTACAAGCAGATAGTACACCAATTATTTTTGTACCATGAAAGAATGATTGACTCAGGAACACCCAGACACAGAAGGGAAGTCATTTTTTTTTTCTGTAAATCAAACTACTCTGGCAAAACTAATCTACAATGTTGGAAGTCAGCATGTAGCTACCTTTGGGAGTCAGTTACCGAGAGGAAGAGGGAGGGACCTCAGGCTAAGTGGCAGTGTTCTTTTTCTTGATCTGTGTTTGGTTATTAAGTGTTTTCATTTTCTGAAAATTCACTTGGCTGAACGCTTATGATTTGGGTGGTTCTCTGAGTGTGTATTACACATCGATATAAAATTTATTACACAAAAATTAGGTCCTTCTAAATAAAAAAATAAGAAACTGCACTTTGAAATGTTGTCTTTGGGCTAAAGGGATTAACAATCCTTAGTGGTTTCCCAACAACAAATGCTTTCCTTTGGTGAAAACCGAGACTGCACTTTATCACCGGTTTATTCTCACAAAGTCACCTTCTGTCATGGTGGGACACAACAAAATGCAGTCTTTCGTGGGCCTCCAAGGCAACTATAATCTTACAAAGAGTTGACAGTTCACTGATTGCTCTTATCAGTCTTTTTCATGTTTTGATTTTGAGGTGATGATTTGTCCCTCTCCTGCTCTGCTTATTACACAGGGCTGTTGGGAGGATCAAAGAAGATGCTGTGTGGAAGTACGTTAAGTGCCAGACTAACATAGTCACCGTCACCACCACCATCACCATCCTTGTCAAGTTTCTTCTTTCTAACCTAAACTAGAAAATACGAGCTTCTGCAAAGCATTTGTCTCGCCCTATGGTCATTGTCCTTATTTCCTGTACCACGAACACTAGACTGTACCTTGAACAGGTCAGCTAGAACACCTGAGTCAGTGTATGTGGCAGGCTTGCCCCTTTATCACCCGTAATGAAGGCAGACATCACAAATGAATGCCAACGTTCTCTTCTGCCTGAGCATGAAGCTTGCCTCAGAATTCTTCTTAGCACTGCAAAGTAATTACACTTGACCTTTGAACGACGTGGGGTTAGAGGCGCCAATCCCACTGCACGGTTGAAAATCTGCATAAAACTTTCAACTTCCCCCAAACTTAACTGGTAATAGCCTACTGTCGACCAGAAGCCCTACTGATAACATAAACAGTTGATTAACACATATTTTTATGTTATATGTATTATACATTGTATTCTTACAACAAAGGAAGCTGGAGAGAAAAAAATCAGTATTAAGAGACTCATAAGGAAGAGAAAATACATTTATAGTACTGTACTGTATTTATTGAAATAAATCCACATATGGACCCACACACTTGAAAACTTGTGCTGTTCAAGGGCCAACTGTATTTAGATTTGTTATGTGGGGAAAGCCTATTTCCCACCTTTAACATAGGCATTAAAACAATCCCATGGAGGTAAAATTATAGATTTGTAGCATTAAGTAATAAAAAGGGTTGTAAGGAATTATCTGGTCCAGTGTTGTCAAGAGTGGTCCCCGGTCCAGCACATCAAGATTACCTGGGACCTTGTTGAAATGTTTTCCCACTCACCCACCTCTGCCAACCCACTGAACCAGACACTCCAAGGTTGCGACTCTGTAACCAGAGTTTTAACAAGCCCTCCAGTGATTTTGGGGTGTGATAAAGTTTGTGAACCACCACTCCAGTCCAATCCTGCTGGTTTTTGCTGATAAGCAAATGTTAAGCCATTTTCCCAAGGTTATCCATGGAATTAGCTGCCAAACAGAAACAAACTCAACTTCCTAATTCCTAGTTGTTACATTGGACAGTAAGTAAAGAACTGCAATAAAACTCTCTAATTTTCTACCTTAAATTTCTAAGCAAAATTTTTTGTCATTTCTCAGCATCTTTTGGGAGCCACCCCTCCAACATTCTTAGTTCAGGTGTAACGTTTTGAGTAGACTGGCCAGAGCACCTCCCATCCCCTCACTTCTGCCAAGAGTACAGACAAAAGAGGTCACTTGTGGCCGGAACTGTCGAAGTCTCCATTGTCACTCAATGGAGAAAGCCTTTCTGAAAATGAAGTCAGTATAGAATAAGTGTAACTGAGAGATGCACAGAGAAAAAAAGACTGAGCTCTGATGGCATTATTTCAACTTCACCTCCATGACTAGCAGAGCCTGGAAGATAGACTAGCTCTGAACCTTTCTGTTGCGTAAATGTCCCTCCCCTCCATTTTTGTTTTGTTTGAGCCGGATTTGAGTTGCTTTTCCACCCCATAAAACCAAAGAGCTCTGACTGATTTTTTGGAAATGTGTATCATTTTAATACCTATGGCTTAATCACCAGAGAATGGGGATTACAGGGCAAGGTTTTCCACATAGGTTCTTTCAACAGGGGGCCCTTCAAGACTGCTGAATACTGATTAACTCTGCGGCACAAGGTCTCCTTGGACACTGACAGGACTAGATATTCATAGTAGTCCATATTCCTGCACATACATAATATATTCAGGACAGAGTCCCTGGATAGAATGTCACACTTCATTTCATAATAATGCAAGGCAGAGATCTCTGCGTTGGTGAACTGAGAAATATTAACCTGGAACTAAAAAATTCACAAGGATCAATCCTTTGTCAAGACTGATCTTCCACAGCAGAATATATTCTGCTGTTGAAAGTCTGCCCAATGGAAAAGTAAGATGGAATACTTCTACCACTACCATCTTCCTGCTGCCTCTTCTCCAGTTTCTTCTATCCACCACCCGCTGCGGCTTCCTGCACATATTTCTTCACAGAGTTGTCTAAACTCTATCTTCCCTCCTCAAACTAGAGCTCTCTAGATGCCCCTCCCACTACCACACTGAAGTGGTTTCCCTCCCTGAAGCCCCACTCCCTCAGCTTCTGTCAGAAGATGAGCTCGTGATTCTTCTCACAACTCCCCATCTCAACCTCCCCTTTCTCCTTTGTGGGCTCCACTTCATCTAACTTGTTCATTTACTTTGCTCGTCACCTGGGTTCTTTTCTCCAACATTGTTCATCACTCTGTAGTTTTTCTCTGAATGATTTTTTCCTTTCCTACGATTTCAAATACCACCAACCCTCTAGACCCTGTCTAAACCTCTCCCCTCAGCTCAGACTTAATACAAACCATTCAGATATTTCATGGGATCCTGAATGCAAAATGCCCAACATTCAAATAATGGGCATTATCTCCCCACAACGTGCCATTCCTATCTGCATGATCTCATTGGTCGGCAGCACCACCACCCTTCACCCTAGCTGCACACCTAAGCTTTTACCTTGACTCCACCACTTCCCATTTCCAAGCATCCAACCCCCAAGCACTGCCTTATTTCACTTCCTAGGTAGTTATCAAATTCCTTCTATCACCCCTATTTAGCATCTTATTATTTCTTATTTGAATTATTGCACTTGCCTTTTAATTATTCTCCTGCCTTTGCATCTTCTATGCTCACACCCACCAAATTGATCCCATATGAATATAAACTTGTGTTGCCTTTCTGCTTCAATATATTCAGTGGCCCCGTGTCCTCAGGGCACACAAGCTCCTTGCCTGGTCCTTGTGCACTCCAGGAATACAAAATTAATTCTGTTTCTCCATCTTATTGAGTATGCCTTGCCTCTATGTCTTTGCCTATATTATCCCCTCTACCTGAAATTCTCCCACCCTGCCTTCTCTTGGCTATTCTGCATGCACCTGCTAAGAATCAGCTGATGTGTGCCTCACCCAGGGTGCCATTTCTTTTTTTCTTTTTTTTAGATTTATTTATTTATTTTGAGAGAGAGCGAGAGCGAGAGCATGAGAGGGGGTAGGCGCAGAGGGAGAGGGAGAGACAGAATCTCAAGCCGACTCCATGTTGAGCATGGAGTCCCACGTGGGGCTCGATCTCAGGATCCTGAGATCACGACCTGAGCTGAAACCAAGAATCGGATAGTTAACCGACTAAGCCACCCAGGTGTCCCCAGGATGCCATTTCTAACACCTCCTGCCTGGGTTGCGATTTTATTAACCTGGAGCATAACCTCCTTTCTTCACATGCTCATTGTTTTCATCATTTGTTTATGGGTCTGCCTCTGTTTTGAATCATGACCTCTTGAGAGCAAGGACTGCATCTGTTTACTTTCATGACTGACTCAAAGTAAAGACTTAGTAACTGTTTCTTAAATGAATGAATCAGGGCACTGGCTAGATCAATAATGCATGAGAGTCCAGAAAAGCTATTTATCAAAAATATATCAGAGATAGGCCTATTTAATTGGAACTGTTTTAAACAGGTCGTCCTGATTGCCACCAGGATCACCAGAGTGTCATTAGCCCTAATTATTTTCCTGAGTTTAATTGATACTTAACAAAGTAGAGCATTAAAGGAGATATTTTATTCCTCTAATATTTCCATAAGAACATATTGCCCTATTACAAATTCAGAACTACAGCTTCGCAGCTGAGAAGGTAGAAGGGTTTGTCTGGAGGGAAAGTGTTCTTCAAACATACCTGGGGGTCCAGGAAACATGAATCAAGTACAGATATCCTTGGCAAAGTACAAATATCCTTTTCTTTCGATCTGTTTCTATCCAATATTCTTTAATACATGAAAACTGTAAGGATCAATAAAAGATACCATAGTTGTCATTGCTAAAGAGTCCTGCAGAGTGAAAGAGGTGATTTTGACCCATTAATCACCCAGCTGCAAAAGCATGGGCAGTGGACTTGTTGGTGATAAATAAAAGGATCACACCACCTGAATAGAAAGAAACAGCATCTCAAGTACCACAGCCTGGGCAGGTGACAACAAGCTGGACCTAAGTCATTAAGGTGAGCAAGGAGAGGGAGCGCCCTCTTCAGGGCTAGGGGACAGGCTGGTAAGATCTAATTTTCAAGGATCCACACAGACAGTAGTGGGACAATGGAGAACAATCTCATGTAAATCCATACGTTAGAGGCTAGGAGCCCATGGCTGAGGCCTGGCCTCTTCATTCTTCCAATAACGCTCCATCACTGAGTGAGCACAGACTAGGGTGCTTAGTCCCAGGCACCTTTCACATACTATTCCATCTCTCCCATAAACCTAGGAGGTTGTGCTGCTATGACACCACATTTTACAGGTGATGAAACAAATCCAGAGACAGCAATGCCTTGCCTGATGTCTTTAAGTGGCAGAACCAGGGTGGAAGCCCACATAGTTGGAGTGGGTGCTCACCTACATCAAAGTGTGGCTGTAGCAGCAGCATCACCTGGGAACGTTCTCGAAAGGTAAATTCATGGGTTCTGCTCCAGATCTATGGACTCAGAAACTCTGGGAACAAGGTCGTGATGTGGTTGTACCATGCCCTCCAGGGGAATCTGATGCACTTGAGGCCGAGATCACCGTTATACTGTCATACCCTCTGTTGCAGTGATGTTTCTCCAACTTAAACGTGCACGCAGAGCACCTGGAGAACTCATTGAAATGCAGATTCTGATTCAGCAGACTGGCCTGAGATTCTGCATTTCTAAATAGCTCTTGGTGATGCTGATAATCCTGGTGTATGGACTACACTTTGCACAATAAAGCCACAGCCTGTAGGCTTCAAGAAGGCTGGTGGGCTCCGTCCTCTGCAGTAAATCCTGTTTAGTTAGAGAGTACCTGACCCACATTCTGTGTTGAATGACTACACCAGGAGTCAGTATGTCTGAGTGACTGGACTCTTGGTTCAGTGTGAATCTACTACGAACTTGAAATGCATTTGCCCAATCTGCTTTTCCAAATTTCTAATCACACTATCCATTCATTTACCCTTGAGAACTGTCATGTTGCCCACTGACTTGACAGACATTTTACCGCTCTAGTCTTTCAAGTGAAGAGGGCCCCTTGGATACTCCAAAGGCAAGTGAACATATCCTGTGTTTTAGAAAAGCGGTGAAATAGTAGGACGTGGAAGGGGGTAGAGGGAATGGACAAAGCAGGAAGCAGTGTAACAAAAAGGGAGAGGCTCAGGAGAGAGAGGATTTGTAGTTGGCTGAGCCTCTGAGCATTGCTCCAAGTCCTCTCCCACTTTCAGGCTAAAAGTTGGAAAAGCAGCGGACCTCCTTTTGCACTAACTAAACTGGCTCAAAGCTATTGGGGTTTGAGGAGGGAGGTGGAGAAAGGGAGATAACTCTATCAAAAAACATTTGAACGTTTTGAATGTTCAAAACCGTTCCCAGGTTCTGCCCCTGTTGCTGTGGGTACCACCATGCTTAGATGTAGGTGAGAGCAGGGTCCAACTCTTCGCGCTTCGATCCTGGTTCTGCCACTTAAAGACCTCAGGCAAGGCATTGATCTCTCTCTAGATTTTAGGTTTGTCGTCTGTAAAATGTGGTGTCAAAACAGTACTACCTCAAAGGTTTATGGTAGAAATTAAATAGTACGTGAAAAGTGCCTGGGGCATCGTCAGTGTAAATCAAATATTTGTAACAGCATAAATCAAATATTTATAATATTTATGGTAGAAATATCCTAAAACCACCTGTAACAACAAAACAGTCACACCGTAAGTTTGGATGAAGAGTTAATGAATAGAAAAAGTGAACAATTGGCCAGGGGAAAATGACTTAAGCCCAGAAATGAGGAAAAAAAAAAAGAAGAAGAAAGAATGCTGCCAGGCTCTCCTCCAGGGAGTGGAAAGTAAGCTTCTTTAAATCCTTAACAAACGCCTGGGTCCTTAGGGGAATCAAATATTTTGTAAATAGCCTGCGGGGCCCAAGGCTCTAGCTCTTCCCAAGTAAAACACTCCAGCACGATAAGCCCTTTAAGGATCGGGGTTGGCTGAACATTGATCAATGCCGTGTGTTGCTTGTAATGGTGGGGCCGCGGTGATTTACAAGAAATGATTCCAGAAATTGATTTTGGAGACATTACAAAACTCCAGAACAGGACTTCAGCATATGGCTCATTCTGCCAGAATTCCCCAGCAGAATTGAGAATAATGCTGAGCTGTATTAAAATGGTGGCATAAATATTACTTTAAGTTTGATTAAAATTTAAACAAGTTGTAATGAACAGATACAACAGCTCTTTTAGACTTTATTGACCGCATTTAAGAGATCAAACAGCTGAGCGAGAAAAAATGACTTCCAGGCATTCTCAAAATTAGTATTTTAACTGAAGTTCTTTGAACTAATATTCATAGAATATTTATGTAACTGGGACAACTTAACATTCTAAACAATGACATTTCCTCAAAGCATTGCTGTAACAGGAGGAATGTATAATACATACACTATTAGAATTTCATGAATGGCTGATACAGGGTAAATTTGATCTAAAAATCTGATGATCCTTTAAAGAGCAGTCTTCTATGTGATTATTATTACAACTCATTAATTCAGCCTATGAAGCACATAACCCAAGTTCTATGCACATACCATTTTTTTGATAATTGTTGTTAGAGGTAATATAATTACCCTTTTTTTCATTAACGTTTTTTTTTTAGAGCAGTTTTAAGTTCATAGAAAAATTGAAGGAAAGGTACAGAGATTTCCCACATATTCCTGCCCCCGTTATCAGCCTTCTCCTCCTTCCCCCCAGTGGTGCATTTGTTACAACTGATGAACCTACATTGACACAGAATAATCTAATTAGGCGTATAGTGGTATCTCGTTGTTTTAATGTGCATTTCTCTGATGAATATGATGGGGACCATCTTTTCATATGTTTATTTGCCATTTATATGTCTTCCTTGGTGTTTATTCAGGTTTTTGGCCCACTTTTTAATCGGATTGTTAGTTTTCTTATTGTTGAGTTTAAGGATTTCTTTATATATTTTGGATAACAGTCCTCTATCAGTTGTATCTTTGCAAATATTTTCTCCCGGTCTGTGACTTTTCTTCTTATTCTCTTGACACAGTCTTTTGTAGAGCAGAAGTCTTTAATTTTAACCTAGTGTAGCTTATCAATTATTTCTTTCATAGATTATGCCTTTGGTGGTGTGTCTAAAAAAATCATCGCCATAACCCAGGTCACACAGGTTTTTTTCCTATGTTATCTTACAGGATTACTATAGTTTTGAATTTTATACTTAGGTCTGTGATCCATTATGAAGTAATTTTTCTGAAGAGTATAAGGTCTGTATCTAGATTCAGTCTTTGGCATGTGGATGTCCAGTTCTAGAACAATTTGTTGAAAAGACTCTCACAGCTCCATTGTATTGCCTTTCCTTTGTCAAGGATCAGTTGAATATATATAATTGACTTTCAAGACATAGAAATACAAGCAGTAGACCCAAATAGAGGGCTGATGCTGATTTGCCAGCCCAGTGCCCATCACCTCAATGTTACCTGGTATTATTTCCACTTTGGGTATGACTGAGGATTGTATGTAAAAAAGAAAAAAAGCCGTTAAGCACCCAGATGCAAGCTAAAGGAAG
This sequence comes from Eumetopias jubatus, assembly GCF_037043125.1. Classification (NCBI taxonomy): domain Eukaryota; kingdom Metazoa; phylum Chordata; class Mammalia; order Carnivora; family Otariidae; genus Eumetopias; species Eumetopias jubatus. Next base: position 177,077,180 of record NW_028274810.1, read on the forward strand.
CTCCTTGACATTACATTACAGGATATTCCAAATATATATATATATTTTGCTTATTATGGTAGATATTCTGATCTACTGCCATGTCTAATTCAGGACTGAGGACTTATTCTCCAGTTGCTGGGGGTGTTGTCAGCAGAAAGTTGGCAGATAACAGTACCCTCTCGGGCTTCAGGATGAAGAGAGCCATTTGCCCAAACTCACAACCATTTCCCAGGGCAGCCGGTACCCAGTGACTGAACAATATGGGAATACCAAAGTCCAACCCCCTGGCCCCAGTCAGGGAAAATCTGAAGGGTCATCTCGGCCTCACAACACCTGAGTCTTTCTTTGGAAATGACTGAACCCCAGCTTAGCTTCTCCTGCTGGCAAACTTTCTTCCACAGCTTCGCTTCCACAGGAGTTGACCCCAAGAGTACTCCCTAATAAACCTCCAACCTCCTAATCTCTGTCAGAATCTGCTCCTCAAGAACTCAACATGAACAGTTAGTAATTGAAGTTTGCACTGAATAACCATCTTTACAGAGAACTAAGAACGGAGGTAATAGGGCTAAAACTCAGGGCTTGGGAACTAGGTTGTGATACAAGGTGTGGGATTGACCAAAAATGGTTCTAAATTCTCACTGCCTGAGCAGTGAGCTCCCACCCCCTTCTCCCTGTGGGAGGTGTTGTATTACCTATGTGTGGGGACCGTCATATCCCAGGACTCCAAATTATCTAGGGTTTGAGCAGCAGGTAATCTGAGACAGCTCCTATAAATAGCTAAAACCCCAAACCAGATGGCTAGCACAAAAGTGGTTTAATTATTTTCCCTGACGAAGCTGCTGTCTCACATCTACCCTATGAAAGGCAGAACAGCAGAGAGAGCAAGTTCTCTTCACTGGAACATAGGACCTCGTCCCCCGCTGTGATTTCCCACATGTCTAGCAGACACTCGAAGCTCTTCAAGCCTCTCAGAGGATACACAGAAGGAAGAGCAGGGGCTTCTCTTCTTTCACTGACACTGGCCTCGCTTCACTTTCCCTTTCTCCACAAAAGTCTGTGCCTTCACCCTGTCAGCAGGGTTGTAGAGTTTATCTTGAATCTTCATGGCTGACAAACGGAGATGTCTATGGAATCTTCTTTATACAACAAGTGTAAGCATGAAGGCATGAATTCTGCTTAGTACCAATTATGACTTCTTTGAAAGGTCAAAGGGTTTTAATGACTACTCTGTGGATAAAAACAATCCCAGCAGTGAAGACAGATCACTGGGAGAGCCGGGGGGGGGGGGGGGGGGGGGGCTGAATATCTCCAAAGCGTGAGAGAGGATAGCCTAGTGTGAGAAGTTGCCAGGGGCTGGCCAGATCTGACTGCCCTATGTGAAGTGAAAGCAGCACCTGTGCAGGGACCCTGAGGGATTCCTCACAGTTGCCAGGACGACAGCTAGATGGTCCAGGGAGCACATATCCTAGATGGAGGAACTACACCCAAGCTCAGCTTCTTCTGGGATCATTGGCTTCCTTCTCCTAGCAGGAGAGAATGCACCTTCCTCAGGGTTCCCAGATCTTCAGGGACTAGGCAGGCAGAATTCCCAGAAAAAGCTATAATCCTGGGGCACCTGGATGGCTCAGTCAGTTAAGCATCTGCCTTCAGCTCAGGTCATGATCCCGGCACCCTGGGATCGAGCTCCTTGCTCAGCAGGGAGTCTGCTTCTCCCTCCCTCTGCTGCTCTCCCTGCTCATGCTCTCTCTCACTCTCATGCTCTCTCCATCAAATAAGTAAATAAAATCTTAAAAAAAAAAAAAAGGTGTATTCCAATCCAGATAGCCTGACTCCAGATTGGGCTGATACTTACCCACAGTCAAGGGAGCTTATATAAGGGGAGAGTATAGTAAAAGGGTTCAGGCCACTGCTTTGTGAGATGGTGGGAGAAAGTACCTTCTTCTCCACTCTGACGCTGACCTCACGCATCTCCTCTTCTTCCAGGAGAAGTTATTCCTTAACCAGAACTACAGGACATTGTGTAAATCATCCCAGGCCCTGGTACAAGGAAAGCCCCATGGGTGCCACCTTGCCCACAAAAGGTCATCTAGTATTTCTCGCAAAAAATATCTTATAAGCTTATGTATAGCTTTACCTTTCAAAACACATTCACGTGCATTAACTCAGTAAGACCCACATCAGCCTGGTGAAGTTGGCAAGGGACATATTATATAATCCACACATTTTTCAGAAAGAAAAATTGGAACACAGGGTTGGATAAAGGACATTTTCCTTCCTGATATATGAAAAAAATAAGTCTTATAAATACACAGAACTTGAATCACAGCTACTTACACATGTAACGAATTATCTTTTTAAAAAAGGGTAAAAGTAAATGAAGCTTGTGCTACCACAGAAGATCCTGGAATTATGGTCAGCATAGTTACAGGGCATGAAATAAACCTTGCAGCTGGCTCTACAACTTTTGATAAAAGCTGTAAGGAGAGAGAGGCCAGACGTTCAGAGACTCAGACAAGAGGAGTTTGGAGAAAAGGAGCTAAAGTTGAGAGAAAGTGATTGATAGTGAAGGACAGACCAGTCTATGATTGGTATGGTTGAGGCAAGGCAGGAAGGTCCATGTAATCTAGAAATGCAAAAGCAACTTCAGGAATGTGCCTCCAATATAGTGCCTGATGTAGCCCCCCAGGATAATGTGGCCTTAGTGGAAGAGTGAGCACTTCCTCCTCTTCAGAAATGCCTGCTTTATTTCTCCTACCCTTGAAATAGGAAACCATTTCAATACAATAAGATCCATTCAATAAACACACTTATCAGAGGCCCACGTGCTGCTAGATATTTGTTGGAGGCCAAATATGAATAAGCCCTAGTTTATTCTGTGAAACAGACCCATCAATAAGTCATCACACTAGAGTATGATGAGTAATGGAAATGGGTCTCCTACTTTTGCACTTTGAAGAGCATGACTAACCGCTGCTGATCTGAGAATTAGCAAATATTTTGCTTTCTACACATACCCGCCATCTATTGGCGGGGGGGGGGGGTCCACCCCACTGAGTCAACCTTCCTACAAAGTTAAGAAGGGACATGAGTTTTATTTTCCGGAACTGTGCCTTTACCTTGTACTATAATAATGTTGTCACCAGGAAGCTACGCAGGATTGTCCCTCTGAGTTTGTTATTTTTCATAGAATTACTGGTTTTTAAACATAGAAGGGATCCCCAGAGACTGACTACCCTAGCCTCCACGCTGCACAAAATCCCCTTCTCCAAAGTCCTGACAACCGGTCATATGAACAAGAAGTAGAGTTTTGTCTGCTTCCTTTGTTGGTGCTGAAGTGATTTACTTTAGTACAAACACTTCAAGCACAGTGCATTCTGGGAAGTGAGGATCCACAGGATGCACTTCCTCAGCACAAAACTGCTTCTAGAAACCCCGGAAAGCCCCCATGCCACCCCTGTATAGGACCTACTCATAGAGCAGATGGTTTCTAGTTTGAATTTTTGTGAACTCTCAGATGGATTAGGGCTAAACATCTCTGAGCTTTATTCATAATTGCTACGGTAGGTAATTTGTGCCTGTGGTAACAGTAATTTGGAGCTGTTAATGAAAATGAAGACTAATTAAAAAAAATTCTAACTCAGGCTGAAGTGAAAATATGGAGGATTCACAGGTGAACTGTATCTTAGTTTTCCTTCACTATTCCCAAGGACAAATATTACTTTGGTTGAAATAAGAAAAAGGTGCATCTTCACACAGGCTTGTACTTTGGTTGTACATTTGTTGAACGTACCTGCAGCCCTTCAATAGCCAGTTTGAGGATTGAAGGGGTCAGTTTGGAGGCTTGTTTGAAGGAAAAATTACTCCAGTCTATAATTAAAATGAAGCCATTTATCTGAAGCTCTGGATCTTCGATAAGGACCTCCAGGGACAGCAGGATGGCTCGGAGGATGTCGGTGAAGGAGTTCCTGTAGCCAAAGCAGAAAGGAGAGGCTGGGTGTGAATATTAGCAGGCGATATGTGTGTGGAGGGAAGGGTGCCTCACGCCACTGCTCTGTGAACCTGACCTGCAGGGTAACACGGGTGTCCTGTACCCAAAGTGACCACAATATATTTGCTAAACAGCAACAATGCTTCAAGAGTCACAAGATAGAAGCCTCCCTTTGATCCGACTGTATCATCACCCCAAACTTTACAGGGTATCTCTCTTTAGTGTTTCCATTGGCTTCCATACTCTGCTTCTGGCACAAAACTGATTGCGTTTCACTGAAATCCATCCCTCACTTACCTCTCTCCCTCACAGAGCTCTGTTAACTTCGAGGGCAGGGAGTGGGCCATAATCACAGCTGTGTCCTCAGCACCTAGCTCCCCAGTGAATCATTGCTCAACAAATGAGGGGAGACCTCAATCAGAGGCACTTATTTTGATTAAACCCCTTATTCCTTTCGTATGCTTAAAATCTTGCTAAAAATATAAAAACATCCATGCAATTGACGCTATTTTTTTAGCTTCAGTTCTTGGATAGAGAAAAATAAAGCAGGAAGAATGGCTTATTTTCATTGAAGGTTTGCAGAGTGTGATTCAGGAGGGAAATGGCTTTGAGTACATCAGTAACTATGACAACAGGCAGACCTGAATATAAACGAGAGTGACAGTTCTCTAGTGTTGTATGTGTTCCTCCATGTCATATATCCCTATTCATCAGATGATTTTTGTGTTAAATAATTTTCAGATACGAAGAAATGATGGCATTTTCATTCTGCTAATTCTCCCAACAAATTGTCTGAGCTATAAATCTAAAATCTTAGAAGATCTCTAAATTCAGTGTATTTTTTGGTAAGTAGGAAAATATAATCTTGGATGGCAAGTAATGGCAAATTCATTACCTCCTTCGGGTTTACTATTAAAATCAGAAGGCATCTCCTCTGTGAAATAAGTGTGAAATGATCAGGTGCAGGGGCGCCTGGGTGGCTCAGTGGGTTAAGCGACTGCCCTCGGCTCAGGTCACGATCCCAGGGTCCTGGGATCGAGCCCTGCGTCGGGCTCCCTGCTCAGCAGGGAGTCTGTTTCTCCCTATCCCTCTGCCTGCTGCTTCACCTGCTTGAGCTCTCTCCCTATCTCTCTGTCAAGTAAATTAATTAAAAATCTTTTTTAAAAAATAAAAATAAATGATCGGATTCTTGGGCATTTCAAACTGGTTCAAATTCTAACCAATTCCAATGATTCCAGATTAGAAATCAGGAAGTTTGTGATCGAACAGTAAATCAATAAGAATTTACTGAATGTCTATTATCAGCTCAGCATTGTGTTCTATACTTAAGGTTGTAAAATAGTATGTTCTATTTCTATTTTCAGAGAGCTCTTGATTTAGTTGGGGTGGGCTAGGAAATTAGCAACATGAGTTGAAAAGGATCAATAAAATCTGAGTAGTCAGGGAGGAGTTTATGGAGGGATGAAAGCTTGGGATAAACCTTAAAGGAGGGATAGGATTTTGATGGATAATTGGGAGAAGGGGCAGCAAGACATTTCAAGAAAGACGAGTGATAACAACTGAAAAATAAAGATGTATAGCCCATTCTGCTTCTGGACAGTTCTGTTTAGTAAAATTTTTTTCTTTATATCAAGCTAAAATTTTCCTCCCCCAAATCTACTTGACGGGTGTAGTTTTGCTACAAAAGAAAAACCTCAGGTCTTCCCATGTCACATAGCTTCAACTATGTAAACATGGTGATCATGATGCCCTATATAATCTCTAGATTAAAAAAATATTAGTAACTTTAACCATTTCTCATAGGAAATGGTTTTTAATACTCTTCTCATCATTACTGTTTTCTTTCAGATGTGTTTTCTTTTAACTTCAAGAGATATCAAATTCCTGGGGCGCCTGGGTGGCTCAGTCAGTTAAGCAACTGCCTTTGGCTCAGGTCATGATCCCAGGGTCCTGGGATCGAGCCTCGCGTTGGGCTCCCTGCTTGGCAGGAGGCCTACTTCTCCCTCTTCCACTCCCCCTGCTTGTGTTCCCTCTCTCATTGTCTCTCTCTCTCTGTCAAATACATAAATAAAATCTTTAAAAAAAAGATATCAAATTCGTATTAATGTAGGATAGGTTTTCACTAGGATTCCGTTTTTATTTTTGCATCCACATCAAACATAAAGACCAAAGTCTTTTTCAGACATACAGCTTTGTATTGGGAAGAAACATTAAGTGGAGCATAAGATTAAAGATAATGAAAATATGGAAAGGCCTAATAGTAAATTGGAAATGGCCATTAGGGAATTAGAAAGTCTGACTGACCATAGATAAGCTTTCTTAGGAAGAGCACACACATGGAGAAAATGAGGACTAAAAGCTAAGCCCTAGGTAGAGCTTATTTATAGTATTGAGTCAAAGGAAGAAGAAAGAAATAAAAGATAAGATAAAGATAGTATTAGGTTAAAAAAAGAGAAAGTGTTTCAAGAAATAAGGGTAGGATCTGGGGCGCCTGGGTGGCTCAGTTGGTTGAGCGACTGCCTTCCGCTCAGGTCATGATCCTGGAGTCCCGGGATCGAGTCCCGCATCGGGCTCCCTGCTCAGCAGGGAGTCTGCTTCTCCCTCTGACCCTCCCCCGTCTCGTGCTCTCTGGCTCATTCTCTCTCTCAAATAAATAAAATAAAATATTAAAAAAAAAGAAATAAGGGTATGATAGATTGCAAATGTTACTCCTTGTTCTTTTGCCTTTGGACGTTGCCATGGTAAAAACATGCTACAGCTAGCATGCTGGGCTGAAGAGAAGGTTGAGGAACACAAATCAATGACTCCTCAGCCAGCTAGCAGATCTTCATGAGAAGCAGAGCCACCCTGCTGAAGTAAGGCTCGATAAACTCAAGCTGTCTCACAGATGCATGAGCAATAATAAATGATTATTTTTTTAAGCCACTGAGTTTGAGGATGATTTTTTACACAGCAATAGCTATCCAATGTCAGAGGGTAAGTTAACCAAGTCAATGCAACAGCATAAATTAGAACTAGCACCTCTTCTCATCACTTACCCACTTGTATCCACTTCCAAGAAAAGATAAAGAACTCTGTCTAGAAATGTGGAAAATATTTTATGTATTTTCAACACCAAAACCTTACGGCAAGATAGGCATTGTCAGTGAATGAAGTTATTATATTCATGGGATGATCTCAGGAGAAAAGTGAAAGGATTCTGGACTTCATTATAGTTTCCAAATGTTCAAATGCTTCACTTTTCCAGAGGAACTGGATAAGCGGGAAAAAATTGAATGGAATGTGTTTCAAGTCATCGGCTTTAACCCCTGTTGAAGAGTGCAATCTCATCTCATACCTTAGTTATGATCATTACCTTGAATTCCTTACTTCCTGGCTTCCTCATATGGATTTCCTCATTTTTTCCTCATTCCTCCCTACAACACTTTTGACTTGTGAAATCCTCCCAGGTTTTTACAATTTAAAAATACCTCTCAGACCAAATGTTTTATGCACATACTCTGCCCTCAAGGAGGTTGGAGCATAAATCCCCACTCCTTAAGTGTGGGTTGAGCATAGTGACTTCCTTCCAAAGAGTACAGGATGGAAAGGGAAAAAAAGTAAGTTTACCCTGGAAAAAACTGACAAACACTACCTCAGGCAGGTGATTTGGGCCAACATCAACAGAGATAACTTGTGTTGATAGTATTGTCCCTTGATATGGTAATGAAAATGGCACTTTACCTCTGTGGTCTTCCTCCCAAAAGAACATAACTCCAGATTAATCAAGAGGAAAACATTAGACAGATTTCAGTTGAGGAACATTCTATGAAATGCCTGACCCAACATGCCTCAAAATTGTCAAGTTCATTAAAAAGCAAGGAAAGTCTGAGAAACTGTCACAACCAAGAGGAGCCTAAGAAGACATGAAAATTAAATGTAATGTGGTATCTTGTGGGATCCTGGGACAGAAGAAAGATATCAGGTAGAAACTAAGGAAATCTGAATAAATAATGGACTTAGTAAATTAAAATGTATCAATATTGGTTTATTAGTTTGTAATAAATACACTATACTAATATAAGATGTTAATAATGGGGGAATTGGATGCAGGGTATAGGGTAACCCTCTGTGCTATCTTCATAATAATTATGTAAATTTAAAATTGCTCTAAATAAAAAGGCTTCTTTAAGTGCTTAGTAGAGTTTGTAATCTATCGTGCTAAGTTTCCATGAATCTTCTATCAAGGTTTCTAAGTAAACCAAAATGAACAATTCAGCTATTATAAGTAAATTATAGAAATGAGAGCAGAAGAAGACATTTCCGGAATTTGTTCATTCTACTAACTTATTTAGATTTTTACGTTGTTTAATAACGCACAGAAAAAAATTTATTTTCTGTATTGTCTACAATTACAATTCCATCAGAGTATTTTATCACTTGTATCAAAAGGAAAAGATGAAAAATGGACATTTAGAGTTTTTGACCCTTTCTCTATAACCTGCATAGCATTTATATAGTCAGTTATGGACTGTATCAGTTTTTGATTGATAATTAAAAGCACAAATGTGATAATATATATGAAAGCACTATATGAACTACAAATTGCCAACAAAATGTAAATAACTGTTAGTAGAAAACTTCAACTTCCTCCCCCCAACAAAGGATAATACATTTATATTCATTAGGACTTACTCATGGTTTATCTAAGGGTTTTCATCATTACACTGTGAGCACTTAGAGATTATAAATAGTGGCTTATTTTTAGGTTCTATTGTTTTTATGAGCGGAGCACCCAATATTGTTACCTGAGGCTTTAAAATTTAGTAACAGCATACTATAAATGAGATGCAAAATAGTGGAAAATAGTAAGCCCTTTACCAATGAGAAGATATTTGCGCTTCAAGAAGTGACTCCTTTGTGCTTTAAATTTTTAGTAAAGATTCTAGAACCTAGAACCTAGAACCTAGATCCTACACTCCTATAAGAAAAAAAGATGTGATATGTGATCAGATAACCATGTAGAGATATGATGGGGTTGCCAGTGAGACTGTTTCTTAAAAGGAGCAGTGAGAAGCCTCTTAATCACTCTGAAGTCATGGTGCATATTCTTATTCTAATTTTTCTGCTGCAGCAAGAAGTCTTTTAATATTAGCAGTTAAAGCTTTTAGGCTGGCTCGATCCCAAAACCTCTTAACTTCACGCTCAATATCATCAAGTGTTTACAGTTCTTTTCTTGGGAATTTTTAAAAGTCCTCCTTAAGCCACAAAATTCTTTTGCAAGTAGTTTGCTGCCAAATATCTATGTTTTATTCACAGATGCAGGAACATTGCATCTGAGTACACTTCTTTATCGCTTCATCCCATTGAAGATTCTTTCGAAGCTAATCATTAAAATAATCATGGCATGGTTCTCATAGTTACTGACTATGCTTTGCCCCTTATCTGATAATGATGTCCAAGCCAAGGTGGAGAGGAACATGTGCTCCCTCTGTATCTCCTCTGACGCATTTTGGCCTCTGGACAGGGGAAGAACCCTATTTTGGTAAAGTGGCAAAAGGGCTTGTACTCCAGGACTTGACATCCTGGCTCTGCCCCCCACCAAATAGGGACCACTCATAGAAGCCTGAAGTTCAGTAAAGGCTAATTTTCTGCTCCTCCCTGTAGAGGGTTGTTGTGAGAATTATGCAAAACGATGTGTGAAGAAGCTTTGTGAATTGAAAAGCACATCCCAAGAGGAGGCAGTATTCGTACTTGCATGAATTACAGAGATAACCCTCTTGGTCATACTGTTTGCATGGTGGTGATGGTAGCAGGACATTAAATGCACAAAATTCATTTGTGTTCTATCCAGGGGAACCTATTTTCTCCTCTTCTAGGGCTGAGGGTTTTCAAAATATGGTCTGAGATGGGAATTCTGGTGATATATTTTCCTAAATGAGTTCTAATAATTCCTTTATGAATCAAGGTTTAGCTGGACAGTCTCTGTGTGTCATTGTGCATTGAAACAAATGAATCCGTATTTCTCCATGGGGTAGTCAAGGAAAAGTAAGAAAAAACAACTGTGTTTTGAAAATATTAGTTGCGAGGAAGATGCTAACAAAAATGGTTAACTTTGGGCGCCTGGGTGGCTCAGTCGATTAAGAATCTGCCTTCTGCTCAGGTCATGATCCCAGGGTCCTGGGATGGAGCTCCCCGTTGGGATCCCTGCTCAGTGGGGAGTTTGCTTCACCCTCTCCCTCTGCTCCTCCCCCTTGCTCATCCTCTCTCTCTCTCAAAACAAATAAATGAAATCTTTAAAAAAAATGTTTAACTTTGCTGTAGTAGACTTAATACTTGCAAGAGCTTAATATTACATTTATTTTCCTGAATATTAGCTAGAAAGTAAATTAGACAATTGCTTTTCTCAGCAGGGATGATCACCCAGAGAACAGTGGCCTGGATTTAATTCTGCCTCACATGACTTGATGAGATTCATCCTTTCAAGAGTAGAGAGGAAGGGAGAAAAGGAAAAAGAGATCAGGGAAGAAAGGAGAAAGAATGAATGAAAAAGGAAAGAGAGTAATGAGTTGCCTCTTGGTTTATTATTAGTTGTAATATGGGAATATCTGGTTCTCAAAGCCTCGGCATCAGATAAAAGGAATAATTTATTCAATACCGTTCAAATGTAACCTATGAGGCCCAGTTCCTTGTGGAGTTTTAGATAAGGGGCAAGCTACAGTAAATCATCTGCTTTCTGAATTTTTAGTTTAGTTCAGGTCACAGACTCTCAACTAAAATGGAATGTATCTTATAAAAACAAGTACAGTCATTTCTAATGTTTGTCTATCTCTACCAAGTATGACAACAATATATGGAAAGAGTATGGGGCACTCATCCTTGGCTCAAATCCACCTCCTACCCAATCATTTGCTTATAGAGGACAGAACGCAAAAGGGTAATGATCTTGTCTAAGAACAGGGCCCTTATTTAGAACTAGTATAGAGAAAATAAAGATGAAAATGGTGAAATCAGTGTTTTGTCACTCAAGGAAAGCTAGAAGATAAGAGGTTATACTTCTGTAGGCCAATCTTGACAGGCCTATCCATCTCCTGATACATACACAAGAATGTAAAGTTTTCATCCCACCATCCAAAATGACATTGAAACTAAAGCTCTCAAATTCCAATTTGCTAGTGTTCTTCCTTGTTTGTTTCTGTGGCAAAGAAGATTATAAATTGTGTGTGTGTGTGTACACACACAATAACTCAAAATTTAGAGTTAATTCCCCTAGAAGTTGTCTTCCATCAGTTATTTTTTGCTTAAGTGAAGAAATGAGTTGAATAGATAAAACCTATATTTTCATCGCATTTGATTCAAGCGCTTCTAAATTCTCCCCAAAATTGAAGAGAACGAAATTAAGACCAAATGCAACTATTTGCTCACTTAAATAAACAGTGCAATTTCTTTTTTTTAAGATTTTATTTATTTATTTTGAGAGGGGGAGGGAGGAACAGAGAGAGACAGAGTCTTAAGCAGACTCTGAGCTCAGTGCTGAGCACAGAGCCCGACGTAGGGCTTGATTTCACGACCCTGAGATTATGATCTGAGCTGAAATCAAGAGTTGGATGCTTAACTGGCTGAGCCACCCAGGCACCCCCAGTTAAAGCAATGCAAGTTTCTATCATTCAATTTCTTCTTTTAAATTTTTTGAAGTACCTGGAACTGGATAAGGAGTCAAGAGGGATTTATTCAAAGATTTAACAAAGTTCTACTTTATGGGAAACACATAAGATAAAAGGATTTTTTCCCCTTTTCTGCTAGTAGGTGGAACCTGGTAGGGGATATTTAAAAATATGTATAGGTGGGAGGGCACCTGGGTGGCTCACTTGTTAAGTGTCTGCCTTTGGCTCAGGTCATGATCCTAGGGTCCTGGGATCAAGCCCCGCATCAGGCTCCCTGCTCTGCAGGAAGCCTGCTTCTCCCTCTGCCCACTCCCCCTGCTTGTGTTCCCTCTCTAGCTGTCTTTCTCTCTTTAAAAATCTTTAAAAAAAATATGTATAGGGGAGGCATATGAAGCATAATCATTAAAAATAATAAGATTTGGAGTTAGGCAGACTCTGATTTAAATCCTGGCTGTCCTATGTGAGCTTAGTAAGTTATTTATCTCTCTGTGGTTTAATTTTCTCATCTGCAGAAGGAGGATCACAGCACCTACCCCACTGGTAATGGTAAAGTAAGATAACATATAAAAAAAGCCACTGCAGAGCAACTGGCTTATGACAATCCATAGAAGGTGCTAGTGGTCATGATGATTTTCATTATTACATAAGTGAATATCATATCAGATAGAAAGTAATAGGGGTTGCATAGTGATTGAGGATAATGGAGAAAGAGAGATCACTTATGGCTGGGGAGGTTTGGGACATCGTCGACTGGGCTGTGAAGGATGGGAAGGTTTGGACACTGGACATAGAAGGGAAAGGGTGGAAGGAGCCATATAAACAATAGTAAGAGTTGAAAGCACAGAAACTATGTATTGGGAGCAACAGCATGTTTGCCTATGCCATGGAACAAAGTGAAAAGAATGCAGAAATATGGTCATAAGTGCGGTTGTGACTTGTCTTCATTCTTCTTGATGGGAGAACCACTGAGTGTTTAGGCAGAGGGGGGAGGCAGTAGCAGTTATGCTTTAGGAAGATTTGGACTGACATCTGGGAGACTGGAATCACACGGCCCAGTTAGGAGGAGGTGACTACAAGACATTAGGTAAGAGCTGAACGGTATTGACAGAGATGTGAGGAGAACTGTGTGGATGACAGAACCCAGGACTTAGTTACAGATTAGATGGAGGTGTCAAGAGAGGAAGGACAGAGCTACTAATTAAGACAAAAGGAACTCTGTCAAGTAAGAAGCGAGTCAGAGATGCTGTAGTTGTATCTTACAAAGGATCTTACATAGTAAGAATCAGCACCCAGGACAATGACACACAGTGTTGATGTTAATATTAATATGATTTGACATCAGGGCTGTCAAGAGGGTGCCTAGAAGTGCGTGGTTGTGTGGGGTCTGTATTCCTGCCACACAAGTGATGAAATCCCTCCTTAAATTGATGCCATATCTGCAGGCAAGAATATCTCCTGTCCTATTCATAAGAGACCACTTGCCTCTGTAGCCTAGACTATGAGCTTCACCAGAGCTGGGAACATATTATTTGTCTTTGAATCCCTGGCAATCACCAGTACCTGCACATAGTAGATACTCAACAAATGAGGCTTAGTGAAAGAAGAAAAGCAGGTGTGCTAAACAAACCTATTGGATGCTCTGAAACAGTGAAAATGGACAAAACTCACTTTGGGAGCACCAGTGGGTAAATTTTCCTCCTCTTCAATGTCTCTTATGCTCATTGCTAAGGGTAGCAGTGTCAGATGTGTGTCCTTAAGCCCCTTTGCCATTATGGCTCATGTTTATAGAAGAACATGCTACTGAGCACCATGTGTCCAAGAGGAGGAAAGGAAACTAGGCTTGAAGATTTGATTTTGGCTTAGGAAAGAGCCATGCATGCATTCACATAAAGTTAGTAACATCATTAATTAAGACTAAGAAAATGACAGTCTAGAAGAGTTAATAATAAATGCTAGATGGGAATGTTTCTAGATAGGAAGTCTGGTATATCATGAGATTCTTAGCCCACTGGGAAAGAACTGGTCCCTACATAACACTTTAAGACAGCCTGAGATGCAAGTGAGGAAATGGTTTATTTCATCCAGCTCTCTAGATGGGGATTGATCCAAGGTCTATAGGGAGCCACAGAAGAATTCAAAACCACTCCAATGGAAGTGAGTTATGAGCATTCCATCCATTACTAAATGACTATGAAAAATCAATTTCATGCTTGTCTCTTCTGGTAACTCCCCTGGCTGAGGAGCTTCAGGAAAGTAAAAACTAGGAAGAGTCTCAAGAATGCAAATAAGTACCTAATATTAAATACTAGGCACAGAGCTAGGATCATATCAGCCTAACTGAGGTCACAGACAGCAAGATCTCCCTTGATGTGAGCAAATTAATGTGGATGGTCACATTACTCTTACTTCCAATGGAATTCAAGTGACATTTGTAGGGATTCATAGTGATGTACCAGTCACTACTTGAAATAGAATATTCTTTCCCATAGTCTGTCTGGCTCTTATAACAATAGTATCACTTTCGGGATAAGAAATTGGACAGTAAGATGAGAAGGTATCTTAGGAAAACATCCATCCCACAATACTACATTGCTTTGAATGATTTTACCTCCTGAGCATCTCCACTTTGGTGATATGCTGCTGTCACTCTTGCAATCAAGAGGTTCCTTTCCAAAATTGTAAACCCTGATAATAGTGTGCAAGGCAACTTGAATTAAATAGTACATTAGAAAAACAACTCTATAGGTGTTGCATTTTATGGAGCACACCTGTGACTTCAGTTAGAAGTATACAATATCTCATAATTTTAATTAATGCAGAAAATTGCCTACTCCAATGAAAACTCCAAATCTCTGTGCTTAATAAAGAGGTTAACAATATCTTAAAACAGAATTCCCAAAGCTCTAAAATTAGTTGCCTGTAACTAGGAGTCTCAACCCTGAAAAATATGGATAATTCACATCAGAAGATTTAATAGGGACTGATTGAATTTAGAGAGTCTGCAATCTGATTGAAGTTTTCAAAGTTGGTTTATCCTTTCCCCTTTTTGAAATTCTAGCCTCCTTAATCATAAGCTACTGAAATGGCAGCAAGCAATCAAATTCATGAAAGATTAAAAGGAGAGAGCCACAGGAAATCACTGTGTAACAGAAAGGAAAATCTTATTTTCAGAGATAGTGTATTTTTATATATTTATTATCTACCCTGACAGAAATGCAACCTGTTGGCTGATTTTCAGGTAGACATTCTTCTACCTGGCTACCAACCTTCAACTATCTTATCTTCCTTAAGACAATTTCAGGTTATTGGGTTCTTGGAGAAGGAAGGATATAAGGTTGCTTTCCCTTTCCCTTTATAGCTTCAAGGCCCAGAGAGACCCTTAACACTGTCTACACTTTTCTGAGTTTGAGCACACTAAGGCAAGCCCAATGGGAAGAATTTTGGGTCTTGATCAACTTCCATAATGCTTAGTGATGGTTCACAAATCACAATAATGATAAGAAGATTGAGCATGCTTCTGAAACCAGGATAAATATATTCCCATGGCCCAGAGAGAAAAAGCTTTTTGCAAATCCCACCTATACTTCTTCCACAGCTGGACAGGTGCTTAACTTCAGCAGGAAAAAAAAAAATCCCCTTTGGAGGTTTCAGATGGAAGCTGCAGCCTGGAATCCTGTGACTATAATAGTTAATTGGCAGGACCAGACGTGTCAAAATAGAGATGTGGGAGTTTCTAGAATTCTCCTAGAAGAGATCCACATGCACACCCACCCGGCCCCACACAGCCCAAATCAGGCAGGTCATGGACACTAAAGAGTGGTATGCTCTCTCCCTACACTCTATAAACCAGTGGCCTGGGAGCTCCAATGGACCCACTTCCTGAGGCTCAGCCAGAACCCCTTATTTTCACCCTACATAATTCTAGAAATCAGAAGCAAAACAAAAGGTAACATTTAATATATTTATAAAAGAATAAACATAAGCTCATGATAGCTGATTTAACAATACAATACAAAATAAAACAAAGAAAGAAACCTCCAAAGAACTGGTTGACTTTTCCTACCTGAGGGAGAGTGTGCCTGGAGCTGATTTTGCCCTTCGAGGTGACTTTATGCATGGAAGCTCTGGGGAATTATTTTATGGAGGTGGTTAAAGACAACATTCGTTTCTTTTACTTAATTACATCACAGATTATCACTTGGCAATTCTCTAAGCAATTAAAGCCAGTGGTTATTATTTTATTGCTGCCACTTAGTAGCTACACCACAGGAGATACTGTAAAACATCAACATACATTTATCTTCAGCATAGGTCCAAAATATCCTACTGTGAATAGCAGAACAGAATTTGGAAAATGCATTACATATGTATATAGACACGTAACTTGTGTATTTAAATATTCACACAAAGAGAAAATACAACATTTTAGGACTTGGGATTTTGCTTCTCCTTGTTGTAGGAGGATTTCAGTGCCTAAATTTAGCCTAAGAAAATCTCAGAGATTGTAAGGGATCACTAAGAAAGATCAGTAGTTTAATTTCCAAGAGGAAAACATTTTAATGGTCAGGCTCTGGAAACTTCTATTTCAAGTTTTCCCCTCTCCTTTGAACCTTGCCTGCTATAAACTGATGGGCTATTATCCATCCTTTTTCTATTAACCAAGGGACAAGGAGGGTTTTCCTAGTTCTGGTTTATACAGAATATTCCCAGAAGAAGGCGCTGGAACTTCCTGTCTCCTTGACCCACATTCAGGAATTGAGGATGGCAGCTACATAATTCTCTGGATCCTGAGGCAACCTGTAAGTATTGCAAGTAATTGCTGACTGCAGCAAGCCAGAGTGCTTGGGGAAGTACTTGGAGGGAGAGTCGATTGAGGGAGGTTGATTCTTCCAGAATGGATTTACAATTCAAACAAAATAAGGCAACTGACATCTAGCAGGAATCTTTGTGATTACATGGTGATCCCCAACTGAAGGTAGGATCAGTTCCTTTCCATTTGGGGGACATCTGGTAATGTGTGTATGGGAGGGGTGGATGGTTTCCCCAGTATTTGGACACTGCTACCAGCATTTACTGGACAGAGGCCAATAATGCTAAAAATCCTGCAGTGTGTAAGTACAGTCCCAGAATAAGATCCCATCCCAAATGCTTGCAATTTTTTTTAATCTTAAATAATGAAGTTCAGATCCAGAGAATCTCAGTGAAACCACATCAGCAGTTAGCTGCACAGCAGCAACAAGTTTCCTGACTCCTGGGTCCAGTGTGCCTGCAATATCTCTTGAGACTCGCAGAACAAAGGAAGACATACTAACTCAAATGGGAGGCTGGGCAACATAGCAAGAATATTTCTTGCTGTTTCTCTATTCTATTTTCTTCCTCTGCGCCTAGACTATTCTTTCCTTCCCTTCACCAGGCCAACTTTTTCTTCATTCTTTAAGTCCTGAGTCAGATGTCATTTTCTTAGGGAGACTTTCCTACCACAGGAAGTAGCAGATTATAAACGAGGACTCCCACCCTGAACAAACTTTAGTCAGGCTCTTCTGAACTCTTTTCAACTTGGCCTCATGCTTGGTAATTGGCCTACAGAGTCCAATGTTAGTAAATAACCCTGCTAAGCCAGTTTATTGAGAATCTCTCCAGCCTTGATATCTAATCAAATTCCTCTCTGCACCACCCATCCTTGACACCTAACCAAGTTCCTCTTAGGAATGTTCCATCCACTCCCTCACCATGCCTGTCAGCTGTAAATCTCTACTTGTCCCTGTTGTGTTTAGAGTTCAAACTCTCTCTCCTATTGCAATAGTCTTGAAAAAAGTCTTACTTGTTATTGTTAACAACTTCCAGTGAATAATCTTTCTCTTCTAGTAGTAATAAATACATTTCAAATGGATGAATTCCTGAGATGAGCTGTCTAGATAGGTGTCCCCACATGGGAAAGAAGCCTGGTGGATGAGGTAAAGGAATCCAGGGTGACTGCAATGAAAACTGGGCTGTTCCTTTAAAAATCTGACCCTGCAGAGCTCTCCCTTGCTCCTGCTCCCAGGGTTTGGTCCTGGGGAAGACTATCCCATCCATTTGTGCTAATAAGCTTTCTGCTCAGCCAGGGAAGCCCATTATGCCAACCTATGGGATAGGAAAATGTAGAACACTTTGAAGCTTGGAGAATATCCTTTGGGGTATTCAATTTACAAAAGAGACAATCTGGTAGCTGGGGGTTACATTCACGAAATTATAGGATACTACCAAGTAGAACAGACGCTTTTGGTTTTTATTCCATACTGAACTGACACATTCATTTCTATTGATTTATGCATTCTTCACTGACACATTTGTCATTATTGAAAACTGAAGAAATGTGTTAGGAAAGTCGACTCTAGTACTTATCACTTATTATTTAAGCAAGCAGCCACAAATTCTTCAAGAATCAGTAGGAGAGCTTCTGTTTTAGCCTACCCCAGATACTATGCAATAACAACTCACATATTCTTTAATTAGCCTAATGTGAAGTTGTTGAGAAGAAAAAGTCTTACTTTTTTCCCCCCCAAGCTAATCTTGAAACTTAACAAAACAGAAACTTCTCAATTTCTATGACTCTGGTAACTTGGACAGAGTCATCTCAGAGTGGCACAGAACTTACTAGTGTACAGGCCAAAGACACAGTTTTGGTCCAGCCGATTTTAATTTTGGTTAATCTCAGAAGAAAGAAATGGAGCTGCCATTTAAGGATCACCTACCGTGTACCAGCTGCCACATGCCATATGCCACAATTGCACATACACCATCTTGTACCCTCACGACAATCCTGTAAGGTGCAGAAACCATGGCTTGATAAGGTCACTGATAGCCACGCAGCAAAGTGAGGAGCAGAGATTAGAACGAAGGTGCCCAATGGCAAAGTTCACAGTCAGTTCTCAAGGAGTCATGAGCAGGGTATGTGGATCTGACTCCAATACTCCCTTCAAAAAAAGGTTTTGACACCCAAACTCTCTTCATATATAAGGTAAAGAGAAAAGCCTGCTTTCAGCTGCCTGAAGCTGACCCCCAAGACCCCACTTCTCCAGATCCCCACTTGTCCCTGTCATATTTGGAGTTGGGTTCAAATTCTCTCTCCTGTCCTTCCCACTCTGCAATGGAAACTGCAAAGGATTGAGAGCTGTTTACATTCTGTGATTGACTGACGGATGATTCTACTTTAAATGCATGCACTCAAAATGCCTGTTCAACCAGGTTTTTAAAGATTTTGTCTCTGAGTGTGGGATGCTTCCCACAGGTAAAGGATTTCCAGGGTAGGGATGGAGAAAGAAGATTTACAGTATCACCTGCACCCCAAATAAAACTCTACTTTTTAAAAAAAGATGATTACAAAGCATCTGCTCTCCATTCCCACACAGCAACTAGGAAGGCCTGTTAAAGCAGTGAGAAACTTTCTCTTTCTATCTGAAAACCATGATTAAGTGGTCCCTTTCTGGACCTGTCCTCCAGATCTCAACACACAGATCCCTGCCCACCCCTGCACAAGTCTGCTCCTTCCCCCAACTCCCTCCTAGCCTGCCTAGAATAGCTTTCCAGAGTTGTAAGTGATTTTGAGGGCTGAGATATGAATCATCTTCAGTGCTCATAACAGGACAGTGCTCATAACTAGTACTAGGCAAGCTAAAAGAATAAGGGAGGTTCAGATTCAGCTCTAGAGATAGGTACAGCAGCTCACAACCCAAATGCCTATAATGTCCAAGCAGGACTTGTGAATGAAAGAAGCAGGTTGGGGGACGCAGACCCATTGGCCAGGTTGTGACGATGGGGAAACCACCAGCTGACATGAAGAACAGCTAGAAATTGAGATTTCTTTTTTTTTTAAAGATTTTATTTATTTATCTGACACAGAGAGAGACAGCGAGAGAGGGAACACAAGCAGGGGGAGTGGGAAAGGGAGAAGCAGGCTTCCTGCAGAGCAGGGAGCCCGATGTGGGGCTCGATCCCAGGACCCTGAGATCATGACCTGAGCCGAAGGCAGTAGCTTAACCAACTGAGCCACCCAGGCGCCCCGAAATTGAGATTTCTAATGTGAATCTCTCAATGTTTAAACATTGACAAACAGGTCTGCCTCTACCATTAGTGAAGCCTGGGATAAGAGTACAAATGGAGGTCCGTATACCCTATGTCTAAATATTTAAAGGTTAGAAACCAAGTCAACAAATTGTTGGGGCACCTGGGTGGCTCAGTCAGTTAAGTGTCTGCCTTCAGCTCAGGCCATGATCTCAGGATCCTGGGATCAGCTGACAGGTGTCGGGCTCCCTGCCTAGCAGAGAGCCTGCTTCTCCCTCTCCCTCTGCCTCTCCATCCCCCACCCCCCACCCCTGCTCAAGCTCTCTCTCTCTCTCAAATAAATAAATAAAATCTTAAAAAAAAATAAACCAAGTCAACAAATTGTCAAATAAAATATGCTCTAGCCCCTACTCTAACAATAACCTGGAAGGCCAGGTTCTAATTAGAATTCTTGGGATCTTTAGAATTCCATGCCCAATTGTAGTACCACTGAGAAAGCCAGCTCCAGTGCCTGAGTACACCCACCCTCTGCTTTTTTCACTTTATGTCTCAGGCCTGGAGGTGCACATTTGCACATTCTGGGGGGAATCAAATCTGGAGAAGATATTCACACAGACCTTGGAAGTGGGTTTGGGACCATTTGGGCAAGGAGCTCTGGGCTGCTGGATTCCTGAGCACAGTCTAGAAGGAGAGGGTATAGACTCCAGTTGGGCACTTCTTCTGGCCCCATAGACTTCTGACCCTCTTAGAAAGGAGCACAGCTTTAGGAAAGGAGGAATTTCCTCTAAAATGTGAGATCTAGAACAGGAGCCCATTTCTGCCAAGTTCTAAGGACAGTACTATGGCCAGATTATTAAAAAATATGAAGAACACTGAGTGTACCATGCAAATGCTTGTGGACAACCAGTTTTACTACTGGTCTAGACAAAACATTGAGTTGTAAACAAGGAAACCAGGCTTTGCCATAGGCTAAGTGTATATACTTAAATAAATTCTGTAACTTCTTCAAGACTCAAATTGACCCTAGTAAAATGAAATGCCTTTTACAATGGATCCAGAGCTCTTATATCTAAATTGGCTATAGAAGTCTTTTCTAGCTTCATTAAACAGAGATACATCTTTATATTTATATTATAGAAATAAGCAATCTCTTCCTCTTCAATTTTTTAACAGATGCCAACTTTGCAGGGTCTATAAACTTGGTCATGTGCCACAGACATAATAAAGTTACAAGAACTTAATATTCTTTCTAGTGTGGTTGGTAACTTAGTCCTTTAAATGATGAGTACTTGATTTTTAAATAATAGTCATAATAAACCATTATCAGCAAATGAAAATTTTTCTTAAAGCAAGTTTAAGAGCCATTTCCTTTGTATCAACAAGATAACTTTGAGCCAAAAGAAAACTGTTTAAAAATATAATAAAGACTGTAAATAAGAACTTAAACTTTTAAATAATAATAATAATAATAATACTATAAATTTCCAAGGCTGCTTGAGAAAATACTTAGATAACATACACATAAATTTAACAAAAAGCCGATATATTAGAATAGGCAAAATCTGGAGTACCAGTACCACCAAATTCTGGTGAGGATGTGGAACAGCAGGAACTCTCACTCATTGCTGTTGGGAATGCAAAATGCTATAGCTACTTTGGAAGACAGTTTGGTGGTCTCTTTCTTTTTTTCTTTTTTTTTAAGATTTTATTTATTTGAGAGAGAGAGAGAAAGAGAGACAGAGATAGAGAGCAGGGAGGAGAGGGAGAAACATGTGGGACTCGGTCCCAGGACCCTGGGATCATGACCTGAGCCAAAGGCAGATGCTTAACCGACTGAGCCACCCAGGCACCCTTGTGGTCTCTTTCAAAACTAAACATGCTCTTATCATATGATTCAGCAGTCATGCTCCTTAGTGTTTGCCCAAAGGAGTTGAAAACTTATGAAATCTACACACAGATGTGGAAAGCAGCTTCATTTATATTGCCAAACCTTGGAAGCAGCCAAGATGCCCTTCAATAGATGAACGGCTAAATAAACTGTTGTACTTCAAAACAATGGGATGTTTCACTTATTTTTATGTGGGAAAGAAGCCAATCTGAAGAAGCCAAATAGTGTATGATTCCAACTATATGACATTCTGAAAAAGGGAAAACTATGGAAACAATAAAAAGATAAGTGACTGCTAGCAGCTGGACATTGGGAGAGAGAAGAATGGGTGGAGCACAGAGGATTTTTAGGGCAGTGAAAATTCTCTTTATGATACTATAATGACAGATACAGGTCTTTATGCATTTTTTCAAACCCACAGAATGTACAAGAGTGAACTGTAATATAAACTGTGGACTTTGAGTAATTAGGATGTGTCAATGACTTTTCATCAATTGTGACAAAAGTACCTCTCTGGTGAGGGATGTTAATAATTGGGGAAACTCTTCGTGTGAGGGGACAGGAAGTATATGGGAAATCTTTGTACTTTCTTCTCAATTTTGCTGTGAACCTAAAACTACTCTAAAAATTGTTAAAAAATCAAAATGTATACTTTATTAAGAACAACTACAAAAGAAAAAGGCTTCTTAAGGTCTTCTATTTGTCATGATGAACAACTTAAAATCCATGTGTCCAATGTACCTCATAGATTTTTGATCACTTCTATTCTGTTCTTCCTCCAATAATCTACCTGGGCAGCCTCTCTCCTGAGGATACTCAGACCTTAATGTTGGAGATGGGTTCTCAGTTCTCTGCTCTCAAAGCTGGGCTTTGCATTAAGAGTAAACACTCCTTCCAGCAGAAATCTTCATAATCATGTTCAGCTTTATATCTTAGAATAGAAAAGATGGTGTCATGTTTGGAATTCTGATCAAATTTGAGACTTATCCTTGAAGAAGACATACTGGTCAGACAGCTCAGAGTGATTTGAGCAAATTACATAGACCTTGGACTTAAAGGCCTTGGAAAGGGTATAAAAGAAAGTACAAAATGATGAAATATGGATACTGGAAAGGCTAAAGAGGCTTGCAGACAGTATACATAACTGTACATAGTATACAATATAATTGTATATTGATTGGACTTGATGGAAATGACTGGCTTAGGAAAGTAGATAAAAGAGGGGCAAAGAACATTTTTCAAATGTTTAAAGAAGTCTTTCTCTTCCTTCTCTCTTTACTGGGTCTAGAAAAAAAAAGAAATTTCTTAGATTATTATCTGAAAGATTCAGGATGGAAGAAAAATGTGCTGGCAGTGACAATTGCTCACAATGCAAACAGATTACTGAGAGTTTTAGAATCAACTTCTGGTGACCTTAAGACATTATAGAATTTTAGAACTGTTCCAAAGCCTTCATCATTATACATGAGGAAAAAATGAGGCCCAGAGGATACAGCTAATAAATATCAGAGCCAAGATTTGAACTTTGGTGTCTGAACATCACAGAGGAAAGGGACCTAAAAGATCATCCAATCCCCAGACAGCCAGCAAGATTTGTTTCTCACCAACTTTTCATTAAGAAAATGTCTTGGCAAATAAAAAGGTTGAAAGAATACACAATGATATACCAATCATTCAATTTATCATAGTTGCTTTATGTATCATTTGCATATATACACATACGTGTGGGTACAGCCAAAAGTAAGCTGAAAGAAAGTTCCATACATCAAATAATATTATTATGATTTACATGTTACTGTCCTGTAGAATGTTCTACACTTTCGTTTTCTCTTTAGGTCATTTAATTTGTTCTTCTTAAATTGGAATGAGGTCCACAGGCTTGGTTAGATTAAGGTTATATATTTCTGAAGAGAATATTTTATATGATGATGTGCCAATCAATTCTGGCCATTTGACGATTGCTGCAAGAGCTCTCGTTGAGAAAAGGTCTATGGAAGCTCAGCAGAAATTGGTGCCAAGAAGGATTTGTTGTTGGTATTGTTGGGAGTGAAATTCCATATTTATGAAGAAGGAAGAATAAAATATTTTTAAAATTGAGATAATTGTGGATTCACACGCAGCTGTAGTCATTTGTGTGTGTGTGTGTGTGTGTGTGTGCATATGTGTATTTAGTTCTATACAATTTTATTAAGTGGATAGGTTGGTATGTCCACCATCCTAGTCAGTATGTACAGATGCATTACAGCAAAGATCCTATATATTGCCTTTTTATAACTGCCTCCTTTCATCCCTAAAACCAGGCAACTATTAATCTGTCCTTTATTTCTAAAATTTTGTCATTTCAAAAATGTTATAAAAATGGAATTTTATATTATATAACTTCTAGGGGTTAGCTTTTTTCATTCAGCATAATTACCTGGAGATTCGTCCAAGTTGTTGCATATATAGTTTGATCCTTTTTTTAGAAAAAGATTTATTTATTTATTTGAGAGAGAGAGAGAGCACATGAGTGGGGAGAGGGGCAGAGGGAGAGAATCTTCAAGCAAACTCCCCACTGAGTGTAGAGCCTGATGTGGGACTTGATCTCATGACCCATGAGATCATGACCTGAGCCAAAACCAAGGGTTGGACGCTCAACCAGCTGAGCCACCCAGGCACCCCAGTTTGTTCCTTTTTATTGTTGAGTAGAGTATGGTATGGATGCACCACAGTTTAACCATTTACCTGTTGAAGGACATCTGGGCTGATTTTATTTTTTGGCTATTACAAATAATGCTATGAGCTTGATAATTAATAAGTGATTCAGTTTCTCTGTATTCTTACCAGTATTTGGTACAATATTGTCACAGTTTTTTATTTTAGCAATTCTGATATGTGTGAAGTAATATTTCACTGTGGCCTCAGTTTGCATTTCCCTGATAGCTAGTGATGCTGAACATCTTTCCCTGTGCTTATTTGCCATCTATATGTCCTGTTCACTAACATGATTGTTTATGTATTTTGCCCATTTTCTTATTGGATTTTTTGGTTTCCTTTTGAGTTTTGAGAGTTCTTTATATATTCTAGATACTAGTCCTTTGTCATATATGTGATTTACAAATGTTGTCTCCCAGTCTGTATATTCTCCTCTCATTCCTTTCATCTAGACTTTTGCAAAAGAAAAGTTTTTAATTTTGATGATGCCCAATTTACCATTGCTTTTCCTTTTATGGTTCGTGACTTTGCTGCAAGTCTAAGAACCTCTAGATCCTCAAGATTTTCTCCTATGCCTTCTTTCCTAAGAATTTTATAGTTTTATGTTTTCCTTTTTTTTGAGAGAGACAGAGAGTGTGTAAGCGTGAGGGAGGCGGTGAGAAGGCAGAGGGAGAAGGTGAGAGAGAGAATCCTAAACAGGTTCCTCACCCAGCACAAAACCCCATGTGAGGCTTGATCTCACAACCCTGAGATCATGACCTTAGCCAAAATCAGGAGTTGAGTGCTTAACTGACTGAGCCATTCAGGCATCCCTATAATTATGGGTTTCAGTTTGCTAATATTCTTTGGTGGTTTTTTAGTTTTTGGTGGTTTGGTAGTTTTTCTTTTCTCTACTGTCTTGTTTTGCATCAGGATAATATTGGCCTACTAAAATGAATTGAGAAATATACCTTTCTTTTCTTTTTTCTGGAAGTGATTATATAAACTTGGTGTTAATTCTCCTTTAAATGTTTGGTAAAATTCTCTAGTGGAACCATCTGGACCTAAAGGATTCTTTTTCAGGAGTTTTTAAATTATGAATTCAATTACTTCAGTGGTTATAGGGCTATTCAGATTATCTATTTCATAATGGCTGATTTTGTCACTTTGTGGATTTTGAGGAGCTACTCCATTTTTTCTAAGGTGTTGAATTTATAATGATAAGGTTATTAAAGTATTCCTTCATTTTCTTTTTCATGACTGTAGAATCTCTACTGATATCACCATTTTAGGCCTGATATTGGTGATTGGTGTCTTCTCTCTTTTTATTTTTGTCAATCTTGCTAGAGGTTTATCATTTTTATTGATTTTTTTTTGAAAAATCAGGTTTTTTTTGCATTGATTTTTCCCTTTGTTTTCCTCTCTCATCTTCACTGATTTCTTTTATTTATTATGTTCTTCATCTGGTTGCTTTGGGTTTATTTTGATCTTCTGTTTTCTTGTTTGTTGAGGTTGGAATTTAGGTTTTTGATTTAAGATCTTTCCTAATAGTTTCCAACAGTACATCTCATGATGTAAGTTAATCTTCTCAGCACTGTTTTATCTACATTCCACATATGTGAATGTGTTGTCTTTTCATTTTCATTTAGTTGCATGTAATTTTTAAAATTTCCTTTCAAACTTCGTCTTAGACCCATGGATTTTTTGGAAGTGTGTTGTTTAATTTCCATGTCTCTGAAGACTTTCCTATTGTCTTTCTGTTTTTGATTTTCAATTTGATTCCATTATGATTGGAGAACACCCTGTATTATTTCACATTTTAATTTGTTACAGTTTACTTTATGGTCTATCTTGATCAATGTCCCAAGAGTACCAGTGAAAATGTGTATTCTGCTGTTGTTGTGTGGAATGTTTTATAAATATTAATTGGAGTCTCTTGGTTGATTGTGTTTTCAGATCTTCTATGTTCTTGCTGATTTCCTGTCTAGTAGTTCTACTAGTTGCTGAGAGGGAGTGTTGAAGTCCCCAATTATAATTGTAGATTTATCTGTTTCTCCTTTCAGCTCTTTTAGTTTCTCCTTTATGTATTTTAAGACCCTTGTTTGGTGAGTCTGCACTTAAGATCTTTATGTCTTCCTGGTGAGTTGATCCTTTTATTGTTATGTAATGATAATAATCTTAGTAATATCCTTTGCTCTGAAGTCTATCTTATCCTAATATATTGCCATGTCTACTTTCTTTGTTCATCTTTGCATATGTGTGTGTATAATATATATGCTATATATATATATATAATTTCAATCTACCTATGTTATTGAATTTGAACTGGTTTTCTTGTAAACAAAATATTGTTGGAGTTTGTTTGTTTTTTTTTAAATTCACTGCCAATCCCGTCTTTTGATTGGTGAATGTAGACCACTTATATTTAACATAATTATCAGTGTTAGTGCTTAAATCTACCATTTATTGATCGCCTTCTTTTTATTTTTTCTGATTATCATTCTTCTGTTTCTCTTTTTTTATCTTCCTATGGTTTGCTTTAGTGATTTGGGGGTATTCCATGTCTATTTATTCATAGTGTTTTTAGTATATTTCTTTGTATAATTTTCATATTGGTTGCTCTAGGTATTACAATATACATTTGTGATAAACAATTATGGCATTAACATTGTACTACTTCCATAAAGTATGGCAACCTCACTTCTATTTGACTTCCTTTACCTTCCTCACTTTTACATATCACTGTCTTGATCAGATGTCAGAGTTTGTGTTTCAATCACCAAATATGATGTCTAAAACTCCTGAGGAAAAGAATAGTCTATTATACATACCTACGTTTTTTGCTCTTCTTATTGTTCCTTCTTCCTGATATTCCAAGATTCTTTCATCTTTGACCTTCTGTCTGAAGAAATGTCTATAGCTAGTTTTTCCTGACAGGTGTCCTACGAAAAAATTCTTTTAACCTTTCTTTGTCTGATAATATTTTTTATTTCTTCTTCATTATTGAAGAGTAGTTTCATTAGACATAACATTCACAGTTAAGAGTCTTTTCTTTCAGCACTGGAAAAATGCGCCTCTTTCTTCTGCCTACATGGTTTCAGATGAAAAGCCCACCATCATTTGAATTGACATTCTCTATAAGTAATGTGTCTCTGGCTACTTTCAAGATTTTTTCTTTGTCTTTAGTTTATTAGTGTTTAATTATGATTTGTCTTAATTTGTTTCATTCTGTTGGGAATTTATTCAGCTTGTTAGATCTGTAGGTTTGTGTTTTCCATCACATTTGGGGAGTTTTCAGCCATGATTTCTTCAAATACAAGCATGCCTTGGAGATATTGTGGGTTCAGTTAAAGCAAATATTGCAATAAAGTGAGTCAAATGAATTTTTCCCCAATGCATATAAAATTTATGTTTACATTATACTGTAGTCTATTAAGTGGACAGTGACATCATGTCTAAAAAACAATATACATACTTTAATTTAAAAATGCTTTATTGTTAAAAAATAAGGTAAAATAAATGTGCTTTATTGCAAAAAAAAAAAGGCTAATCATCATCTGAGCTTTCAATGAGTCATAATCTTTGTGCTAGTGGAGAGTCTTGCTCCAAGTTGCTGGCTGCTGACCAATAAGGGTGGTAGTTGTTAAATGTTGGGATGCCTGTGGCCATTTCTTAAAATCAGGCAACAGAGAAGTTTGCTGCACCAATTGACTCCTCCTTGCATGATTTCTTTGTAGCATGCACCGCTGCCTGATAACATTCTACCCACAGTAGAACTTCTTTCAAAATCGGAGTCAATCTTTTCAAACCTCACCACTGCTTTAGCAACCAAGTTTATGTGATATTCTAAGTCCTTTGTTGTCATTTCATCAATCTTCACAGATCTTCACCAGCAGTAGATCCTAGCTCAAAAAAGCACTTTGTTTGCTCATCCATAAAAAGGAACTCCTCATCCATTCATGTTTGATCATGAGATGGCAGCAATCCATTCACATCTTCAGGTTCCACTTCTAATTCCAGTTCTCTTGCTATTTTCACCACATCTGCAGTGACTTCTTCCACTGAAGTCTTAAACCTCTAATTTGTACAAAATGCAGTATCTGTGAAGTGCAATAAAGTGAGACACAATAAAACAGGGGTGTGCTGGTACTCTTACAGCACACTCTCTTCTCTCCCTCTGGAAATCCAGTCATATGCATATACAATCTTATAATATTGCCCCACAGACCCCTGAGTGCCTGTTCAATTTTTTTTTTTCAGTCAGTCTTCTATCTATTGAGATTGGGTAATTCCATTGATCTGTCCTCAAGTTTACTGACACAGTCTTTTTTTTCTCCATTCTACTGCTGAGACTATCCAGCAAGATTTTTTCTTTTATTATATTTTTCAGTTCCACAATTTCCACTTGGTGCTTGTTTATAACTTCTATTCCTTTGTGAAGATTTTCTATTTTTTCATGGTGCATGGCTCTCCTCATGTTGCTGGAGAGATTACTGTTGGATCCCATGGGAAAGAATGAGCCTACTTGGGATGTTTTCTGCTGCTGGGTTGGGTGACAGGAAACAACAGGCCTGGGTCACTTTCTTCCATGGGTGAGGACGCAAGATGCCCTGTCACTGTGCTGTTTTCTAGTCTTGGTGTCTTAATCAGTTTACCTTATTTCTATCACTTTTTAGCGTTCTCTTTTGGGTGTCTCTGGTGCTATTTCCAGAGATGACAGTTATGGGTAGTGTGGAGGAGCAAAGAGAAGCCCATATATGTTGTCCTGTTTGGAGAGGAAGTCAGAATAGTCTGTTTTTTAAGGCTTTTTGTTTCCAGAGCAAGAGTTCATAATCTGAAGTTGTATTTTGTGCCTTTCTGTGCATTTGCCTTTCTCTGTATCCTGGAGCTTTCATATGTGTTTCAAAGTAGATGGTGATAAAAAAGGGTCAAGCCCTGCTCTCAGAGTGGCCTCATTTCTGGGGCTTGCTGCCCAGCCACACCAGCTATGTCTAGATTAAGAGTTTCCATGAAAGGGCTCAGCAAGGCTCTTGGTTTCCCTTGCTCCTTCCCACCCATGAAAACCAGAGCCTCAGAGGCTGCATATCTGTCAGAACTCTGACCTTAGTAGCCTCTAGAATAGAAGTTCTACAAGGGCAGCATCTGTGCCTGGCATAGAGAAGTTGCTCAGTAAACATATGTGTGAATAACAGACTCAGAGCTAAAGTAGCCTGAGAATACCCTGCAGCCCCAGAACTTCCTTCTGAGCCTACAGTATATAGCTCATTATAACCCTTTGTGGGGGAGGGAGACTGTTCAAAATGGGGTGAAAACCTCATGGAGAAGACCTTATTCAATTTAGACCTTCCTGGGGTGCTCTTGACTACACAGGATTCCTCAGGCCTGAGGAAGTAGAGAGGAAGGACAAGATTTAGGGTGTACCCCATAAAATAGCTTACAAGGACCAACCATGGTGCCAACCACATCTTTCTGGGACAGATGAGGACATGCATCCATTCTCCATCAAGCCCCTCATTACACCCTAAATTTTTCTAGAAAATGCCACCAGCATACCATGCCCCCTAGGCAGGCAGTATGCCATTTCCACTCAACTCCACAGCCAGAGAGAGGTGAGGAAGACTTTATAAAAAAGAGCCAGATGCCCCTGCAGATCTCCGCTACCATCACCACTACGTGGATGATTGAAAATCACACAGTAACTGAAGGTTTCTATTCAGCTGCACTTCCTCTTCTCAACATGGTAATTGCTTTGTTCATTTTTGCTTTACCTTTGATTTAGTGCACATGAACAAAAACATAATAAGAGGGGGGAAGAGAACATGCGTTTTCTAAGCTGCCTAGAGTCTGACAATTGTTTAAATGTGTGTGTACATTTAACAAGATGGCAGATTATGCCATTAGCTTATCTTCAGGGTAATAAAAACTACCATTCAGGAACCAAAAATCTTCTAATGGTTTATTGAAATGGTTCCCTCTTGCAACGTATCATCACCATACTTTACAATAAGGAGAAAAGTATGTTCCAATACAACATCAGATAATGCCAAATACACAGACTTGCAAGAGAAATAGCTAACTTGGGAAATAGAGAGAAGTAAAGAAAATGTACTGAGTGAGAGATGCTAACTGGACCTCCGGTAAGTGAAGTGAATAACGACCCATATGGGACGTCAGATTCTCCTCAGTGGTCAAAAACACTCAGGAGGAGGGTGAGTAGAGAGGAGCCACGTTCCAATGTGACTTAGTTAATTTAATACCCCACAGATTTATTAGTCTACGCTTTCTGAAAAAATTCCTTACATGGCAAAGAGAGCATGTGCCTCAGTGAGGGAGTTCAGGGATTACTTGGACCGGGCTTAACAGATGCAAGTAGCATAGTGCACACCAATGTCAGGTTTGGAAAGTGCTAGAAAGCCCCAAGGCACTTGATGTAAATGCTGAGAGTGGTCTTTCATCAACTAGCGATCCCTTCCCTGTGAAACTTCAATTTATGTAGGCTTCTTCTGGATTTATATTTTTTCCCCTTTGGAATTTTCAAACCGGGAGAGTTTGGGAATTTGGAATCAAGTACACTAGAATTGCAAATCACTTCAAATTGTTTGCTACTGACTCCAAGTGGTAAATCAAGAAGGTTCTGAGCTTTCAGATGGGGTCCAAAGAGAAAAAAAAAAAAAAAAAACACTACTTGCTATGCGCTCTGAGCCGTCTGGCAACCCAAATCTGGTCCCCCTCTGCCTCCCATCTCAAGGGATGGCATTCCTCCAAACACAGGTTCTCTAATGGGAATCTGAGAGACATTCTTGTCCTCCTTTCCCTTTCCCTTCCTCTGACTGTTTCCAGTCAGTCACCGAACCCTGCTGGTTGTACCTCCTAAGAGCTCTTCCTTCTGTCCAGGTCGCCTTATCTCTACCACCTCCTGGTCCCTCCAGGCACATTTGTCTCCACGGGAAGTAGCCTTGGGACTGGTCTCCACTGTGTTCACTCTTACAACCTCCTGATCTATCCATTGAGACACAAAACTGATTCTATTGCTCTTTTCCTTATAACTTTCCATGACCTCCTCCTACCCTTTCTTAGGATGGCCACCAGGCTCTGCAAGGTTTTGTCTCGCCTCTTCTCAGTACCATTTCTTGCAACTTGGGGTTCATTTCCTGTGCTACCATAGCCCTCTCTTGTGATCTGTGCCTCTGTGGAGTTAGCTGTTCAGCAGCCCCAACTGTGTGTACATTTAATAAGAGTGGGGGGCACCACTACAAGAGTGGGCTACCACTCTCTACTCAAACTCTAACTCTTCAGCTTCATTAGCCTCCTGGAGTTTCCATATACCATGACTTTTACCCCTGAGGACATTTGCACAGACTCTTCTGTTGCCTGGGATGCCAACCCTGATTCTTTCAGGTCTCATCTTAAATACCTGCCATAGAGCAGATCGGGGGGCCCCGCTTTCCACTCCTTAGCATCCTGTTCTTCTCTTCTGAACTGTTATCACACTCGTGCTTTAAAAATTGAGACATTATTTGTGTGGTGAATTGTTTTACAACGGGCTCCACCATTAGAACAGAAGCCCCGTGAGTGCGGGATGGCCATCTGCCATGCTCTTGGCTCTTTGTCTTACCAGAGCTCAAGATTTGTCAGATGAATAAATTATCTGGAAAAAAAAAGTCAGAAATTGTTCACAAAGAAACCTCGGGGGAGCTTAATCTTGAAGGTATGCTAGTGAGAAGGTGATAACAAATGAAAATTAATTGCATGCTACCTTTTAACTAATATGTAAAGTTATCATTAGTGTTTGGTAGGAGCCCTTATTACATTTTTAGTGAGTGCAAACATATTTACACATGCTTTAAGGTTCTCTGAAAGACTCACATCCTTGAATTTTTCTTTATTTAGTTTCCTTGTCTGTGCTCTCCACTTCTCTCTGCGGAGGCTGAGTGGTGTCAGCCCTGGCTTCACATCTGAGGAATTTTTCCAAAATCCTGTTGGCCTTGCCCCGCCCCCCAGAGATTCTGATGTCATCATTGGGGGCAGGTCCCCAGCAGCCTGCGATAAGAAAAACACTGACTGAGACTCCATACCAGACGTGAATAACTCTTCAGTGAAATGCCTTATGTAGGGAAGCTGGAAGGTCTTTCATTTTTAAATAAATTTCCTTTAGGGTTTGATGGACACGATTTTACCTTAGGCCATTGAAGCAGCATGCTTCCTTAAAAAGTATTTCACACTGGAGTTAAATGTGCTGTCTCTTCATTATCTAAAATAACCAAGAACAGATACGGTCTTGGAGCAATGGAATCATCCGAGCTGATTTCAACTGAGTTTCCTGAAATACCTGCCCCACAACCCAAGCTGGGGGTGGTGGGCTCCCTGGCCCCCCCAAAGTGACACTGCCGGCCTCCAGGCCCAATTTCTCACCTCGTGAGACACCTGCTGCCACCGTCTACCACCCTCCCCAGCTAAAAAAGGAGGCTGTTTGCTCACATTCTTCTTCCACATCTTCTATTCTCTTGCTCTCTTCTTTGTCCCGTTTTCCATTTTTCTACTTCCATTTTGTCTTAGTTAAGGATGTGCCTTTCAAAGACCTGTTCTTTCCCTATAAAAGCCAAAAAAATATGTGCACACGCTATCAAGCCAAATGTACGTACACACACCCCCTAAAAGCCCCTCATCAGGGAAGAGGGAAAAGAGTAGGTACATCAAGTCCTCCAAATGTAATTAAAAGTGTAATTCTCACCTAGATCCTCTAAGCATTGCTTCTGTCCCAGAGCACCCCTTGCTTTTAGACAAAGGTGTCCTCCACATGCTCTGTGACCTTTCTGAGTGGCCCTCCAGTGTGTCAAGGCATCCTAGTGTGGTGCACTTGCATGAAGGTTCTGGTATATTGCAAATGTCAGTCTACTTTGTTTTGAGAATAAAAATTAAAATGCAAGTGTGATTTTGTAAGTAATCGTCGTAAGGATTAGGGTCAATAATGGAAAAAATATAATTACAAGGATTATAATAAAGAAAAATGTGGTTGGTAAGTGCCTGGGGCACGTGGCCATGAGAAAGAAAGTCGAACTTGCTTTATCTTGGCTCTCATGCATGTGTTGCCAGGGGCCATTGCTCTTCTCTAACAATGTGTCCTTTACTATGGGTTAAAAAAGGGATTTGTTTTTATTACAAACCTTGCATATAAAGATGGTTTAGAAAATAACCACTGAAGAGATACTAGAGAGAAAAGAAGCAGCAGATAAGCAAATCTGAGCCAACAAAATACACCTTTGCCTTTTGGTAACACAGTGGGTCACGTGGATACAATTTCCCATATTATCCATTCTATATGGTGCTTTTTATTCTCTCTGGAATAGGGTAGTTCAGTCCCCAAATAGTATGCTTTTGCAAGACCTCAATTTAAGAAGGCGACCAAACCAGCGTCTAACAAAAAGGCATGTTCCATGGCTCAAAAGTTAAGGTAAGTATTGGAACCAATGAAAAAATAGAGCTGGCTCTTTCAACAAGGGAGAAAGTATCTCAGATCCTAGTTGGATATTCGTTCATTCATTTATTTACGGAGTGCTCATGATGCACTGGCCTTGGGTTCGAGGCTGGAACAGCTTAGGTAGAAGAATAGCTGCCCAAATTCCAGTTTCTACTGCAAGATACCAGAACTGAGAGGTGAGCAGGTTGCAGGGGCTCATGGGGGGAGGTGGAGGTTATCCAGCCCAACGAAATTGTTCCATTCCCTGGAGACGTCTAACCCTATTATAAGGTGCTGAGCACCGTGCCTGGCCTGGTCCTACGGAATTGAGGAGAGATTAATCTTGTGCTGTTCTCTTGACAGTCCTTGGGACGTGTGGCAGAGTGGTTAAGGGTGAGCACTCTGGAGCCAGACAGCGGGGTCTGAATGTTGCATCCGAATCATCAGTTTGACTTGGTTAAGTCTGTTGTTTTAAACTTTCTCTGTGTAGTCAAAGTTCCTCATCTGCATAATCAACATGATAGTGCCAAATCCATAGGATTCTTGTGAAAGAATTAATGCATTTAAGGAACTGAAAACATGGTCTAGCATAGTAGGTGAACAATAAACATTAGCAACTATTATTATTGCACATCCTGACCTTTGTCATAGTATTATATTCTGCTTTCTATTAATGTGTGTATGCGTATGTATATATATCATGTTCAATAAATTCCTTCAAGAAAGGAAATGGGTGTGAGTTTTCTTTATACTCCTAGCTCCTGACATTAAGGTTTGAAGTGACTCGAGGATGATAATGGCAGAAATGTTTAATTTTATTTCACATGGCATTTTCGTTTTAGGACAATATCAGAGTGTTGATATTTTTTTTTCCCAACTTATCACTGACATAAAAATCTTTATCTCTAAAATGGTATCTCTAAACGGTATCCCAAGGATTTTGCTTTGGGAGAATCAGAGGAATTCAGAATGATTTGAGAGACAATTTGACATGAATTTTGCAATTGGCCCAAGGACACTGTTGCCCCAGGTTGTTTATAGAGTTTGCTCAGACTCTTTAGGTCCACACTTCTGGGTTTTAGGTTTTTAATCCTCCTCTTTGTTTGTGAATGTTGCTTATTATTACTCAGACTTAGTTTAAAAAAAGTTTGATACTGAAGTATGAGGTCCAAGTGCGTTATCTTTAGTTCTAGAGATGCCGCCTCGAAAATGCTGGGGTAGCTCAGCACCAACAGAATCAGGCCATACCAGCTCACAGAGGAGAGTCTCCATCATTGTTAAATAGCTGGCCCGTCCGTGTGCAATCATCATCTCTCCGCTCTTTAAACTTATTCTAAGAGTGGGTCCACCTCACCGATAGCCACCAGGAGCCGTAATAAAATTTGCATTCTAATACTTAGCCACAACTGCAGCCAATAAAACATCCCCATATAGGTTTCTCTCTTGGAAAACAAATGTTTTGCTGCAAATCCAAAGATCATCAGGAAATGAGAAAATCCGAAGAAAGCACTGCATGTATTGTAAGGGAATTGCGCTGTGCCAGGTAATGCTAAATAGAATATAACCAAAGTTACTTTGAAGTCATGCTAGTTTAAATAATGGGGTAGGACAATGAGGTCTCTGTCTTGCTCTAGTATAGAGAATACGATGTTAATACCTGAAACCAGATGGGCATTTTAAAGAATTGGATTTTTAAAAATATTGTGCCTGTACTTTTTCCTCTGCTTTTCACTCTTCTCCCAACCATGATTTCTTTTGATCATTTTGGTGCACAACACATCGCTTTTGGGGGACATTATTTCATCTTTTCAAAGTTTAATTATGACATATGACAATCACGCGGTGGTTTGAACAATCTGCTTGGCACACACACTGATCTCCTGTAACCCTCAGAAAGTGGATATTTGCTGCTCTAGGACCCCAGAGTGCTTTCCTCACTGGCTCCATTCGACACATGGAGCTGCTTTCTCAAACCACCATGTAAATATGATTTGTGATAATTGCACTTGGACAAGATGCAATAATTATCACTCCGCTTTTCAGCAAAGGTTAACCAAACTCTATGTGCCATGCGCTGTGCAAAGGTAGCACAGCTTTTGTTCCCAAGCTTACCATTCAGGGCAAGGCAGAGAAGAAATCCTCGCATGCCATCACATGGGATCCGTGCAATAGCAAACAGAGCAGCCAATGAGACAGATCAGGCAGCTGTCCTCAGAGTTGTGTGCAGAGTGGATAGAAGCAATAAATGCTCACCTCAGATTTCTCTGGCTAAGCCACCACGCTGCTAAGACCTCCCCATTGGGTAAGAGGTGAGTCCTCTCCCCACGCATCACCCCTCTGCTCTCAGCAGGGTCTGCCCTCTTTTCTTTCCCCTTCCACCAGGCCAGAGATGCAATCAGAGGGGCCCTAAGCTCCCTCTGGTTGGGGAGGAGAATTCTTTCCCTCCTGCAGGGGGCAGAACGGAGGCAGGGTGGGACCTGGGCAAGAGGCAGAAGTGACCATGGGCCGCATACTCCACAGAGAGGGGAGTAATCGAGGCCCGGTTCACCATACTTGGGGCTAAGAGAGGTTTGCGGCAAACCACCCTAGCTAACACGCTCCTTGCAAACACCCCTCAGG
Organism: Eumetopias jubatus; assembly: GCF_037043125.1. Taxonomy (NCBI): domain Eukaryota; kingdom Metazoa; phylum Chordata; class Mammalia; order Carnivora; family Otariidae; genus Eumetopias; species Eumetopias jubatus. The sequence continues at coordinate 177,113,473 of NW_028274810.1, forward strand.
AATCTGAAGTGCTCAGAGGTCCTAGCTGAAGGTTGAAAATCTTCCCGATTTCTGTCAGAAGAGCCAACTAGCAGATTCTCAGGACTTTTTGTTTTTGCTTTTCTGGGGTTTGGGATTTCTACACCCCCCATGACTTTTAAGACTTTTAAAATTCATTTGACAGAGAGAGAGAACACAAGCAGGGGGAGTGGGAGAGGGAGAAGCAGACTCCCCGCTGAGCAGGGAGCCCGACGTGGGGCTCGATCCCAGGACCCTGGGATCATGACCTGAGCCAAATGAAGGCAGATGCTTCACCGACTGAGCCACCCAGGGGCCTTTTTGAGTTTGCCCCTCAATGCCAAGCACTAAAAGCCCTCAAAGCCCTCTCTCTCAGAAGTGGCAGTGAGTTCAGCATCCATTCAAAGAGAAGAGGCAGCAGCTGTTTTCCCTCAGGGGTATTCACACCCTAGGCTTCTCAAAATCCCCTTCAAAGCCATCGGTGAGAGTCTGGTAGCTCTATCCCAATCTGCCAGCACAACCTTGGCATTCAGCTCCAGCCTTAAAATACTGCCCGACTGTCTCCTGTGTATACGTTGTTTTTTCCTGAGACAGAATTCTGAACCCTGGGGAAGAGTCCATCTTAGTGACACTCAAACAGAACCAGCTTGGACTGGCATTCATGCCGGCATGCAGCCCCTGGTAGAGGTGCCCCCCCTCCCCGAACCACCACCCCAGATGGTGAGTGCAGAATGGGTTAGGGGTCCTCCCCATAGATGCTGGAGGAAAAGGGCATGAACGTGAGTTCCTGGTCTGGAAGCCAGGCTTGGGATTTGGGGCATGCATATTCACGAATGCCCCAAAAGAGAATGGACAGCCAGCTGTGAACACATTGTACGTGTGGAAAACGGCCCGCGGAGGACAATGAACGTGGGGCCAGAGGACAGCTTCTTCATTTTTGGGTTTTAACACCGGTCTATTATTTTTAACAGCTTTGTGCTTCCACCCAATTTCAGTTCCCAGAGCAATTTTCAGACCCGATTCCCTCTAAACAGAATGATGGACTTATCAGCATGTGAAACAGAATTCATTCTGTTGTGGTGGCTGGAAATGACAAATACTGAAAACATCAAGAAGCTGAAAAGGAAATGTTTTCTATCGTCTACCTACTAGTCATAATTTATTCTTTTCAGTGCATTTTAAAGGTATATGTTTTTATCAACAATACTTTTAAGAGAGGACCACTAACATCCTATATCCTGTTTAAGCTGAGCTGACATATGGACACCTGGTTTACCAAAAAAAACAAAGCAGAAACCAGGAAATACACAGTATCTTTACATTCTCCAGGCTGCCAACCTGACATTCTATCCCAGCATTTTTAAATTAGTGAACCATTTTTTGAAAAGAGATTCAGAAATGTAATTTCTATTTACTTTCAAAAATATATCAAAATTTATTCAAATTAGAAATGTGGGGGCCCCTGTGTGGCTCAGTCATTGAGCATCCACCTTAGGCTCAGGTCATGATCCCAGGGTCCTGGGATCAAGCCCTGCATCAGTCTCCCTGTTCAACGGGAAGCCTGCTTCTCCCTCTCCCACTCCCCCTGCTTGTGTTCCTGCTCTCGCTGTGTCTCTCTCTGTCAAATAAATAAATAAAATCTTTAAAAAAAAATTAGAAATGTACCCAGCACTGTTAGAGAATTAAGATGTTCATTACTTCTTTCTTTCTTTTTCTTTCTTTCTTTCTTTCTTTCTTTCTTTCTTTCTTTCTTTCTTTCTTTCTTTTTCTTTCTTTCTTTCTTTTTCTTTCTTTCTTTCTTTCTTTTTTCCTTTTAAATGGTCCATCAGCTTGCCTGAAGTGTAACTCTCCTGAGTACTTGTTTGATGTTGAGATACAAGCCAAATATTTCAATATGGTGAGGTAACTCTCAAAGATACCTGGGGATTCTGGGTCTCTCAATTGAAGCCCAGTGAGGGACATATGGCAGGCACAATGACCTTCCTGGGACACAGGACAAGATCACAGGTCTGGCTCTGGCTGGGCTACTCAGGACTCATAACTCACTCAGGGCTCATAGCTGCCCGTCGGTGGTCAGGCGCTTGCCTGGTTCTTAATTGCTTGAAAATAAAGATCTTTTGCATCCTAATCAAAGTTCCTAGTGCCTTAGTGCTGTTGTCTAGGCCATCTGCCTTTCTGTTCTGTCTATGTGGCTGTGTTCACCCTGCAAAGTGCTCAGATTGCTACCGGGGAGAGAGGCCTGTTGTGCATTTTCTTTGGGTCACCACAATCCCCTCGTTTCTACTTGTGGAGGATGGGGGGACAGTAGAGGAAGACCCACAAGGGTCATGCCTGAGGGAACCTCTCCAACTGTCTCTCTTCCCTCATCTTCAAAGCATCTTCATGCCCTCAAAATAAATACACATACAGGAACAAAACACCTCCTCTTTTTTTTTTTTTTTAACCAAGTCTGCTGACCTGGGAAAACAGGGAAGGGTGAGCTGGCTGTACCTCGCACCTTGACTCATCTGTGCTTTGCCACTGAACATCAAACCAGAACAGCGCTCCCTCTGCCAGTTTCCCACGCGCCAAGCTCAGCTCAGAACTGTGTGCAGTTCCTACGCCAGGAAGGAAAGGCATCCCTCTGACTGCTTCTTGAAAATTCTGCTGCATACTAGGGAGGAAGACGACTTTTGAAAGAACAAAGACCCGGTTTGGGAAGCAGAAAATTCTGTGCTAGGATCCTACATCCTTATTCAGCTGGGGAATCTTAGGAATTTACTTGACATTTCTGAGCCACAATTCCCTCTTCCATCAAATGAAGAGGATCATAGCACCCTAGTGGGTTGAGAGGATTGTGAGCCTCAGAGTGCTGTCCCTGGACCAGCAGCAACACCACCTTGATGTTCTTGAAGAAATGCAAAATTTCAGACCCCACCCTAGGTCTACTGAGCCAGAAACTCTGGGCAAGGGGTCTGTGGGGGTAAGGGTGGGGGATGAGGCCCAGCAATTTTTGGTTTTACAAGCCTTCCAGGTGGTCCTGATGTACCCTCAAGTTTGAAAACCACCGGTCGGTTTTTTAAAAAATGCCTATTACAGTGTCTGAAAATGGCAAATGCTTAGCAAATGATAGCCGTTATTTCCATTTCCCCATCCAGAAATAAAGAAGCACAGTCCTAACAATTTAATTCAATTGAAGTCTTTGCAGAAATGGAGAGTCTGTGCCTGGCATTGCAGGGATACAAGGCACAGTGAGAGAAGAGGGCCTGCTCTGGGCTCCATGCTCATGCTAAGGGTCTGGAATTTTTCCCGAAGAAATAGAGAGAAACTAAAAATCACTGAAACTGCCCACTTCATGGTGCTGAGTCTCAAGGCCTCCTGCTGCAGGTGACCTGTCTGGGAGTGAGGGGATCTTTTAAAAGCCAATTCTGCCACCAACCTCATGTATAATCTTAGGCAAATCCATTTTGGCAGACTTTGCTTTCTTTAGCATCATTTTTAAAATAAGACCTTGAGAGTAAGTATTCTCTAGTCATCGGTATGAGGTGGCATAGAACAAGTCAGCTCTCAATGTGACCCAGGCCAGGATCTAGAGCCCATGACCTTGGGCAAGTTATGTAACAGTTCTGGACTTGAGTTTCTTCATCTTGAAAATAAAGTCCTACAGCAGCCTGCTTCACGCATCTGTTTTGCAGATTAAGTGGAGGTAGGTAAAAACACTTAGATAGCAGCCCACACCACAGATCACAGTATTGCAGTTGGTCACATCGGGGGGTGGGGGTGGGGCCCATCTGCAAGGCAGGACACAGCCCCAGAAATCTCTAAAACATGGCAGGTGTCTTGGTTGTTTCTGGGATGTGGAGAGGGCAGGTCATTTAAAGAAATGGCTCAAGTAAGAGGAGGAGGGGCTGTCCACAGCTGGCAGCATGAAAGCCCCAACCAGGACCTGGGCTCCAAGTGCAACGGGCAAGCGTAGGCTAAATAAGACCTGGAAGCATCTAGCAAACCTGGTGGGTACGAGGCCAAACCAAGGATTCCATTGCAAGGGGAATTATTCTGTAACTCACCCACTTGTAGCATGAGATATCTGAACTACCAGCAGACTTGCTTGGGCTCTCCCCACGGCATAGGTCCAGCTAACTCTCATGCTTAGAAGTGCTTACTACCTTGGGCCAGAAAAGGTTGGAGTAGACAAGAATTAAGAGCCACTAGTACTGATCCCCTGGTTTTCTTGATCTTGTGGTCAACGTGGACATCTGGGTGGTACAGGTGATTACCTTTGTTAGTTACTGTAGTCAGGCATCCACATCTGAATTACAAACTGACTTCACAGTTCGAGAAATGGAAGCCAAGAAAGCCACGTGATCTTTACCCTGGGACATTGAATGAATTACCAACTAAGGCCAATGCTGAATTCACCTTGTGTTTCCCAATTTGCTCTTCCTGCTGTAAACTATCCCTCTGTATTTTTGGTTACTGAAGTTTGTTTTACTTTTAATCTACTTTTTCTTGTTTATTCATCACTGGTAGATCACATTCATTTTAACCCTTCCTTAGATGCCTATATTTTGCACTACCTACCTTTGTCAATCTTAATGAATCTCCAGGTTCATGAGCTTTTTTATCTGCCATCCTATCTCCCACCTTATTTTTTTTCTAGGCCATGCTATTGATTTTTAGGTAGGTCCTTTTCTTTTTTAAGTAGGTCCTTTTTTTTTTTTTTTTAAGTAGGTCCTTTCTCATTCTCTGGGATTATTTATTACTACTATTATTAACTTTTAACTCCCCTAAATCTCCTCTTTCCATTTTGCTCACCTCCTCCTCTGATACGCACACTTCTTCCCACAGAGACCAGCGTGACAGGACAGTGAGGGCTGTACTCACTTCCACGGCACCGGCCCAGTGTGCTGGGCGGACAGACTCGCTGGGGGTGAGGACCTCTCCTGCCGAAAGTCACAACGCCAAACTTGAAGCCAAAGAAACGTTCATGACTGGCCCTGGACTCTAAATTTAGGACATGTGTTTTCCTCTCCCGGTATTTGTAAAATCACTTTTGTTTCCCTCTTTGTGACAAATGACTAGCATTTGAGAAATTACAAGAAAAGCTACAGAGATCAAGTAACAAAACAAAACTATATCATTCATAGAGAGAAATGTGAGTCTCAAATTAGATTAAATCCTGGAAATTATCAAGGATGGATGTAAGGCAAGACTTTACACTCTTTTGGGAAGTTTGATGCCCCTATATGCCCCAGTAACAATTATTAGGGGCAGCTCTGGGTCTGCTGCAAGTCTCCAACCCAGATTGGCAGCTCACCGTGGGAAGGAGGGCCCAGCAGGTGTACAGAAGCCTGAGCCCATCCTCTTATTTTCCTCAGTGAATCCTACTCACTGAATTCTGCTGAGGGTGACCTGCCTTTCTTCTCAGACAGTGTCTACCTGTGCTCTGACCTTGGTGTTTAACCCCTGAATCCCCCAAAAGAGTCCTTCACTTAACCCCTTAACCCCCCAAAAGTGTCCTGCATTCTCCAGTGCCTCCTGGTTGAGTTCTGACAAACAGATATCCCTCCAGCAAGCCAGTCAGACATAAACACCAAGCCAAGGAAAAGGCGTGCTGTCCCTGGACCCTTTGCTACCCGTCCCCTAAAGGCTCTGCTCTGTGTTTGGAGTGCAAGAGAAGAAATTTGCTTTTGCTGCAGTCTGTTTCTCAAAAGGAGTAATGTAGAAGTTTGACACTTTTGAAATATGATGTTTGATGCCAAAAGACAACAAAAGCCTTAAATTGGAAAAAAAACTCTAGATAAATTCATATGTATTACCCAGGTTTCTATTATGTATTTACAAATAGACTCCTACTCTGAAGAAAATTGGTATAACAGCCCTAAGGAGGAGAAAAATCTCTCATCAGCCAAGAAAGACTATTTTTCCCCAGTTCACTTGAACACAGGCTGTGCTGCATAAAGTTTGCAAAGCACAGTCACCTTCATGGTCCTCGCCGCTATGTCCTGATGCAGGGCTGATGCCCAGCTCCCGTCGTGGAGAGATCCTGGTCATCCATTAAGACCCAAAGCAGTTCTCACTGACTGCCCCTCCCCCCATGTGAGGTGCCTCTCTTCTGCATTGCCATGGCAACCTGCATATTTATTTATCACAGCACTTACTACACCGTGTATGGAACTACTTTCAGATATCACCCTCCATAGCCACATATTTTTTCAGGGGTAACCATCTTGCTTTTTCATGTTGACAGTGTTGAAATTTACCCACTTTCGGTGATCCTGGAAAACCGCAAAGGTTAAGGAATCTTCCCATCCTTTGTGATCCAGGAAACAAGGGCAGACTGCAAAGAACCACCTTTCGCATAAGACTTAGGAGGGACTCACACAGATGCCCACCCCTGATTTCCCTGTGACAAGACAGGCACACACCCTCCAGCTTCCCACTCTTTGCCTCATTAATGATTAGTTGAACCGATGGTCCCCACTGAGCAGTAGAGCAAAATGCTTATTAACCAAATTTGGTTATGATTCCCTCCTTCCCCTAGGACCTGAACTTTGGATCATCCTCACCTGGTCTCAGGGTAAAACTCTCTGATCTATTATTGATCCTGGGCAGACTTTAATCCTATTTCCCCACATCCATTTGTTTTGGTCCTGTGTGCTCTTCCCTATACAAGAAAGTCCCTTTTTGCCCAGCCCTTGAGACACTTGCAGATTCATCTTCAGAGTGTTCTCCTTATTGCACTCGTTCTCCTACCCCTATTGCAATAGGGGACTCAAGATTTTTCCACCTCATGTGTCATCAGTAAGCGAAAGGTACTTCTGCAGAGTACAGCTGCCCTACCCAGCCCAGCTCCTGCCCCACATGCCCATGGCTTCCTGCATACTCGACAGGGTGATTGCATCGTATAAATTGTGAGCTGGGGATTTTTAATTTTTTTATTTTATTCATTTATTTATTATTATTTTTTTTAGAGAGAGAGAGAGTGAGCAGGGGGAGGGATAGAGGGTGAGAGAGAGAGATTTTTAAGTAGGCTCCACGCCCAGTGCGGAGCCCCTCATGAGGCTCCATCTCAGGACCCTGAGACCATGATCTGAGCTGAAATCCACAGTAGGACGCTTAACCCACTGAGCCACCCAGACACTCTATGGACTAGGGATTTTTAATTATTTAGTTAATTTATTAATTATTTTTGCTCTACAAATATGTTTCTTAAAAAAAGCTACTCATTGAATTACCCTGCAGTTGCATGTGTTTGAATTCCTTTAGACTGGCTTCAGCATCACACAATTTAAAATAAGTAGCTTAAACTTATATAAATCTTGAATTGTAAAAAAAAAAATATTTGTTCACTTTGCAATAATCTTTTTGAATAAAGTCTCTCCTTAATAAGTCCAGATTTATTTTTTTATTTGACAATATATTCTTCCACAGTAGCATCTTGGAAAAATTTGAACCGTTGTTGTTTTTGTCAATTCTGAAACCGAGTGTTTTTAATTAATAATTAACCCCAAAGTTTCCTTTCCATTTTATTTTTCTGGCAGGCTTCAGTTAGTCATGAACCTTTAAGTCAGCCTGTTCTCTTATCCTTAAGATCTTCACAGGACTCACTGGTGCCACAATTAGGATAGGGCCTTGATTTTTAAAGAAATTTTCTGATTATAATTGCTTCTAACTATGATGTTTACCTATTTATCATTGGATATGTAGATACTTTATTAAACTTTCAAATTTTCCCATACTTTATTCTTGCCCTAATTCAAAGGGTATTTAAAAAAATTTTTTTTTACTTCTGAAGCAATGTAATAAGAAAACATAATCAGTAAATGCATATGAAAATAAAGAACTCAAAAACTTTAATGACATTAAAGACAATCCATAGGTATTTTAGATGCTAACTCGCATTATTCATAAAAGACACAGGAGAGTATAAAAAAATACGAACAAAGCTACAATGTCATAGAGCTTCCAGTTAAACATGGCAGATTGAACATGTGAGTTTATTTCTTCTCCATTTAAGCTCCATTTATAGACTAGTAAAGGAATTTTTTCTTAATGCATAAACCTAGGGAACAAAGAGAACATATGGAGAAATATCAACAAATTTGGGGAGTTGGCAAGAAGATGGACCAGTGGCGCCTGATGTGATAGGACCAGAGAAAGGAAGCCAGTAAAAAGCAAGTCAGCATGTGCCTGGAGATGCTCAGGAGGTAGAGTCTCCTCTGAAGGCAGGGACAGGTGGTGAAAACAAGGGGAGTCCGTGGAATGAGCTTAAAGGAACAGTTAGACACCCAGATGCCCACTCAGCAGAAGAGGGATACTTTACTCTCTGGGGGTTGGAACAGAGACAGGCTTTGGGGCACCAAGCCCAGCTGAGGCCTCGGCCAAGGGCCAAATAGGGGTTAAGTGAAAGTCTATTTTTGAAACTGCAAAACCACCTGCTCTCCTTCCCCCACTCAACTCCCAGAGAGCTGGCAGCCACCCTCCCCCATGGTCAGGAGATTGGGAGGACAGACCTGCAAAGGAGAAAAGACCTACGGACACGGACATTTGGGAGTCCTTCAGGGAAAAAGGCAGCTTGCTACCCTGTCATGCGACCAAGGAGCTCACCAAGGTGCAGGCGCCTCTCGTGCATGCACAACTTCCAAATGGGTCCTTAGTGCTCCCACTCTGAAAGATGCCTTGGCCAAGGATTGGGGACAAATGAGGAAACAATTAACTTGGAGAAAATGAGAAAACGCAAACAGAGTTGTAATTAATATCCCCAGGGAGATCAAAAAAATATCGCATCTCTCGGGGGGAAAAAGCATAAGATGCTGTTGACAACAACCAGGTATTTGTAGAAAACTATGACATCCTATACGAAAAATGCAGAAAAGGATGAGGAGGTCAATCAAGGAAATCTCAAAAATAAAAAGGAAAATAGAACAAAAAGACAAACAAATTCAAAAAGTGGAAAAACACATTAAAAAAATTTATAAGTTAACTCCTACAAAGCAAGTATTGAATGGATAAGAATTAACAAAAATCAAAATCAGAGACAATGAAGGAGGAGATTTAACAACAAAAAAATGATAATAAAATAAAAAACTTTCCATGGACTTAAGCATGTGAGTTTTCAGATTGAATGGGCTCACGGAGTATTCAGCCGAGCAAACGAAAAAGACCCAGACCACACACATCAGGATGAAATTACAGAACAGCAGGACATGTTTCCTGACAGAGACTCTAGGAGAGAAAAACTGGAAAGACACAGGATTTAAATATCGTTGGATTTCACAGCAGTATCGGAAGCCTGAAGACCATAAAGCAATACCTTCAAAATTCTGAAGGAAAACAATTTCCAACCTACAAATTTGATGCCAAGCTTAGTGTAAGGATGAAGTAAAATATTTTTCGACCTACAGTGTATGCACCCTCATGCACCCTCAAAAAGGCTCTGAAATAAACCAAGAAAGAGGAAGACAGAGGATCCAGAAAATAGCAGACATGACAAAGGAGAAGCCCAAAAGGGGTTTTAAAAAGGATGCAGAAGAAAGAGGCGCCTGGGTGGCTCATTGGGTTAAGTGTGTGACTTTTGGATTTGGCACAGGTCATGATCTCATGGGTCCTGAGATCGATCCCTGCGTTGGGCTCCAAGCTCAGCGGAGAGTCTGCTTGAGATTCTCTCTCTCCCTCTGCCCCTCCCCGCAATTGTACATGTGTGTGTTCACTCTCTCTCTCAAATAAATAATAAACAAATCTTTTTTTTAGGTTTAAAATAACCTATTATTTATTCATTATTATTTCACAGAAAAGAATTATCATGTGAACACTAATGAAAAGAGAAACTGAATAGCTATATTAATAGATAAAGTAGACTTCACTGCAAAGAATGTTAACAGGGGTAAAAACCAAAATAGGCCATTTTATCATTCTAAATGGGTCAAAATAAATAAATCTTTTAAAAAATAATGAAAATAAAAAGGATGGAGAAGGCTGGTGATGTGGAGCAGCAGTCCAGCAAGCTGGTGGGTTTGGACAACTGTAAAGAAAGGACTTCCCTAACTAAACAAAACAGAAATATTAGCAGTTGTGTTTGAAGGAACTGAGAGACTTAGCCCCATCATGTGCTGGGGGTGAGTTACTGACAGGTGCACACGCACTGGCCCCTAACATTCGCAGGCCGAGCCAAGAGTTAGGACAGAGACCTCCATCCCGAGGCCCATAGCCCACCAGCTTCCCCCCGTCCTGGCTCTTTCCTCCACCATGAGAGGCTTTGCACAGACCCATGGTTGTTACTTTACCCAGCTGCCCCTGGGTCCTTGGCTTGGGAGCGTGCACATAGCAGCACCTTCTGCTTTTACCAGAAGGGACCCGAAAGGGACATTCGGACCATCTGGGCAGGAACTTGTGGAGTCCTGAGTCTCAGGAGCAAGCAAGGTCTAGGAGGACAGAGGGGCATAGGTTCCAGGTGCACATGTCTCCATCCCCTCAGCCTCCTGGGGTTAAACTTTCACAGTAGAATTACCGAATAGTAACTAAAACTAAATTATGCATGTGGGAATTAGAGGGAGAGAGAGAGGTGGAAAGATGTTGCCTACTCTTCAAAAGCCATTGCCATTTGACTTTTGAAACTCTTTACATGATTATCTGAGAAGATACAAAATTAAATTAAAACAAAGGAGATCATTAGAAGGAAATAACTGGGGGGGAAATAAATGAGGAAAGAAAACCAGAGGGAAAATATAGAAATGTCAAAAGGGAGGGACAAAAAATTCTTTAGTAAAAATAATGACAAATAGTGGAAGAATGCATAGGTCCCGCTTGCAGACATAATAATAAAAATTTCCTTTTAGACCCAGTGCACCACCCTGCAGAGCTTTCGTGGATTGTCATTCATTAATTTTATTGCCTTAATTTATTCCTCACAACATGCCTCTGAGTTGGTCTGTAGCATTTACCAAATGTCCAGCATAAACAGACCGCAGGGCGAGGAGGGAAGCTAAGAACAAAAGACAAATAAATCTTGGCTTCCAGGAGATTTACCTCCCACTGAGAGACAACCAGCGTAAGTGGGAAAACAGGACTACACAAGTAAAAAACACGCAGAAATCCTATCTCAGGCAGATGAGAAATGAACACGCATGCTGGAGAACTTCTGAGGCGTCGGGGAATTTGCAGTTGGAAAGAGGCTTTATAGAAGTAACGGATTTGAATGATGCGTTGAAGGAAGGAAGAAAAGACAGCTCTTGGAAGGAGATAAGGGAGGTGATAAAGAGTAAGATTGGCCAGGACAAGGTCAAACAAGATAGCAAACAAACAAGCAAACAATGCTGAAGAGATAGAGCCTCCTGCCCACCTTGACCAGGTCTAACCTGCTAATCCCGCCCATCCGCTGTGTCCAAGACAACCCGCACCTTGCAATTCAAACTCTACCTCCGCCTAAGCCATAGAACGTGCCCTATTAGGAAAGACACCAGTAACGTCTCGCTCCTCTACACCCTTAGCCAGGGTCCCACACACTCATTTTGGGCACTTTCAGGTTGTTCTGCCATGTGTCTGGATCCAGTATTCCCTGAATCGCAAGGCAACACAGCAGGAGGCTGACCTTTAACATTGAATTTGGGTTGGAATTTCTGCTTCCCCCATTTGCTACAGCTATGGTATTGGGCAGGTTTACAAAACTCCCTCAGCCTGTTTCCCTACTTAAAAATTGGGCATAACCATAGTCTAACTTGCAATGTTCTGGGAAGAAGGGAGATGATGCATGTGACATACTTGTCCAAGAGTAGGTGTGCGAGACATGGTAGCTGCTATTATTACTACCAAGGTTATTATTTTTATGTAAATATTCTTTTGTCAATTAAACTGTACATATCTCGAGAACAGTGACTTTGCCTTTTTCCTTCTTTGGGATCATAGTGCCAAGCACATGGTGGATACTATTGAATCTGAGCACACTGATGAAGACAGGGCTGCTTACTATACAGTGTATTGCTTAAAGACAGAGAATCCCTTGGGGCGCCTGGGTGGCTCAGTCATTAAGCGTCTGTCTTCAGCTCGGGTCGTGATCCCGGGGTCCTGGGGTCGAGCCCCGCTTCGGGCTCCCTGCTCAGCGGGGAGCCTGCTTCTCCCTCTCCCACTCCCCCTGCTTGTGTTCCCTCTCTCACTGTGTCTCTCTCTGTCAAATAAATAAATAAAATCTTAAAAAAAAAAAAAAAGACAGAGAATCCCATGCCACTGATTAAAGTAATTCTAAGTGCTGATAGCTACGGGAACACCACTGAATCCAATCCAGACACAGGAGCAAAGACAATCAGGTATAAATTCATTGCTCCTACTATGTTGTGACGCCATTTAAATGAGAAAGAGAACAATGCCTTCGAAAATATCTGAAAAATACTTACTTCTAATGTGTACGTAGGTATAAAATCATACAGAAAAGCTGAAACATTTAAGTCAGAGTTGGAGTTGGAACTAGAAGCCCAATTTGATTTAATTCAGCAAATACTGAGGGCCGACTGAATGAAACTCTCTGAGCCAGACATGAGAAAGGGAATAATATACGGTCTTTGACTTTAAAGAGCCTATTTAGGAGAAAAGAAATAAAACATTTACTTACAAATAATAGTGCTAAAAGTGATTGTGATTTTCTGTTCATTGTTCTATCCATTAATACATAGAAATGTAAAACAAGGTTCTGGATTTTTTTAATTTATTTATTTTTAATTTAGGTTTCTTTCTTTCTTTTTTTTTCTTTTTTGAGAGAGAGAGAGAGAGAGAGAGAGAGGGAGGGAGCACATGAGCAGGTGGGGGAGTGGGGAGGGGCAGAGGAAGAGGAGAGAGAGAATCCCAAGCAGCCTCCATGCTCAGCTCAGTGCAGACTCGGGGCTCAATCTCATGATCACTGTGAGATCATGAACTGAGCCAAAGCCAAGAGTCAGAGGCTTAACCAACTGAGTCACCCAGGTGTCCTGAGGTTCTGGACTTTAAACAATAGAACATTATTCTGGCAACCAGAATGCTAACTGTGCTGATATCTACACATGTTTATACCCATACTGACCATATTTTAAACTGTTGGGATTTTAAAGTCACTTAGATTATTTCAAGATAAAATTTTTGCAATATACAGAAACAATGCTTCCCCTGCCACACACTCTTTTTAACTAAAGAGAAAAACTTGGCTATGTTCTTTAAAAGGCTCATTCGGAATTCTCTCATGTTTTCTACATTTCTTAACAGTTTCATTTATACAACCATATATGGTGAGACATACTTCTGTGTGTGAGCTCTTCTTGCCTCCAATATAAGGAGATCTACCTTAGCTCCTTTTTAACAATAGCCTGAATATTGTATTCATTGAGAGTTGTCAAATCAAAAATCCTTTAACTGAAGTGAACCATGTTTTTAGGGTTTCCAAGCATTAAAAGATAAAATCGACATTTTCCTGGCCACATTTATTATGTGGAGTGAAATCCTCCTAAATCAACAGAAGAAAATGCCTTTGAGAGTATCTGAATGCCAAGTCTATTTTAAATAGAACATCAGAGTTGGAATTATGGACCTAAAAATTCTTCCTCCTTCATTTCAACAAATATCTATTATAGCATTTATTTATGTCGGGTCATCTGCCTGGTGCTATAAGGAATACAAAAATCAAGAGGACTTGGCTTCTGGGGTACCTTGTTCATTAGTTACAAATTCCTCCCATTTCAGGAGACGTTTCTCTGTAATGTGATTAAGCTGACCCTCCATCCGGAGATGGAGCTTTTTTCTGACCCTCTTCAAACCAGGATGGTCATATGACTTACTCTGATGAATAGAATGTGGAGAAGTAACATGTGAGTTCCAGAGGCTAGGCCTCGGGAGACTTTGCAGCTTTTGCCCTTTTTTGTCTTGGGACCTTGTAACCACCATATGTAGAGAAGCCCAGGGTTCAAGACGACTTGGAGATAGAGGCCCAGCTCTCCAACTGTTGCAACTGAGCCCAACTCACAGCTGACCCTACAGCCAGATGCAACCACATGAGTGAACTCAAGTAAAACCAGCAAAGAACTATCCACTCAAGTCACAGAATCATGAGAAATAATACATCACTGTTGCTTTAAGCCACTTTGATACAGTTTGCTATACAATAATGGACAACAGACCCAAATCGATGCCTGGAAGTGAAATTCTGCTATAACAAAAATTTAAGACCTGTGTGAGTTCCTGCACCCAATTCCAGCATGTGCTGCAAGGGCAAGGGAGATTCTCACCATCAAGCAAGTCTCTGACACAAGCTGAGTGTCCTAGAATCCAACTCAGTTCTGACAATGTCTACCTGGAGCTAGCAGCAGATCCCATAGGTTAAAGCCTCGGTTTCACAATATTGCCCACCCCCACCCTTCAGATGCCAGTCCCAAGCCCAGGTGGACATCTGTGCTTTTGACCAACTGGAGGTTCCAACCATTGGAGGTTCCAATGACTCCCTCCTTGGGTTGGATTAATTTGCTACAGCAGCTCAGAGAACTCAAAGAAACACTCTAGTTACTATATTACTGGTTTATTATAAAAAGCTATAACTCAGGGACAGTCACGTGGAAGAGATGCCCTGGGTGAGGTATGGGGAAAGGGAGTGGAGCTTCCATGCCCTCTTGGAGTCTGCCCCTCTCCTCAAATCTCCATGTGTTCACCAACCTGGAAGCTCTCCAGACCCCTTCCTTTTGAATTTTTATGGAGGCTTCATTACATAGGCACAATTTATTGAATCATTGGCCATTGGTGACTGATTCAACCTCTAGTCCCTCTCCTATTGGGGGAGATCATCCAGAGGATATGACTGCCAGATGACCTGTAAGCTGGACCCACAGGATCGGAGGATCCTCACTCCCTCTCCATCCTTAGAATGTACATTTTGCTTGCCTTCCTCATTCCCAGAAGCTGCCCCCAAGGACAGAGCCTTGAGATAGTGATGTGGTGTTGAGATCATCTGGATGGTATACATGATCAAACCTAGTTAAAACCTCTGTATAAACTTTTAAGATTTGGAAGGCAGGTACGGAATTCTACTCATCCTGTGGCCACCCAAGACAAGCCTCTTATGTAAGTTCCCTTGTTTATGAAACCTGCCATCTAGCAATCTGTAGGGGTGTCCCTCTGCCCTCTGCATCCGGGCTGCTTTCAGATTACACCTAGGAAGCCCTGGGAGGTTTCCAAACTAACACTCCCCTCTGGGAAATCGGTGGGGTTGGACTGAAAATTCCAACTTTCTAATCACAGGGTTGGTTCTCCTAGCAACCACCCCCCATCTTTAGGCGTGGTCCGAAAGTCACCTCATTAACATAACAAAGAAACCCTTATGCTCACATCACTTAGGAAATTTCAAGGGTTTTAAGAGATCTGTGCCAGAAACATGGACAATGGCCCAAAATATATTTCTTATTATAAATCACAATACCACAATGTGGCACTGGTTCTGGGTTGCAGGCGAAGGCTGAAAGGCAGTGAAAGGGGTCATTAGTAAAGGCTGGAAGAACAGAAAGGAGTTGCTATTAAAGGCTGGGGAATGGCAATCATGTTATGGAGTGATGGAACATTTACATGACTGTTTTCTGAGCTAATGCGGAGCAAAAAAATGTACCTAAAGGAACTTGTAGCTGTGGCAGCAAGTTCAAAGTGTTGACTGGCACACTTGAGCTATGTATGATAAATTATGTCAAGGGAGAGATGAACTAAAGAAGGAACTCCTCAGTCTGCAAGCAAAACTCAGAGGAGAATTTGTCGAGATGGACAAGAAAACAATTTCATATTCTTGGTCTCTCCAATGCTCAGCCTACAAGAAGCAGGCTGAGAAATCTACTCTGCGGCAAACCTAGGTTATTTCTTAAGGAAAAGGAAAGATGTTCAGGGGGCAGAACCAACAGCCCAGAGTCAAGGAGAATAAGAAACCAGGAAAACAGTTCAAAGGAGCAGAAACAAGCTCTCATTAAAGAATATTCTCTGTCCTTAAAGTAGGGGGAATTGTCAATATGACCCAGCTGGATTTCAAAACTGCTGTGTGCCAGTGACTACTATGTGTTTCTTGCCTTCCCTGGGTTCTTCCTACTCTTGAATATGCATGTTTATTACAGTCATTCATGCTGTGGTATGTTGGTTGTCTGTGGACAGATAACTCGACATTTTAATTCATAGGTAGCCAGATCAAGAGTTGCTGTTCCCACAGTACTACACCAGAGGAGCCTTGTCTACATCTGGATCTGATGGGAACCACGGGATCATGGCCTCAGAGTTTGATGCTGAAAATTGAGGTGGGACTGTGGGGGAGGATGTGAGTATATTTTGCATTTGAAAGGGATGTGAATTATTTTGGCCAGATGACTCATCTGCGCACTCAAAAACCTCAACAATTTCTTCCAACCTGCATATCCTCATGCAACCTCACTTTACCATTCCTCCCATAAAGAAGTGGAGTCAACTTCCTCAGCTCTTAGATTTGGACTGCCTGTGAGTTGCTTTGATACTCTGAGAGGATGTGGTAGAAGTGGCACCTGGAAGACTCAACCTCAATGGTCTTTGTAGCTTCTGCCTTTTCCTTCTTGGAGAACTGCCCTAAAACTACCATGCTTTGAAGCAACCGAGGATAGAAGAGAAGCCCAGCCATCCCAATTATGCCAGCTGAGCCCAATGCCCAATGACACCATCCCCCCTCAGCGAAATGTTGCCTGATGAGTGGGCAGATAAAACCAGGAAAGAATCACCCAACTAAATCACAGAACTGTAAGAAATAATAAACTGTTTTTTTAAGCCACTCAATTTTATGCAGCAAAAGATAGCTGAGCATTTCTTGTTCTTTCAGTGCTTGTAGAATTTTAGGAGAGACAAGATATGTACATTTAATTAAAGATGCATTTAAGAATGTGCTAAGTATCGTAAGAGATGCAATACTAAATTTTGGGATGTCAAACAGGTATTGGTGTGGATGTGGAGAAAGAGGACCCTCTTGCACTGTTGGTGGGAACGCAAACTGTTGCAGCTACCCTGGAAAACAGTGTGGAATTTCCTCAAAAAGTTAAAAAGAGAACTAGCCCATGATCCAGTAATCACACTACTGGCTATTCACCCCCAAAATATAAAAACACTAATTCAAAGGGATACACACACCCTTATGTTTATAGCAGCATTATTTACAATAGCCAAAGTATGGAAGCAGCCCAAGTGTCCACTGACTGGTGAATGGATAAAGATATGGCATATACATACATTGGAATATTATTTAGCCATTAAAAAGAATGAAATCTTGCCATTTGCAGTGACATGGATAGAGCTAGAGAGTATAATGCTAAGTGAAATAAGTCGGTCAGAGAAAGATAAATACCACATGATTTCACTCATAAGTGGAATTTAAGAAACAAAACAAACAAGTAAAGGGAATAAAAAGAGGGAGAGAGACAAACCAAGAAACAGACTCCTAAATATCGAGGACAAACTAATGGTTACCAGAGAGGCGGTGGTGGGGGGGGCGGTAGGGGAAATAGGGGATGGGGGTGAATGAGTGCACTTGTCATGATGAGCACTGGGTGATGAAAATAAAAACTTAAAAATATTAAATAAAATTTGGGAATTCAGAGTAAGGGCGACTCAATTTTGTTTGGAAAGATGGGTGAATTTCTATAAAGAAGACAATTTTTAAACTGAATCTTAGAGAGTATTTTAGTTAAGGAGAAGCATAAACAGAAATCTTAAGTTTTCTTGGAGAGGAGGCTCCTTAATTTCCCTTATTGATTTATTGAGGGGAGAGAGTAGTGCTCCCAAAAGGAGTAGGAGTGGGCCAAGGAAAATGGGAACCATCATTCTAGCTTATCAATAGCCCTTTCCTCTGTTTCCAGAAGAAAAGAAGAGCGACTCTACTTTGTATTTCAGTTAATAACTAGCTTCCCTTATCTTCGTTATTGGATGAGACAAGGTGGGTAAAATCTTCTTTGGGCAGGCTGGCAGAATTTCACACCACCAGTGGCATTAGGGATCCATAAAACTTATCCCTTAGGCAAACGTTGTCCTAGGCAGCCACATCAAACCCCCAGAGAAGCTCTGCAGCAGAGAGATGTGATTCTCTGTTACCAATCCTTCCGCCTCTCATCCCTCGTCTCAGCCTGAGAATCCTTGGAATGCTGATGCCAATTTACAGTAAAAGTGCATTTCTTGTTCTTGTTGAAAGAGTTTTCCAACGATCCACATCAGAGTCTAAAGGGACTTACCGCATTTCAATTGTACATGACCTTAAATGAATATTAGAAAAGAACATATCTGTTTCTGTAAATATGAGCAAGCAGAAAATAAATCACCAGATATTTAGGCACACTGAAGAATTTGATCATTCATCCAATACATATTTAATAAGCACCTAGTATGTGCCAGGGACTGTTTTAGGTGCTGGGATATACCAGAAAACAAAATGTAAAAAGATCCCTATTCTCATCCTAGGAGTTTATATTCTAGTGACGTTGGAGAAGGATTGAAAGGAGGATAACCATTAAACAAATAACCTAGAAAACATCTTCGAAAGTAGTAAGTGTATGGAAAAAAGGAAAAATTGAACAGAAACAGGGGAATCTGGAGTGCAAGCATTGGGGAGGGATTACAGTGCTGAACTGGATGGTCAGGGTAGGCCTTATTGAGAGCATGAAAGGAAGAGGGAGAGGAACTGTCAGAAATATTTACTTCCCTAAAGTAGATTTTTGCAAGACACAAGAGGAAATATTTCTAAATTTCTCGCTTATCCATTTAAAAAAATCCCAGAGACTATTGCATCTATGGAACTTTAAGAAGCTGAAATGAAATGAAAGGGGCCACTTTGGTAAGAGGAATTGCGTGGGCTCAACACTACTCCTTAATAAGAAACAACAGCAGAGTAATCAACTGTAGCAACATGGGAAATATTTCGTGATATAAATACTCCAGTTAGAAAATTTACAGCACATGGTATGTTCCAAGAAAACAAAATGTCATGATAACAACTGCTCCGAAGCATAACAAGGAGGCATTTTTCAGTAACTGAAAGGAGAATGAGGAGAAGAGAGAATAAGGGGGACCCTTCTAGAAATCCAGAAGAAAAACATGAAGTCACCCAGAAAAAAAATCCACAACAAAATTAGGTTGTCAGACTACCTAAGTCAAAGTGCTAGAAGGCAAGCCAACAAAGCACTACAGAAAAAAGCCTCTGAGCCTATACCCAGGCAAGCCATTCCTTACACGTGAAAACAACAAATGTCTATCCTCAGCTCCTTGAGCACGCAGAATTCTCTACCAAGGCCATCTTCCTAAATGAGCCATTGGAAAATCTATGCCAGAACAATGAAGCAAATATAAAAAGAAGTCGTAATGGAGCAATCTTGGTAGAAGGCAGGCACTGAGCGGAAAAATGAATAAGATGCAGAGATGAATTTAAGTGTTTATTTAATTGTGTTCTAAATGGTTATAAAACGGATTACTAAAAGGTATTTTGTAAGTGAATTAATCGATCACTTTTTCTATTCGTAAGACAATAGAAACTAACTGATGGCATCCATAATCACAAAATTATGAAGAAAAATCAGGATTGGGGAGGCACCTGGGTGGCTCAGTTGGTTAAGCGTCTGCCTTCTGCCCAGGTCATGATCCCGGAATACCAGGATGGATCCTTGGAGTACCAGGATGGAGCCCATTTCCCCCTCTCCCTCGGACCCTCTCCTCAACTCCTGAGTGTCTGCCTCTCCCTGCCACCCTGCCTGTGCATGCTCTCTCTCTCTCTCAAATAAATAAAATCTTTAAAAAAGAAAAGAAAAGAAAAGAAAAACCAGGATTGGAATGGTGGAGAGTAAAGGGAAACAGTATTAAACTTTTTATCTTTCACAAGAGATACTTTTTTAAATTACTAATTTATCAGGGCGCCTGGGTGGCTCAGTCTGTTAAGCATCTGCCTTCAACTCAGGTCATGACCTCAGGGTCTTGAGATTGAGCCCCACATCAGGCTGCCTGCTCAGCCAGGAGTCTGCTTCTCCCTCTGCCTCTAGCCACTCCCCGTTCATGTGCATGCTCCCTCTCTTCTCTCAAATAAATAAATAAAATCTTTTTAAAAAAGGAAAAAAATTACTAATTTATTACTTACTATAAGATTTTACTTACAAAAATCCACTTTAGAGAAGTAAATATTTCTGACAGTTTCTGTCCCTCTTCCTTTCATGTTCTCAGTAAGGCCCACCCCGACCATCCAATTCAGCACCATAATCCTTCCCCAAGCCTTGCACTAAAAAAAATCACTAATTTATTACTTACTATACTTACTATTTATTAGACCTGTTAATACAGGTCTAACATCGTCTCTGAAAAATCTAAGTTTACCACTATTAAAATTGAAAGCACAAAGCTTATCTTCTAAATTATTGCTAAAAAATAACAAATAAAAATAAATTTATACAACAAAAATAAACAAACCAGAAAAAAACACACAAACAGCAAAAACAGTAACAGCACCATCCATAACAACTGTAACTTATAAGAAACACAGCTGAAACAAAGTAATATAGAAAAACTTAAAACAATTGAAGTGGCCAAAGGCAGAGCAGATCCCACCAGGGGAAAAGCATTTTAGTATCTGATAAGTCAGAATACTTTTTTTTAAAAAAAGAGCATTGTTTTGTATGAATGACAGCTATAATCAATGCTGAAGATATGATGAATAATATAGTACTTATAGGAAGCAAACCTATAGAGAGATTGATAAAAATATAATTTTATATGAAGAATTGACCCACTGCTATCAATTTATGACAGAATACCTAGGTAAAAATAAAGAAATAAAAGTGGTTGATAAAATAAAGA